>NC_133617.1:982500-1582500 GCF_048593235.1 Sminthopsis crassicaudata | reverse complement strand
CTTTTATCTGCCAAGGAACCATTCAGGGAAACTCATGGTCTGTCTTCAATGAGCAGAAGACAAAGTAAAAAGCTGATGAACTTTTCCTCTGATGTGACAGAGGGAAATGATCCATAAATAGATGCAACAGTCTGAATTTTTTGCTACAGTGTAGACTTACAAGTGGTTATATTTGAGTGTTGCATGACTATATACTGAGATCCTGCTATGGAAAGGAGGGATTTACAAACAGAGTTGATGGTGATAATGCATAAAACTAAGAGCTATGCAAGCAGCACGAAGGTCAGGATGTTTGTCAAAATCCCAGAAAGTAAATAAACACCATCTGTCCCGGGTTAAGGAAGAGTTAGCTTGAGAAATTAAAAAAAAACCCTCTCACACCACCTTGAGAAAACAGAATTCTCCAGACATCCCTGAGAGGGAACAGGCATTTCATAAAGCCATTTGCAAGGCTGAGAACTTGCCAGAGCTCCATCCTGCAGAATTTTGTCTTTTCCAAATAAAGTCAAATTTCCCAGCCCTCAGTTTCAGGCTCCATCAGTCCTAATGCACTCAGTACCTTTGAGATTCCCTAAGCTAGGACACACTGACTTTCGGGACAACATTACTTAGTCCAAAAAGAATAGAAAACAATGATAAATTCACTTACCACAGGAAGAAGTAAACCTAAGATCATGTTTCCAAATCGTAAGTGAGGTGGGAAGAGTAGAATTATCCCTAACCCTAAATTTCCTGAAGAAAGGTCCCATGACTTTCTAACAAGGGGTGCACTCCTGTCAGATAGGCAGATCCAGAGAGGAGACACACCTTCCCTTCCTGTGAAAGGGGCAGATTTCCACTTACTCAGGATATGGACACTCAGCAAGGATTCTGTCCTAGGATAGAAAGGCAACAGGGCCCAAGTACTTCTGCTGCTTCAGGCCATTAACCCTTCACTATTTCCATGAAGTCAGGATGGCCTGGAAGGGAGACAAAAGCCTGAGCCTGATAGGGACAGAGAAACCTGGGGATGACCTGTTTGATGGGGAAGGGGAAGGGGAAAGAAGGGGAGAGGGCTTTCCTTTCTTCAACTCTGAAGGTAAGGAAACACAATGAAAGCTGCCAAGAAGATAAAACATGAAGAGACAGGGAGAGGAGAGAGACTCATACTGAACAATGGGGACCTTTCTTGCATCCTCTCAGTGGAAATGAACACAGACAGATAGAGACACTTACTTAAAAGCCCTACAAGCCTTGTCAGGAGGCCTCTGGAACCGCTCTGCTCCTGTTTCATTGCTCACTTCAGGTGACTGTAGGGGGAGAAAGAAGCCAATCTCCACATCTGCTGGGAAGTAATGCATGGGTTGATCATCATAGCACTTTTGCAGAGACCCTGGAAGCTGCAGTAGCATAGACACAGCAAGGGATGAAATGAGGTGGGAAATGCTTCTCACAATATGGGGCCACATCTCCTTGGACATTAATCAAAGTTTTAACTCTGAGGCAATGGAACAACTGCTCATGCTCCAGGCAAGTCAGCTGCTTGAGTCAGGAACTGAGGAGGGACTATCTATCTACAGAAGCCTGGCTCTGATCTGCAGGTCACACTGGAGGAAACAGAGGGACATGAGTCAGGTCCATGTGCAAGACAAGGACAATGGTGCAAGATGAGTGACCATTATATACTTTCTCTCTGTCTACGGGTATATTTATTTTTAGATAATTATTGGGTCCATTCCTCTTATTTTATTTTCCATAGAAAAGTTTCAATCTCAGAAGAATTCCGGGGACCAGCCTGCCTGGGGCATCTCCAGCTGAGTCCCTGCATCCAGGGAAATCATAAGTGCAAAATTATATTTTGACCTCTCTGTCCCTTGCTCCAAGTCAGGCTCCATCCCAGACGTGCCTTTTGTTGGAAAATAGTTTTGTGACCTGATGTTAGCCAATAATCAGTGATGAAGAAACCTTATGAAATATTCTATTATGTCACAAGATTTATTAAATCCTTCAGAGATGACAATTTCCCTAAAAGACTATAAAATTTTAGCCTTCATGCTCATGCTGTTCCCTGTATCAATGTCCACGTGAGCCAGGTCCCATGCCCAGGGTAACATGGATTCATTTAGAAGAATCATTATAGAAAGTCTAGTGCTCATAGTTTTCCTCTCCTAGTGGGTCTCACTCTTTATGTAGGATTATAACATCCTCCATTTGGTATTGGCTAAGAAATGGACCAGTTGATCAGTGGAATAGGTTAGGTTCTCAGGGCAAGATAGTGAATACAAATAGCAATCTAGTGTTTGACAAACCCAAAGATCCCAACTTTTGGCATAAGCATTCATTATTTGACAAAAGCTGCTGGGAAAACTGGAAATTAGTATGACAGAAACTAGGCATGGACCCACACTTAACACCACATAGTAAGATAAGATCAAAATGGGTCCATGATTTAGGCATAAAGACCAAGATCATAAATAAATTAGAGGAACATCGGATAGTTTACCTCTCAGACTTGTGGAGGAGGAAGGAATTTGTGACCAAAGGAGAACTAGAGATCATTACTGATCACAAAATAGAAGATTTTGATTACATCAAATTAAAAAGCTTTTGTACAAACAAAACCAAAGCAAACAAAATTAGAAAGGAAGTAAAAATTGGGAAAACAGTTTTACAATTAAAGGTTCTGATAAAGGCTTCCTCTCAAAATATATAGAGAATTGACTCTAATTTATAAGAAATCAAGCCATTCTCCAATTGATAAATGGTCAAAGGATATGAACAAACAATTTCCAGATGATGAAATTGGAACTATTTCCACTCATATGAAAGTGTTCCAAATCACTATTGATCAGAGAAATGCAAATTAATACAACTCTGAGATATCACTACACACCTGTCAGATTGGCTAAGGAACAAATAATGATGAATGCGGGAGGGGATATGGGAAACCTGGAACATTGATGCATTATTGGTTGAGTTGTGAAAGAATCCAATCATTTTGGAGAGCAATCTGGAATTATACCAAAAAAGTATTCAAACTGTGCATACCCTTTGATCCAGCAGTGCTACTACTGGGCTTATATCCCAAGGAAATGCTAAAGAAGGGAAAGGGACCTGTATGTGCCACAATGTTTGTGGCAGCCCTTTTTGTAGGGGATAGAAACTAGAATATGAATGCATGCCAATCAGTGGAGAATGGCTGAATAAGTTATGTTACATGAATGTTGTGGAATATTATTGTTCTGTAAGAAATGACCAACAGGATGAGTACAGAGACACTTGGAGAGACTTACAGGAACTGATGCTGAGTGAAATGATCAGAACTCGGAGATCATTATACACTTCAACAACCATACTATATGAGGATGTATTCTGATGGAAGTGGATAGCTTCAACAAAGAGAAGAGCTAATCCAATTCCAATTGATCAATGATGGACAGAATCAGCTACACCCAGAGAAGGAACACAGGGAAATGAGTGTAAACTGTTAGCATTTTTTGGTTTTCTCACCAGGTTGTTTTTACCTGCTGAATTCAATTCTTCCTTTGCAGCAACAACAACAACAACAACAACAACAACAACAACAACAACAATAACAACAAAAATGTGAGTTTTTATTTTTACTTTAGTCCACCACTCCAACAATCTGAGTGACAGTGAACTGGCTCCCTATTTAAAAAGTTTGAAGACTAATGCTCTAAATCAATATTGACTATGAAAATCCAAATAAAAGACACTTTCTCTGATTAAATAAAATAACAGAAAAAGATAATGATTAATGTTGGTTAATTAAGTAATTAATTAATTGACCAACATGAATTAATTAATAAAATAAAAAGAAAATAATTAATATAGAAAAAATTTGGACTCTAATGCATTATGGTGGAGTTCTGGAATGACTCAACCATTCTCAAGAATTTTCAAAGGACTAAGAAAATGTGCATATCCTCTTATCCAGCAGTGTCTCTACTGAGTGTCTATCTCAAAGACATCTTAAAAGAGAGCAAAGAACACATAAATGAAAAAGTGTTTTGAGCAGCTCTTTTTATAGGAACAAGGAACTGGAAACTGAGTGGATTCCCATCAGTTGGGGAAGGGCTGAATAAATTATAGCATAGGAATTTCATGGAATAGTATTGTTCTGTAAGAAAGGATGACCAGGATGATTTGAGAAAAACTTAATTAAACTGAGGCTGATTGAAATGAACAGAACCCTGAGAACATTTTACAGAGTACTAAGATTATATGATGATCAGCTCTGATGGACTTGATTCATTTCAACAATGAGATGATAAAAGATAATTCTAAGAGATTTTGGTCTTACTTGGTTGTGAGTGAATGTATGTGTGAGTGTGTGTGTTTGTGAGTGTGTGTGGGTCGGTAAGGGGGGTGCATGGGTGTATGTGTGAATTGGGATTAAGTGACTTGGTCAGGGTCAAACATCTAGGCAGTGTTCAGTGTCTCAGACTGGATGTAAACTCAGGTCCCTCTGGCTCCAGAGTCAATGCTGTATCCCTTGTGACTAAACAAGATTTGATGTACATAATGATAATAGAATAGTGGTGTGCTATTAGACATGATAACCTGGCTGATTTTAGGAAAAGAGGGAAAGAATTGCATGAAATGATAAAAAATAAAATGAGTTCAACTAAGAAAATATTGTGCACAGTAACAGCAATGGTTTTCTAATAATACTTTTGAAGGCTAAGACATTTTGTGTGCTATAACTTCTAAAACAAAGGAGAGATGCAAGTATAAACAATTTACCTCCAAAGAGAGATAGAACATGGTTACATTTGTTTTGCACACACCAAGAACACACACATACACACACACACACACACACACACACACACACACAAATACACAAAGGACCCTCTGACACCCGCAGGTTGCCTGCATCTCCCAGGTTTGTAGTTTGAGTTTCACACTCAAATCCTCATTATTTCTCATCCCTATTATATAGTGTATTTCCAAGGTCTGCTTGCAACATCTCTCTAATATGTTCCCCTCTTGTTCGCTGCTACTGGAGCATCCTCATGACTTCACACCTGGATTATTGCAATAGGCTTCTGGTGGGTGCCTCTGACTAAACCTCTCTTATACTACCCTCCATCCTGCCTTGGAAAGGATTATTGTGAAGCGCAGGCCAGACTGTGTCACTCCCATCCTTGATAATCTCCAGTGGTTTTCTCCCATCTCCAGGATAAACTATATAACCATTTGTGTGACATTCAAAGCCAACCAGGAGCTCAATACAGTAGCCACTGAATACACAACACCTGAGGAGACTGCAGAAGTGGCAGTCATTGCAGCAGTTCTTGTACCACAGATGTTAAGAGGGCTGAAGAGCTTGTCAGAAGGGTATCACAGAGGTCTCTTTTAAAGCCCTGGGACAGGACTCGGTTGCTTTACCAGTACCCAGATTAAGCACACCTGCCTGGCTCAGTTTGAGATTGAGAAAGAAAACTAGCACACAAGAACATTTAGGCACAGCACAAGATGGATCTTCTCACAGCTCCAGGGCAGGAAAAAGTGCTTGTGGTAATTCAAAGTACAGAATAGAGGCCAAGACATTAATAAACAGATTTCTTCCAAGATCAGACCACCTTGGGAGAATTGAAAATTCTAGAAACCTAGAAGAATACCTCAAAATAGCTGCACCAAATTTCTGAAGCTTGGAACTTTGGCCCCTTTACCCTGGAAACCGGACACAATTCTAATACAGAGATAAAGTCAAATAATAAGCTGGGAAAATTGGCAAACAACCAAAAATGGTCCTAATCATAGAAAATTACTGTGATGAACAGGAAGATGAAAAATGTATACTAAGAAGAAAATAAAGTCAAAGCTCCTATATCCAAAGTCCTCAACAAAAGTAAGAATTGGTCTAAAGCCACAGAAGACTTCTAAATGAATTTTCAAAATGAAGTTAGAGAGGTAGAGAAAAAAAGAATGAATAAAAATGAGAGAGAGGTAAAAGGAAGCAGAAAAAGACTTAGAAGAGAAAAAAGTCTTAAAAACCAGAATTCAACAAATTGAACAGGAAATATAGAAGCCATTGAGGAGAATATTTCTTTAAAAATTAGAACTAAGAAGGCAGAAGATAATGATTTTTTGAAAATTGAATACAAAGCCAAAAGGAAAAAGAATGAAAAATAGTAAGCAATATCACAATGGAAAATGCTGACCTGGAAAACAGAAAGAAGGCAGATCATTTATGCAGGACTTACATTATGAGAATACACGAGTTCTACAATCAAGAAGAACATGGATTCTATCTTTCAAGAAAGTATCAAGTAAATTTCTCCTGCGTTCCCGAATATGAAGAGAAAATAGAGCATGAAAGGACTAGAGATCATCTACTGAAAAAGATCCCCTAAGGATGTCACCAGGATATTATAGCCCAATTCTGGACCTCCACGGTGAAGGAAAAAAATCATGCATGGATGCAGAAAGAAAAACATCTATACATTGGAGACACATTGAGGATGAAAAAAGAATCCTCACTTTCTTAATTGAAAGATCAGAATGCAGAGAATAGCATAATTTGGAAATAAAAAAACAGGATTTGGCTTGCAAATAAAAATCACCTACCCAGAAAACCTGAGTCCAGTCCTGCAGGAAAAAAAAATTGGGTTCCTAATTAAATAAAGGGCTTTCAAATATTTCTGATAAAAGAAGTCCAGAGCTGAATAGGAAATATGAAACCTAACGTTATTTACAACTATAACACTCTAGGAAGGAAATTTGATAGTAACTTTATATGCTATTTGACAAATATTGGAAACCAACAATAAAAACTTTGAGGAATACACAATAAGAATAGTTTTAGAAATTGAAAAGGCTTCAATGTCTCATGTGTACCCCTTCTTACTAAAATACATACTCAAAAAATCATAGCTAAAAAGGCACCATTCTTTCCATATTACCTGCCATGGATGAGGCAATACAGAATCTTCATTTCCTAAGGATCTTTTCTCGGATTTTTTTATCAGTATTTCATGGAGAACCCAAGCACAGCATATATAGCATTGTAGATGTTGTAACTCGAGGGGGATGTGGGCATGTCCATAAGGTAAAAAGGTAAATGTTTCACGGAGCCATTTGGTAAATATAAATCTTGCTCTGGGATATCTTCTTGATCTGAGCATTTCAAAGGTGATGGCCTATGTGTTTCAATAAAATTGGATCTCCAGGTTAAAGGAGGAATAATCTCCTTTATAAAACTGTCAAACCCAGGTACTGGAGTAGTCAAGTGTGACAAAAAGAGATTAGCATAGAAAATGAAACCATAATGGTACAGGGCTCTTATTGTAGTGTCTGAATGAGATGTGGCAATCCACACCTTCTTGATTGAAGAGAATAATCCTGTTGGCTTTCCCATAATTGTTAATGAGTCTGTGTCAGTATGAATGACAATGACTTTGACTTCTGAAATTAGGATCCTGGACTTGAAGGCCTCAGAGGTCTCCCTATTTTTTCGGTCACTGAGAGGGATCTTCTCTGTGAAGGACACACAAACACTTTTCTTTTTCATTTCTTCTCTCATGTCCCTGAGGAATTCCTCACCTCTCATATCATCAAAGACAATCAAACCTATCCAGTTCCATTGAAAATATGCCAATAAGCGGACAATTCCTTGCTGAAGAGAAGAGAATTTGTGGGCCATCTGATAGAGGGAAGGAAACTGGACTTTGTCAGTAAGACTGGAATCAAATGGACCATAACTAATCTGGATGAGAAAAAAAAATTGTGGATGAGCAGGTGCATGCTGCTCCTGAAAGAACTAAAGTAAAATACACTTACTCAAATGGGCATATTTTTTGTTAGAAGAAAGTTTTAGATTTTATTGTAAAGTTTATCACAAATGATAATTTCTCTCTGAAAATCTATCTTTCTCTTAGCTCTCAAAAAGACAATGACTTATTGAAGGCATTCAAGCAATGAATCTTCCTTAAGCTTCCCAAAAAAACAGAATATATAAATTATTTCTTCATTTGATCTTTGTCCAACAACAAATTTCTAGAGTAAACCAGCTCTATATGATTGAGGCTGAAGACAAGGTTTTCTTTGGTGAAGGAAAGAAAACCAAATGATCAGAACTGGGTACTCTTTTGATTTGGGACAAAATAATATTCACCTGTAGATGTCATTACTCGTTTTAATTGTGTTACTTTCAACAAGAATATCTAACTAGTTTCCAATAGACTCCGAATATGTATTTCTGGTTTTATGAAATCAGAAAACTGAGATTCCTAAAGTAACTTAGTGAGATCTAAATGAGTGGTACAGGAAAGACACCCCCAGTACAATGTAGCAGATTAGCTGATATCCTCCCAATCACTAAAGATGTCCAAGAATATGACTTTTCAAGCATAATGACAGCTCATTCTTCTTCATGTATCATTGCTATAAATAGAACAAACAGGAAACAAAAAAATGTTTTTTCAACATTGGAGAAATGCAATTCAAAACAAGTTAGATATAGCAAAGGACACCTATCAGATTTACAAATATCCCAAAAATATAAAAGGAAAGCAAAAAATGTGGAAAATTTTTGTACAAAGGATCTCTGGTAAAATTCAGCAGCAAACTGGGCAAGGGAATTGCAATGTGTATGGTAGATTGACTTCATTTCTCAAATATTAAAGTTATCTCTAGCATATGAAAACATTCTAAGTCACTATTTTAGAGGTGTGCACAGTGAAACAACTCTGAAGTACCACATCCCACTTGTTAGATTGATTAACATAATGAATAGATAACCATAAAAAATCCTGTAAAGCATATTGTAAACTGGGGACATAACACACTGTTGTTGGAATTGTGATCTGATCCAATTATTATGAGAAAAAATTTGAAAAGATGATCAAAAGGCTTTAAAACTGTTCATATCCTTCCATCCAATAATACCTTTGATAAATCTATATACCAATATTATTACGAAAGTGACAAAGAACCAATTTGAACTAAATTCGTTAAGCAGTTGTTTTTGCTAAGTCTAAAGATTGGAAGTCAAATGCACATATTTCAATTGCAAAATGGTTACACTAGCTACAGCTAATGGTGTATGAGAAATCCAGGTATAATCAATTGAAATATACATAATGAAAAAATAGAAAAAAATGTGATACATCTCATTGGAAAAAATAATGATCCAGCAGAGACTTCCTAGACATCTTGTGATAAGATATTATCAAGGAAAACTCTTGGTATTCTAGAGGGTAAAAGAGACGTGGAATTAACACACTGATCACCATCTAAAGATTTTAAAAAGGAAATGTCCAGAAATAGGGTAGTCAAATTCCAGAATTTTTCAGTAAATGGGAAAATATTGCAAATATCTAGAAAGAAACAATTTAAATATCATGAGAAGACAGTCAGGATACATGAGATTTTGTCACTTTTTATTTAAAGTGTCAGAATATTTAGAATATGAATTTCTGTACAGCAAAGGAGCTAGGAATGTAACCAGGAAATACCTGCCCAGTTAAACTGTAGCAAAACTTTCAGGAAAAATGTAGGAACTCAGTAAAATAGAGGAATTTATTTTTATGTTGAAAAGACCAGAGATGAACAGAAAAATTCACTTTCAAATAAAGAACTCAGGAGATGCACAAGGAGTTAATCAGGAAATGGAAATCACAAGGGATTTAAGCTGATTTATTTGTTTACATTTGTAAATGGAAGGATGATCCTAGTAATTCAAGAGAAATTTCCCATTGTTAGGGAAGTTAGGAGTTTATATAAACAGAGTGCATAGGTGTGAATTGAATATGTATATAAAAAATACTTAATGAAAGAAATTACATTAAATTAAAAAGTGGGTGGAATGTATTGGGAAAAAGGGAAAGGGAGTAGTAGAATGGCATAAAATACCTTCTATTAAAAAGGCAATATAAAGCATTTAGTAGACAGAAGGGAGGGAAGGAGGGAGAGTGAGTGAAAATTATATTCATTCCAATTGGCTCTAAGAGGACATAGCATACACACTCAACCTAGATATAGAAATTGATATTGTTTTGCAAGATAGTAAGAGGATAAATGAATATAACCAGGGACTAGAGTGAGAAACGAGGGAATATTGTGAAACGTATGATGAAAAGTAAAAGCCTTTCATGAGGGATAAATTGAAAAAAAAACAAAATAGAATAAAGGAGGAAAATGGAGTTAGCAATAGTCATTGTGAAAACAATTTTGAAGCAACTTTCTTTGTTGCAGCCAGCTCTTTTCACATGTATAGATAAAGGGATGAAATATATTAAAACATGAGCCAGTTCTCAACTGATAATGATTAAAATGTGTGATATATGTTGAAAATCCCACAAAATTATGCAAATTTTTCCATCTAAAATTAATACCACATGGCTTGAAACCTAAAAAGAATTAAGAAAAAAGGAAAAGGAAATATATGTACAAAAATATTGATGCCACCTGTATTCTTGGGGAAAGAATTTTAAGTTGAGGGAATTCTCATCAAATGCAGAATGGCTGAAGAAATTTTGGTATGGAATTGTGGTGGAATACTTTGATAATTCTGTAAATATGATGATCAGAAAAATCTGGAAAGATATTCACACACATAGTGATGAGGTTTAGAATTGGGGGTACCTAAATGAAATTAGGGTTTAATTGAGGTCTAGTGACAGGTTCCGGGTACAAGGAGTCCAATGGAGCTCCCCTGCAATCCCTTTGGATTTGAGGCAAGAATACGGAGTAAAATGAGGTCTAGTGGCAGCTCAAGAGTCCCCTGTAAAGGAATTTACAGACTCAAAAACTTAGATTGATAAAAGAGGTTTATTTTGGAGTTTGTAAGTAAAGCTAAAGTCTCATTAGTAAAAGGTGAAGACGGATTTAAAAGAGAACTGGAAACAGTGTTCTATTGGTGCCATGTTTAGACTCTATGCAAAGAGAGAGCTCTTGTATGCATCAATTATGATAGGGGGCTTTGGCTACAAGCTGAAGGGAGCTTGTGGGTGGAGTCCCAGGTTGTTTCCTGGCTGAATTTCAGCAGGGTTAGAATCTGAATTGAATTGCATGGATTTCAGGATTGAGCCATCTCCACCCAGATAACATAGAAGAAATTGTGCTTGGAGTTGGGTCCCCTCACTGAAGCAGAATCAAAGGAGGTTTCCTCCATTAAGGATTTTTTGGAGTTTTGTTAGGATTAGTAGGTGAGAACTCAGGTTGTCTGGACAATTACAAGGTGAGAACTCAGGTTGACTTGACAGTTCTCTGGCTCAGACCTGTAAAGGGAGTTTACACCTTAGGAATCCTAGAAGGAGCAAGCTCATTGGTTGAAGTGGTTCTTCCCAGAAGCCCTTGCATTATCCCACGCCCATTCTCTGGGAGGATAAAAAGAGGCAACATTGAGCTTGGAAAGCATTCTGGACTGGGGAAGGACAAGGGCTGGAGGACAGCACTCCAGGAAGAGGGGAAGTCTCTGCATTACATCAGGCCTGACAGGGCTCTCTGCAGGAAGGGAAGTCACTTCTCTGGACAAGAGTTAACAGCAAGTGCCTGGAGACAACGGTTCTCTACAGGAAGAAGAATCTGTCTGAGAGATTTGAGTAGACACAGCAGATCTCTTCCCAGAGAGTGATCTAGCAGCTTTTAGAGACAACAGCTCATTACATTTGGCACCCAATGTGGGGCAAGGACTTTTGCTTATCCTGACAAGAGGAGCTAGAGCAGACCTTTGCAATTTGGCGCCCGAACAGGGCTCCGATCCAGATCTCAGTTTCTCTGACCCAGAACCGTGAGTAATGAGGAAACTTTGTTAAAGATTAAGTGAGCATGCTAATAGATAAATAAGAAACTTAACTTGTTAAGGGCTAAACCAGAAATCTCTTATAGCTGAAATGGAGCAGATGTTAGCTAAATACACTCCCTGGACCTCAGCTGACTCAGCCCCAGCCCCAGAGGCAACCTCAGCTCTACCCCCATTCAGGAGTGGTACTATAGAGAGTATAATCAAGATAATTGAGGAGCAGAGTTTACTTGTAACCTGGGTACAGATTGCTAAACTCTTGGCTGCATTAAGACGCACATCCCCTTGGTTCTTAGAGGAAGAAAAGATAGATGTAGATAAATGGAAGCTAGTGGGATTTGAAATAAAAGAATTTCATTCAAAAAATAGGCCTCGTTCAATCTCTGCAGAAGTATTTTATATCTACAACATAGTTCAATTAGCATTAAACTATCAAGCAAGTTGTAGGAGAAGGAAAAGTTTTAAAAATGAACAAAGGAGGAAGTGTGAAGAGAAAAGGAGAGATCACTATCTTGCCCTAGAGCAAGAGGATTTAAACGAGGAATTAGGGTATGATTCTCTTGAAGAAGCTTCAACCCTGCCTAGAGAGCAGATTATTGACAGGCCCAAATCACATCCACCTTCAGAGGTGGAGGAAGAAGGAGGAGGGGAAGAGGCAGAAACACAAACAGAATTGCCTGTGAAGCAGCCTAAGCCTATGACAAGATTAGAAAAAGCATTGGTTAAAGCTAAGAGAGAAGGACAGGATATAAGTGATTTTATACATGCATATCCTGTGATTGAAGATATTGACTCTGTAGGTCAAAAAAGGAGAAGATATGCACCTTTAGATTTGAATAAAATTAAGGATTTGAAAAAAGGTTGTACCCTTTATGGAGCTACATCAGCTTATGTTAAAATGTTACTAGATGGTTTGTCTTATGAAGTCGTAACCCCAAATGATTGGAAATCCATAACAAGGACATGCCTGAAACCTGGAGAAAATTTATTATGGCTTGTGGAGTTCCATGAATTATGTAAAATTCAAGTCAGATGCAATTTGGAAATAGGAGTTAACACACAATTCACTTTTGAGCACTTAGCTGGTGAAGGTTGGTATGGAGAGAATTCAGAACAGATTAATTATACCATGACAATATATGAACAAATTGCTAAGGCTGCAATAAAAGCTTGGGGTGTCCTCCCTGGACAGAAAGATCGCGGAGAGGCTTTCACTAAAATACAGCAAGGTCCCAATGAACCTTTTGCGGATTTTGTGGGACATTTGCAAACTGTTGTCAAAAGAACTATTGGAGAAAATGCAGCTACAGAAATAATGATCAGACATCTGGCTAAGGAAAATGCCAATAAGATTTGCAAAAGAATTATATGGGGATTAGACAAAGATGCTCCTTTAGAGGAGATGATAAGATGCTGTGCTACAGTGGGAACAAATGCTTTTTACACCCGGACAATGATGAATGTGGAAAAGCAGTGTCCCTCCTGGCAAGGGCCTTCTAGAGAAACTCGGTGATGTTTTCAATGTGGAAAAATTGGCCATCTAAGAGCTCAGTGTAGATATGCAGATACAGTGAGAAGACAGGGTGAAAGAAGACCTAAAACTCCATGTTCAAAATGTCACAAGGGCCTCCACTGGGCCTCCGAATGTAGATTGACCCAGGGAAATGAGAGGCAGGGCCCAGGTTCAGCCCCCCAAGTGGGGTATAATGGCAGCCGAGGTTACATCCAGAGAATTTTAAGACATGATCAATCAGCCAAAAGGCATTCAGATGGAAGAAAGGTATTGAAATTAGGAAAAATAGAATTGTGTGCAGTAGAGACTACTGAGATACTCCCTGGAGAAGTGAAATCTGTTCCTGTTGAACCTATGGATCCTTTGCCTCCAGGCACAGTAGGCTTGACCATTTCACCTTCTGAGAGTACCTACAAAACAGTGTGCATCCATACACTGATATGGGAAACTGGAGAATGTGTATCTAATATCCCAGTCACTAACACAGGCAGACAACGTGTGATTTATCAACCAGGAGAAGTAGTAGCATCAGGCTTCTTGTTACATACCCCTAATAAGCAACCTGGTGATAGTCGCCTAGATTCTGACTCCAATGAACAAAATCCAGGAATATATTGGACAGCAGCTGTGACAGCTGACCGACCTATGCTTACTATTTATATAAACGGAATACCATTTGAAGGATTGGTAGACACAGGTGAAGATCATACAGTTATTAGAGGTGCCAATTGGCTCAGTCACTGGCCAAAGATTAAAGTAGATACCTACATGTATGGGGTGGGAGGATCAATAGCAGCAGAAGTTAGTGCTAGGCCTTTGAGATGGATATCTGAAGGAGAAACAGGAGCTTTTACTCTTTTTGTGGTTGAAAAAATCCCCATCAAAATAAATTGCTTAAATAGTCCCATTTCAGAAAAAGAAATAGAACAAGCTATTAATCAACTCCCCAGGAAAAAATCCCCAGGACCAGATGGATTCACATGTGAATTCTACCAAAACATTTAAAGGACAATTATGCCCAATGCTATATAAACTATTTGAAAAAATAGGGAATGAAGGAGTCCAACCAAACACCTTTTATGACACAGACAAGGTACTGATACCTAAACCAGGTTGATCGAAAACTGAGAAAGAAAATTATAGACCAATTTCCTTAATGAATATTGATGCTAAAATCTTAAATAAGATATTAGTAAAAAGACTTCAGAAAATCATCCCCAGGAGAAGAAACTATGATCAAGTAGGATTTATACCAGGAATGCAGGGCTGGTTTAATATTAGGAAAACTATTAGCATAATTGACCATATTAATAATCAAATTAATAAAAACCATATGATCATCTCAATAGATGCAGAAAAAGCATTTGACAAAATCCAACATCCATGCCTACTAAAAACTCTTGAGAGTATAGGAATAAATGGATTATTCCTTAGAATAATCAGGAGCATATATTTCAGACCGTCAGTAAGCATAATATGCAATAGAAATAAACTGCAACCTTTCCCAGTAAGATCAAGAGTGAAACAAGGTTGCCCACTATCACCATTACTATTCAATATAGTACTAGAAATGCTAGCCTCGGCAATAAGAGCCGAGAAAGAGATTCAAGGAATTAGAGTCGGAAATGAGGAAATCAAACTATCACTCTTTGCAGATGACATGATGGTATACTTAGAGAACCCCAAAGACTCTGCTAAAAAATTTTAGCAAAGAATTTCAGCAAAGTGGCAGGATACAAAATAAATCCACATAAATCCTCAGCATTCTTATATATCACCAACAAAATGCAACAGCAAGAGATACAAAGAGAAATTCCATTCCAAACAAATGTTGAGAGTATAAAGTATTTGGGAATCCATCTACCAAAGAATAGTCAGGAATTATATGAGAAAAATTACAAAACACTTGCCACAAAAATAAAGTCAGATTTAAATAATTGGAAAGACATACGGTGCTCTTGGATAGGCTGAGCGAATATAATAAAGATGAGAATACTCCCTAAACTAATCTATTTATTTAGTGCTATACCAATCAGACTCCCAAGAAACTATTTTAATGACCTAGAAAAAATAACAACAAAATTCATAAGGAAGAATAAAAGGTCGAGAATTGCAAGGGAACTAATGAAAAAAAAGTCGGAGGAAGGTGGTCTAAGTGTACCTGATCTAAAGCTATATTATATAGCAGCAGTCACCAAAACCATTTGGTACTGGCTAAGAAATAGAATGGTAGATCAGTGGAACAGATTACATACAAAGGACAAAAAAGGGTACATCTATAGCAATCTAATCTTTGACAAACCCAAAGATACCAACATTAGGGACAAAAATTCATTATTTGGAAAAAACTGTTGGGAAAACTGGAAATTAGTATGGCAGAAATTAGATATGGATCCACACTTAACACCATATACCAAGATAAGATCAATATGGGTCCATGATTTAGGCATAAATAATGAGATCTTAAATAGATTAGAGGAACAGAAATTAGTCTACCTCTCAGACCTGTGGAAGAGGAAGGAATTTATGACCAGAGGAGAACTAGAGTTCATTGTTAATCACAAAATAGAAGATTTTGATTACATCAAACTAAAAAGTTTCTGTACAAACAATACTAATGCAAACAAGATTAGAAGGGAAGTAACAAATTGGGAAAATATCTTTAAAAGTAAAGGTTCTGACAAAGGTCTCATTTCCAAAATATGTAGAGAACTGACCCTGATTTATAGGAAACCAAACCATTCTCCAGTTGATAAATGGTCAAGAGATATGAACAGACAATTCTCATATGATGAAATTGAAACTATTTCCACTCATATGAAAGAGTGTTCCAAATCACTACTGATCAGAGAAATGCAAATTAAGACAACTCTGAGATACCACTACACACCTGTCAGATTGGCTAAGATGGCAGGAACAAATAATGATGAATGTTGGAGGGGATGTGGGAAAACTGGGACACTGATCCATTGTTGGTGGAGTTGCGAAAGAATCCAGCCATTCTGGAGAGCAATTTGGAACTATGCCCAAAAAGTTGTCAAACTGTGCATACCCTTTGACCCAGCATTGCTGTTATTGGGATTATATCCCAAAGAAATACTAAGGAGTGGAAAGGGACCTGTATGTGCCAAGATGTTTGTGGCAGCCCTTTTCATAGTGGCTAGAAACTGGAAGTTGAATGGATGTCCACCAATTGGAGAATGGTTGGGTAAATTGTGGTATATGAAGGTTATGGAATATTATTGCTCTGTAAGAAATGACCAGCAGGAGGAATACAGAGAGGCTTGGAGAGACTTAAATCAACTGTTGCTGAGTGAAATGAGCAGAACCAGAAGATCGCTGTACACTTCAACAACAATATTGTATGAGGATGTATTCTGATGGAAGTGGAAATCTTCAACATAAAGAAGATCCAACTCACTTCCAGTTGATCAATGATGGACAGAAATAACTACACCCAGAGAAGGAACACTGGGAAGCAAATGTAAATTGTTAGCACTACTGTCTATCTACCCAGGTTACTTATACCTTCAGAAGCTAATAATTAATGTGCAACAAGAAAATGGTATTTACACACATATATTGTATCTAGGTTATATTGTAACACATGTAAAATGTATGGGATTACCTGTCATCGGGGGGAGGGAGTGGAGGGAGGGAAGGGATAATTTGGAAAAATGAATAAAAAATATATATATATCCCCATCAATCTGTGGGGAGGAGACATTTTACAGCAGATAGGATTACAAATAAGCATTTCGGCTTTTTAGGCAGGGCTGCTGTTGAAGGCCTACCTGCACTTTCACCGGTTCCTATTCAGTGGAAGACTGATTCACCAGTGTGTGTAGAACAGTGGCCCTTAAGAAGTGATAAAATTCAGGCCTTATTAAATATAGTGCAAGAACAACTTGACCAGTGACACTTGCGGCCTTCTCTAAGTCCTTGGAATTCCCCAGTATTTGTGGTGAAAAAGAAATTTGGAAAATGGAGAATGTTAACTGATCTAAGAATAGTAAATGAACAGATGGAAACTATGGGAACTCTTCAGCCTGGACTTGCATCTTCTACTCAGTTGCCAAGAGAATGGCCTCTATGGGTTATAGACATTAAGGTTTCTATTCTATCCCTCTAGATAAGGAGGATATGAAAAGATTTGCTTTTTCATTACCTAGTGTTAATTTGGCTGAGCCTTATAAAAGATAAGAATGGACAGTTTTGCCACAGGGAATGAAAAACAGCCCTAGTATGTGCCAAATGTATTTTGCTGCTGCTCTTGCTCCAGTAAGAAAAGCCTTTCCAAAAGTAATATTTTTACATTATATGGATGATATTTTGGGATGTGCACCTGAGGAACAAATGTTAGAAGCATGTCTACAAAAGACCATGGAAACACTAAAGTACTACAAACTGCATATAGCTACAGAAAAAATTCAAAGACCTGCTCCTTTTCAATATTTAGGATATGAAATATATCCTAAGACACTCACAGTACAAAAGCGTTCTTTAAGAACAGAGAAGTTGAACACCTTAAATGACTTTCAAAAATTAATAGGAGATATCCAATGGATGCGTCCAGTGTTAGGCTTAACTACCAATCAACTACAACCTCTATATGACATTTTAAGGGAAGACAGTGCTTTAAATTCACCACGCCAGCTTACAAAAGAAGCACAAGAGGCTTTGAGAGAAGTTGAACTGGCTTTATCCAATGTGGTTGAAAGAGTCACTCAAAAACCCTTGGAAATATCAGTTTTTGCTACAAAAGAGGCACCCACAGCAGTCCTTCATCAAGGAGAGTGGTAATTGAGTGGGTGAACCTCCCAGCACAACCAGAACAAAGCCTTATTCCTTACCCAGTGCTTGTGGCTAGGATTTTATTAAAGGCTATTAAGAGAGAAACACAATTATCTGGAATAAGTCCTGAAAAAATATACACATTTTATACTAACACACAAATTAATGTATGCTGTGAGACCATCCCAGAATGGAAAATTTTATTGGCCACCGCTCCAAATTTTGCACATGGATCTCCATTAAAGATTACCCGGCTACTACATAATTGGCGATGGATTTTTGAAGAAAAGGTTTCTAAGGTTCCTCTTAAAGGACCAACAATCTTAACAGATGCCTCCAAAGAAAATATTTGTGCTGTATACTCTCATGATTTAACCATAAAGAGAGTAGTCAGGACTCCTTTTCAGTCCACTCAACAGAATGAATTATTTGCTATCATGCTAGCTCTTACTTATTACCCAAGAGACGTAAATATAATTACTGATTCAGCCTATTCAGTAGGTGTAGTACAAAGAATTGCCACAGCCCAAATAAAATTTGCAGTCTCTAATATTTATCAGCTCTTTAAGGAACTTCAAGAGCAAGTGAGAAAACATCCAGGCAAGATTTATATCTTGCATGTCCACTCACATAGTGGACTTCCAGGTCCTATTTTTGATGGAAATTCAAAGGCAGATAGCCTTCTAACTATGTTAGCCGGTAGTCCTTTATTTCAGGAAGCACAAGAATCTCATTCTAAATATCATCAGGCTGCTCGAGCTTTACGTTTACAATTTGGAATCACAAGAGAGGAAGCTAGGAGCATAGTAAAAAGCTGTACAGCTTGTCTTCTTTTCCACGCTCCTACACTCCCTCCAGGGAAGAATCCTCGTGGTTTGAGACCCAATGAAATCTGGCAAATGGATGTGACCCATTATAAATCTTTTGGTCGTCTATCTTTTATCCATGTCGTGGTAGACACCTTTTCAGGATTCACATTTGCAGTGCCAGCAGCAAAAGAGACAGCCTGAGTGGTCACTGAATTTCTTATACAAGCATTTGCAATTATGTGCCACAAGCAATAAAAACAGACAATGGACCTGCATATACGTCCAAACATTTTACACACTTTTGTGCACAGTATAAGATTTTACATACCACAGGCATACCCTTTAATCCTCAAGGGCAGGCAATAGTAGAGAGAAGAAACAGAGATATTAAGACACTCTTGCAAAAACAAAAGAAAGGGGGAGCCACAGGTAGCCCTAGGGAACTTCTAAATTTAGTTCTCTATACCATTAATTTTCTAATTTTTGACAAAGATGCACAGGCTCCGGCAGACAGGTTTTATAACCCACCAGAAGGGCAGTGTCCAGTGCGAGCAGCTCCACTGTCCTTAGATAATCGCCAGGTGATGAGGAGAGACCCAGAAAGTGGTGAATGGAAGGGACCAGATAGGTTAACTGCCTGAGGAAGAGGGTTTGCTTGTATTTCTTCAGCAGGAGAAGGAATCAGATGGGTGCCAAGGAGTCGTATTTGCCTTGTCCATCAGAGAGAGGCAGAAAAAGAGAAAGACCTCAAAATAAAGGAGAAGATCTAAGAAACATCTTACACCAAAAGAGCATGACTAATAAAAAGACTGTTAAAGAACTTTAAAACTAGCAGGAATCATTGGATTTCCTAACACAAGATGAGACTAACGGACAATAGACTTATGGACATTTATAAATTCTCAATTTATGATTATTTGATCATGTTATTTGTTATATACTTCGCATGTATTATGTTACTATGTTACTATGTGCTTATGTAATTTATGTAATTATATGTAATACCTCCCATATTAATGGCTTTATGTTTCAAGGTCATGACTATCCTATGTTCTAAATCAAAAGAAAACAGGAGATGTTAGGATTACTAGGTGAGAACTCAGGTTGTCTGGACAATTACAAGGTGAGAACTCAGGTTGACTTGACAGTTCTCTGGCTCAGACCAGTAAAGGGAGTTTACACCTTAGGAATCCTAGAAAGAGCAAGCTCATTGGTTGAAGAGGTTCTTCCCAGAAGCCCTTGCATTATCACACGCCCATTCTCTGGGAGGATAAAAAGAGGCAACATTGAGCTTGGAAAGCATTCTGGACTGGGGAAGGACAAGGGCTGGAGGACAGCACTCCAGGAAGAGGAGAAGTCTCTGCAATACATCAGGCCTGACAGGGCTCTCTGCAGGAAGGGAAGTCACTTCTCTGGACAAGAGTTAACAGCAAGTGCCTGGAGACAACGGTTCTCTACAGGAAGAAGAATCTGTCTGAGAGATTTGAGTAGACACAGCAGATCTCTTCCCAGAGAGTGATCCAGCAGCTTTTAGAGACAACAGCTCGTTACAGAGTTTTGGGTTTTCCTCTTCAATATGAAAACTGAAATGTAATGTTTACAAAGTCGAGCAATAGAGTTCAGAGGTCACCTGAAAACAACTTTGCTTTTTCAACAACTCAGTGATCCAAAATTACTCTGAAGGTTTTTATGATGAAACTGTTTGTGCTACACAGTAAAAAAATTATTTTAAGGGCTCTTTTTCTTTTTTTTTTAATTTTAATTTTATTTTAAAATTGTAACTTTTTTTTGACAGTACATATGCATGGGTAATTTTTTACAACATTATCCCTTGCACTTACTTCTATTCAGATTTTTTCCCTTCCTCCCCCAACCCCCTCCCCCAGATGGCAAGCAGTCTTATATATGTTAAATATATTACAGTATATTCTAGATACAATATATGTGTGTAGAACCAAATTTGTTGTTGCACAGGAAGAATTGGATTCAGAAGGTAAAAATAACAGTTTACACTCATTTCCCAGTGTTCCTTTTCTGGATGTAGCTGGTTCTGTCCATCATTAATCAATTGGAATTGGATTAGCTCTTCTCTATGTTGAAGAAATCCACTTCCATCAGCATACATTCTCGTACAGTATCATTGTTGAAGTGTATAATGATCTTCTGGTTCTGCTCGTTTCACTCAGCATCAGTTGATGTAAGTCTCTCCAAGCCTCTCTGTATTTCTCCTGTTGGTCATTTCTTTATATATATATATATATATATATATATATATATATATATATATATTTTATAATATTATCCCTTGTATTCATTTTTCCAAATTACCCCCCCTCCCTCTATTCCCTCCCCCCGACGACAGGCAATACCATACATTTTACATGTGTTACAATATAGTTTAGGTACAATACATGTGTGCGAATATCATTTTCTTGTTGCACAATAAACATTAGAATCCGAAGGTACATGCAACCAGGGCAGACAGATATTAGTGCTAACAATTTTCATTCCCCTCCCAGTGTTTCTTCTCTGGGTGTAGCTACCTCTGTCCATCATTGATCAGCTGGAAGTGAGTTGGATCTTCTTTATGTTGAAGATTTCCACTTCCATCAGAATACATCCTCATACAGTATTGTTGTTGAAGTGTACAGTGATCTTCTGGTTCTGCTCATTTCACTCAGCATCAGTTGATTTAAGTCTCTCCAGGCCTCTCTATATTCCTCCTGCTGGTCATTTCTTACCGAGCAATAATATTCCATAACCTTCATATAACACAATTTACCCAACCATTCTCCAACTGATGGACATCCATTCATCTTCCAATTTCTAGCTACAACAAAAAGAGCTGCCACAAACATTTTGGCACATATATGTCTCTTTCCGCTCTTTAGTATTTCTTTGGGATATAATCCCAGTAGTAGCGCTGCTGGGTCAAAGGGTATGCACAGTTTGATAACTTTTTGGGCATAATTCCAGATTGCTCTCCAGAATGGCTGGATTCTTTCACAACTCCACCAGCAATGTATTAGTGTCCCAATTTCCCCACATCCCCTCCAACATTTGTCATTATTTGTTCCTATCATCTTAGCCAATCTGACAGGTGTGTAGTGGTATCTCAGAGTGGTCTTAATTTGCATTTCTCTGATCAGTAGTGATTTGGAACACTCTTTCATGTGAGTGGATATAGTTTCAATTTCTTCCTCTGAGAATTGTCTGTTCATATCCTTTGACCATTTATCAATTGGAGAATGGTTCGGTTTCTTATAAATTAGGGTCAGTTCTCTATATATTTTGGAAATGAGACCTTTGTCAGAACCTTTGTTTTTAAAAATATTTTCCCAATTTGTTACTTCCCTTCTAATCTTGTTTGCATTAGTATTATTTGTACAGAAACTTTTTAGTTTGATGTAATCAAAATCTTCTATTTTGTGATCAATAATGATCTCTAGTTCTCCTCTGGTCATAAATTCCTTCCTCCTCCACAAGTCTGAGAGATAGATTATCCTCTATTCCTCTAATCTATTCATTATCTCCCTCTTTATGCCTAAATCATGGACCCATTTTGATCTTATCTTGGTATATGGTGTTAAGTGTGGATCCATATCTAATTTCTGCCATACTAATTTCCAGTTTTCCCAACAGTTTATTCCGAATAATGAATTTTTATCCCTAATGTTGGTATCTTTGGGTTTGTCAAAGATTAGGTTGCTATAGATGTACCCTTTTTTGTCCTTTGTATCTAATCTGTTCCACTGATCTACCGGGCTATTTCTTAGCCAATACCAAATGGTTTTGGTGACTGCTGCTATATAATATAGCTTTAGATCAGGTACACTTAGACCACCTTCCTCTGAGTTTTTTTTCATTAGTTCCCTTGCAATTCTTGACCTTTTATTCTTCCATATGAATTTTGTTGTTATTTTTTATAGGTCATTAAGATAGTTTCTTGGGAGTCTGATTGGTATAGCACTAAATAAATAGATTAGTTTGGGGAGTATTGTCATCTTTATTATATTCGCTCGGCCTATCCAAGAGCACTGAATGTCTTTCCAATTATTTAAATCTGATTTTATTTTTGTGGCAAGTGTTTTGTAATTTTTCTCATATAATTCCTGACTTTTCTTTGGTAGATGGATTCCCAAATATTTTATACTCTCAACATTTGTTTGGAATGGAATTTCTCTTTGTATCTCTTGCTGTTGCATTTTGTTAGTGATATATAAAAATGCCGAGGATTTATGTGGATTTATTTTGTATCCTGCCACTTTGCTGAAATTTTGAATTATTTCTAGTATCTTTTTAACAGAGTCTTTGGGGTTCTCTAAGTATACCATCATGTCATCTGCAAAAAGTGATAGTTTAATTTCCTCATTTCCTACTCTAATTCCTTGAATCTCTTTCTCGGCTCTTATTGCCGAGGCTAGCGTTTCTAGTACTATATTGAATAGTAATGGTGATAGTGGGCAACCTTGTTTCACTCCTGATCTTACTGGGAAAGGTTGCAGTTTATTTCTATTGCATATTATGCTTATTGACGGTCTTAAATATATGCTCCTGATTATTCTAAGGAATAATCCATTTATTCCTATACTCTCAAGAGTTTTTAGTAGGCATGGATTTTGGATTTTGTCAAATGCTTTTTCTGCATCTATTGAGATGATCATATGGTTCTTATTAATTTGATTATTAATATGGTCAATTATATTAATAGTTTTCCTAATATTAAACCAGCCCTGCATTCCTGGAATAAATCCTACTTGATCATAGTGTATTATCTTGGAGATGATTTTCTGAAGTCTTTTTGCTAATATCTTATTTAAGATTTTAGCATCAATATTCATTAAGGAGATTGGTCTATAATTTTCTTTCTCAGTTTTCGATCTACCAGGTTTAGGTATCAGTACCATGTCTGTGTCATAAAAGGAGTTTGGTAGGACTCCTTCATCCCCTATTTTTTCAAATAATTTATATAACATTGGGGCTAATTGTTCTTTAAATGTTTGGTAGAATTCACATGTGAATCCATCTGGCCCTGGGGATTTTTTCCTGGGGAGTTGATTAATAGCTTGTTCTATTTCTTTTTCTGAAATGGGACTATTTAAGCAATTTATCTCCTCCTCTGTTAATCTAGGGAGCCTATATTTTTGGAGAAAGTGATCCATTTCACTTAAGTTATCAAATTTATTGGCATAAAGTTGGGCAAAGTAACTCCTTATTATTTCTCTAATTTCCTCTTCATTGGTGGAAAGATCCCCCTTTTCATTTGTAAGACTATCAATTTGATTTTCCTCTTTCTTTTTTTTGATCAAATTTACCAAAGGTTTATCTATTTTATTGGCTTTTTCATAAAACCAACTCTTGGTTTTATTTATTAATTCATTAGTTTTTTTACTTTCAATTTTTTTGATTTCTCCTTTTAATTTTTGTATTTCGAGTTTAATTTTTGGTTGGGGGTTTATAATTTGGTCTTTTTCTAGCCTTTTAAGTTGTAAGCCCAATTCGTTAATCTTCTCTTTCTCAATTTTCTTCAAATAAGCCTCTAAAGATATAAAATTTCCCCTTATTACTGCTTTAGCTGCATCCCAAAGATTTTGATATGATGTCTCATCATTATCATTATCTTGGGTGAAATTGTTAATTGTTTCTATAATTTGCTCTTTCACCCAGTCATTCTTTAAGATGAGATTATTCAGTTTCCAATTACTTTTTGGTCTATTTACCCCTAACTTTTTACTGAATGTAGCTTTTATTGCATTGTGATCTGAGAAGAAGGCATTTATTTTTTCTGCCTTCCTACATTTAATTTTGAGATCTTTATGTCCTAATATATGGTCAATTTTTGTATAGGATCCATGAACTGCTGAGAAGAAAGTATATTCCTTCCTATTGCCATTCAGTTTTCTCCAAAGGTCTATCATACCTAGTTTTTCTAATGTTCTATTTACTTTTTTAATTTCTTTCTTGTTTGTTTTGTGGTTTGATTTGTCTAAATCTGAGAGTGCAAGGTTGAGATCTCCCACTATTATAGTTTTACTGTCTATTTCTTCTTGCAGTTCTCTTAACTTTTCCTTTAGAAAGTTAGATGCTATACCACTTGGTGCATATATGTTTAGTATTGATATGGCTTCATTATTTATGCTACCTTTCAGCAGGATATAGTTTCCTTCCTTATCTTTTTTAACGAGATCTACTTCTGCTTTTGCTTGATCTGAGATAAGGATAGCTACCCCTGCTTTTTTGGCTTTACCTGAAGCATAATAGGCTCTGTTCCAACCTTTTACCTTTACTCTGTATGTATCTCCCTGCTTTAAGTGTGTTTCCTGTAGGCAACATATTGTAGGGTTCTGCTTTTTGATCCAATCTGCTATCCGTCTCCGTTTGATGGGATCGTTCATCCCATTTACATTTACAGTTAAAATTACTAATTCTGTATTTCCTGCCATCATATTATCCCCAGATTATACTTTTTTCCCTTGACCCCCCTGATCCCCCTCCCCGATATTTAATTTACAGACCCCCCTTGTGACGCGCAACCCTCCCTCTTTTTTTTTTTTTTTTTTAGGATCCTTCCCCCCTCCCTCCAAGTCCCTTCACTTATTCTCCTTTTCCTTTCCCCTTTTCCTCTCCCCCCTTTTAATGAGGTGAGAGAAAATTCTCTGAAAAACAAATATGTTAATTATTTACTCTTTGAGCCTCTTCTGATGAGAGTAAGATTCACACAATGATTCTCCCCCTCACTAAGTTCCCTCAGATATGGTGTATTTTCTATGTCTCTTCCTGGGATGTAGTTTCCCTCTTTTTATCACTCCTTCCCCTTTTTCTGAACCGACCTCCTTCCCTTTACTACACCCCCCTTTTTTTTCTTTTATATCAGTAAAATCAAATTATCCTTGAGTATTTTTTATATACCCACAACAGAGTTACAGTTCTCAAGGGTTCTGTGTACCTTTTTCTGTTTCTCTTCAGTCTTGTGGATGTAGATCAAATTTTTTGTTTAAGTCTGGTTTTTTTCTTAGAAACATATAGAATTCCTCTGTTTCATTGAATGACCATCTTCTTCCATGGAAAAAGATGCTAAACTTAGCTGGGTAGTTCATTCGTGGTTGCAGTCCTTGATCTTTTGCCTTTCAGAATATCAGGTTCCAGGCCCTTCTCTCTTTTAATGTGGAGGCAGCCAGATCTTGGGTGACCCTTATTGTGGCACCTTGGTATTTAAATTGTTTTTTTCTAGCTGCTTGCAGGATTTTCTCCTTTGTGTGGTAATTCTGCAGCTTAGCCACAATATTCCGTGGTGTTCTTTTTTTAGGGTCTATTTCAGAAGGAGTTCGATGAATTCTTTCCACATCTACTTTCCCTTCTGTTTCTATTATCTCTGGACAGTTCTCTTTGATAATTTCCTGTAAAATAGAATCTAGGCTCTTTTTTTGGTCATAGTTTTCTGGAAGTCCAATAATCCGCAGATTATCTCTCCTAGATCTATTTTCCAGGTCTATAGATTTTCCCAGTAAGTATTTGACGTTGTTCTCCAGCTTCTCATTTTTTTTGTTTTGTTTGACTGATTTTTGGGTTCTCTGTGAATCATTCATTTCTATTTGTTCCATCCTGACTTTTAAGGAGTTATTTTCTTCTTTCACAGTTTTTAGTTCTTTTTGTAAATGCCCAATTTCGTTTTTAAATGAATTATTTTGCTCTATTGAATTTTTTTCCATTTCCCTAATTTTTTTTTTGAGAATTATTTTCTTTTTCCAATTCAGAAATTCTATTTTCTTGAGACTTTTTTATCTTTTCCAATTCAGAAATCCTACTTTCCTGCGTTTTTTTAACCTTTTCTAATTCACTAATTTTGTTTCCCTGCATCTCCTGTGAATTCTTTATTTTTTCCAACTCCAATTTCAGGACGTTGTTATTCTCTATCATAACTTCCCTTTCCTTTCCCCATTTTTCTTCGATCTCCCTCAATTTTTTAAGAGCTTCTTCTAGGAGAGAGTTATGTGATGGGGGGCAGGAATCGTTCCCCTTTAGGTTGTTGTCTGCTGATTCTCTGCTGTCAACTTCCTCGGGGTTGGGTACCCGCTCTTTCTCTGTATAGAAGGAATCTATGGTTTTTCTAGCCTTTTTGCTCATACTTAAAAAAAATCTTTTGGGGTCTGTCCCTGGGGTAGGAAATTATTTACTTCTTTACCAGCTTCCTCCCAGACCGGATGGATGCAGCGGCTCCTGAGCCTGAGCTAAGAGAGAGCTCTGGGAGAGAGTTCCCCACCCCCTCCCTGGAAGTGCCTCAGAGGTGATTAGCACTACTGTGCTTCGAGGGCGTAGAATAGTGAAGACAGCACGAAGCCCAGCCTATGTGTCCGGGTGTGGAGTGGATGTCTGCAGCAGGTGACGTGAGAAGCCCCTGCGCTCAAACTGGAAGTGTCTGCCAGAAACCGCGGTCCCTAGTTCAAAGGTTCCGCTTCTCTGGGACTTCCTGGAGCTGAGTTCCACTCCCTCCAGCTAAGCTAGGCAGTGTGTGTTGCCTTGGGCCGTATCCACCCACTTGTCAGTCTCTTAACTATTCTCAGGAGGTAGCTGAGGCCACACCCCCTGGTGCCGAGTCTGCCGAGTCACCCCCAGGATCGGGGAAAATCTAATTTGAGTTTTAAAATATTTTGGCTATCTCTTCTGAACTGCTAAATAATTAGCAGAGAAGAGCTAACAGCCTGTGCCAGATTCCTTTACCTCAGTGGCTTCTCTGATCCCAGAGCCCTTCCCAGCGCAATGGGCGCAGTGTGCCACTACCCCACCATCTGTGCTGGTCTTTCTTATTCCTCCCCTGAGAACTGACCTTTCCTGTTGAAACTCCAGATTCTCTTCAGCTGGTAAGTAGTGCTTCCAGTCCTTGTGGTATCTATCAGTCCTGAGCTAATTTTGAGACTTAATTTATCTAATTGGTTATGAGGGAGTGAGGACTTTCACTGAGTCCTGTGTTTCTTCTCCGCCATCTTGGCTCCGCCCCCACTGTTGGTCATTTCTTACAGAACAATAATATTCCATAACATTCATATACCATAGTTTACCCAACCATTCTCCAATTGATGGACATCCATTCATCTTCCAGCTTCTAGCCACTATGAAAAGGGCTGCCACAAACATTTTGGCACATACAGGACCCTTTCCCTTCTTTAGTAGTTCCTTGGGGTATAAGCCCAGTAGTAGTATGGCTGGGTCAAAGGGTATGCACATTTTGATAACTTTTTGGGCATAATTCCAGATTGCTCTCCAGAATGGTTGGATTCTTTCACAACTCCACCAACAATGCATCAGTGTCCCAGTTTTCCCACAGCCTCTCCAACATTCATCGTTATTTGTTCCTGTCATCTTAGCCAATCTGACAGCTGTGTAATGATACCTCAGAGTTGTCTTAATTTGCATTTCTCTGATCAATAGTGATTTGGAACACTCTTTCATATGAGTGGAAATAGTTTCAATTTCATCATCTGAAAATTGTCTGTTCATAGCCTTTGACCATTTTTCTATTGGAGAATGGCTTGATTTCTTATAAATTAAAGTCAATTCTCTGTATATTTTGGAGATGAAGCCTTTATCAGAACCTTTAACTGTAAAAAAATTTTCCCAATTTGTTACTTCCCTTCTAATCTTGTTTGCATTAGTTTTGTTTGTGCAGAAACTTTTTAATATGGTGTAATCAAAATGTTCTATTTTGTGATCAATAATGGTCTCTAGTTCTCCCTTAGACACAAACTCCTTCCTCCTGCACAAGTCTGAGAGGTAAACCATCCCATGTTCCTCCAATTTATTTATGATTTTGTTCTTTATGCCTAAATCTTGGACCCATTTTGATCTAATCTTAGTATGTGGTGTTAAATGTGGGTCCATGCCTAGTTTCTGCCATACTAATTTCCAGTTTTCCCAGCAGTTTTTGTCAAATAATGAATTCTTATCCCAAAATTTGGGATCTTTGGGTTTGTCAAAGATTAGATTGCTATTTTTATTCACTATCTTGCCCTGTGAACCTAACCTATGCCACTGGTCAACTAGTCTATTTCTTACCCAATACCAAATGGTTTTGGTGACTGTTCCTTTATAATATAGCTTTAAATCAGGTACACTTAGACCACCTTCCTCTGACTTTTTTTTCATTAGTTCCCTTGAAATTCTCGACTTTTATTCTTCCATATGAATTTTGTTGTTATTTTTTCTAGGTCATTAAAATTGTTTCTTGGGAGTCTGATTGGTATAGCACTAAATAAATAGATTAGTTTGGGGAGTATTGTCATTTTTATTATATTCGCTCGGCCTATCCAAGAACACTGAATGTGTTTCCAATTATTTAAATCTGACTTTATTTTTGTGGCAAGTGTTTTGTAATTATGCTCATATAATTCCTGACTCTCTTTTGGTAGATATATTCTCAAATATTTTATACTACCGACTGTTATTTTGAATGGAATTTATCTTTGTATCTCTTGCTGTTGGATTGTGTTGGTAATGTATAAAAATCCTGAGGATTTATGTGGATTTATTTTGTATCCTGTGACTTTGCTAAAATACTGAATTATTTCTAATAGCTTTTTAGCAGAGTCTTTGGGGTTCTCTAAGTATACCATCATGTCATCTGCGAAAAGTGATAGTTTGATTTCCTCATTTCCTACTCTAATAACTTGAATCTCTTTCTCGGCTCTTATTGCCGAGGCTAGAGTTTCTAGTACTATATTGAATAGTAATGGTGATAGTGGGCAACCTTGTTTCACTCCTGATCTTACAGGGAAAGGTTCTAGTTTATCACCATTACATATGATGTTTACTGAAGGTTTTAAATATATGCTCCTTATTATTTTAAGGAATAGTCCATTTATTCCTATACTCTCAAGCGTTTTTAGTAGGAATGGATGTTGGATTTTATCAAATGCTTTTTCTGCATCTATTGAGATGATCATATGGTTTTTATTAATTTGATTATTAATATGGTCAATTATACTAATAGTTTTCCTAATATTAAACCAGCCCTGCATTCCTGGTTTAAATCCTACTTGGTCATAGTGTCTTATCCTGGGGATGATTTTCTGAAGTCTTTTTGCTAATATCTTATTTAAGATTTTAGCATCAATATTCATTAAGGAAATTGGTCTATAGTTTTCTTTCTCAGTTTTTGATCTTCCTGGTTTAGGTATCAGTACCATGTCTGTGTCATAGAAGGAATTTGGTAGGATCCTTCAATCCCTATTTTTTCAAATAGTTTACATAGCATTGGAGTTAGTTGTTCTTTAAATGTTTGGTAGAATTCACCTGTAAATCCATCTGGTCCTGGGGACTTTTTCTTAGGAAGTGGGTTAATAGCTTGGTCTATTTCTTTTTCTGAGATGGGACTATTTAGACTACTTACTTCTTCCTCTGTTAATCTGGGCAAGCTATATTTTTGAAGGTATTCTTCCATTTCATTTAAGTTATCGAATTTATCGGCATAAAGTTGAGCAAAGTAGCTCCTAACTATTGTTCTAATTTCCTCTTCATTAGTGGTGAGTTCACCCTTTTCATTTTCAAGACTATCAATTTGCTTTTTCTCTTTCCTTTTTTTAATCAGGTTTACTAAGTGTTTGTCTATTTTGTTAGTTTTTTCATAAAACCAACTCTTAGTTTTATTAATTAATTCAATAGTTTTTTTTACTTTCAATTTTATTAATCTCACCTTTTATTTTTTGAATTTCAAGTTTTGTGTTTGTCTGGGGGTTTTTAATTTGTTCCTTTTCTAGCAATTTTAGTTGTAAGGCCAATTCATTGGCCCTCTCTTTCTCTATTTTATGCAAGTAGGCCTGTAGAGATATAAAACTTCCCCTTATTACTGCTGTGGCTGTATCCCACACATTTTGGTATGATGTCTCATTATTGTCATTTTCTTGGGTGAAGTTATTAATTATGTCTATGATTTGCTGTTTTACCCAATCATTCTTTAGTATAAGATTATTTAGTTTCCAATTATTTTTTGGTCTATTTTCCCCTGGCTTTTTATTAAATGTTATTTTGATTGCATTATGGTCTGAAAAGGATGCATTTACTATTTCTGCCTTACTGCATTTCATTTTGAGGTTTTTATGCCCTCGTATATGATCAATTTTTGTATAGGTTCCATGAACTGCAAAGAAGAGAGTATATTCCTTTCTGTCTCCATTTAGCTTTCGCCAAAGATCTATCATATCAAACTTTTCTAGTATTCTATTTACCTCTTTGACTTCTTTCTTATTTATTTTGTGGTTTGATTTATCTAATTCTGAGAGTGCAAGGTTGAGATCTCCAGCTATTATAGTTTTGCTATCTATTTCCTCTTGCAGCTCTCTTAATTTCTCTTTTAAGAATTTAGATGCTGCACCACTTGGTGCATATATGTTTAATATTGATACTGCTTCATTATTGATGCTGCCCTTTAGCAGGATATAATGCCCTTCCTTATCTTTTTTAATTAGATCAATTTTTGTTTTTGCTTGATCTGAGATGAGGATGGCTACTCCTGCTTTTTTGGTTTTGCCTGAAGCATAATAGATTCTGCTCCACCCTTTTACTTTTAGTTTGAATGTCTCACCCTGTTTCAGGTGTGTTTCCTGTAAACAACATATAGTAGGATTCTGACTTTTAATCCAGTCTGCTAACTGCTTCCTCTTTATGAGGCAGTTTGCCCCATTCACATTTATGGTTAGAAGGACTAATTCTATATTGCTTGCCATCCTATTAACCCCTGCTTATGCTTTTCCCCTTTCCTTCCCTTTTACCCTCCTATTAAACTTGTGAACACCACTTGCTTTTCACAGCCCTCTCTTTTTAGGATCCCTCCCCCACCTTAAAGATCCTCCCCTTATTTTACCCCTTTTCCTCGAAATTTCTGTATTCCCTTCCCCTTAGCTTACTCCTTCCCTTTCACTTTTCAATGAAGTGGAAGAGGTTTCACCATAAATCGAATATGTCTATTGATACACGCTATGTTCATCTCCCTCCTTTCTTTCTCTCAGATATAATAGGTTACCTTTGCCTCTTCATGAGATGTAGTACCACCACTTTACACTTTTTTATGACATAATTTCCTTTCCACCTCTAGCTTCTAAGACAAATTGTACTTATGTTCTTTACATATTTTTTGACAGAAGTATAGTTCTCAAGATTACTTTTTACCTTTTTAGAAATCTCTTGAGTTCTGTATTTGAAGATCAAACCTTTTATGTAGGTCTGGTTTTTTCATCAAAAATAGATGGAATTCATTTATTTCGTTAAATGTCCATCTTCTTCCCTGGAAAATGATGCTCATTCTTGCTGGATAAGTTATTCTTGGCTGCATACCAAGTTCCTTAGCCTTTCGGAATATCATGTTCCAGGCCCTGCGTTCTTTTAATGTGGACGCTGCTAGATCCTGTGTTATCCTTATTGTGGATCCTCCATATCTGAATTGTTTTTTTTTCTAGCAGCTTCCAATATCTTTTCCTTTGTCTGATGGTTCTTGAACTTGGCCACTATATTTCTTGGCGTTTTGATTTTAGGGTCCCTTTCAGTAGGTGATTGATGAATTTTTTCAATGTCTATTTTACCCTCTGTTTCCAGAATGTCTGGGCAGTTCTCTTTGATAATTTCCTCGAAAATGGTGTCCAAGCTCTTTTTTTCCTCCCATTTTTCAGGGAGTCCGATTATTCTCAAATTGTCTCTTATGGATCTGTTTTCCAGGTCTGTTGTCTTTCTGGTAAGGTACTTGACATTCTTTTCAATTGTTTCATTTCTCTGGTTTTGCTTGACTACCTCTTGGTTTCTCCTTGAGTCATTCATTTCTACTTGTTCAAGTCTAATTTTCAATGATGTATTTTCTTCACTCACTTTTTTTATAGCTCTTTGTAATTGTCCAATTGAGTTTTTATCTTCTATGGAATTTTTTTTCCATTTTATCCATTTTATTTTTTAGAGAGCCGTTTTCTTTTTCCAGCTCACTAATCCTATTTTTCTTGGAGTTGTTTACCTTTTCCAGCTCACTAATCTTGTTTCTCAATGATTTGATTTCTTTATCCACTCTATCTTTGAATGCATGGGATGACTTCTCCAGGCTCTCTTGCCAAGCTTCCCTTTCCTTTTCCCATTTCTCTTCCAGCTCTCTTGTGAGAGCCTTTTTGATTTCCTCTATGAGGTTCTTTTGTATTTAGGAGCAGCTTATATCCCTCCCAGGGGATACATCTGGGGACAGTCTGTTCCTAGTCTCCTCAGTATTTGAAGTCTGCTCCCTCTCCACACAGAAGCTGTCAATGGTTAGAGCCCTTTTGAATTTTTTGTTCATTTTGTCAGAGTAGGAATCAAAGAAAACAAACTGACAAGAGAAACAATTGGTCTGTTTTGCGGGGGATGGGGCTGGATGGTATTAATGGGCTTCCTCTACAGACTGGGGGTAGGGCAGCAGAGAGCCACTAACAGAACAGCAATGACTGTACTGAGTCTGCACTCTGAGGATCTGAGAATGCACTTAATCAGTCCAGGTGGGGGTTGGGGGTGGCCGGGCTCCCAGAGATGCTGGCTTTCTGGGGTTTTAATCTTCACCTCCGGTGTTTCCACCCTCTCCACCGCTCCTGGCTTGCTGCCAAGACGGAGCATCCACACTGGGGTAAAAGTCCTTTTGCAGAAAAGGCAGAGATTGCACCCCTCCCCCTCTGGTCTGAGCTATGTGAGCTGCCTGTCTTGCTCTGGCTGCCTGCCCTCAGTCTGAGCCCAGTCTGATTGACCCTCCCCCGAGCAAACACAGACCTTTTCTGGCGACTTTCAAGGATGTCTTCTCTTGGTGAGTATTTGTGGATTTCTTTCTGGGTCAAGCATTAAGTCAGAGGCTTGTCATGAATTAAGTTCTGAGAGAGAATGAGGAGCTCAAGCAGCTGTCTGCCTCCACTCAGCAATCTTGGCCGGAAGTTCCAAGGGCTCTTTTTCTTAACCCGAGGAATAACACATGTATATTTCTCAAGAAGACATTTATATAAATATTTTGTATAACTGCCTGAGTGGCCTTTTAATATTTCTGAGTTGGAGAACGAAGGGAGGGAATGTGGAAGTCAAACCTTTAAAAAAAACATTAAAAATAGTGTTTTACATGGAATGGGGGCAAAAAAAGGTATCAAATTTTAGAAAAAAGAAAAATTCTTGCTCCTGGAACTCCTTTGATTCTTATTGTGTTTTATGGTATTTTCCCATGATATCTGGAGATTCACAAGACATTTGGGAATAAAAATGCAGCCCAGTAATCCAGTGCTAGAAGCCAAGATGGAGAAGATCTCCACAATCATAACAGCTTTCCCTTTGGAGCTCTGATATGTGGGGAGGAAAGAGATCCAGACACTGCAAAACACCAGCATGCTGAAAGTGATGAACTTGCCTTAATTGAAGACAGGTTCCTGGCCAGGAAGGCTGTGGTGAAACTTCCCAGGGGCAGAAAGCCAATATATCCCAGAAAAAAGTAAAATGCAAAGGCAGAGCCTCATTACATATGAGGATGCTGTGGCAGGATTCAGAGTGTGTGTCTGCTTCTGGAAAGGGGGGATATGTCCCCAACTAGATGGCACAGAAAAGCCCTTGAATTCCAGAGCAGATGAGAACAACACAATAGAGCAATCTAAGATGAAGGAATATCCTCATGCTGCTCCCAGGCCCTGTAAGCCTGAAAGCCAGAACCACTATAATTGTTTTTGCCAAAATGGAGGAAACAGCCACTGTGAATACAATTGCAAATACTGTTTGTTGGAAAAGACAGGAAGCAGTGGTGGGACGGCCCAAGAAGAGCAAGGAGCAGAGGAAGCAGAAGGAAAGGGAGTTGAGGAGCAGGTAGCTGAGGTTCCAATTATTTGCTTGGACTATGGGAGTGTCTTGGAATTTCACAAAGACCCACAGAACCAGGGCAGTGAAGAATGAGAGTGAAAGAGCTACAGCTGTCACTGCCTTCCCCCAAGGGTCATTCACATCCAGGAAAGTCACAGTCTTGGGGAGGCATCTATCTCTCTGCTCATTGGGATATTCATCCTCTGGGCACTTCTGACACTGCTCAGCATCTGCAGGAGACAAACAAGGACTTAAAGTTTAGATTAAAACATTTCTCTACATTCCCTCACCAGGAAACAGTCAGAAGAGATGCAGCAAGTCCTTTTACTTTCATAGGATGAAAAACCCTATTTTCTCTTTACTGGATGACACTATCACTGGTAAATTACTTGGTATACTGGTCAGATCTAATCTATTCTTTCCCTTGAACCCTGGTTGGCTTTGATTCAAGTTCTCTTTATTTCTTTTACATAAGTAATGTCACCTTTTCTTCTTAACCTAATCACAAAGGACAGTAAGTTTAGACAGTGGAGCCTTTTAGTATCAAATATACAGATTCCTTCTGTGTTGTGTTGGGCAACAACTCAAGTTGAGGAGCTGCTTGTAGCCATACTTCCTCATTCTTCCCAGCTCCCAGTTTACACCTTTCCACAATTCATATTGTTGAATTTATATGAATTTTAAAACATTTTCTTGGTAGACACAGACAGTGTGTGTATTCTTGTCTCCTCTGTTGGAATAGAATCTCCCTGAATGAAGGATTCACCTCCCTTTTATCACTCTGTCCCATTATTTATGACCAAGTTCTCCTACTAAATGATTATTGATTGACTGATTAATAAGCTATTAAACAGTTGGCAAATTTCTGATAGAAAACTTTTTTCTTTTGTTTTGGAATTGTTTCTCTTATAAATACCAAGAGAAATGAAGACTTTCCAGGATATATTCAACAATAAAAAAGTAACCCTTTAATATCTTCATTCCATAAATTAATTAAAAGAAAAATTCTCTTTGGATCCTCCATTGGATTTTTTTCACTAGCATTTGGAATATTGGATTGACCTTATTTTCATCCTATCTTTCAGATCCATAAGACCTGAAATTAGCTGCTAGAATGCTTCAGTGACACACTAGCTCCATACTTGCTTTCAGTATTCTCTCTGTTTCCTAAAAAAAAATATATTTCTTCTCATTGTTTCTCCCTCTTTTTTTGTGATCTTCACTTTTTTATTGCCCTGTCACATCCACAGTGAGACATGCTAGTACTGCCCCAAATTACCAAGAAGTAGGGTTCCTTGCAGTAACTCACCCCTATGACTGGAGATTTCTCCTTCTGAGCATGGGGAACAGCAGAAGCAACAAGGAGGCTTCCCCTCCAAATGCAACTTCCTGAATCTAGCAGGACAACTGGCACTACATACTGCAGAGGGAACCTAAGATAGTGACAGGAGATGGGAATAAGCATTTTTAATTGATAGCTATTTATATTTCTGAAGAAAAACGCAGCTGATTTTTGCATTTCTGATTTTGTAAACCACCTACTCAAATACATTATTAAAAGTATATATGAAGGATGGCATAGTCCAACTTATTTTTTCCATTTTTCACCTATTCTTCTGCAACACTCAGTGACAAATCTTCTCCTATTGAACCATTCACAAAAATGTATTTCACACCCTGATCATTTAAATATAGTCCATATATTGGCCAATTACAGAGAAGATGCCTTCCCCAGTCTCAGTCATAGAAGTGGGACAGATCTCAACAACATCCTGAAGCTTCTTCTTGGGCATGGCCATTGATTGTACTGCAAGTGCTGCTCCCAAAGTAATGTGAATTTTAATTGCCTAGAAGTATTCCTAATATGGTCAAGGGTTAAACAAGGGTAGCCATTAACACCATTATTATGGAATATCCTACTGGAAATGTTTTCTTCAGTAATAAGTGATGAAAGAGAAATTGATAGAATTGAAGAAGGAGTAGTGTATACTTCTGGCAGAACAAGTGCCCGATTGGGTATTGGAGTGACAGAACCCAGAAACATTTGGAATGTAATTTTTCAGCTTAAGATATACTGGAATGCCTTCAGGACAGGCCCTTTTGGACAGCACAGTGTGCATCATGGCCCAGCTAGAGGTGGGGGTGCATCTAGGACAGCCTGGAGAAGTCCATCATTGAGAATTTACTGTGAGGTTCTTAACCAAAGTACAACAACAGTGTCTACTGTGTCCTCATCCAGAAAGCCAGTGCTTCAGCATTTCTGATGTGAGATATGGAGGGCAAACATAGAAGAGAACCTGGGAGTCAGTGAACCTCAGTGATCCAGCCTGCAGCACTAATGGCCCCTCACAGTCAATGAGAGACCCCTGTTCTTCTGCAAAAGAAGCTTGAGACTATATCTTGTGTGTCCAAATAACAGAACTCAAATTTTAAAAGTGAGAAAAACAGGAAAAAAAAACTCTGACCATAAGAAAGTATCAGTCAAGTAAGATCATAATAGAAGGCTAAAAGAGGATAACAATGGCAAAATGCCTGTGAGTGAAATCTTAGGGGGGGATATGAATTCTTGTCAAGCTCAAAAGCCTCTGTTGAAAAAACTCAAAAAAAAATCTTAAAAAAGAGATGAGAGATAAAATGTGTAGGAATAAGAATTATGAAGGAAAATTATGACAATTTGAAAATAAAAACCTAAGCTTGGAAAAGTAAATATGGAAATGTCTAGAAGAAACAACTTTTTAAAAAAACAAATTTGACAAAAATGGGAAAAATAGAGATATTAATTATTTCTTTAAAATCTGTTTGGGTGGGGGTGGTAACAAGATGGTGGCAAGAACACATGGATCTTCCTAAGCTCTCCTTTACCCTCAATCAGTTTCAACAAAATTCAGCCTCAGAATTAGTGCTTGATTGTCAGAAGCTATGGATATTGGGAGTAAAACATATTGCCAACCGAAAAGATTTTCGAAATTCTCCAGAAAGGGTCTGTTTTTCTCATGGATAGGGATAGACTGGGGTTAGGCCAGACACAGACCTCAGGCAGGCAGTGAGACCACAGGAAACAGCTCACCCTGAGGAGACTGGAGCGGGGCGGAGTGTGTTCTCTGCTGGCAGAAAATCTGGGGGGAGAATTTTAGCACAGTGTCAGCTACTCTGCCTGGGCAGCAAGTCAGTAGATCAGCAGAGAAGGTATAAACACAGGGTTAAAGGCTATCACCCCCAAATACTAGAGTCTTTCAGGTCCTGGCCACACCATCCCAATACCCAGAGTGACTCAGCATGATCCAAGTGCAGGACAGTCACTGCTCCCAGTGCAAATACTGTCTTCCCTCTGCCACTGATTCCAGCACAATGGCTAATCTCAAGGCAGCCTGTGGGTGCTATCCCACTGCTTTTTCACTGCCACTTCCTATTGTCTGTAGAGGCAGCTTGATAATATTACACTGCCCCCCATAAGCAGACCATACCTTTTGTTTTTTTCTTAAATTGAGAAAAAAAGGCAATGTACACTCTAACTGTTGATAGCTTCAATAGGGAAAGAGAGCAGACTTGAACCTTGAGGAGGCTAAAATCAGGTTGGCTCTAGATCTAAAGGTGGATCTGATCTGGTCCCTACCAAATAGGTAAATATAATCTGAGAGCAAAAAACAAAAATGCAAGCAAAGAATAAGAGAAAGAGTGGAAATGTTATGTTGTGGTCCATATATATTTCCCAGTGTTCTTTCTCTGGTTGTAGCTGCTTCTGTTCATTTACTCTATCCTTTAATGAGCTACATATCCTGAACCTCTTGAAAGCTTTCTTTTCCTTTCCCCATTTTTTCTAGCTCTCTTCTAAGATTCTCATATGTGTACATATATTGTATATGTTATACATATTCTTTAATATATTAGACATATATTGGTCTACCTGCCATGTAAAGGAGATTGTAGGGGAAAGGAGGGGAAATGTTGGAATAGAAGGTTTTGCTAGGGTCAATGTTGGAAAATGATCCATGCATATATGTTGTATACAAAAAGCTATAATTAAAAAAAAGATTGTAAAAAAATGAAAATAAATTTGAGAAAATTGAAAAATAAAATAACTCCTTAAACATAAAATTGGACAAATTTTTTAAAAAGCCATGGAACAAAAATTGCCTGTCCATGTCCATGGCCAATTTGTATAATTGGCCAAATGCAAAAGGAGGTGAAAGACTGAGAGAAAACAAGTAGTTTACTAAAACTTAGAATCTGACAAATGGAAATGAATGACTAAAGTAGACATAAAATCAATGAAATAAAAGTAAAAATTAAGTGAAAATCTTGAAGAAAATATTCTCTGAATCTGCTGCTGTCTTGGTAAAAAATATAAGGTATAATTGGTCAAATGGAAGCTAAGGCCTGTATGAGAAATCCAGGTAAAATCAATCTAAATATCCATAATGAAAAAGTAGAAAACAATGTGATATATCTCATAGGAATAATAATTGTCCAGGAGAGACTTCCTAGACACCTTGTGCTAATATATTATGGAGAAAAAGTATTGGTATTCTAGAGGATAAAAGAGAAGTGGAATGAATACACTGATGACCAGCTGTAGAATTTAAAAACGAAATGTACAGAAACAGGGTAGTCAAATTCCAGAACTTTTCAGTAAACGGGAAAATATTGCAAATATCTAGAAAGAAACAATTCAAGTATAGTGAAAAGATAGTTAATACACAAGATTATTTTCACTTTTTCTTTAAAGTATCAAAGTATTTAGAATATAAAATTATATTCAGGAAAGGAGCTAGGAATGTAACCAGGAATCACCTGCCTGGTAAAACTGTTGATAAACCTTCAGGAAAAAGGGAGGAACTCAGTAAAATAGAGGAATTCCAAGTACTTATGGTGAAAAGACCAGAGCTGAACAGAAAATTTCACTTCCAAATAAAGAACTCAGGAGATGCACAAATCATTAATCAGGAAATGGAAATAATAAAGCATTTAACTTGATTTATTTGCTTACATTTGTACATGAGAGGATGATAATTACAATTCATGAGAAATTTCCCATTATTAGGGAAGTTAGAAGCAGTTTATATAAATAGAGTGCATAAGTGTGAATTGAATAGGAATATGAAAGAACACTTTATGAAAGAAATTACATTAAATTAAAAAGTGGTTGGAATGTATTGGGAGAAAGGGAAAGGGAGAAGTAGAATGGCATAAATTATCTTCTATTAAAAAGGCAACATAAAGAATTTAGTAGATAGAAGGGAGGTGAGGAGGGAGAGTGAGTGAATATTACATTCATTTGAATTGGCTCTAAGAGGAAATAACATACACACTCAACCTAAATATAGAAATCAATATTGTTTTGCAAGATAGTAAGAGGATAAAGGAATATAAGCAGGGACTAGGGTGAGAAAAGAGGGAATATTGTGAAATGTATGATGAAAAGTAAAAGCCTTTTATGAGGAATAAATTGAAAAAAAAAATAGAATAAAAGGGGAAAATGCCTGTAGCAATAGTCATTGTGAAAACAATTTTGCAGCAACTTCCTTTGTTGCAGCCAGCTCTTTTCAAATGTATAGATAAAGGAATGAAATATATTAAAATATGAGCCAGTTCTCAACTGATAATGATTAAAATATATGATATATGTTGAAGAGCCCACAAAATTATGCAAATTCTTCCATCAAAAAACTAACACTACATGGCTTGAAACCTAAAAGGGATTAAGGAAAAAAGGAAAAGGAAATATATGTACAAAAATAGTGATATCACCTGTATTCTTGGGGAAATAATTTTAAGTTGAGGGAATTCTCATCAAATACAGAATGGCTGAAAAAACTGTGGTATGGAATTTTGATGGAATACTTTGATGATTCTGTAAATATGATGATCAGAAAAATCTGGAAACATATTCACACACATAGTGAAGAGGTTTAGAATTGGGAGTGCCTAAATGAAATTAGGGTTTAATTGAGGTCTAGTGACAGGTTCTGGGTACAGGGAGTCCAATGGAGCTCCCCTGCAACCCCTTTGGATTCCACGCAAGGATATGGAGTTAAATGAGGTCTAGAGGTGGTGCAAGAGTCCCCTGTATAGGAATTTACAGACCCAAAAACCTAGATTGATAAAAGAGGTTTATTTTGGTATTTGGAAGTAAAGTTAAAGTCTCATTAGTAAAAGATAAAGGTAGAGTTAAAAGGGCACCAGAAACAGAGTTATAGTGGGCAGAGTGTCTTTGGTGCCAGGCATGGTGCTGGCATGTTTAGACCCTGTGCAAAGAGAGAGCTCCAGTGTGCATCTTTTATGATAGGGGGCATTGGCTACAAGCTGAAGGGAGCTTGTGGGTAAAGTCCCAGGCTGGTTCCTGGCTGGATTTCAGCCAGGGTTATAATTTAAATTGAACTCAGTGGATTTCAGGACTGAGCCATCCCCACCTAGATAACACAGAAAAAACTGTTTGTGCTGGGAGTGTAGTCCCCTCACTGAGGCAGAATCAAAGGAAGTTTTCTCCTTTAAGGATTTTTTGGAGTTTTGGGGTTTCCTCTTCAATATGAAAACTGAAAGGTAATTTTTACAAAGAGCATCAATAGAGTGCAGAGGTCACCTGCAAATAACTTTGATGTTTCAATAACACAATGATCCAAAACTACTCTGAAGGTTTTTATGATGAAACTGGTGGTGTTACACAGTTTGTAAAAAAATATTTTTAAGGGGTCTTTTTCTTAAGCCGAGAAATAACGCATGTATATTTGTCAACAAGATATTTATATAAATATTTTGTGTAACTACACGTGTGGCCTCTTAATGGTTCTGAAGTTGAAAAAGAAGGGAGAGAATGTGGAAGTCAAACCTTTTTTAAAGTTAAAAATAGAGTTTTACATGGAATGGGGGCAAATAAAGATATCAAATTTTATAAAAAAGAAAAATTCTTGCTCCTGGAACTCCTTTGATTCTTGTTCTGTTTTATGGTATTTTCCCATGATGTCAGGAGAATCATAAGACATTTGGGAAAAAAAATGCAGCCCAGTAACCCAGTGCTAGAGGCCAAGATGGAGAAGATCTCCACAATCATCACGGCTTTCCCTTTGGAGCTCTGATATGTGGGGAGGAAAGAGATCCAGACACTGCAAAACACCAGCATGCTGAAAGTGATGAACTTGGCTTCATTGAAGGCATCAGGCAGGTTCCTGGCCAGGAAGGCTATGGTGAAGCTGCCCAGGGCCAAAAAGCCCATGTAGCCCAGGACACAGTAAAATGCAAAGGCGGAGCCCTCATTACATGTGAGGATGATGTACCTGGATTCAGAGTGTGTGTCTGCTTCTGGAAAGGGGGGAGAGGTCCCCAACCAGATAGCACAGAAAAGCCCTTGAATTCCAGAGCAGATGAGAACAACACAGTAGGGCACTCTAGGATGAAGGAATATCCTCATCCTGCTCCCTGGCCCTGTAAGCCTGAAAGCCAGAACCACTAGGATGGTTTTGGCCAAAATGGAGGAAACAGCCACTGTGAACACAACTGCAAATACTGTTTGTCTGAAAAGGCAGGAAGCAGTGGTGGGACGGCCCACAAAGAGCAAGGAGCAGAGGAAGCAGGAGGAAAGGGAGGTGAGGAGCAAGTAGCTTAGGTTGCGATTATTTGCCTGGACTATGGGAGTGTCTTGGAATTTCACAAAGACCCACAGAACCAGGGCTGTGAGCAATGAGAGTGAAAGAGCTACAGCTGTCACTGCCTTCCCCCAAGGGTCATTCACATCCAGGAAGGTCACAGTCTTGGGGAGGCATCTATCTCTCTGCTCATTGGGATATTCATCCTCTGGGCACTTCTGACACTGCTCAGCATCTGCAGGAGGCAAACAAAGACTTAAAATTTAGATTAAAGCATTTCTCTACATTCCCACCACAAGAAATAATCAGGAGAGCTGCAGCAAGTCCTTCTGCTTCCATAGGACACGAAATCCCATTCTCTCTTTACTGTATGACACAGTCACTGGTAAGTTCCTTGGTATACTTGTCAGATGAAAACTATTCTTGTCCTTGATCCCTGGTTGGCTTTTGTTCAAGTTCTCTTTATTTCTTTTACATAAGTGATGTTACTTTTTTTCTTAACACAATCACTAAGGACAGTAAGCTTAGACAGTGGAGCCCTTCAGTATCAAATATCCAGATTACTTTTGTGTTGTGTTGGGCAACAAATCAAGTTGAAGAGCTGCCTGTATCAATACTTCCTCATTCTTTGCAGCTCCTAGTTTATACTTTTCCACAGTTAATATTGTTGAATTTATATGAACTTTTAAACATTTTCTTGGTAGACACAGACAGTGTGTGTATTCTTGTCTCCTCTGTTGGAATTGAATCTCCCTGAATGAAGGATTCACCTCCCTTTTATCACTCTGTCCCATTATTTATGACCAAGTTCTTCTCCTATTAAATGACTATTGATTGACTGATTAATAAGCTATTAAATAGCTGGCAAGTTTCTGATAGAAAACTTTTTTCTTGTTTTGGAATTGTTCCTTTTATAAATCCCAAGGGAAATGAAGCCTTTTCAGGATATATTCAACAATGAAAAGGTAACCCTTTAATACCTTCATTCCATCAATTAATTAAAAGGAATATTGTCTTTGGATCCTCCATTGGATTTTCTCACTAGTATTTGGAATATTGGATTGATCTTATTTTCACCCTCGCTTTCAGTTCCATGAGACCTTAAATTAGCAGCTAGAATGCTTCAGTGACACACTAGATCCATACTTCAGCATTCTCTCATTTTCCTAAATTATATTTTTATCCTCATTGTTTCTCCCTCTTTTTTGTGATCTTCACTTTTTTATTGCCCTGTCACATACACAGTGAAGACCCAAAGAGACATGCTAGTAGTGCCCCAAATTACCAAGAAGTAGGGTTCCTTGCAGTAACTCACCCCTATGACTGGAGATTTCTCCTTCTGAGCATGGGGAGCAGCTGAAGCAACAAGGAGGCTTCCCCTCCAAAGGCAACTTCCTGAATCCAGCAGGACAGCTGGCAGTACATACTGCAGAGGGAACCTAAGATAGTGACAGGAGATAGGAATAAACATTTTTAACTGATAGCTATTTATGTATGCAAAGAAAAACGCAGCTGATTTTTCCATTCTAGTTTTGTGAACCACCTCCTCAGGTACATAATTAGAAGTGTATATGAAGATGACATGGTCCAACTTACTTTTTCCATTTGTCACCTCCTCTTCTGCAACACTCAGTGACAAACCTTCTCTTATTGAACCATTCACAAAAATGTATTTCACACCCTGATCATTTAAAGATAATCCATATATTGGCCAATTACATAGAAGATGCCTTCCCCAGTCTCAGTCATAGATGTGGGACAGAGCTCAACAAGATCCTGAAGCTTCTTCTTGGGCATGGCCATTATACTGTAAGTGCTGTTCCCAAAATAATGTGAATGTTAATTGCCTAAATGTATTTCTAATATGGACATGGTTAAACAAGGGTAGCTATTAACACCATTATTATTCAATATTGTCCTGGAAATGTTTTCTTCAATAATAAGTGGTGAAAGAGAAGGTGAAACAATTGGTGAAGGAGTGATGTACACTTTTGGCAGAACAAGAGCCCGATTGTATTGTGGAGTGACAGAAGCCAGAAACATTTGGAATGTAATTTTTCAGCTTAAGCTATATTGGAATGCCTTCAGGAAAGGCCTTTGTGGACAGCACAGGGTGCATCATGGCCCAGCAGAGGTGGGGTATATCTAGGACAACCTGGAGAAGTCCAGCATTGGGAATTTAGTGTGAGGCTGTTAGCCAAAGTACAGCAACAGTGTTTAAGGTGTCCTCATACAGATAGCAAGTACATTAGCAGTTCTGATGTGAGACATCGAGGGCAAACATAGAAGAGACCCTGGGAGACAGGGAGCCTCAGGGAGCCAGCCCAGTGGCAAATCCTGCAGCACCATTGGCCCCACAGAGTCAGTGAGAGACACCTGTTCTTCTGCAAAAGAAGTTTGAGACAATCTCTTGTGTGTCCAAGGAACAGAGCTCACATTTTACAAGTGAGAAGAGCAGGAAAAAAAGATCTGACCATGAAGAGGTATCAGTCAGGTAACATCATAATAGAAGGGTAGAAGAGGATGATAATGGCAAAATGCCTATAAGTAAAATTTCAGGGGGGAATATGAACTCTTGTGAAGCTCAAAACCCTCTCCTGAAAAAACTCAAAAAAAAAATCTTAAAAAAGAGATGAGAGATAAAATGTGTAGGAATAATAATTATGAAGGAAAATTATGACAATTTGAAAATAAAAATCTAAGCGTAGAAAAGGAGATATGGAAATATCTATAAGAAACAACTCTTTAAAAAACAAATTTGGCAAAAATGGGAAAGATACAGATATTAATTATTTCTTAAAAATCTATTTGGTTGGGGGTGGTAATAAGATGGTGGCAAGAACACATGCATCTTCCTAAGCTCTCCTTTACCCTCAATCAATTTCAACAAAATTCAGTCTCACAATTAGTGCTTGATTGTCAGAACCCACGGATATTGAGAATACAACACATAGCCAACTGAAAATATCCGCAAAATTCTCCAGAAAAAGGTCTGTTTTGCTTGTGGATGGGGATAAACTGGGGTTAGGCCAGACATGGACCTAAGGCAGGCAGTGAGACCACAGGAAACAGCTCACCCTGAGCAGACTGGAGGGGGATGGGGGGTGGTGTCTGCTGGTGGAAAATCTGGGGGGAGCACTTTAGCACAGTGTCAGCTACTCTACTCTTGAAACACACAGTAGATCAGCATAGAAGCTATAAACACAGGGGTAAAGGCTATAACTCCAAAACGATAAAGTATTTCAGGACCTCGTCAAATACAACCAACAGCCAAAGTGTCTCAATGTAATCCAAGTGCAGTCCACTGCTGCTCCCAATCACTGCTCCCAGTGCCTTCGCTCTACTACTGATTTCAGCACAATGGCTAATCTCTAGGCAGCCTCTGGATGCTGTCCCCACTGCTGCTTCACTGCCACTTCCTATTGTCTGCAGGGGCAGCTTGGAAATACCAACCTGTCTCTCATAAGCAGACCATAGCTTTTTTTTTTTTTTAAAGTGAGCAAAAAGGCAATGCATGCTCTAACTGTTGGGAGCTTCTATAGGAAAGAGAGCAGATTTCAGACCCTGAGGAGGCTAAAATCAGATTGGCTCTAGATCTGGATCTGATCTGGTCCCTACCACATAGGTAAATGCAATCTGATAGGAAAAAACAAAAATGCAAGGAAACAATAACAGAAAGAGAGGAAATGATATGATGTGGTGCATATTAATTTCCCAGTGTTCTTCTCTGGATGTAGCTGCTTCTGTTCATTGGAAGAGATTTGGATCTTCTCATTGTTGAAGAGATTAATGTCTATCAGAATTCATCATAATGTAGTATTGTTGTTGGTTCTGCTCATTTCACTTAGCATCAGTTCCTGTTAGTCTCTCCATGCTTCTCTGAAAGCATCCTGCTATTCATTTCTTAAAGAAGAATAATATTCCATAGCATGATTTTCTTCATTCACATTTTTATTTCTTATGTACTTGTCCAATTGAGTTTTTTAATTTAATGAGTTGTTTTGTTCTATGGAATGTTTTCCCATTTTCCCAAGTTTTTAAAAAAGAATCATTTTCTTTTTCCAATTCACAAATTCTGTTTTCTTCACAATTGTTTAACTTTTCCAATTCACATATTATGTTTGCGTGGGAATGTTTATCTTTTCCATTTCAGAAATTCTGCTTTTCAGGGAGATGATTTCCTGAAACTCTTGCAAAGCTTTCCTTTATTTGCCAATTTTTTTCTAGCTCTTTTGTAAGAGCCTTATATTTTTACATATATTGTATATGTTGAACACATATACTTTAACACATTTGACATGTATTGGTCTACCTGCCATATAAAGGAGAGGGTAGGGGAAAGGAGCAGAAAAGTTGGATTAGAAGATTTTGCAAGGATCAGTGTTGAAAAATGACCCATGCATATGTGTTGTGTATCAAAAGATATAATTAAAAAATATGTAAAGAAATGAAAATATGATTGAGAAAATTAAAAAATAAAATAACTCCTTAAACATAAACTTGGATAAATTTTTTAAAAAGCCATGGAATAAAAGTTCCATGTCCATGACCATGGCCAATTTGTATAATTGGCCAAATACAAGAGGAAATGAAAGACTGACAGAAAAAAAAGTAGTTTACTAAAACTTAGAATCTGACAAATGGAAATGAATGACTCAAGTAGACATAAAATCAATGAAATTAAAGTAAAAATTAAGTGAAAATTTTGAAGAAAATATAAAATATTTCATTGGAGAACCTAATGATATAGAAAATAGAACCAGGAGTAACAAAATAGTAATTACAAAGTAGTAAGTACTAGATAAATCCAACCACAAAGTAAACAAGAAAGCAGTTTAGGAGGTGAATAGAATTTTAGAAAATTAGGTAAGACAGATCTCTGAAGACAATTGAATGGGGATAGAGAGGAATAGACCTTTTTATCTCAGTGTACCATAGCACTTCTAGAAAAACTGGCCACTTCTTAGAGCATAAGATCCTCTGAATCAAATATAGAAAGACAGATGTGCAAATGCTTGCTTTTCAAATCGTGATGCAATAAAAATTACTTCTAATAAATGACCAAGGAAAAATAGACCCAACATTAATTAGAAAGTAAATAATTGAATCATAAATAATGAGTAAGTCTAACAACAGATGATTGATGGCATGCCAGTAATTATGCATTGAAGCAAAACAGTAAATGGTATAAATTTATGTCTCTAAATGTTCATGGGTATAACATCGATAAAGAGGAGGTCAATAAACTGGGTATTCAAGTAAAAAAGCTAGAATTAGAAGAAGTTAAAATTTCCAATTAAATTGTAAAACTTCTGAAAATTATATTAGAGATGGATACAAAGGGAGAAGACTTGAAATAATAATAAAATTGATATTTGTATTTTATGAAAAAAAAACACAACAAAATTTATAAAATTTTGATTAATTTGATTAGAAAAAGGAAAGAAGAAAACCAAGTTACCAGAATCAAACATGAATAACATGAACTTGTCATGAATGAAGTAGAAATTTAATCAAAAATTAGGAACAATTTTCCCAAATTTATGCTAATTAAGATGACATGAAACTAAATGAAATGAATGAATCCTTAGAAAACTATAGCTTGTCCCATATAACAGAAAATGAAATAACATAATTAAACAGGTTCATTTTAGAAAAGGGTAATTGGAAAATAAGTTAACTCAATCCCCTCAAAAAAATTTCCTGGAGCAGTGAAACCTCTTCATCATTTAAAGAACAATAAATTCTAATACTATGTAAACTATTTGGAAAAATGATTTAAGAAAGAATCCTACCAAATTTCTTTTCTGACATAGAAATTGTATTGATATGTAAACCAAAAAAGGCCAAAATACAAAGAGAAAATTATAAACCATTTTCCCTAATGAATATTGATACAAAAAAATTAAAAGTATGGGAAAAGAGATACTAGTAGCTTATCACCAGACATAATGCATTATGCCCAAGTGGGATTTATATCTGAAATGCAAGTCTGGCTCTGTATAAGCAAAACTATCAACATAATCTTCTATATCACAAACCAAAGTATCATATGTCATACAATTATCTCAATCCATGCAGAGAAATAATTTGGGAAAATGCAACATCTATTTTTTATTAAAAACTCTAGAGAGCAGAGGGATAAATGGAGTTCTTTTAAATATTATAAATACCTTCTCATTAAACCTTTCAGCAAATATTATATGTTTATGAGGATAAGTTCAACACATCTACAATAATATAGAGTTGCCCATTCTCACTACTATTATTCAGCAATGTTAATTTACACAAATAAAACAGAAGAAATTTTTAAATGAATTTGGTAATTTGTGCAGGAAAACATATATCACTCTTTGTAGGTAACATGATGTTATACATATACAATTCGAGCTACTAGAAACAATTAACAACATTAAGAGTTCCACAGAATGTAAAATAAACACAAATATATTATCAGTATTTCTTTATGTTAACACAAAACTTAGCAGTAAGGTATGGAAAGGAAAAAGACTTTTACAATAATGGTCGACATATAAAATATTTGGGAGTTTCTCTTTTAAGACAAGGCATGAATATAGGAATAGAATTACAAAACACTTTTCATACAAATAAAGTGAGATCTAAACAATCAGAAATATATCAACTGCTCATGTATAGGCCAAGGTAATCTCATCAAATGTTAATAGTAATTAAACTACTTATTGAGTGTCATTCTAATCCTCCTGCCAAGAAATTGCTTTTTAGAATCAGAAAAATAATTTTAAAATTTCACCTGGAATAACAAAATTCAAGAATTAATAAAATAATGAAAAATGCAAACAAATAAGGTCTAGAACTTATAGAAATAAAACTATTATTATAGTACCCTTGAAAGGTATTTGCTACTGGCTAAAAACATAGTGGGTAAGTGGAATAAGTTAGGTACACAATGCAGAATTGTCAACAATTATAGTAATGTGGTGTTTGATAAAATGAAAGACTCCACTTTCTGGGAGAAGAAAAGTGCTGGGAAACCTGAAATATAATACAACAGGAAATAGACACTAATTACATTTAATGTATTATATTAAAATAAGAAAAAAAATGATTCATGATTTAGGCATAAATAGTGATACTATAAGCAAATTATGGGAATAAAGGCTGGTCTATCCCTTGGATATTTGGAGAAGAGAGGATTTTATGACCAAAGAAGAAATGGAGAACATTAAAAATGCAAAATGGATAAGTTTGAGTAAATCAAATGGAAAACATTCTTCAAAAAAAACTCAAGATAGCCAAGATTTGAACAGAAGTAGTAAGATTGGGGATTTTTTTTTTTCCTTTTACTGCACTCTCTCTTTTGAAGATCTCATTTCTCAAATAAATAAATACCTATATTTATATATGTATGTACACACACACATACATACACACACACATATATATGTATATATACATGTTATGTATGTATATATATACATGTTATGTATGTATATATATACATGTTATGTATGTATATATATATACATGTTATGTATGTATATGAGTCAATTTTATAAAAATATAAGCCACTCCCTAATTGATAAATGGTCAAAAGAATGAACCAACTATTTTTAGATGAAGAAATTGAAGCCATTTCTCATCATATTAAAATATGTTCTATATCAGTAGTTCTCAAACTATGACCCGGGGGCAGATGGGGCCTTTATTCAGCCCACCAAGTTATGGCAAATGGGCTGAGGGGCGGAGACAGAATGTGAGCATTTATTTTTACTATAGTCCAGCCCTCCAACAGTCTGAGGGACAGTGAACTGGCCCCCTATTTAAAAAGTATGAAGACTACTGTTCTAAATCTATATTGACTATGAAAATCAAAATAAAGGACACTTTCTCTGAATAAAATAGCAGGAAAATATAATAATTAATGTTGGTGGAGATATGGAAAAATTTGGACGCTAATGAAATGCATTATGGTGGAGTTCTGGAATGACTCAACCACTCTCAAGAATTTTCAAAGGAGTAAGAAAATGTGCATATTCTCTTATCCAGCAGTGTGTCTACTGAGTGTCTATCTCAAAGAAATCTTAAAAGAGGGCAAAGAACACATAGATGAAAAAATGTTTTGAGCAGCTCTTTTTACAAGGACAAGGAACTGGAAATTGAGTGGATTCCCATCAGTTGGGGAAGGGCTGAATAAATTATAGCATAGGAATTTCATGGAATAGTATTGTTCTGTAAGAAAGGATAACCAGGATGATTTGAGAAAAACTTAGAAAAACTTAATTAAAATGAGGCTGAGTGAAATGAGCAGAACCCTGAGAACATTTTACAGAGTAGTAAGATTATATGATAATCAGCTCTGATGGACTTGGTTCATTTCAACAATGAGATGATAAAAGATAATTGTAAGAGACTTTGGACTTACTTAGTTGTGAGTGAATATATGTATGAGTGTGTGTGTTTGTGAGTGTGTGTGGGTGGGTAAGGGGGGTGCATGGGTGTATGTGTGAATTGGGATTAAGTGACTTACTCAGGGGCAAACATCTAAGCAGTGTTCAGTGTTTCAGATTGGATGTAAACTCAGGTCCCTCTGGCCCCAGAGTCAGTGCTGTATCCACTGTGACTAAACAAGATTTGATGTACATAATAATAATGGAATAGTGGTGTGCTATTAGACATGATAACCTGGTTTATTTTAGGAAAAGAGGAAAAAAGTTGCATGAAATAATTAAAAAATAAAATGAGCCCAACTAAGAAAATATTGGGCACAGTAACAACAATGGTTTTCTAAAAATACTTTTGAAGACTAAGACATTTTGTGTGCTATAACTTCTAAAACAAAGGACAGATGCAAGTATAAACAATTTACCTCCAAAGAGAGATAGAACATGGTTACTTTTGTTTTGCACACACACACACACACACACACACACACACACACACACACACACACACACAAATAGATAGATATATACACAGATATATCTTTTAGGGAAAAAGTAAGTAATATGTAAAGGAAAGTCATGGTTATATATTGACTCCTCTATGTTCTGCTGTGTACAAATTAAAGGCTTTTTCCTTCTTTGCTATATAAGTTGAAAAAAAAACAATTAAATATATTTATGTCTGCTTTGGAAATGGCAAAAAAATATTAATATGAAATAGTACCCATAAATTGAAGATTTGTTGAACTACATATTATATTTATAGATCTGTGTGAATACATAGATAAAAATTACATATATGTATATATGAAACAATTGCTCTGTGTGTTTAACAATATACTTATGTAGATGTGCATAAATATAATAAAGTGTTATAGTGATGTAAGAAATAACAAAGAGGATTGCTACAGAGAAACCAGGGGACAAATGTATGAACTTATGACAAGTGAAAGAGAATGAAGTCTTACATTCTAGCCATTTTCCCACCCTGCTGCACCTATCAATAATGGAGAGTACATCACATAGGTCAAGGTTTCTTCCTGTTTAGGAGCATAAATTAACAATAATGTCTCTGACCTTTGAACTCCACAGGTCCCACACTATGACATTTGCACAAATTGTAAAATCTTGACCAGGCTGAGCTTCTGGGTTAAAATCCCCCACATAAAGAATATAATCATTATAAAAATCAAAGTATACATAGTTCATAATGGCATATTGGGCCTCTATACGTCTGTTCTCATCCACAAACACCTGCTCACCAACAATGTTTTTAAACTGGGTGTTCCTCAGGTAGGAGTGCAGCTGAAAGAGAACAGAAATGCTCATTAGTGAGCGGTACCTCCGGGAGAGGCAATTGTACATGGAAATTTATGGATTCCTGTGGTTTTATTTTCAGGTGTGAACAAATATGAGTTTCTCCTGGGACACAGAAAGGACTCTCTGACACCCGCAGGTTGCCTGCATCTCCCAGGTTTGTAGTTTGAGTTTCACACTCAAATCCTCATTATTTCTCACCCCCATTATATAATTTATTGCCAAGGTCTGCTTGCAACATCTCTCTAATATGTTCCCCTCTTGTTCTCTGCTACTGGAACATCCTCATAACTTCACACCTGGATTATTGCAATAGGCTCCTGGTGGGCGCCTCTGACTAAGCCTCTCTTATACCACCCTCCATCCTGCTTTGGAAGGGATTATTGTGAATCACAGGCCAGACTGTGGCACTCCCATCCTTGATAATCTCCAGTAGTTTTCTCCCATCTTCAGGATAAACTATCAAACCATTTGCATGACATTCAAAGCCAACCAGGAGCTCAATACAGTAGCCACCGAATACACCACACCTGAGGTTACTGCAGAAGTGGCAGTCATTGCAGCAGTTATTGTACCACAGATGTTAAGAGGGTTGAAGAGCTTGTCAGAAGGGTATCACAGGGGTCTCTTTTAAAGCCCTGGGACAGGACTCAGTTGCTTTGCCAGTACCCAGATCAAGCACACCTGCCTGGCTCACAGTTTGAGAGTGAGAAAGAAAACTAGCACACAAGAACATTTAGGCACAGCACAAGATGGATCTTCTCACAGCTTGAGGGCAGGAAAAAGTGCTTGTGGTAATTCAAAGCACAGAATAGAAGCCAAGACAGTAATAAACAGATTTCTTCCAAGATCAGACCACCTTGGGAGAATTGAAAATTCTAGCAACCTAGAAGAATACCTCAAAATAGCTGCAACAAATTCCTGAAGCTTGGAACTTTGACCCTTTACCTTGGAAACAGGGCACTACTCTAATACACAGGTAAAGTCAACTAATAGGCTGGAAAAATTGGCAAACAACCGAAAATGGTCCTAATCATAGAAAATTACTGTGATGAACAGAAAGATGAAAAATCTATACTGAGAAGAAAATAAAGTCAAAGCTCCTATATCCAAAGTCCTCAACAAAAATAAGAATTGGTCTAAAGCCACAGAAGACTTCTAAATGAATTTTCAAAATGAAGTCAGAGACGTAGAGGAAAAAAATGAATAAGAATGAGAGAGATGTAAAAGGAAGCAGAAAAAGACTTGGAAGAGAAAAAAGCCTTAAAAATCAGAATTCAACAAATTGAACAGGAAATATAGAGGCCATTGAGGAGAATATTTCTTTAAAAATTAGAACTAAGAAGGCAGAAGATAATGATTTTTTGAAAATTCAATACAAAACCAAAAGGAAAAAGAATGAAAAATATTAAGCAGTATCACAATGGGAAATGCTGACCTGGAAAACAGAAAGAACTTGCATTATGGGACTACATGAGTTCTACAATCAAAAAGAACATGGATTCTATCTTTTGAGAAAGTATCAAGTAAATTTCTCCTGCATTCCAGAATATGAAGGGAAAATAGAGTATGAAAGAACTACAGACCATCTACTGAACAAGATCCCCAAAGGACGTCACCAGGATATTATAGCCCAATTCTGGACCTCCAAGGTGAAGGAAAAAAATCATGCAAGGATGCAGAAAGAAACACATCTATACATTGGAGACACATTGAGGATGAAAAAAGAATCTTCACCTTCTTTATTGAAAGATCAGAGTGCATAGAATAGCCTAATTTGGGGGAAAAAAAGGATCTGGCTTGCAAATAAAAATCACCTATCCAGAAAACCTGAGTCCAGTCCTTCAGGAAAAAAAAAATTGGGTTCCTAATGAAATAAAGCGCCTTCAAATATTTCTGATAAAAGAAGTCCAGAGCTGAATAGGAAATATGAAACCTAACGTTATATACAACTCTAACACTCTAGGAAGGAAATTTTATAGTAACTGTATATGCTTTTTGACAAATATTGGAAACCAACAAAAAAAAAACTTTAAGGAATACACAATAAGAATAGTTTTAGAAATTGAAAAGGCTTCAATGTCTCATGTGTACCCCTTCTTACTAAAATACATACTCAAAAAATCATAGCTAAAAAGGCACCATTCTTTCCATATTACCTGCCATGGATGAGGCAATACAGAATCTTCATTTCCCAAGGATCTTTTCTCAGATTTTTTCATCAGTATTTCATGGAGAGCCCAAGCCACAGCATATACAGCATTGTAGATGTTGTAACTTGAGGGGGATGTGGGCATGTCCATAAGGTAAAAAGGTAAATGTTTCAGGGAGCCATTTGGCAAATATAAATCTTGCTCTGGGATATCTTCTTGATCTGAGCATTTCAAAGGTGATGGCCTATGTGTTTCAATAAAATTGGATCTCCAGGTTAAAGGAGGAATAATCTCCTTTATAAAACTGTCAAACCCAGGTACTGGAGTAGTCAAGTGTGACAAAAAGAGATTAGCATAGAAAATGAAACCATAATGGTACAGGGCTCTTATTGTAGTGTCTGAATGAGATGTGGCAATCCACACCTTCTTGATTGGAGAGAATAATCCCTTTGGCTTTCCCATAATTGTTAATGAGTCTGTGTCAGTATGAATGACAATGACTTTGACTTCTGAAATTAGGATCCTGAACGTGAAGCCCTCAGAGGTCTCCCTATTTTTTCTGTCACTGAGAGGGATCTTCTCTGTGAAGGATACACAAACTCTGTTCTTTTTCATTTCTTCTCTCATTTCCCTGAGGAATTCCTCACCTCTCATATCATCAAAGACAATCAGACCTATCCAGTTCCATTGAAAATATGCCAATAAGCGGACAATTCCTCTGTGAAGAGAAGAGGATTTTTGGGCCATCTGATAGAGGGAAGGAAACTGGACTTTGTCAGTAAGACTGGAATCAAATGGACCATAAGTAATCTGGATGAGAAAAAAAAAATATGGATGAGCCGGTGCATGCTACTGCTGAGAGAACTAAAGTAAAATACACTTACTCAAATGGGTATATTTATTGTTAGAAGAAAGTTTTAGATGTTATTGTAAAGTTTATCACAAATGACAATTTCTCTCTGAAAGTCTATCTCTCTCTCAGCTCTCAAAAAGACAATGACTTATTGAAGGCATTCAAGCAATGAATCTTCCTTAAGATTCCCAAAGGAACCAGAATGCATAAATTATTTCTTCATTTGACAAATTTCTAGAGTAAACCAGCTCTATATGATTGAGGCTGAAGACAAAGTTTTATTTGGTGAATGAAAGAAAACCACATGATCAGAACTGGGTACTTTTTTGATTTGGGACAAAATAATATTCACCTGTCTGTAGGTGTCATTACTGGTTTTAATTGTGGTATTTTCAAGAAGAAAATCTAACAGGTTACCAGTAGACCCCGATCATATATTTCTGTTTTTATGAAATCAGAAAACTGAGATTCCTAAAGTAACTTAGTGAGATCTAAATGAGTGATACAGGAAAGACACCCCTAGTACAATGTAGCTCAGTAGCTGACATCCTCCCATCACTAAGGATGTCCAAGAATATGACTTTCCAAGCATAATGACAGCTCATTCTTCTTCATGTGTCATTGGTATAAATAGAACAAACAGGAAACAAAAAAATGTTCTTTTCAACATTGTAGAAATGCAAGTTGGATGTAGCAAAGGACACCTATCAGATTTAAAAATATCCCAAAAATATAAAAGGAAAGCAGAAAAAGTGGAAAATTTTTGTACAAAGGATCTCTGGTAAAATTCAGCAGCAAACTGGGCAAAAGAATTGCAAAGTGTATTGAAGATTGACTTCATTTCTCAAATACTAAAGTTATCTCTAAGCATATGAAAAAATTCTAAGTCACTATTTTTAGAGGTGTGCATAGTGAAACAAATCTGAAGTACAACATCCCACTTGTTAGTTTGATTAACATAATGAATAGAGAATCATAAAAAATCCTGTAAGGGATATTGTAAACTGGGGACATAGCACACTATTGCTGGAATTGTGATCTGATCCAATTATTATGGGAAAAAATTTGAAAAGATGATCAAAAGGCTTTGAAACTGTTCATATACTTCCATCCAGCCATACCTTTGATAAATCTCTATACCAATATTGTTACGAAAGTGACAACGAACCAATTTGAATTAAATTCGATAAGCAGTTGTTTTTGCTAAGTCTAAAGATTGGAAGTCAAATGCACATATTTCAATTGTAAAGTGGTTACACTAGCTACAGTGTATGATGATGAGGAAATGTAAATAGGTTGATATAAATGAGAAGCAAAAGAAAATCCCTGGAAAGTTATAGGTATAAAGAAGTAAAGTGTAGTGAGCATAAGCTGGAGAGCATGGTACACTCGAATAGCACTATTGTGAATGATTTAGAAATTCTCATCAATGAATCAAGAAATATTGAGAGAACTAATGAAGAAATATAGGTTTCATCAATAGAAAAAGAACTGATATTGTCTGAATCCTGAATGAAGTATAGCATATTTCATTTTCTTTCTTTCTTTCTTCTGAGTTCTCTTTTTAAAATGACTGAAATGGAAATGTTTTTCATGATGGTACATGTATAACTGATATCTAAATGAATACCAGTTTATGTAGGGGGCACTATAAAGGGAGAAAGAGAAAGAGAATGGGGAGCTCAGAACATTAAAAAATTGTTTTTGAGATGCTATTATTGGAAGCAATGAAATAAAATATAGTAACAATGTGCTTGTAAACATTTAAGAACAAAAATAAATACAATTGTAAAATAATTGAAAACAGCTGAAACATGTCCTAAACTGCACATAAGTGGCCTAATACTTCTGGAAAGTTCTTATACACATGAAAACTATGGAAAAAAGAGCACAATTTAACACCCCATCAAACATTATACCTAACATTACTCTGCTCTACAGATGAGCCCACTTTACCTATCATGAGACAAAATTTTAAATGTATTTTTATTCTCTATGACACATCATAAGGCTTGTCCCAAAATTTGATAAACATTACCACAATCTTTGGCAAGAATATTTGTCCTATTGACGAATACAGATATATGTGGATTGCATAAGAGGGCTGATAAAAACCTAAATCCTCTATAACAAATAGTGTTTCAGATCTGAGGGTCACATATATACCCACACATCACAGTGGGAAAGAATCTGCCCTTTTGGTGAAGGAGACATTCAACTTATCCTGCCATGTTCTACTACAGTCCTCACAGGCTTCTCTTTTCAGTTTTGACAAGATGAGGTGCTTTCTGAAATGTCACTCCTTGCACCAAATATTTTTGCTCTCCTTCTGTGCCCATTAATAAAGTTAGGATCTTCTCTGAGAACAGTGTCAGGAATGTTCTCAAACTCTTGTCCATTTGTAAATGTAAATATGAAGTTCTTAAAACAGCTCTGTGCATAAGCTTCCCAGTGCTGCCTAAAACAAGCACGTTATACATCAGGACTCATGCTCAGTATCCTTTTATAAATAATTCTCATCTCAATAAATTCTGGATTAATTGTGAAGAACTAAGGGATTATGAAGAATGAGGAACATAGAATGAGGTATAAAACACTGAAAGTTCATTCAACTTAAAGTCAAGAATGGTAAGATTTAATCAGTTCTCTTCCGTCTGTAAAATGTGTAGTCTGGAGTAAACACTTTAACTTCTCCATTCATTACTGAACTTATCTGTAAAATGGGCAAATATAACCGGTTTTGCTTTCAGATCCTTTCTTGGGTTGAAGGCTAAATGCCTTCTTGGCTCACAATATGGTTCCTTTTATAGGAGTTCATTTTCCCTGATGATGAGGACAATGGATTTGTTCAGTCACTAGAGAGTTAAACTGATGGAAGAAAATCCAAATTAATTAGTATCCCAGTTGATCATTAGCGGCATGATAACAATCTAACTTTTCTCAGTCACAGTACTCTCCATTGTAAATGGGATTTATAAGAATATCTTCATTATGAATTTGTTGTGAAGAACAAAAGAAATACATTTGTAAAACATTTTTTAATTTTTTAAAGATATACATAAATGCATCTTATTTTACTGCTTCTGCTCCTGTTACTTTTACTACTAATACTACTGCTTTGACTACTAGATTGTAGAGAAGAACAAAGAAAGTATTAGGTTGAATCTCATTCACCTGGGGTAAACGGTAGAGGTCAAGCAAGGTCCCCATCTGAACAGAGAGAGCTGATGTGGCTCCTCCAATGGCAGCCACAACCTTTCCTCCCTCTCTGCAGTTGTAATTAGGGAGGGGCTGGTGTGTTCCAGACAGCAACCTCAGGTAGTTCTCCAAGGTCCTTGCTTCACTGGAATAGGAGTTGTATATACTGTATCCCAAGGAAATGTTGGGCAACAGATTGGGATTCCTGACAATCTCGCTCAGGGTGAAGCCAGGCATGTAGACTTGCTGGTAATTTTTTTCAATATATCTGGTGAATTAATGGTAAATGTTATAGAACATTAATGCAAACTTTGCATAGAATTCATTTCAGAAAGCGGACTTCGACAACATTTATAACCTCTCTCCATACACTTTGTTCCATATACTTTTTTTGGTAATTTCTTAAAGGGTGAGGATTACTGGCTTTACGTCCCAGTGAAACTGTTTGCTTGAGTCATTCACTGATTCCACAAGAAGACATGGATAGTTGTTGACTCTAGAAGCCTTAGAGTATAATGGAAGGGAGAAATAAAGTACTGTGATGCACGGTGAGAAAAGAATAATTAGATTGATTACACACACTAATATATATGGAAACTGTACAGTGAGACCATATGTCCCTGAAGAAATTAGGGTAGATTTCATGGAGATCATCATTGTCTATGAAAACTTAGGAAATTTTGATATCTGGGTATTGGCAAAGAAGTCCTTTTAAAAGGAGGAAATTACACACCTAAATTCTAATAAGTGTGAGAATAGAATGTGCCACAGATCGAGACAAGCAATATTTTACTCAGATCCTATCTAATATCTATTATAAAATGAGTTCCTGGTTCGGCTTTTCTCTCTCTTCACTTTTTATTTTTCTATCAGTATCTGAGAAGAAAAGTCAGTTCCAAGATTTTGATTTAGTAGCAGATCTTCAACCAGGAGCCCAATAGCAAAAAACCTATAAATTTATTATTCTAGGCCATGTTTAAAAATTGACAAAACCTTGTAAAATATTCTTAATAGTGACTATCTCTCAGACACTCTGGAGTTATTTTAATGGATGTAAAAGGTTAGCGTTACATTATGCTCACTTATATTCAATTTCCATTAAATTATCATTGACGCTGACAATATAGAGGCCTTGCCTTCCCCATGGGGTACAGTTCTCAAGGAAAAAAATCAAATAATTCATAAAACATAAAAGGGCATTTGTTTTAGAGCAGGATTGTGATTTAATGTTTCACCAGTGGGTGGTGACACTTGCCCTCTAGGTCAAACTTCTCACTTTTCCTTCCTAGATGCTGAACAGCAAATGGAACAAAAAAAAGCATATTAAAGCAGTATAATAATAACCAGTAATTAATATCATTTAATAGCCTTGTTTCTTAGACAAAAATATACACAACCCTAATGAAATGTTTATAAGTTATTAATATTGATTTCTAGAGACTTTTTATTTATAAGTACAAAGAAAAGTACACATGAAAAAAGAATCCAAAGGAAATAAATAATGACATAAGACTACAGCAAGGTTCAGAAAAGAACTTTTATGTGCCAAGGAACCATTGAGGGAAACTCATAGTCTGTCTTCAACAAGCAGAAGACAGAGGAAAAAGCTGATGAGCTTTTCCTCTGATGTGACAGAGGAAAATGATCCATAAATAGATGGAGGAGTCTGAATTTTTTTGCTACAGCGTAGACTTACAAATGGTTATATTTGAGTGTTGCATGAGTATATACTCAGACCCTGCTATGAAAAGGAGGGATTTACAAGAAGAGTTGATTGTGATAATGCATAAAACTTAGAGCTATGCAAGCAGCCCGAAGGTCAGGATGTTTGTCAAAATGCCAGAAAGTAAATAAACACCATCTGTCCAGGGTTAAGGAAGAGTTAGCTTGAGAAATCAAAAAAGCCCCCCTCACACCACCTGGAGAAAACAGATTTCTCCAGACATCCCTGAGAGGGAACAGGCATTTCATAAAGCCATTTGCAAGGCTGAGAACTTGCTAGAGCTCCATCCTGCAGAATTCTGTCTTTTCCAAATAAAGTCAAATTTCTCAGCCCTCAGTTTCAGGCTCCATCAGTCCTAATGCACTCAGTACCTTTGAGATTCCCTAAGCTAGGACATAATGACTTTCGTGACAACATTACTTCATCCAAAAAGAATAGAAAATAATGATAAATTCACTTACCCACAGGAAGGAGTAAACATAAGATCATGTTTCCAAATCATAAGTGAGGTGGGAAGAGTAGAATTATTCCTAACCCTAAATTTCCTGAAGAAGGGGTACTATGACTTCCTAACAAGGTGTGATCTCTTGTCAGATAGGCAGATCTAGAGAGGAGACACACCTTCCCTTCCTGTGAAAGGGGCAGATTTCCCCTTACTCAGGATCTGGACACTTAGCAAGAATTCTGTCCTAGGATAGAAAGGCAACAGGGCCCAAGTACTTCTGCTGCTTCAGGCCATTAACCCTTCACTATTCCGTGAAGTCAGGAAGTCCTGGAAGGGAGACAAATGCCTGGCCTGTTAGGGACAGAGAAACGTGGGGATGACCTGTTTGATGGGGAAGGGGAAGGGGAAAGAAGGGGAGAGGGGTTTACTTTCTTCAGCTCTGAAGGAAAGGAGACACAATGAAAGCTGCCAAGAAGATAAAACATGAAGAGACAGGGAGAGGGGAGAGACTCATACTGAACAATGAGGACTTTCTTGCATCTTCTCAGTGGAAATGAACACAGGCAGAAAGAGACACTTACTTAAAAGCCCTACAAGCCTTGTCAGGAGGCCTCTGAAACTGCTCTGCTCCTGTTTCATTGCTCAATTCAGGTGATTGTAGGGGGAGAAAGAAGCTCATCTCCACATCTGCTGGGAAGTAATTCATGGGTTGATCATCATAGCACTTTTGCCCAGACCCTGGAAGCTGCAGCAGCAGAGACACAGCAAGGGAAGAAACGAGGTGAGAAATGCTTCTCACAATATGGGGCCACATCTCCCTGAACTGTAACCAAAGTTTTAACTCTGAGGCAATGGAAGGAATGCTCATGCTCCAGGCAAGTCAGCTGCTTGAGTCAGGAACTGAGGAGGGACTGTCTATCTACAGAAGCCTGGCTCTGATCCACAGGTCACCCTGGAGAAAACAGAAAGACATTAGTAAGGTCCATGTGTAAGACAAGGACAATGGTGCAAGATGAGTGACCATTATATACTTTCTCTCTGTCTATGGGTATATTTATTTTTAGATAATTATTGGGTCCATTCCTCTTATTCTATTTTCCACAGAGAAGTATCAATCTCAGAAGAATTCTGGGGACCAGTCTGCCTGGGGCATCTCCAGCTGAGTCCCTGCATCCAGGGAAATCATAAGTGCAAAATTATATTTTGACTTCTCTGTCCCTTTTTCCAAGTCAAGCTCCATCCCAGAAGTGCCTTTCATTGGAAAATAGTTTTGGGCCTGATGTTAGCCAATAACCAGTGATGAAGAAACCCCATGAAATATTCTATTATGTCACAAGATTTATTAAATCCTTCAGAGATGACAATTTCCCTAAAAGACTGTAAAATTTTAGCCTTGATGCTCATGCAGTTCCCTGCACCAGGGTCCACGTGGGCCAGGTCCCATGCTCAGGGTGCCATGTAATCCATTTAGAAGAGTCATTATAGAAAGCCCGGTGCTCATAGTTTTCCTCTCCTAGTGGGTCTCATGTTTTATGTAGGATTATAACATCCTCCATTTGGTATTGGCTAAGAAATAGACCAGTTGATCAGTGGAATAGGTTAGGTTCTCAGGGAAAGATAGTGAATAAAAATAGCAATCTAGTGTTTGACAAACCCAGAGATGCCAACTTTTGGCATAAGCATTCATTATTTGACAAAAGCTGCTGGGAAAACTGGAAATTAGCATGGCAGAAACTAGGCATGGATGCATACTTAACACCCCATAGTAAGGTAAGATCAAAATGGGTCCATGATTTAGGCATAAAGACCAAGATAATAAATAAATTAAAGGAACATAGGATAGTTTACCTCTCAGACTTATGGAGGAAGAAGGAATTTGTGACCAAAGGAGAACTAGAGATCATTACTGATCACAAAATAGAAGATTTTGATTACATCAAATTAAAAAGCTTTTATACAAACAAAACTAAAGCAAACAAAATTAGAAAGAAAGTAAAAAATTGGGAAAACAGTTTTACACTTAAAGGTTCTGATAAAGATCTCCTCTCCAAAATATACAGAGAATTGACTCTAATTTATAAGAAATCAAGCCATTCTCCAATTGATAAATGGTCAAAGGATATGAACAAACAATTTCCAGATGATGAAATTGAAACTATTTCCACTGATATGAAAGTGTTCCAAATCACTATTGGTCAGAGAAATGCAAATTAATACGACTCTGAGATATCACTACACACCTGTCAGATTGGCTCAGGAACAAATAATGATGAATGTGGGAGGGGATATGGGAAACCTGGAACTCTGATGCATTATTTTGGGAGTTGTGAAAGAATCCAACCATTTTGGAGAGCAATCTAGAATTATGCCCCAAAAGTTATCACACTGTGCATACGCTTTGATCCAGCATTGCTACTACTGGGTTTATATCCCAAGGAAATGCTAAAGAGGGGAAAGGGACCTGTATGTGTCAAAATGTTTGTGGCAGTTCTTTTTGTAGGGGCTAGAAACTAGGAAATGAATGCATGCCCATCAGTGGAGAATGGTTGAATAAGTTATATGAATGTTGTGGAATATTATTGTTCTGTAAGAAATGACCAACAGGATGAGTACAGAGAGGCTTGGAGAGACTTATAGGAACTGATACTGAGTGAAATGAGCAGAACTAGGAGATCATCATACACTTCAACAACCATACTATATGAGGATGTATTCTGATGGAAGTAGAAATCTTCAACAAAGAGAAGAGCTAATCCAATTCCAATTGATCAATGATGGACAGAATCAGCTACACCCAGAAAAGGAATACTGGGAAATGAGTGTAAACTGTTAGCATTTTTTGTTTTTTCTCCCCAGATTATTTTTACCTTACGAATCAAATTCTTCCTTTGCAACAACAACAACAACAACAACAACAACAACAACAACAACAACAACAACAACAACAAAATTCGGTTCTGCACATTATATATATATATATATATATATATATATATATATATTGTACCTAGGATATACTATAACATATTTAATATATATGGGAATGCCTGCCATCTAGGGGAGGGAGTGGAGGGAAGGAGGGAAAAATTCGGAAGAGAAAGGAGTACAAGGGATAATGTTGTAAAAAATTACTTATACATATGTACTGTCAAAAATTAATTATAAAATTAATTTAAAAAAAAAGAAAAAAAAGGATTATAACATCCACCTGTTAGAGATGAAAGAAATCTCAGAGGTTCTTTAGTCCAGGATTTTGATGACAGATTTCCACTCTTCAACAACTAGAACAAAGACACCTGTAGGCCCATATTCCCCACTTAAGAAAGTTGAAATCACCCTATCTACAGATAAACCTTTGTAATTTGGGCCATGGGAGCAAAGACTTCTGAAGTCCCAGAGACATTTGGAGGAAATCTTTCATGAAATCTTGACTTTACAGATGAGAAATGACTCCCAGGAGATTAGAAGGACTTGTCTGCCTTTACACAATATGGAGCAGAACAATCCTGAGGTTTTACCCAAAAGCTAATTCTCTTCCTACTCCCAACCACTGCCCATAGAGACGTTCACAGGTGGAGTTCCTGCAGTCAGAAACCCTTTGGAGCAGAGCTTATGGCTCCATCCTTCAGCCTCCAGTGTGAGGGACAGGCCCTCAAGTGGATGAAATGGGGCAACTTTACTCAGTAATTCCAGTTCAAGACATCAGTTTAGTCCTGGGAGAGGGGATTCTGTTCCTGGCAGTGAAAACCAGTCAGAGCTGTGGATGAAAATGAACAGAATCAAATGCAAAATTCTTTGGTATATCTGCCTTTGCCTACTTGATCCCAGGCCATCTTTTCAACCTGATTACCTATGACAAGATAAAGCATCAATAGCCAGAACTAGCAGGGACTTGGTCCCTTCCTTCTTTATATCTAGAAAATGGGCCAGGCAAGGTTCAGTCCTCTTAGTCAGGTCTGATCTTCAGTGACTCCATTTTGAGGTTTTCCTAGAGGGGTTTGCCACTTCCCATCCAATGCCTTTGATTGATGAAGTAACTGAAGCAAATAAGGTGAAGGATTTAGGGTTAGGGTTTGCCTAGGGTCACAAAGTTTTCCAGTAAGTGCCTGAGGCCAGATTTGAACTTGCCTCCTATCACCTAACTGTCCCTGTCCAATCTGAGTCCCTTCTAATGGAAGATCCATTCAAGATTTCCAGGGTAGGCCCATGTCCCCCTTCTACTCTGTATTCCTAGACTGAAATCTCTGCATCCTTACTACCCAACATGATTCAGCAGGGTGAGAAGTACGTGACCCATAGCCACCTGTAAGTACAGGAAGTGCCTTACAAACAGGGCTCTACATTTACAATGGTAAAGACCCAGATTTATCCTCAGGGAATTCACCCCTCCAAATGGGGAGGTAGGGCTTCTCTCATGGGCCCATTGTTCCCACTTTGGAGGAAATCTAAGGGAAAAAATAAGTTTAAAACAAAGCTTCATTTTGACTCCTGTGTAGGGTCTCCTCAAGGTGCTCCTAACAGAGGCTATTAGTAGAATTTCAGAGGCTTCAGTTACACACACACACACACACACACACACACACACACACACACGCCACAAGAACTAGTACATTTCCTGGGACATTTTGTGAATAAAGCAGCTGTGGTAGAGACCATTGGTTTTTAAAGACTTTGTTTCCAGGTGGATTCATCTGGGATCCATCCATGAGCTCTTCAGGCAAGGAGAAATGTCAGCCCTACCCCCTACCAGAGAACTCTTGGAATTCCACAGAACTTTGTTTTTATTTTGACCCTCCTCAGGACCCACTTTTTGCTGAGGATATTGTACTGAATTTCTGGAAAAGACAAGGTGGAACAGAAGCCCAACTGTCAGCCCTTCCATTGTTTTGGACAGAGAGTCAAAGGTTAATCAGCTGAATTAAAATGTGATGCAACCTTTTGTATAGTACAATTTGTCTTCATATGACCCACTGTCCGCGATTAGAGCATCTGTGAGATTTTGAAAAATTCTGAGATTGTGATTTATCCTGATTTAGAGCAGCAGTCGTTACTGGGGCTTCAAAGAAGTTCTAACTTTCTGACAGGGTTAGGATTCATACAAGGTGCTAAATCACTGAAATTGATAGAGAACAATTATCTAATTTAGCACGGTTCAGTGCGATTGATCTGATCCTACATGGGCATGTTATGGGCTAGAACTTGAAACAAGGTACTAAGCGGAATTGATGAGATAATGATTCTCTAATTTGCTTGTACGTAGTACTTACTATAATTCCACAGGATGCACACCTTTAAGAGAGCATATATAGGGAGGAGCTGACAAGCTCATTAGAGGAAAAGCCTGCTCTTGGAATTCAGGGAGATTCACAAGGCAGAGACCCACAAGCCCAGTGTCTGGCGGGAGGAGTCAAGATTCATTCCAACTTCCACCTTTTGTGCTGGCTGGAGACATTAGGAGAGAGCTCTTGGAACCAAGGAGAAAGACAGGCCTCTACTAAAGCTAACTGGGCCCCAGGAGCAGAGAAAAGACTTTGAAGAGACAATAAAGGATTTGGACTTTAACTCCTGGCTGAACTTGAGGTGATTATTGAAACTGAACTGAAATGAAAGCTGCTCCCAGAAGCCCCCCAAGAAACCTGCTCCCAGAGAACACTACACTTTAGAGAAGAGAACATTACATGACATCTTTGGAGCATTTCTGCTACAGACATTTTAGTTTGCCTCTAGATAATATATTTTACAGTCTGCATTAGCATTTTCATGGGCAAGTTGTCTCAATAAAATTTGGGCAATCTCCCCATCAGTGATAGAATACAATTTGGACTATTGGAACCATAACTGGAAGCAGCCTGATGTTATACTTTCCAAAACTACAAATACATAGCTTGATATTGCCTCCTATTGTGTCCTGGATTGCTAGGATTGGGTTTTCAATAGCTGGCAAAGCTAACTGAATTTCTAAAAGGAGGTCTTCTCCCCTTTTTTGGCTCTCTAAACTTCCTTCAGAACTAGTCTGTTTGATTCCTTTCTATAAGAATTTAGTTTTCCTTCAGATCTGTATTGAGGAGAAGCCTCTCAACAGGGATCTGTCGGTTCTGTGAATTGTTCTTTCTTGTTAACATTTAAACATTCTATAGCTTTGGCCTTATCATCTTCCCCCACAGTACTAGCAGAGACTTTAAGTACTTCAGTACTTAAAAGAACTCCTGCTGGAGGCAGAAAAGAGATTTTCAAAATACTTCCAAATAGAAAATATAGTAACTGGAAAAACTCCTGGCCCTGTCTCTCTAAAATATTCACTCACTGATTTTTCCCTCTACCTTCCATTTCTCCACATGGACTGTTCCTTGTTGTGAAAACCAAGGACAACATTTTTCTACAGACTCGAAAAATTCCTGTAACTGTCCTGTAGTAATTACCAGTTCTCTTTCCTTCACTGGCTTCTTTAAGACTTTCAGATAACATTCTCAGTCCCTGGCACCTGATTGCTTTTGCCCCATTCTGATAACTATGTGCACTCCATTGATCTCAAATTTATACAATTTAAATTTACTGGTAACAAAATCTTGTTTTAGCCTGGAAGTAAACTAATTTCACCTCTTATCTTAATCCTGGAGCTCACCACGAGGTCCCTCTCCTCTGCAATAACATTCAGGTCCCTGTCTAGTTGAGTGCCCAGTGTGGATGCCCGCTCCCCCAAATAGGATGAATGTGGAAACAAAAGTACAGGAGGCAGTCAGGTACCATCTAAGCATTCCATTTATTGATCTGAGAGCCAGGGTCTATATTTTCTCTAAGCTAACATTGCAAGAACACTAGAGTCTTCAGGTTACTTAGTGAATGTTTCAAGATTACAGATACACATCCTGGCCTTGCTTGCAATTTGACATGAACATTAAACAGTGAGCAGTAAGTCTGCCTATTGTAAATCATAAATTTAGCACTTGATGGTAAAAATCTACTTATTATAACAGAGTCAAAAACTGTGTACTTCATGAAGGCCTTGCTCCTACTATAATATTCAAGGCAGTTATCACCAGAAATTCTATTCTAATTATTGTTCTATATCAAACGACCAGCAGGGTGATTTCAGAGAGGCCTGGAGAGACTGACATGAACTAATGCAGAGTGAACAGAGCAGAACCAGGAGATTATTGTACACGGCAACAACAAGGTTATATGATGATCAATTCTGGTGCATGTGGCTCTGTTCAAACCAGATCCAATGTTTTTTTGATAAATAGAGCCATCTACAACTGGAGAGACGACTGTGGGAACTCAATGTGCTTCACAACAGAACATTTTCATTTTTTGTTATTGTTTGCTTACATTTTATTTTGCCTATAAGTTTTTTTCTGGTTTCATTTGATTTTTTGCACAGCAAGATTATTGTATAGATATATATGAACATATAAAATTTAATCTATATTTCTACCATGTTTGACATATACTGAACTACTTTGCATCTCAGGGAAGGGGTGAGGAAAGGGGGGAAATTGGAACACAACATTTTGCAAGGGTCAGTATTGAAGAATTGTCCATGCATAATTTTATAAACAAGCTTTAATAAAGAAAAAAATAAAAGAAAGAAAGAAAAATAAATGCTATTCTACGATCCCAATACCATCTTGCAAACAGAGCTCAGAAGGCCAAATAAAGAATAAACTCACTTCAGGTTTCACAGCAAATGCTCCAAATTCCTTTAAAACAATGACAAATACATTTTAGAGTGCTGTTACTTAGGAAAAGATGAACTAGAACATTTTTTTAACCTAAGACAACTTCCCATCAGGAAAGGTCTATTGTGAAGTAGGATCTCAGGAGTGTTATAGATCAAGCCAGCAAAGTCCCAGCCTTAGCTTGATGTCCCAAACAAGGAGTAATGACTCTGAATCTGCTGCTGTCTTGGTAAAAATATAAGGTATAATTGGTCAAATGGAAGCTAAGGCCTGTATGAGAAATCCAGGTATAATCAATCGAAATATACATAATGAAAAAGTAGAAAACAATGTGATACATCTCATTGGAAAAATAATTGTCCAGGAGAGACGTCCTAGACATCTTGTGGTAATATATTATCGAAGAAAAGTATTGGTATTCTAGAGGATAAAAAACAAGTGGAATGAATGCACTGATCACCAGCAGTAGAATTTGAAAAGGAAATGTCCATAAATATGGTAGTCCAATTCCAGAACTTTTCCGTAAATGGGAAAATATTGCAAATATCTAGAAAGAAAAAATTCAAGTATAGTGAAAAGACAATACACAAGATTATTTTCACTTTTTCTTTAAAGTATCAGAGTATTAGAATATAAAATTCTGTACAGGAAAGGGGCTAGGATTGGAACCACGAATCACCTGCCCAGTAAAACTGTTGATAAACCTTCAGGAAAAAGGGAGGAACTCAGTAAAATAGAGGAATTCCAAATATTTATGGTGAAAAGACCAGAGCTGAACAGAAAATTTCACTTCCAAATTAAGAACTCAGGAAATGCACAAGTCATTAATCAGGAAATGGAAATAATAAAGCATTTAACTTGATTTATTTGCTTATATGTGTACATGGGAGGATGATGCTTATAATTCATGAGAAATTTCCCATTATTAGGGAATTTAGAAGGAGTGTTTATAAACAGAGTGTATAGGTGTGAATTGAATAGGAATATGAAAGAATACTTTGTGAAAGAAATTACATTAAATTTAAAAGTGGGTGGAATGTATTGGGAGAAAGGGAAGGGGAGAAGTAAAATAGCATAAATTATCTTCTGTTAAAAAGGCAACATAAAGCATTTAGTAGCCAGAAGGGAGGTGAGGAGGGAGAGTGAGTGAATATTACATTCATTTGAATTGGCTCTAAGAGGAAATAACATACACACTCAACCTAGATGTAGAAATCAATATTGTTTTGCAAGATAGTAAGAGGATAAAGGAATATGAGCAGGGACTAGGGTGAGAAAGGAAGGAATATTGTGAAATGTATGATGAAAAGTAAAAGCCTTTTATGAGGGATAAATTGAAAAAATAAAATAGAATAAAAGGGGAAAATGCCTGTAGCAATAGTCATTGTGAAAACAATTTTGAAGCAACTTTCTTTGTTGCAGCCAGCTCTTTTCAAATGTATAGATAAAGGAATGAAATATATTAAAATATGAGCCAGTTCTCAACTGATAATGATTAAAATATATGATATATGTTGAAGAGCCCACAAAATTATGCAAATTCTTCCATCAAAAACTAACACTACATGGCTTGAAACCTAAAAGGGATTAAGAAAAAAAGGAAAAGGAAATATATGTACAAAAATATCGATATCACCTCTATTCTTAGGGAAAGAAGTATAAATTGAGGGAATTCTCATCAAATGCAGAATGGCTGAAGAAATTGTGTATGGAATTGTGATGGAATGCTTTGATGATTCTGTAAATATGATGATCAGAAAAATCTGGAAACATATTCACACACATAGTGAAGATGTTTAGACTTGGGGGTACCTAAATGAAATTAGGGTTGAATTGAGGTCTAGCGAAAGGTTCAGGGTATAGGTAGTCCAATGGAGCTCCCCTGCAACCCCTTTGGATTCTGCACAAGGATACAGAGTTCAATGAAGTCTAGAGGTGGTTCAAGAGTCCCCTGTAAAGGAATTTACAGACCCAAAAACCTAGATTGATAAAAGAGGTTCATTTTGGTATTTGGAAGTAAAGTTAAATTGTCATTAGTAAAAGATGAAGGTAGAATTAAAAGGGCACCAGAAACAGTGTTCTAGTGGGCAGGGAGTCTTTGGTGCCAGGCATGGTGCTGGCATGTTTAGACCCTCTGCAAAGTGAGAGCTGCAGTGTGCATCTTTTATGATAGGGGGCATTGGCTACAAGCTGAAGGGAGCTTGTGGGTCAAGTCCCAGGCTAGTTCCTGGCTGGATTTTCAGCCAGGGTTATAATTTGAATTGAATTCAATGGATTTCAGGACTGAGCCATCCCCACCCAGATAACATAGAAGAAACTGTTTGTGCTAAGAGAGGAGTCCCCTCACTGAGGCAGGATCAAAGGAGGTTTTCTCCTTTAAGGATTTTTTGGAATTTTGGGGTTTCCTCTTCAATATGAAAACTGAAAGGTAATGTTTACAAAGTCCAGCAATAGAGTGCAGAGGTCACCTGCAAATAACTTTGCTTTTTCAACAACACAATGATCCAAAACTACTCTGAAGGTCTTTATGATGAAACTGTTGGTGTTACACAGTTTGTAAAAAATTATGTTTAAGGGGTCTTTGTCTTAAGCTGAGGAATAAAGCCTGTATATTTCTCAACAAGACATTTATATAAATATTTTGTGTAACTGCATGTGTGGCTTCTTAATGGTTCTGGGGTTGAAAAAGAAGGGAGAGAATGTGGAAGTCAAACCTTTGAAAAAAAACATTAAAAATAGTGTTTTACATGGAATGGGGGCAAATAAGGATATCAAATTTTAGAAAAATGAAAAATTCTTGCTCCTGGAACTCCTTTGATTCTTGTTCTGTTTTATGATATTTTCCCATGATGTCAGGAGAATCACAAGACATTTGGGAAAAAAAATGCAGCCCAGTAACCCAGTGCTAGAGGTCAAGATAGAGAAGATCTCTACAATCATGACGGCTTTCCCTTTGGAGCTCTGATATGTGGGGAGGAAAGAGATCCAGACACTGCAAAACACCAGCATGCTGAAAGTGATGAACTTGGCTTCATTGAAGGCATCAGGCAGGTTCCTGGCCAGGAAGGCTATGGTGAAGCTGCCCAGGGCCAAAAAGCCCATGTAGCCCAGGACACAGTAAAATGCAAAGGCGGAGCCCTCGTTACATGTGAGGATGATGTACCTGGATTCAGAGAGTGTGTCTGCTTCTGGAAAGGGGGGAGAGGTCCCCAACCAGATGGCACAGAAAAGCCCTTGAATTCCAGAGCAGATGAGAACAACACAGTAGGGCACTCTAGGATGAAGGAATATCCGCATCCTGCTCCCTGGCCCTGTAACCCTGAAAGCCAGAACCACTATGATGGTTTTGGCCAAAATGGAGGAAATGGCCACTGTGAACACAACTGCAAATACTGTTTGTTGGAAAAGACAGGAAGCAGTGGTGGGACGGCCCACAAAGAGCAAGGAGCAGAGGAAGCAGGAGGAAAGGGAGGTGAGGAGCAGGTAGCTGAGGTTCCGATTATTTGCCTGGACTATGGGAGTGTCTTGGAATTTCACAAAGACCCACAGAACCAGGGCAGTGAAGAATGAGAGTGAAAGAGCTACAGCTGTCACTGCCTTCCCCCAAGGTTCATTCACATCCAGGAAGGTCACAGTCTTGGGGAGGCATCTATCTCTCTGCTCACTGGGATATTCATCCTCTGGGCACTTCTGACACTGCTCAGCATCTGCAGGAGACAAACAAGGACTTAAAATTTAGATTAAAACATTTCTCTACATTCCCACTGCAGGAAATAGTCAGGAGAGCTGCAGCAAGTCCTTCTGCTTCCATAGGACTCAAAATCCCATTCTCTCTTTACTGGATGACACAGTCACAGGTAACTTCCTTGGTATACTTGTCAGATCAAAACTCTTCTTGTCCTTGATTCCTGGTTGGCTTTTGTTCAAGTTCTCTTTATTTCTTTTACATAAGTGATGTTACTTTTTTTTCTTAACACAATCACTAAGGACAGTAAGCTTAGAAAGCGGAGTCATTCAGTATGAAATATCCAGATTGCTTCTGAGTTGTGTTGGGCAACAACTCAAGTTGAAGAGCTGCTTGTATCCATACTTCCTCATTCTTTGCAGCTCCCAGGGTACACCTTTCCAAAATTAATATTGTTGAATTTATATAAATTTTTAAACATTTTCTTGGTAGACACAGACAGTGTGTGTATTCTTGTCTCCTCTGTTGGAATAGAATCTCCCTGAATGAAGGATTCACCTCCTTTTTATCACTCTGTCCCACTATTTATGACCAAGTTCTTCTCCTATTAAATGACTATTGATTGACTGATTGATTAATAACCTATTAAATAGCTGGCAAGTTTTTTATAGAAAAATTTTTCTGTTGTTTTGGAATTGTTCCTTTTATAAATCCCAAGAGAAATGAAGCCTTTTCAGGAAAAGGCAACCCTTTAATACCTTCATTCCATCAATTAATTAAAAGAAAAATTGTCTTTGGATCCTCCATTTGTATTTTTTCACTAGTATTTGGAATATTGGATTGACCTTATTTTCACCCTAGCTTTCAGATCCATGAGACCTGAAATTAGCAGCTAGAATGCTTCAGTGACACACTAGAGCCATACTTCAGCATTCTCTCTGTTTCCTAAAAAATATTTTTCTCCTCATTGTTTCTCCCTCTTTTTTGTGATCTTTACTTTTTTTATTGCCCTGTCACATACACAGTGAAGACCCAAAGAGACATGCTAGTACTTCCCCAAGTTACCAAGAAGTAGGGTTCCTTGCAGTAACTCACCCCTATGACTGGAGATTTCTCCTTCTGAGCATGGGGAGCAGTTGAAGCAACAAGGAGGCTTCCCCTCTAAAGGAAACTTCCTGAATCCAGCAGGACAACTGGCAGTACATACCGCAGAGGGAACCTAAGATAGTGACAGGAGACTGGAATAAACATTTATAACTGATAACTATTTATGTTTGTGAAGAAAAACGCAGCTGTTTTTTGCCATTCTGGTTTTGTGAGCCACCTCACCTCCTCAGATACATAATTAAAAGTGTATATGAAGATGACATGGTCCAACTTATTTTTACCATTTGTCACCTCCTCTTCTGCAGCACTCAGTGACAAACCTTCTCTTATTGAATCATTCATAAAAATGTATTTCACACCCTGATCATTTAAAGATAGTCCATATATTGGCCAATTACAAAGAAGATGCCTTCCCCAGTTTCAGTCATAGATGTGGGACAGATCTCAAAAAGATCCTGAAGATTCTTCTTGTGCATGGCCATTATACTGCAAGTGCTGGTCCCAAAGTAATGTGAATATTAATTGCTTAAATGTATTCCTAATATGGTCAAGGGTTAAACAAGGGTTGCCATTTACACCATTATTATTCAATATTGTACTGGAAATGTTTTCTTCAATAATAAGTGATGAAAGAGAAGGTGAAACACTTGGTGAAGGAGTGATGTACACTTTTGGCAGAACAAGTGCCCGATTGTGTTTTGGAGTGACAGAACCCAGAAACATTTGGAATATAATTTTTCAGCTTAAGCTATATTGGAATGCCTTCAGGAAAGGCCTTTGTGGACAGCACAGGGGGCATCATGGCCCAGCAGAGGTGGGGTACATCTAGGACAGCCTGGAGAAGTCCAGCATTGGGAATTTAGTGTGAAGTTCTTAGCCAAAGTACAAGAAGAGTGTGTACTGTGTCCTCATCTAGAAAGCCAGTGCATCAACAGTTCTGATGTGAGACATCAAGGGCAAACATAGAAGAGACCCTGGGAGTCAGGGAGCCTCAGGGAGCCAGCCCAGTAGCAAAGCCTGCAACACCATGGGCCCCACACAGTCAGTGAGAGACCCCTGTTCTTCTGCAAAAGAAGCTTGAGACAATCTCTTGTGTGTCCAAGGAACAGAGCTCAACTTTTACACGTGAGAAGAGCAGGAAAAAAAAAAAAAGATCTGACCATAAAGAGGTATCAGTCAGGTAACATCATAATAGAAGTGTGGAAGAGGATGATAATGGCAAAATGCCTATGAGTAAAATCTCAGGGGCGAATATGAACTCTTGTGAAGCTCAAAAGCCTGTCCTGAAAAAACTAAAAAAAATCTTAAAAAAGAGATGAGAGATAAAATGTGTAGGAATATGAATTATGAAGTAAAATTATGACAATTTGAAAATAATAATCTAAGCGTAGAAAAGGAGATATGGAAATATCTGTAAGAAACAACTCTTTAGAAAACAAATTTGGCAAAAATGGGAAAGATACAGATATTAATTATTTCTTTAAATCTATTTGGTTGGGGGTGGTAATAAGATAGTGGCAAGAACACATGCAACTTCCTAAGCTCTCCTTAACCCTCAATCAATTTCAACAAAATTCAGTCTCACATTGAGTGCTTGACTGTCAGAACCCATGGATATTGAGAGTACAACACATTGCCAACTGAAAATATCCTCGAAATTCTTCAGAAAAGGTCTGTTTTGCTCGTGCGTGGGGACAGACTGGGGTTAGTCCAGACACAGAAATCAGACAGGCAGTGATACCACAGGAAACAACTCACCCTGAGCAAACTGGAGGGGTGTGGGGTGTGGTGTCTGCTGGTGGAAAATCTGGGGGGAACACTTTAGCACAGTGTCAGCTACTCTACCCTTGCAGCATACAGTAGATCAGCAGAGAAGCTATAAACACAGGGGTAAAGGCTATAACTCCAAAACAATAGAGTATTTCAGGACCTGGCCAAATACAACCAACAGCCAGAGGGACTCAGTGTGATCCAAGTGCAGCCCCCTGCTGCTCCCAATCACTGCTCCCAGTGTAGATACTGCCTTCCCTCTGCTACTGATTTCAGCACAATGGCTAATCTCAAGGCAGCCTCTGGGTGCTGTCCCCACTGCTGCTTCACTGCCACTTCCTACTGTCTGTAGAGGCAGCTTGGAAATACCACCCTGTCCCCCATAAGCAGACCATAGATTTGTTTTTTTCTTAAAGTGAGCAAAAAGCAATGCATGCTCTAACTATTGGTAGATTTTATAGGAAAGAGAGCAGACTTCAGACCCTGAGGAGGCTAAAATCAGATTGGCTCTAAATCTAAATATGGATCTGATTTTATCCCTACCACACAGGTAAATACAATCTGAGAGGAAAAAACAAAAATGCAAGCAAACAATAACAGAAAGAGAGGATATGTTTTGTTGTGGTCCATATTAATTTCCCAGTGTTCTTTCTCTGGATGTAGCTGCTTCTGTTCATTGAAAGAGATTTGGATCTTCTCATTGTTGAAGAGATTAATGTCTATCAGAATTCATCATAATATAGTATTGTTGTGGGTTCTGCTCATTGCACTTAGCATCAGTTCCTGTAAGTCTCTCCTGGCTTCTCTGAAATCATTCTGCTAGTCATTTCTTAAAGAACAATAATATTCCATAGCATGATTTTCTTCATTCACTTTTTTTTATTTTTTTTGTATTTGTCCAATTGAGTTTTTTTAATTTAAAGAGTTGTTTTGTTCTATGGAATTTTTTGCCCATTTTCCCAAGTTTTTAAAAAAGAATTATTTCCTTTTTCCAATTCAAAAATTCTGTTTTCTTTGCAATTGTTTAACTTTTCCAATTCACATATTCTATTTGCCTGGGAACTGTTTATCTTTTCCATTTCACAAATTCTGTTTTTCAGGAAGATGATTTCCTGAACCTCCTGCAAAGCGTTCCTTTACTTTGCCAATTTTTTTCTAGCTCTTTTTTAAGAAACTTATATGTTTACATATATTGTATATGTTAAATACATATAATTTAACATATTTGACATGTATTGGTCTACCTGCCATATAAAGGAGAGGGTAGGGGAAAGGAGGGGAAAAGTTGGATTAGAAAGTTTTGCAAGTGTCAGTGTTGAAAAATGACCCATGTATATGTGTTGTATATAAAACGCTATAATTTTTTTTAAAATTGTAAAAAAGCAAGATGGCAGAGAAGATACACACGACTCTGTGAACGTCCTTATTTCCTCACAACCAATTAGATAAATCAGCCTCAAAAATAGCGCTGGACTTATAGATACCACAAGGACTGGAAGCATGACTTACCAGCTGAAGAGAATCTGGAGTTTCAACAGGAAATGTCAGTTCCCAGGGGAGGAAGAAGAGAAGCCAGCACAGACAGTTGGGTGCTGGCATACTGAGGCGATTGCACTGGGGAGGGCTCTGGGATCAGATAAGCCACTGAGATAGAAGAATCTGGCACAGGTTGTTAGCTCTTCTCTGCTTATAAAACAGCAGTTCAGAAGAGAAATCTAAGCCATTTTTAAAAAAAATTTAAAGCCAGAGACTGGATCTTCCCAATCCCGGAGGTGACTCAGCAGATCTCAGCACTTTGGGTGTGGCCCCTAGCTTTCACCTGTGGCTAGTTAAGAGATTGAGAAGAGGGCAGATATGGCCTAAGGTAACACATAGTGCCTGGCTCAGCTGGAGGCTGTGGAACTCAGCCCTGGAAGTCCCAGTTAAGTGGAACCTTTGAAATAGGGAGTGTGGTTTCTGGCAGACACTTCCAGTTTGAGCACATGGGCTTTTCACGTCACCTGCTGCAGACATCCACGCCCCACCATGACAAATAGGCTGGGCTTTGTGTTGCCTTTACTGGTCAATCTCAAACTTCAGGGAAGCCCTAGGACACAGCACCCTCACAGCACAATCCTGCGGATCACCTGTGAGGCACCTCCAGGGAGGGGGTGGGCAACTGTCTCCCAGAGCTCTCTCTTAGCTCAGGCGCAGGGGCCACTGCATCCATCCAGTCTGGGAGGAAGCTGGTAAAGAAATAAATAAATAATTTCCTTCCCCAGGGACAGATCCCAAAAGATTTTTTAATCATGAGCAAGAAGCCAAAAAGATCTATTGACTAATCATTCTACACAGAGAAAGAGTGGGTATCCAACCCCGAGGAAGTTAACAGCAGAGTGTCAGCAGATAACAATCTAAAGGGGAACGATACCTGCCCCCCATCATATAACTCTCTCCTTGAAGAGACTATTAAAAAGCTAAGAGAGTTTGAAGAAAAATGGGGAAAGGAAAGGGAAGCTATGATAAAGAATAACAACGTTCTGAAATTGGAGTTGGAAAAAATAAAGAATTCACAGGAGATGCAGGGAAACAAAATTTGTGAATTAGAAAAGGTTAAAAAAGTCTCAAGAAAATAAAATTTCTGAATTGGAAAAAGAAAATAATTCTCAAAAAAAATTAGGGAAATGGAAAAAAATTCAATAGAGCAAAATAATTCATTTAAAAACGAAATTGGGCATTTACAAAAAGAACTAAAAACTGTGAAAGAAGAAAATAACTCCTTAAAATTCAGGATGGAACAAATAGAAATGAATGATTCACAGAGAACCCAAGAAGCAGTCAAACAAAACAAAAAAAAAATGAGAAGCTGGAGAATAACGTCAAATACTTACTGGGAAAATCTATAGACCTGGAAAATAGATCTAGGAGAGATAATCTGTGGATCATTGGACGTCCCGAAAACTACGACCAAAAAAAGAGCCTAGATTCTACTTTACAGGAAATTATCAAAGAGAACTGTCCAGAGATAATAGAAACAGAAGGGAAAGTAGATGTCGAAAAAATTCATTGAACTCCTTCTGAAACAGACCGTAAAAAAAGAACACCACGGAATATTGTGGCTAAGCTGAAGAATTACCACACAAAGGAGAAAATCTTGCAAGAAGCTAGAAAAAAACAATTTAAATACCAAGGTGCCACAATAAGGGTCACTCAAGATCTGGCTGCCTCCACATTAAAAGATAGAAGGGCCTGGAACCTGATATTCCAAAATGCAAAAGATCAAAGACTGCAAGCAAGAATGAACTACCCAGCTAAGTTTAGCATCTTTTTCCATGGAAGAAGATGGTCATTCAATGAAATAGAGGAATTCTATATGTTTCTAAGAAAAAAACCAGACTTAAACAAAAAATTTGATCTACATCCACAAGACTGAAGAGAAACAGAAAAAGGTACACAGAACCCTTGAGAACTGTAACTCTGTTGTGGGTATATAAAAAGTACTCATGGATAATTTGATTTTACTGATATAAAAGAAAAAAAGTGGGGTGTAGTAAAGGGAAGGAGGTCATTTCAGAAAAAGGGGAAGGAATGATAAAAAGAGGGAAACTACATCCAAGGAAGGGGCATAGAAAATACACCATATCTGAGGGAATTTAGTGAGGGGGAGAAACATTGTGTGAATCTTACTCTCATCAGAAGAGGCTCAAAGAGTAAATAATTGACATATTTGTTTTTCAGAGAATTTTATCTCACCTCATTAAAAGGGGGGAGAGGAAAAGGGAAAAGGAAAAGGAGAATAAGTGAAGGGACTTGGAGGGAGAGGGGAGGGATACTACAAAAAGGGAGGGCTGCGCATCACAAGGAGGGTCTGCAAATTAAATATCGGGGAAGGGGTTCAGGGAGGTCAAGGGAAAAAGCATAATCTGGGGATAATATGATGGCAGGAAATACAGATTTAGTAATTTTAACTGTAAATGTGAATGGGATGAACGCTCCCATCAAACTGAGACGGATAGCAGACTGGATCAAAAATCAGAAACCTACAATATGTTGGCTACAGGAAACACACTTAAAGCAGGGAGATAGATATAGAGTAAAGGTAAAAGGTTGGAGCAGAACCTATTATGCTTCAGGAAAAGCCAAAAAAGCAGGGGTATATTTATCTCAGATCAAGCAAAAGCAGAATTTGATCTAGTTAAAAAAAGATAAGGAAGGAAACTATATCCTGCTGAAAGGTAGCATAAATAATGAAGCCATATCAATACTAAACATATATGCACCAAGTGGTATAGCATCTAACTTTCTAAAGGAAAAGTTAATAGAATTGCAAGAAGAAATAGACAGTAAAACTGTAATAGTGGGAGATCTCAAGCTTGCACTCTCAGATTTAGACAAATCAAACCACAAAACAAATAATAAAGAAATTAAAAAAGTAAATAGAACATTAGAAAAACTAGGTATGATAGACTTTTGGAGAAAACTGAATGGCAATAGAAAGGAATATGCTTTCTTCTCAGCAGTTCATGGATCCTATACAAAAATTGACCATATATTAGGACATAAAGATCTCAAAATTAAATGTAGGAAGGCAGAAATAATAAATGCCTTCTTCTCAGATCACAATGCAATAAAAGCTACATTCAGTAAAAAGTTAGGGGCAAAAAGTAATTGGAAAATGAACAATCTCATCTTAAAGAATGACTGGGTGAAAGAGCAAATTATAGTAACAATTAATAATTTCACCCAAGACAATGACAATGATGAGACATCATACCAAAATCTGTGGGATGCAGCTAAAGCAGTAATAAGGGGAAATTTTATATCTTTAGAGGCTTATTTGAAGAAAATAAAGAAAGAGAAAATTAACAAATTGGGCATGCAACTTAAAAAGCTAAGAAAAGACCAAATTAAATACCCCCAACCAAAAATTAAATTTGAAATACAAAAATGAAAAGGAGAAATTAATAATATTGAAAGTAAAAAAAACTATTAAATTAATAAATAACCAAGAGTTGGTTTTATGAAAAAGCCAATAAAATAGATAAACCTTTGGTAAATCTGATCAGAAAAAGAAAGAGGAAAATCAAATTGTTAGTCTTACAAATGAAAAGGGGGATCTTTCCACCAATGAAGAGGAAATTAGAGAAATAATAAGGAATTACTTTGCCCAATTTTATGCCAATAAATTTGATAACTTAAGTGAAATGGAAGACTTCCTCCAAAAATATAGGCTCCCTAGATTAACAGAGGAGGACTTAAATTGCTCTCTCTCTTTTGAAGATCTCATTTCTCAAATAAATAAATACCTATACTTATATATGTATGTACACAGAAACACACACACACACACATATATATATATATATATGTGTGTATATATATATATATATATATGTATGTATGTATGTATGTATGTATACATGGTATGAAGGTATATAAGTCAATTTTATAAAAATATAAGCCATTCCCTAATTGATAAATGGTCAAAAGAATGAACCAACTATTTTTAGATGAAGAAATTGAAGCCATTTGTCGTCATATAAAAATATACCATAAATCAGGAGTTCTCAAACTATGGCCCGGGGGCCAGATGGGGCCCATTGAGGACATTTATTCTGCCCACCAAGCTATGGCAAATGGGCTGAGGTGTGGAGACAGAATATGAGCTTTTGTTTTTACTATAATCCAGCCCTCCAACAGTCTGAGGGACAGTGAACTGGCCCCCTATTTAAAAAGTTTGAAGACTACTGCTCTAAATCAATATAGACTATGAAAATCCAAATAAAGGACACTTTCTTTAATTGAATAAAATAACAGAAAAAGATAATAATTAATGTTGGTGGAGATATGGAATAATTTGGACTCTAATGCATTAAGGTGGAGTTCGGGAATGACTCAACCATTCTAGAGAATTTGAAAGGACTAAGAAAATGGGCATATCCTCTTATCCAGCAGTGTGTCTACTGAGTGTCTATCTCAAAGAGATCTTAAAAGAGAGCAAAGAACACATAAATGAAAAAATGTTTTGAGCAGCTCTTTTCATAGGGATAAGAAACTGGAACTTGAGTGGATTCCCATAAGTGGGGGAAAGGCTGAATAAATTATAGCATAGGAATTTCATGGAATAGTATTGTTCTGTAAGAAAGGATGACCAGGATGATTTGAGAAAAACTTAGAAAAACTTAATTAAAATGAGGCTGAGTGAAATGAACAGAACCCTGACAACATTTTACAGAGTAGTAAGATTATATGATAATCAGCTCTGATGGACTTGGTTCATTTCAACAATGAGATGATAAAAGATAATTGTAAGAGACTTTGGTCTTACTTGGTTGTAAGTGAATGTATGTGTGAGTGTATGTGTTTGTCTGTGTGGGTGGGTGGGTTATGGGGATGCATGGGTGTATGTGTGAATTGGGATTAAGTGACTTGCTCAGGGTCAAACATCTAGGCAGTGTTCAGTGTCTCAGACTGGATGTAAAGTCAGGTCCCTCTGGCCCCAGAATCAATGCTATATCCACTATGACTAAATAATATTTGATGTATGTAGTAATAATAGAATAGTGGTGTGCTATTAGACATGATAACTTGGTTGATTTTAGGAAAAGAGGGAAAGAGTTGCATGAAATAATAAAAAATAAAATGAATTCAACTAAGAATATATTCTGCACATTAACAGCAATGGGTTTTTTTAATAATACTTTTGAAGCCTAAGACATTTTGTGTGCTGTAACTTCTAAAACAAAGGAAAGATGCAAGTATAGACAATTTATCTCCAAAGAGAGAAAGCACATGGTTACTATTATTTTGCACACACACACACACACACACACACACACACACACACACACACAAATAGATAGATAGATAGATAGACAGATAGATGGATAGATACACAGATACATCTTTTAGGAAAAAAGTAAGTAATATGTAAAGGAAAGTCATGGTTATATATTGACTCCTCTATGTTCTGATGTGTACAAATTAAAGACTTTTTTCCTTCTTTGCTATATAAGTTGAAAAAATACAATTAAATATATTTATGTCTGCTTTGGAAATGGCAAAAAAATATTAATATGAAATGGTACCCATAAATTGAAGATTTGTTGAACTACATATTATATTTTTAGGTATCTGTGTGAATACATAGATAAAAATTGACATATATGTATATATATGAAACAATTTCTCAGTGCATTTAACAATATACTTATGTAGATGTGCATAAATATAATAAAGTATTATAGTGATGTAAGAAATAAGAAAGAGTATTGCTACAGAGAAAACAGGGGACAAATGTATGAACTTATAACAAGTGAAAGAGAACGAGATCTTGCATTCTAGCCATTTTCCCACCCAGCTGCACCTGTCAATAATGGAGAGTACACCACATAGGTCAAGGTTTCTTCCTATTTAGGAGCATAAATTAACAAGAATGTCTCTGACCTTTGAACTCCACAGGTCCCACACTATGACATTTGCACAAATTGTAAAATATTGACCGGGCTGAGCTTCAGGAATAAAGTCCCCCACATACAGAAGATGATCATTTTCATAATTAAAGTATCCATAGTTCATAATGGCATACTGGGCCTCTGTACGTCTGTTCTCATCCACAAACACCTGCTCACCAACAACGTTCTTAAACTGGGTGTTCTTCAGGTAGGAGTGTAGCTGAAAGAGGAGAGAAATGCTCATTAGTGAGCGGTACCACAGGGAAAGGCAATTGTACGTGAGAATTTATGGATTCCTGTGGTCTTATTTTCAGGTGTGATCAAATCTGTGTTTCTCCTGGGACACAGAAAGGACCCTCTGACACCCGCAGGTTGCCTGCATCTCCCAGGTTTGTAGTTTTAGTTTCACACTCAAATCCTCATTATTTCTCACCCCCATTATATAATTTATTGCCAAGGTCTGCTTGCAACATCTCTCTAATATGTTCCCCTCTTGTTCTCTGCTACTGGAACATCCTCATGACTTCACACCTGGATTATTGCAATAGGCTCCTGGTGGGCGCCTCTGACTAAGCCTCTCTTATACTACCCTCCATCCTGCCTTGGAAGGGATTATTGTGAAGCACAGGCCAGACTGTGGCACTCCCATCCTTGATAATCTCCAGTGGTTTTCTCCCATCACCATTTGAGTGACATTCAAAGCCAACCAAGAGCTCAATACATTAGCCACCGAATACACACCACCTGAGGAGAATGCAGAAGTGGCAGTCATTGCAGCAGTTATTGTACCACAGATGTTAAGAGGGTTGAAGAGCTTGTCAGAAGGGTATCACAGGGGTCTCTTTTAAAGCCCTGGGACAGGACTCGGTTGCTTTACCAGTACCCAGATCGAGCACACCTGCCTGGCTCACAGTTTGAGAGTGAGAAAGAAAACTAGCACACAAGAACATTTAGGCACAGCACAAGATGGATCTTCTCACAGCTGCAGGGCAGGAAAAAGTGCTTGTGGTAATTCGAAGTACAGAATAGAAGCCAAGACATTAATAAACATATTTCTTCCAAGATCAGACCACCTTGGGAGAATTGAGAATTCTAGCAACCTAGAAGAATCCCTGAAAATAGCTGCACCAAATTCCTGAAGCTTGGAACTGTGATCCTTTACACTACTACTCTAGTACACAAGTAAAGTCAAAATATAGGCTGGGAAAATTGGTAAACAACCAAAAATGGTCCTAATCATAGAAAATTACTGTGATGAACAGGAAGATGAAAAATCTATACTGAGAAGAAAATAAAGTCAAAGCTCCTATATCCAAAGTCCTCAGTGAAAGTAACAATTGGTCTAAAGCCACACAAGACTTCTAAATGAATTTTCAAAATGAAGTCAGAGAGGTAGAGAAAAAAGAATGAATAAAAATGAGAGAGATGTAAAAGGAAGCAGAAAAAGACTTAGAAGAGAAAAAAGTCTTAAAAATCAGAATTGAACAAATTGAACAGGAAATATAGAGGCCATTGAGGAGAATATTTCTTTAAAAATTAGAACTAAGAAGGCAGAAGATAATGATTTTTTGAAAATTGAATACAAAACCAAAAGGAAAAAGAATGAAAAATAGTAATCAGTATCACAATGGAAAATGCTGACCTGAAAAACAGAAAGAAGGCAGATCATTTATGTGAGACTTATATTATGAGACTACACGAATTCTACAATCAAATAGAACATGGATTCTATCTTTCAAGAAAGTATCAAGTAAATTTCTCCTGTGTTCCCAAATATGAAGAGAAAATAGAGCATGAAAGAACTAGCGATCATCTACTGAAAAAGATCCCCAAAGGATATCACCAGGATATTATACCCCAATTCTGTACCTCCAACGTGAAGGAAAAAAATCATGCAAGAATTCAGAAAGAAACACATCTATACATTGGAGCCACATTGAGGATGAAAAAAGAATCCTCATCTTCTTAATTGAAAGAACAGAGTGCAATGAATAACCTAATTTGGAAAAAAAAAAAAAAAAAAGAAAAAAAAGGATCTGGCTTGCAAATAAAAATCACCTACCCAGAAAACCTGAGTCCAGTCCTTCAGGAAAAAAATTGTGTTCCTAATGAAATAAAGGGCCTTCAAATATTTCTGATAAAAGAAGTCCAGAGCTGAATAGGAAATATGAAACCTAACGTTATTTACAACTCTAACACTCTAGGAAGGAAATTTCATAATAACTTTATATGCTTTTTGACAAATATTGGAAACCAACAATAAAAACTTTGAGAAATACACAATAAGAATAGTTTTGGAAATTGAAAAGGCTTCAATGTCTCATGTGTACCCCTTCTTATTAAAATATATACTCAAAAATTCATAGGTAAAAAGGTACCCCTCTTTCCATATTACCTGCCATGGATGAGGCAATACAGAGTCTTCATTTCCCAAGGACCTTTTCTCGGATTTTTTCATCACTATTTCATGGAGAGCCCAAGCCACAGCATATAAAGCATTGTAGATGTTGTAACTCAAGGCAGATGTGCTCATTTCCATAAGGTAAAAAGGTAAATGTTTCACGGAGCCATTTGGTAAATATATATCTTGCTCTGGGATATCTGGTTGATCTGAGCATTTCAAAGGTGATGGCCTATGTGCTTCAATAAAATTGTTCCTCCTGATTAAAGGAGACATAATCTCCCTTATCAAACTGTCAAACCCAGGTACTGGAGTAGTCAAGTGTGACAAAAAGAGAGTAGCATAGAAAGTGAAACCATAATGGTACAGGGCTCTTATTGTAGTGTCTGAATGAGATGTGGCAATCCACACCTTCTTGATTGGAAATAAAAATCCTGGTGTGTCTCCCATAACTGTTAATGAGTCTGTGTCAGTATGAATGACAATGACTTTGACTTCTGAAATTAGGATCCTGAACTTGAAGGCTTCAGCTGTCTCCCTATTTTTTCGGTCACTGAGAGGGATCTTCTCTGTGAAGGACACACAAACTCTGTTCTTTTTCATTTCCTCTCTCATTTCCCTGAGGAATTCCTCACCTCTCATATCATCAAACACAATCAGGCCTATCCAGTTACATTGAAAATATGCCAATAAGCGGACAATTCCTCGGTGAAGAGAGGAGGCTTTGTGGGCCATCTGATAGAGGGAAGGAAACTGGACTTTGTCAGTAAGACTGGAATCAAATGGACCATAAGTAATCTGATTGAGAAAAAAAATATATGGATGAGCAGGTGCATGCTGCTACTGAGAGAACTAAAGTAAAATACACTTACTCAAATGGCCATAATTTTTTGGAAGAAAGCTTTATATTTTATTGTAAAGTTTAACACAAATGATAATTTCTCTCTGAAAGTCTACATCTCTGTGAGCTCTCAAAAAGACAATGACTTAATGAAGGCATTCAAGCAATGAAACTTCTTTGAGCTTCCCAAAGGAACCAGAATATATAAATTATTTCTTCATTTGATCTTTGGCCCAGAACAAATTTCTAGAGTAAACCAGCTCTATATGATTGAGGCTGAAGACAAGGTTTTCTTTGGTGAATGAAAGAAAACCACATGATCAGCACTGGGTACTTTTTTGATTTGGGACAAAATAATATTCATCTATAGATGTCATTACTGGTTTTAATTGTGATATTTTCAACAAGAAAATCTAACTGATTTCCAATATACCCTGAATATGTATTTCTGGTTTTATGAAATCAGAAAACTGAGATTCCTAAAGTAACTTAGTGAGATCTAAATGAGTGGTACAGGAAAGACACCCCCAGTACAATGTTGCTGAGTATCTGACATCCTCCCAATCACTAAAGATGTCCAAGAATATGACTTTTCAAGCATAATGACAGCTCATTCTTCTTCATGTATCATTGATATAAATAGAACAAACAGGAAACAAAAAATGTTTTTTCAACATTAGAGAAATGCAATTCAAAACAAGTTGGATGTAGCAAAGGACACCTATCAGATTTACAAATATCCCAAAAACATGAAAGGAAAGCAGAAAATGTGGGAAATTTTTGTACGAAGTATCTCTGGTGAAATTCAGTGGCAAATTGGGCAAGGGAATTGCAATGTGTATTGTAGATTGACTTCATTTCTCAAATATTAAAGTTATCTCTAAGCATATGAAAAAATTCTAAGTCACTATTTTTAGAGGTGTGCATAGTGAAACAACTCTGAAATACCACATCCCACTTGTTAGATTGATTAACATAACAAAAAGATAATCATAAAAAATCCTGTAAGGGATATTGTAAACTGGGGACATAACACACTGTTGCTGGAATTGTGATCTGATCCAATTATTATGGGAAAAAATTTGAAAAGATGATCAAAAGGCTTTAAAACTGTTCATATCCTTCCATCCAGCAATATCTTTGACAAATCTATATACCAATATTATTACAAAAGTGAGAAAGGACCAATTTGAACTAAATTCGTTAAGCAGTTGTTTTTGCTAAGTGTAAAGATTGGAAGTCAAATGCACATATTTCAATTGTAAAATGGTTACACTAGCTACAGTGCATGATGACGAGGAAATGTAAATAGGTTGATATAAATGAGAAGCAAAAGAAAATCCCTGGAAAGTTCTAGGTATAAAGACGTAAAGTGTAGTGAGCATAACCTGGAGAATTAGTACTATTGTACCCTAAGGAACTGTGAATGATTTAGAAATTCTCATCAATGAATCAAGAAATTTTGAGAGAACTAATGAAGAAATATAGGTTTCATCAAGAGAGAAAGAATTGATATTGTCTGAATCCTGAATGAAGCATAGCATATTTCATTTTCTTTCTTTTTTCTTTTGAGTTCTTTTTAAAAATGACTGAAATGGAAATGTTTTTCATAATTGTACATGTATAACTGATATCTGAATGCTTTCCAGTTTATGTAGGGGGCACCAAAAAGGAAGAAAGAGAAAGAGAATGGGGAGCTCAGAACATTAAAAAATTGTTTTTGACATGCTATTATTGGAAGCAATGAAATAAAATATAGTAACAATGTGCTTGTAAACATTTAAGAACAAAAATAAATACAATTGTAAAATAATTGCAAACAGCTGAAACATGTCCTAAAATGCACATAAGTGGTCTAATGCTTCTGTAAAGTTCTTATACACATGGAAACTATGGAAAAGAGAGCATGGTTTAACACCCCATCAGACATTCATGACTCTTTATACCTAACATTACTCTGTTCTACAGATGAGCCCACATTACCTATCATGAGACAAAATTTTAAATGTATTGTTTATTCTGTAAGGCACATCAGAAGGCTTGTCCCAAAATTTGATAATCATTACCACAATCTTTGGCAAGAATATTTGTCCCATTGACAAATACAGATATTCGTGGATTGCATAAGAGGGCTGATAAAAACTCAAATCCTCTATGACAAATAGTGTTTCAGATCTGAGGGTCGGATATATACCCACACATCACAGTGGGAAAGAATCTGCCCATTTGGTGAAGGAGAGAAAAGGAGAGAGGCTTCCAATCCTTCACCTTTTCATATGCATACTTCCACATTCAATACTGACCTTTATTTCCTTTAAAGCAAACAATCTAAATATTTATTATTTCACTTCCATGAAATCATCCCCAATTTTCTTCTTGCTTCTGAACACACTAAACACTCACCCATCTGACTGAACAGAGACAAAGTTCACTAAGCAGCCAGCTTAAACTACAGTGCTCACAGGGTTCTCTTTTCAGTTTTGAAAACATGAGTTACTTTCTGAAATGTCGCTCCTTGCACTGAATGTTTCTGCTCCCCTTCTGTGCCCATTAATAAAGTTAGGATCCTCTCTGAGAACAGTGTCAGGAATGTTCTCAAACTCTTGTCCATTCGTAAATGTAAATATGAAGCTCTTAAAACAGCTCTGTGCATAAGCTTCCCAGGGCTGCCTAAAACAAGCACATTATACATCAGTGCACATGCTCAGTATCCTTTATAAATAATTCTCATCTCAATAAATTCTGGACTAATAGTGAAGAACTAAGTGATTATGAATAATGAAGCTCATAGAATGAGGTATAAAACACTGAAAGTGCATTCAACTTAAAGTCCAGAATGGTAAGATTTAATCAGTTCTCTTCTGTCAGTAAAGTGTGTAGTGTAGAGTAAACATTTTAACTTCTCCAATCATTACTGAACTTATCTGTATAATGGGCAAATAGAACTAGTTTTGCTTTCAGATCCTTTCTTAGGTTAAAGGCTAAATGCCTTTTTGGCTCACAATATGGTTGCTTTTTTAGGAGTTATTCATTTTCCCGGATGATGAGGACAGTGGCTTTGTTCAGTCACTAGAGAGTTAAACTGATCTAAGAAAATCCGGATTAATTAGTATTCCAGTTGATCATTAGCTGCATGATAACAATCTAACTTTTCTCAGTCACAGTACTCTCCACTCTAAATGGGATTTGTAAGAATATCTTCATTATGAGTTTGTTGTGAAGATCAAAAGAAATACATTTGTGAAACATTTTTTAATTTTTTAAAGATATACTTAAATGTATCTTATTTTACTGCTTCTGCTCCTGTTACTTCTACAACTAATACTACTGCTGTGACTACTAGATTGTATAGTAGAACAGAGAATGTATTAGGTTCTATCTCATTCACCTGGGGTAAACGGTAGAGGTCAAGCAGGGTTGCCATCTGAACAGACAGAGCTGATGTGGCTCCTCCAATGGCAGCCACAACCTTTCCTCCCTCTTTGCAGTTGTAATTAGGGAGGGGCTGGTGTGTTCCAGACAGCAACCTCAGGTAGTTCTCCAAGGTCCTTGCTTCACTGGAATAGGAGTTGTATATACTGTATCCCAGGGAAATGTTGGGCAACAGATTGGGATTCCTGTAAATCTCGCGCAGGGTGAAGCCAGGCATGTAGACTTGCTGGTAATTTTTTTCAATAACTCTGGGGAATTAATGGTAAATGTCATAGAACATTAATGCAAACCACACAGAATTCATTTCAGAAGACGGACTTTGCCCACATTTATAACCTCTCTCCATACACATTGTTCCAGTATATTTTTTGGTAATTTCTTAAAGGGTGAGGACTACTGGCTTTACGTGCCAGTGAAACTGTTTGCTTGAGTCATTCACTTATTCCACAAGAAGACATGGATGGTTGGTGACTCTAGAAGCCTTAGAGTATAATGGGAAGGAGAAATAAGGTACTGTGATGCACGGTGAGAAAAGAATAATTAGATTGCCTAGGACACACTTACTTTCATGATAACATTACTTCGTCCAAAAAGAATAGAAAATAATGATAAATTCACTTACCCACAGGAAGGAGTAAACAGAAGATCATGTTTCCAAATCATAAGTGAGGTGGGAAGAGTAGAATAATCCCTAACCCTAAATTTCCTGAAGAAGGGTCCCATGACTTTCTAACAAGGAGTGCTCTCTTGTCAGATAGGCAGATCTAGAGAGGAGACACACCTTCCCTTCCTGTGAATGGGGCAGATTTCCCCTTACTCAGGATCTGGACACTCAGAAAGGATTCTGTCCTAGGATAGAAAGGCAAAAGGGCCCAAGTACTTCTGTTGCTTCAGGCCATTAACCCTTCACTATTTCCATGAAGTCAGGATGGCCTGGAAGGGAGACAAAAGCCTGAGCCTGATAGGGACACAGAAACCCGGGGATGACCTGTTTGATGGGGAAGGGGAAGGGAAAAGAAGGGGAGAGGGGTTTCCTTTCTTCAATGCTGAAGTAAAGGAGACACAATGAAAGCTGCCAAGAAGATAAAACATGAAGAGAAAGGGAGAGGAGAGAGACTCATACTTAATAATGAGGACATTTCTTGCATCCTCTCAGTGGAAATGAGCCCAGGCAGATAGAGACACTTACTTAAAAGCCCTACAAGCCTTGTCAGGAGGACTCTGGAACCGCTCTGCTCCTGTTACATTGCTCACTTCAGGTGACTGTAGGGGGAGAAAGAAGCCGATCTCCATATCTGCAGGGAAGTAATGCATGGGTTGATCTTCATAGCAAATCTGCCCAGACCCTGGAAGTTGCAGCAGCAGAGACACAGCAAGGGAAGAAACGAGGTGAGAAATGCTTCTCACAATATGGGGCCACATCTCCCTGAACAGTAACCAAAGTTTTAACTTTGAGGCAATGGAACAACTGCTCATACTTGAGTCAGGAACTGAGTAGGGACTGTCTATCTACAGAAGCCTGGCTCTAATCTACAAGTCACACTGGAGAAAACAAAGGGACATTAGTCAGCTCCATGTGCAAGATAAGGACAATGGTGCAAGATGAGTGACCATTATATACTTTCTCTCTGTCTATGGGTATATTTATTTTTAGATAATTATTGGGTCCATTCCTCTTATTTTATTTTCCATAGAAAAGTTTCAATCTCAGAAGAATTCTGGGGACCAGCCTGCCTGGGGCATCTCCAGCTGAGTCCCTGCATCCAGGAAAATCATAAGTGCAAAATTATATTTTGACCTCTCTGTCCCTTGTTACAAGTCAGGCTCCATCCCAGAAGTGCCTTTTGTTGGAAAACAGTTTTGTGACCTGATGTTAGCCAATAACCAGTGATGAATAAACCTCATGAATTATTCTATTATGTCACAAGATTTTTTTTAATTTTTATTTTATTTTATAATTATAACATTTTTGACAGTACATATGCATGGGTAATTTTTTACAACATTATCCCTTGCACTTACTTCTATTAAGATTTTTTCCCTTCCTTCCCCAACGCCCTCCCCCAGATGGCAAGCAGTCTTATATATGTTAAATACATTACAGTATATTCTAGATACAATATATGTGTGTAGAACCGAATTTGTTGTTGCACAGGAAGAATTGGATTCAGAAGGTAAAAATAACAGTTTACACTCATTTCCCAGTGTTCCTTTTCTGGATGTAGCTGGTTCTGTCCATCATTAATCAATTGGAATTGGATTAGCTCTTCTCTATGTTGAAGAAATCCACTTCCATCAGCATACATCCTCGTACAGTATCATTGTTGAAGTGCATAATGATCTTCTGGTTCTGCTCGTTTCACTTAGCATCAGTTAATGTAAGTCTCTCCAAGCCTCTCTGTATTTCTCCTGTTGGTCATTTCTTATAGATCAATAATATTCCATAACATTCATATACCATAGTTTACCCAACCATTCTCCAATTGATGGACATCCATTCATCTTCCACCTTCTAGCCACTATGAAAAGGGCTGCCACAAACATTTTGGCACATACAGGTAGGTCCCTTTCCCTTCTTTAGTAGTTCCTTGGGGTATAAGCCCAGTAGTAGTATGGCTGGGTCACAGGGTATGCACATTTTGATAACTTTTTGGGCATAATTCCAGATTGATCTCCAGAATGGTTGGATTCTTTCACAACTCCACCAACAATGCATCATGTGTAATGGTGATAAACTAGAACCTTTCCCTGTAAGATCAGGAGTGAAACAAGGTTGTCCACTATCACCATTACTATTCAATATAGTACTAGAAACTCTAGCCTTGGCAATAAGAGCCGAGAAAAAGATTCAAGTAATTAGAGTAGGAAATGAAGAAATCAAATTGTCACTTTTCACAGATGACATGATGGTATACTTAGAGAACCCCAAAGACTCTGCTAAAAAGCTATTAGAAATAATTCAGAATTTTAGCAAAATTGCAGGGTACAAAATATGTCACAAGATTTATTAAATCCTTCAGAGGTGACAATTTCCCTAAAAGACTGTAAAATTTTAGCCTTGATGCTCATGCAGTTCCCTGCACCAGTGTCCACGTGAGCCAGGTCCCATGCTCAGGGCGCCATGTAATCCATTTAGAAGAGTCATTTTAGAAAGCCCAGTGCTCATAGTTTTCGTCTCCTAGTGGGTCTCATGTTTTATGTAGGATTATAACATCCTCCATTTGGTATTGGCTAAGAAATAGACCAGTTAATCAATGGAATAGGTTAGGTTAAAAGGGAAAGCTAGTGAATAAAAATAGCAATCTAGTGTTTGACAAACACAAAGATCCCAACTTTTGGCATAAGAATTCATTATTTGACAAAAACTGCTGGGAAAACTGGAAATTGGTATGGCAGAAACTAGGCATGGACCCACACTTAACACCACATAGTAAGATAAGATCAAAATGGGTCCATGATTTAGGCATAAAGACCAAGATCATAAATAAATTAGAGGAACATAGGATAGTTTACCTGTCAGACTTGTGGAGGAGGAAGGAATTTGTGACCAAAGGAGAACTAGAGATCATTATTGATCACAAAATAGAAAATTTTGATTACATCAAATTAAAAAGCTTTTGTACAAACAAAACTAATGCAAACAAAATTAGAAGGGAAGTAAAAAATTGGGAAAACATTTTTATACTTAGGGGTTCTGATAAAGGCCTTCTCAGCAAAATATACAGAGAATTGACTCTAATTTATAAGAAACCAAGCTATTCTCCAATTGATAAATGGTCAAAGGATATGAACAGACAATTCTCAGATGATGAAATTGAAACTATTTCCACTGATATGAAAGTGTTCCAAATCACTATTGATCAGAGAAATGCAAATTAAGACAACTCTGAGATACCACTACACACCTGTCAGATTGGCTAAGGAACAAATAATGATGAATGTGGGAGGGGATATGGGAAACCTGGAACACTGATGCATTGTTGGTGGAGTTGTGAAAGAATCCAACCATTCTGGAGAGCAATTATACCCAAAAATTAATCAAACTGCGCATACCCTTTGATCCAGCAGTGCTACTACTTGGCTTATATCTCAAGGAAATGCTAAAGAGGGGAAAGGAACCTGTATGTGACAAAAGGTTTGTGGCAGTCCTTTTTGTAGTGGCTAGAAACTAGAAAATGAATGCATGCCCATCAGTTAGAGAATGGCTGAATAAATTATGTTATATGAATGTTGTGGAATATTATTGTTCTGTAAGAAACAAACAACAGGATGAGTACAGAGAGGCTTGGAGAGACTTACAGAAACTGATACTGAGTGAAATGAGCAGAACTAGGAGATCATTATTGATCACAAAATAGAAAAATTAGATTACATCAAATTTAAAAGCTTTTGTACAAACAAAACTAATGCAAACGAAATTAGAAGGGAAGTAAAAAATTGGGAAAACATTTTTATACTTAAAGGTTCTGATAAAGGCCTCCTCTCCAAAATATACAGAGAATTGACTCTAATTTATAAGAAATCAAGCCATTCTCCAATTGATAAATGGTCAAAGGATATGAACAGACAATTTTCAGATGATGAAATTGAAACTATTTCCACTCATATGAAAGAGTGCTCCAAATCACTATTGATCAGAGAAATGCAAATTAAGACAATTCTGAGATACCACTACACACCTGTCAGATTTGCTAAGGAACAAATAATGATGAATGTGGGAGGGGATATGGGAAACCTGGAACACTGATGCATTGTTGGTGGAGTTGTGAAAGAATCCAACCATTCTGGAGAGCAATTCTACCCAAAAAGTAATCAAACTGTGCATACCCTTTGATCCAGCAGTGCTACTACTGTGCTTATATCCCAAGGAAATGCTAAAGAGGGGAAAGGAAACTATATGTGCTAAAAGGTTTGTGGCAGCCCTTTTTGTAGGGGCTAGAAACTAGAAAATGAATGCATGCCCATCAGTTGGAGAATGGCTGAATAAGTTATGTTATATGAATGTTGTGCAATATTATTGTTCAGTAGGAAATGACCAACAGGATGAGTACAGAGACGCTTGGAGAGACTTACAGGAACTGATACTGAGTGAAATGAGCAGAACTAAGAGATCATTATACACTTCAACAACCATACTATATGAGGATGTATTCTGATGGAAGTGGATATCTTCAACAAAGAGAAGAGCTAATCCAATTCCAATTGATCAATGATGGACAGAATCAGCTACACGCAGAGAAGGAACACTGGTAAATGAGTGTAAACTGTTAGCATTTTTTGTTTTTCTCCCCAGGTTGATTTTGATTTTACCTTTAGAATCCAATTCTTCCTTTGCAACAACAATAACAACAACAACAACAACAACAACAACAACAACAACAACAACGAAATTCGGTTCTGCATATATATATATATATATATATATATATATATATATATATATATATATATATATATAGTACCTAGAATATACTATAACATATATAAGATGTATGTGAATGCCTGCCATCTAGGGGAAGGAGTGGAGGGAAGAAGGGAAAATTTCAGCACAGAAGGGAGTACAAGGGATAACAAGGGATATGTTGTAAAAAATTGCCTATACATATACACTGTCAAAAATGTTATAACTATAAAATTAATAAAAAAAAACAAAAGAAAGTATTATAACATCCACCTGTTAGAGATGAAAGGAATCTCAGAGGTTCATTAGTCCAGGATTTTGATGACAGATTTCCACTCTTCAACAACTAGAACCAAGACACCTTTAGTCCCATATTCCCCACTTGAGAAAGTTGAAATCACAGGATCTACAGATAAACCTTTGCACTTTGGGTGGTGGGAACAAAGACTTATGAAGTCTCAGAGACATTTGGAGGAAATCTTTCATGAAATCTCTACTTTATAGATCAGAAATGACTACCAGGAGATTAGAAGGGCTTGTCTGCCTTGAGTAATTTTTTTATAATATTATCCCTTATATTTATTTTTCCAAATTATGTCCTCCTCCCTCCCTCCACTCCCTTCCCCCGATGACAGGCAATCCCATACATTTTACATATGTTACAATATAACCCAGATACAATATATGTGTGTAAATACCATTTTCTTGTTGCACATTAAGTATTAGATTCCGAAGGTATAAGTAACCTGGATAGATACACAGTAGTGCTAACAATTTACATTCACTTCCCAGTGTTCCTTCTCTGGGTGTAGTTATTTCTGTCCATCATTGATCAACTGGAAGTGAGTTGGATCTTCTTTATGTTGAAGATTTCCACTTCCATCAGAATACATCCTCATACAATATTGTTGTTGAAGTGTACAGCGATCTTCTGGTTCTGTTCATTTCACTCAGCATCAGTCGATGCAAGTCTCTCCAAGCCTCTCTGTATTCCTCCTGCTGGTCATTTCTTACAGAGCAATAATGTTCCATAACCTTCATATACCATAATTTACCCAACCATTCTCCAATTGATGGACATCCATTCATCTTCCAGTTTCTAGCTATTACAAAAAGAGCTACCACAAACATTTTGACACATACAAGTCCCTTTCCCCTCCTCAATATTTCTTTGGGATATAAGCCCAATAGCAGCAATGCTGGATCAAAGGGTATGCACAGTTTGATACCATTTTGGGCATGGTTCCAATTGGCTCTCCAGAATGGCTGGATTCTTTCACAACTCCACCAACAATGCATCAGTGTCCCAGTTTTCCCACATCCCCTCCAACATTCATCATTATTTGTTCCTGTCATCTTAGCCAATCTGACAGGTGTGTAGTGGTATCTCAGAGTTGTCTTAATTTGCATTTCTCTGATCAGTAGTGATTTGGTACACTCTTTCATATGAGTGGATATAGTTTCAATTTCTTCATCTGAGAATTGTCCGTTCATATCCTTTGACCATTTATCAATTGGAGAATGGTTCGGTTTCTTTTAAATTAGGGTCAGTTACCCCAAAGACTCTGCTAAAAAGCTACTAGAAATAATTCAAAATTTCAGCAAAGTGGCAGGATACAAAATAAATCCACATAAATCCTCGGCATTTTTATATATCACTAACAAAATGCAACAGCAAGAGATACAAAGAGAAATTCCATTCCAAACAAATGTTGAGAGTATAAAATATTTGGGAATCCATCTACCAAAGAAAAGTCAGGAATTATATGAGAAAAATTACAAAACACTTGCCACAAAAATAAAATCAGATTTAAATAATTGGAAAGACATTCAGTGCTCTTGGATAGGCCGAGCGAATATAATAAAGATGACAATACTCCCCAAACTAATCTATTTATTTAGTGCTATACCAATCAGACTCCCAAGAAACTATTTCAATGACCTACAAAAAATAACATCAAAATTCATATGGAAGAATAAAAGGTCGAGAATTGCAAGGGAACTAATGAAAAAAAACTCAGAGGAAGGTGGTCTAAGTGTACCTGATCTAAAGCTATATTATATAGCAGCAGTCACCAAAACCATTTGGTATTGGCTAAGAAATAGACCGGTAGATCAGTGGAACAGATTAGATACAAAGGACAAAAAAGGGTACATCTATAGCAATCTAATCTTTGACAAACCCAAAGATTCCAACATTAGGGATAAAAATTCATTATTCGGAAAAAACTGTTGGGAAAACTGGAAATTAGTATGGCAGAAATTAGATATGGATCCACACTTAACACCATATACCAAGATAAGATCAAAATGGGTCCATGATTTAGGGATAAAGAGTGAGATAATAAATAGATTAGAGGAACAGAGGATAATCTACCTCTCAGACTTGTGGAGGAGGAAGGAATTTATGACCAGAGGAGAACTAGAGATCATTATTGATCACAAAATAGAAGATTTTGATTACATCAAACTAAAAAGTTTCTGTACAAATAATACTAATGCCAACAAGATTAGAAGGGAAGTAACAAATTGGGAAAATATTTTTAAAAACAAAGGTTCCATACTCCAATTGATAAATGGTCAAAGGATATGAACAGACAATTCTCAGAGGAAGAAATTGAAACTATATCCACTCACATGAAAGAGTGTTCCAAATCACTACTGATCAGAGAAATGCAAATTAAGACCACTCTGAGATACCACTACACACCTGTCAGATTGGCTAAGATGACAGGAACAAATAATGACAAATGTTGGAGGGGATGTGGGGAAATTGGGACACTAATACGTTGCTGGTGGAGTTGCGAAAGAATCCAGCCATTCTGGAGAGCAATCTGGAATTATGCCCAAAAAGTTATCAAACTGTGCATACCCTTTGACCCAGCAGCACTACTACTGGGATTATATCCCAAAGAAATACTAAAGAGCGGAAAGAAACATATATGTGCCAAAATGTTGTGTGGCAGCTCTTTTTGTTGTAGCTAGAAACTGGAAGATGAATGGATGTCCATCAGTTGGAGAATGGTTGGGTAAATTGTGGTATATGAAGGTTATGGAATATTTTTGCTCTGTAAGAAATGACCAGCAGGAGGAATACAGAGAGGCCTGGAGAGACTTAAATCAACTGATGCTGAGTGAAATGAGCAGAACCAGAAGATCACTGTACACTTCAACAACAATACTGTATGAGGATGTATTGTGATGGAAGTGGAAATCTTCAACATAAAGAAGATCCAACTCACTTCCAGTTGATCAATGATGGACAGAGGTAGCTACACCCAGAGAAGAAACACTGGGAAGTGAATGTAAATTGTTAGCACTAATATCTGTCTGCCCAGGTTGCATGTACCTTCGGATTCTAATGTTTATTGTGCAACAAGAAAATGATATTCACACACATGTATTGTACCTAGACTATATTGTAACACATGTAAAATGTATGGGATTGCCTGTCATGGGGGGAGGGAATGGAGGGAGGGGGGGTAATTTGGAAAAATGAATACAAGGGATAATATTATAAAAATATATATATATATAATAAAAAAAATTAAAAAAAAAAAGAAATCTCTTGGTTAAAAAATGCAGTTTAAAAGTCAAATATGTATGTCCTGAATATTGATTTTCTTTACCTCTTCTGTTTTGAAAAAGTGCTGTTCATTAAAACTTAAATCTGAGAAAAAAATATGCCCTAGAAAAAATAAATTGTAATGGAACTCTTTAGAAAGGGTAATATTAATTATTTAATATTATGGGCAAAACTTTTATAAATAAAAGTATAAAAATATGTTCTTTGAATAATACTAACAAAATATTTTGACAGAAACTTAGGAAGACCTATTTCTAAAAAATGAGTAATTTTTGATTAACTAAAAAAAAATAAATGTTTTATAAATTAAAATAAATAAATAAATAAATAAATTAGGGTCAGTTCTCTATATATTTTGGAAATGAGACCTTTGTCAGAACCTTTGTTTTTAAAAATATTTTCCCAATTTGTTACTTCTCTTCTAATCTTGTTTGCATTAGTATTGTTTGTACAGAAACTTTTTAGTTTGATGTAATCAAAATCTTCTATTTTGTGATCAATAATGATCTCTAGTTCTCCTCTGGTCATAAATTCCTTCCTCCTCCACAAGTCTGAGAGGTAGGCTATTCTCTGTTCCTCTAATTTATTTATTATCTCACTCTTTATGCCTAAATCATGGACCCATTTTGATCTTATCTTGGTATATGGTGTTAAGTGTGGATTCATATCTAATTTCTGCCATACTAATTTCCAGTTTTCCCAACAGTTTTTTTTCCAAATAATGAATTTTTGTCCCTAATGTTGGTATCTTTGGGTTTGTCAAAGATTAGATTGCTATAGATGTACCCTTTTTTGTCCTTTTTTTCTAATCTGTTCCACTCATGTACCGATCTATTTCTTAGCCAATACCAAATGGTTTTGGTGACTGCTGCTATATAATATAGCTTTAGATCAGGTACACTTAGACCACCTTCTTCTGACTTTTTTTTTCATTAGTTCCCTTGCAATTCTCGTCCTTTTATTCTTCCATATGAATTTTGATGTTATTTTTTGTAGGTCATTGAAATAGTTTCTTGGGAGTCTGATTGGTATAGCACTAAATAAATAGATTAGTTTGGGGAGTATTGTCATCTTTATTATATTCGCTCGGCCTATCCAAGAGCACTGAATGTATTTCCAATTATTTAAATCTGACTTTATTTTTGTGGCAAGTGTTTTGTAATTTTGCTCATATAATTCCTGACTTTTTTTTGGTAGATGGATTCCCAAATACTTTATACTCTCAACATTTGTTTGGAATGGAATTTCTCTTTGTATCTCTTGTTGTTGCATTTTGTTAGAGATATATAAAAATGCTGAGGATTTATGTGGATTTATTTTGTATCCTGCCACTTTCCTGAAATTTTGAATTATTTCTAATAGCTTTTTAGCAGAGTCTTTGGGGTTCTCTAAGTATACCATCATGTCATCTGCAAAAAGTGATAGTTTGATTTCCTCATTTCCTACTCTAATTCCTTGAATCTTTTTCTCAGCTCTTATTAACGAAGCTAGCGTTTCTAGTACTATATTGAATAGTAATGGTGATAATGGGCAACCTTGTTTCACTCCTGATCTTACTGGGAAAGGTTGCAGTTTATTTCTATTGTATATTATGCTTACTGACGTTCATAAATATATGCTCCTGATTATTCTAAGGAATAGTCCATTTATTCCTATACTCTCAAGAGTTTTTGTAGGAATGGATGTTGGATTTTGTCAAATGCTTTTTCTGCATCTATTGAGATGATCATATGGTTCTTATTAATTTGATTATTAATATGGTCAATTATATTAATAGTTTTCCTAATATTAAACCAGCCCTGCATTCCTGGTATAAATCCTACTTGATCATAGTGTATTATCCTGGGGATGATTTTCTGAAATCTTTTTGCTAATATCTTATTTAAGATTTTAGCATCAATATTCATTGAGGAAATTGGTCTGTAGTTTTCTTTCTCAGTTTTCAATCTACCTGGTTTAGGTATCAGTACCATGTCTGTGTCATAAAAGGAGTTTGGTAGGACTCCTTCATCCCCTATTTTTTCAAATACTTTATATAACATTGGGGTTAATTGTTCTTTAAAAGTTTGGTAGAATTCACATGTGAATCCATCTGGTTCTGGGGATTTTTTCCTGGGGAGTTGATTAATAGCTTGTTCTATTTCTTTTTCTGAAATGGGACTATTTAGGCAATTTATCTCCTTCTCTGTTAATCTAGGAAGCCTATATTTTTGGAGGAAGTCATCCATTTCACTTAAGTTATCAAATTTATTGGCATAAAATTGGGCAAAGTAACTCCTTATTATTTCTCTAATTTCCTCTTCATTGGTGGAAAGATCCCCCTTTTCATTTGTAAGACTAACAATTTGATTTTCCTCTTCCTTTTTTCTGATCAGATTTACCAAAGGTTTATCTATTTTATTGGCTTTTTCATAAAACCAACTCTTGGTTTTATTTATTAATTCAATAGTTTTTTTACTTTCAATATTATTGATTTCTCCTTTTAATTTTTGTATTTCAAGTTTAATTTTGGTTGGGGGTTTTTAATTTGGTCTTTTTCTAGTTTTTTAAGTTGCAAGCCCAATTCGTTAATTTTCTCTTTCTCTATTTTCTTCAAATAAGCCTCTAAAGATATAAAATTTCCCCTTATTAATGCTTTAGCTGCATCCCACAGATTTTGGTATGATGTCTCATCATTGTCATTGTCTTGGGTGAAATTATTAATTGTTTCTATAATTTGCTCTTTCACCCAGTCATTCTTTAAGATGTAACTTACCCCTATGACTGGAGATTTCTCCTTCTGAGCATGGGGAGCAGCTGAAGCAACAAGGAGACTTCCCCTCCAAAGGCAACTTCCTGAATCCAGCAAGACAGCTGGCAGTACATACCGCAGAGGGAACCTAAGATAGTGACAGGAGATGGGAATAAACATTTTGAACTGATAGCTATTTATGTATGCAAAGAAAAATGCAGCTGTTTGTTGCCATTCTGGTTTTGTGAACCACCTCTCAGATACATAATTAAAAGTGTATGTGAAGATGACATGGGGAAACTTATTTTTACCATTTGTCACCTACTCTTCTGCAAAACTCAGTGATAAACCTTCTCTTATTGAACCATTCACAAAAAAGTATTTCACACTCTGATCATTTAAAGATAGTCCATATATTGGCCAATTACAGAGAAGATGACTTCCCCCAGTCTCAGTCATAGATGTGGGACAGATCTAAACATGATCCTGAAGATTCTTCTTGGGCATGGCCATTATACTGCAAATGCTGCTCCCAAAGTAATGTGAATGTTAATTGCCTAAATGTATTACTAATATGGTCAAGGTTAAACAAGGGTAGCCATTAACACCATTATTATTCAATATTGTACTGGAAATGTTTTCTTCAGGAATAAGTGATGAAAGAGAAATTAAAGGATTTGGTGAAGGAGGGGTAAACACTTTTAGCAGAACACGTGCCTGATTGTATTTTGAAATGACAGAACCCAGAAACATTTGGAATGTAATTTTTCAGCTTAAGATATATTGCAATGGCTTCAGGACAGGCCTTTGTGGACAGCACAGGGTGCATCATGGCCCAGCAGAGGTGGGGTATATCTAGGACAGCCTGGAGAAGTCCAGCATTGTGAATTTAGTGTGAGGCTCTTAGCCAAAGTACAACAACAATGCTTACTGTATCCTCATCCAGAAAGCCAGTGCATCAGCAGTTCTGATGTGAGACATCGAGGGCAAACATAGAAGAGACCCTGAGAGTCAGTGAACCTCACCACCATTGGCCCCACACAGTCAGTGAGAGAACCCTGTTCTTCTGCAAAAGAAGCTTGAGACAATCTCTTGTGTGTCCAAGGATCAGAGCTCAAATATTACAAGTGAGAAGAGCAGGATAAAAAAACGATCTGACCCTGAAGATGTATCAGTCAGGAAATATCATAATAGAATGCTGGAAGAGTAAAATGCCTATGAATAAAATCTCAGGGGGGAATGTGAACTCTTGTGAAGCTCAAAACCCTCTCCTGAATAAGCTCAAAAAAAATCTTAAAAAAGAGATGAGAGATAAAATGTGTAGGAACAAGAATTATGAAGGAAAATTGTGACAATTTGAAAATTTTTATTTTCATAGAAAAGCGTAGAAAAGGAAATATGGAAATATCTATAAGAAACAACTCTTTAAAAAACAAATTTGGCAAAAATGGGAAAGATACAGATATTAATTATTTCTTAAAATCTATTTGGTTGGGGGTGGTAATAAGATGGTGGCAAGAACACATGCATCTTCCTAAGCTCTCCTTTACCCTCAATCAATTTCAACAAAATTCAGTCTCACAATTAGTGCTTGACTGTCAGAACCCATGGATATTGGGAGTACAACACATTGCCAACTGAAAAGATTCTCGAAATTCTCCAGAAAAGGTCTGTTTTGCTCATGGATGGGGATAGACTGGGGTTAGGCCAGACACAGACCTCAGGCAGGCAGTGAGACCACAGGAAACAGCTCACCCTGAGCAAACTGGAGGGGGGTAGGATGTGATGTCTGCTGGTGGAAAATCTGGGGGGAACACATTAGCACAGTGTCAGCTACTCTATCCTTGCAGCACACAGTAGATCAGCAGAGAAGCTATAAACACAGGGGTAAAGGCTATAACCCCAAAACGATAAAGTATTTCAGGACCTGGCCAAATACACCCAACAGCCAGAGTGTCTCAGTGTGATCCAAGTGCAGTCCACTGCTGCTCCCAATCATTGCTCCCAGTGTAGATACTGCCTTCCCTCTGCTACTGATTTCAGCACAATGGCTAATCTCTAGGCAGCCTCTGGATGCTGTTCCCACTGCTGCTTCACTGCCACTTCCTATTGTCTGTAGAGGCAGCTTGGAAATACCACCCTGTCTCTCATAAGCAGACCATAGCGTTTTTTTTTTTAAGTGAGCAAAAAGACAATGCATGCTCAAACTGTTGGGAACTTCTATAGGAAAGAGAGCAGACTTCAGACCCTGAGGAGCCTAAAATCAGATTGGCTCTAGATCTAAAGGTTGATCTGATCTGGTGCCTACCACATAGGTAAATGCAATCTGACAGGAAAAAACAAAAATGCAAGCAAACAATAACAGAAAGAGAGGAAATGATATGTTGTGATGCATATTAATTTCCCAGTGTTCTTTCTCTGGATGTAGCTGCTTCTGTTCATTGGAAGAGATTTGGATCTTCTCATTGTTGAAGAGATTAATGTCTATCAGAATTCATCATAATGTAGTATTGTTGTTGGTTCTGCTCATTTCACTTAGCATCAGTTCCTGTTAGTCTCTCCAGGCTTCTCTGAAATCATCCTGCGAATCATTTCTTAAAGAAGAATAATATTCCATAGCATGATTTTCTTCATTCACATTTTTATTTCTTTTTGTATTTGTCCAATTGAGTTTTTTAATTTAATGAGTTGTTTTGTTCTATGGAATGCTTTTCCCATTTTCCCAAGTTTTTAAAAAAGAAGTATTTTCTTTTTCCAATTCACAAATTATGTTTTCTTTGCAATTGTTTAACTTTTCCAATTCACATATTATCTTTACGTGGGAATGTTTATCTTTTCCATTTCACAAATTCTGTTTTTCAGGGAGATGATTTCCTGAACCTCTTGCAAAGCTTTCCTTTACTTTGCCAATTTTTTTTCTAGCTCTTTTTTAAGAACCTTATATGTTTACATATATTGTATATGTTAAATACATATACTTTAACATATTTGACATGTATTGGTCTACCTGCCATATAAAGGAGAGGGTAGGGGAAAGGAGGGGAAAAGTTGGATTAAAATGTTTTGCAAGAATCAGTGTTGAAAAATGATCCATGCATATGTGTTGTGTATAAAAAGCTATAATTTAAAAAAATGTAAAGAAATGAAAATATGATTGAGAAAATTTAAAAAATAAAATAACTCCTTAAACATAAAATTGGATAAATTTTTAAAAAGCCATGGAATAAAAGTTCCATGTCCATGTCCATGGCCAATTTGTATAATTGGCCAAATACAAAAGGAGGTGAAAGACTGACAGAAAAAAAGTAGTTTACTAAAATTTAGAATCTGACAAATGGAAATGAATGACTCAAGTACACATAAAATCAATGAAATTAAAGTAAAAATTAAGTGAAAATTTTGAAGAAAATATAAAATATTTCATTGGAGAACCTAATGATATAGAAAATAGAACCAGGAGTAACAAAATAGTAATTACAAAGTAGTAAGTACTAGATAAATCCAAGCACAAAGTAAACAAGAAAGCAGTTTAGGATGTGAATAGAATTTTAGAAAATTAGGTAAGACAGATCTCTGAAGACAATTGAATGAGGATAGAGAGGAATAGACCTTTTTTTTTTTCTCAGTGGACCATAGCACTTCTAGAAAAACTGGCCACTTCTTAGAGCATAAGATCCTCTGAATCAAATATAGAAAGACAGATGTGCAAATGCTTGCTTTTCAAATTGTGATGCAATAAAAATTATTTCTAAAAAATGACCAAGGAAAAATAGACCCAACCTTAATTAGAAAGTAAATAATTGAATCCTAAATAATGAGTAAGTCTAACAACAGATGATTGATGGCATGCCAGTAATTATGCATTGAAGCAAAACAGTAAATGGTGAAAATTTATGTCTCTAAATGTTCATAGGTATACCATCGATAAAGAGGAGATCAATGAACTTGGTATTCAAGTAAAAAAGCTAGAATTAGAATGAAGTTAAAATTTCCAATTAAATTGTAAAACTTCTGAAAATTAAATCAGAAATGGATACAATAGAAAGGGAGAAGACTTGAAATAATAATAAAATTGATATTTGAATTTTATTAAAAAACACAACAAAATAGATAAAATTTTGGTTAATTTGATTAGAAAAAGGAAAGAAGAAAACCAAGTTACCAGAATCAAACATGAACAGCATGAACTTATCAAGAATGAATTACAAATTTAGAAATAATTCAGAATTTTAGCAAAGTTGCAGGATAGAAAATAAATCCACATAAATCCTCAGCATTTTTATACATTAACAACACAATCCAACAGCAAGAGATACAAAGAGAAATTCCATTCAAAATAACGGTCAATAGTATAAAATATTTGGGAATATATCTACCAAAGGAGAGTCAGGAATTATATGAGCAAAATTACAAAACACTTGCCACAAAAATAAAGTCAGATTTAAATAATTAGAAAGACATTAAGTGCTCTTGGATAGGCCGAGCGAATATAATTAAGATGACAATACTCCCTAAACTAATGTATTTATTTAGTGCTATACCAATCAGACTTCTAAGAAACTATTTAAATAACCTAGAAAAAATAATGACAGAATTCATTTGGAACAACAAAAGGTCGAGAATTTCAAGGGAAGTAATGAAAAAAAATTAAATGAAGGTGGTCTAGCTGTACCTGATCTAGAACTATATTATAAAGCAACAGTCACCAAAACCATTTGGTATTGGCTAAGAAATAGACTAGTTGATCAGTGGCATAGGTTAGGTTCACAGGGCAAGATAGTGAATAAAAATAGCAATCTAGTGTTTGACAAACCCAAAGATCCCAAATTTTGGGATAAGAATTCACTATTTGACAAAAACTGCTGGGAAAACTGGAAATTAGTATGGCAGAAACTAGGCATGGACCCACATTTAACTCTAAGATTAGATCAAAATGGGTCCAAGATTTAGGCATAAAGAACGAAATCATAAATAAATTGGAGGAACATGGGATGGTTTACCTCTCAGACTTGTGGAGGAGGAAGGAGTTTGTGTCCAAGGGAGAACTAGAGACCATTATTCATCACAAAATAGAACATTTTGATTACACCAAATTAAAAAGTTTCTGTACAAACAAAACTAATGCAAACAAGATTAGAAGGGAAGTAACAAATTGGGAAAACATTTTTACAGTTAAAGGTTCTGATAAAGGCCTCATCTCCAAAATATACAGAGAATTGACTTTAATTTATAAGAAATCAAGCCATTCTCCAATTGATAAATGGTCAAAGGATATGAACAGACAATTTTCAGATGATGAAATTAAAAGTATTTCCACTCATATGAAAGAGTGTTCCAAATCACTACTGATCAGAGAAATGCAAATTAAGACAACTCTGAGATATCATTACACGCCTGTCAGATTGGCTAAGATGACAGGAACAAATAACAATGAATGTTGGAGGGGATGTGGGAAAACTGGGACACTGATGCATTGTTGGTGGAGTTGTGAAAGAATCCAACCATTCTGGAGAGCAATCTGGAATTATGCCCAAAAAGTTATCAAAATGTGCATACCCTTTGACCCAGCCATACTACTACTGGGCTTATACTCCAAGGAACTACTAAAGAAGGGAAAGGGACCTGTATGTGCCAAAATGTTTGTGGCAGCCCTTTTCATAGTGGCTAAAAGCTGGAAGATGAATGGATGTCCATCAATTGGAGAATGGCTGGGTAAATTATGGTATATGATTGTTATGGAATATTATTGTTCTATAAGAAATGACCAACAGGAGAAATACAGAGAGGCTTGGAGAGACTTACATCAACTGATGCTGAGTGAAACGAGCAGAACCAGAAGATCATTATACACTTCAACAATGATACTGTATGAGGATGTATGCTGATGGAAGTGGATATCTTCAACATAGAGAAGAGCTAATCCAATTCCAATTGATTAATAATGGACAGAATCAGCTACATCCAGAAAAGGAACACTGGGAAATGAGTGTAAACTGTTATTTTTACCTTCTGAATCCAATTCTTCCTGTGCAACAAGAAATTCGGTTCTACACACATATATTGTATCTAAAATATACTATAATATATTTAACATGTATAAGACTGCCTGCCATCTGGGGGAGGGGGTTGGGGGAGGAAGGGAAAAAAATCTGAATAGAAGTAAGTGCAAGGGATAATGTTGTAAAAAATAACCCATGCATATGTACTGTCAAAAAAAAAGTTATAAAGTAAAATAAAAAATTAAATTAAAAAAAAAGAATGAATTAGAAATTTAAGCAAAAATTAGGAGCAATTTTCCCCAATTTATGCTAATTAAGATGACATGAATCTAAATGAAATGAATGAATCCTTAGAAAACTATACCTTGTCCCGAATAACAGAAAAGGAAATAACATAATTAAACACGTTCATTTTAGAAAAGGGTAATTGGAAAATAAGTTAACTCAATCCCCTCAAAAAAAATTTCCTGGACCAGTGAATTCTCTTCATCATTTAAGAACAATAAATTCTAATACTATGTAAACTATTTGGAAAAATGATTTAAGAAAGAATCCTACCAAATATGTAAACCAAAAAAGGCCAAAATACAAAGAAAAATTATAAACCAATTTCCCTAATGAATATTGATACAAAAAAATTTAAAGTATGGGAAAAGAGATTCTAGTAGCTTATCACCAGACATAATGCATTATGCCCAAGTGGGATTTATATCTGAAATTCAAGGCTGGCTCTGTATAAGCAAAACTATCAACATAATCTTCTATATGGAAAACCAAAGTATCATATGTCATAAAATTATCTCAATCCATGCAGAGAAATGATTTGGGAAAATGCAACATCTATTTTTTATTAAAAACTCTAGAGAGCAGAGGGATAAATGGAGTACTTTTAAATATTATAAATACCTTCTCATTAAACCTTTCAGCAAATATTATATGTTTATGAGGACAAGCTCAACACATCGACAATAAGATAGGGTTGCCCATTCTCACTACTATTATTCAGCAATGTTAGTTTAACCAAATAAAACAGAAGAAATTTTTGAATGAATCTGGTAATTTGTGCAGGAAAACATATCACTCTTTGTGGGTAACATGATGTTATAATTATGCAATTCAAGCTACTAGAAACAATTAACAACATTAACAGTTCCACAGAATGTAAAATAAACACAAAAATATTATCAGTATTTCTTTATGGTAACAAAAAAATTTAGCATTAAGGCATGGAAAGGAAAAAGACATTTACAATAATGGTAGACATATAAAATATTTGGGAGTTTGTCTGTTAAGACAAGGCCTGAAATATAGGAATAGAATTACAAAACACTTTCCATACAGATAAAGTGAGATCTAAACAATCAGAAATATATCAACTGCTCATGTATAGGCCAAGGTAATCTCATCAAATGTTAATTGTAATTAACCTACTTATTCAGTGCCATTCTAATCCTCCTGCCAAGACATTGCTTTTTAGAATCAGAAAAATAATTTTAAAAATTCACCTGGAATAACAAAATTCAAGAATTAATAAAATAATGAAAAATGCAAACAAATAAGGTCTAGAACTTATAGAAATAAAACTATTATTACAGTACCCCTCAAAGGTATTTGCTAGTGGCAACAAACACAGTGGATCAGTGGAATAAGTTGGATACACAATGCAGAATTGTCAACAATTATAGTAATGTAGTGTTTGATAAAATGAAAGACTGCATGTTCTGGGAGAAGAATTCACTCATTGACTAAAGGTGCTGGGAAACCTGAAATATAATACAACAGAAACTAGACACTAATCAACATTTAATGTATTATATTAAAATAAGAAAAAAATGGTTTGTGAGTTAGGCATAAATAATGATACTATAAGCAAATTATGGGAATAAAGGCTGGTCTATCCCTTGGATATTTGGAGAAGAGAGGATTTTATGACCAAAGAAGAAATGGAGAACATTAAAAATGCAAAATGGATAATTTTGAGTAAATCAAATGGAAAACATTCTGCAAAAAAAAAACTCAAGATAGCCAAGATTTGAACAGAACTAGTAAGATTGGGGATTTTTTTTTTCCTTTTACTGCACTCTCTCTTTTGAAGATCTCATTTCTCAAATAAATAAATACCTATATTTATATATGTATACACACACACACACACATACATACACCCCCCCCACATATATATATATATATATATATATATATATATACATGTTATGTATGTATATGAGTCAATTTTATAAAAATATAAGCCATTCCCTAATTGATAAATGGTCAAAAGAATGAACCAACTATTTTTAGATGAAGAAATTGAAGCCATTTGTCGTCATATAAAAATATACCCTAAATCAGTAGTTCTCAAACTATGACCCGGGGGGAGATGGGTCCTTTATTCAGCCCACCAAGTTATGGCAAATGGGCTGAGGGGCGGAGACAAAATGTGAGCTGTTATTTTTACTATAGTCCAGCCCTCCAACAGTCTGAGGGACAGTGAACTGGCCCCCTATTTAAAAAGTATGAAGACTACTGTTCTAAATCTATATTGACTATGAAAATCATTTTAAAGGACACTTTCTCTGAATAAAATAACAGGAAAATATAATAATTAATGTTGGTGGAGATATGGAAAAACTTGGACGCTAATGCATTATGGTGGAGTTCTAGAATGACTCAACCACTCTCAAGAATTTTCAAAGGACTAAGAAAATGGGCATATCCTCTTATCCAGCAGTGTCTCTACTGAGTGTCTATCTCAAAGAGATCTTAAAACAGGGCAAAGAACACATAGATGAAAAAATGTTTTGAGCAGCTCTTTTTACAGGGACAAGGAACTGGAAATTGAGTGGATTCCCATCAGTTGGGGAAGGGCTGAATAAATTATAGCATAGGAATTTCATGGAATAGTATTGTTCTATAAGAAAGGATGACCAGGATGATTTGAGAAAAACTTAGAAAAACTTAATTAAAATGAGGCTGAGTGAAATGAACAGAACCCTGACAACATTTTACTGAGTACTAAGATTATATGTTGATCAGCTCTGATGGACTTGGTTCATTTCAACAATGAGATGATAAAAGATAATTCTAAGAGACATTGGTGTTATTTGGTTATGAGTGAATGTATGTGTGAGTGTGTGTGTTTGTGAGTGTGTGTATGGGTGAGAGGGTGCATGGGTGTATGTGTGAATTGGGATTAAGTGACTTGCTCAGGGTCAAACATCTAGGCAGTGTTCATTGTCTCAGATTGGATGTAAACTCAGGTCCCTCTGGCCCCAGAGTCAGTGCTGTATCCACGGTGACTAAACAAGATTTGATATACATAATAATAATAGAATAGTGGTGTGCTATTAGACATGATAACCTGGTTTATTTTAGGAAAAGAGGAAAAAAGTTGCATGAAATAACAAAAAATAAAATGAGTTCACCTAAGAAAATATTGTCCACAGTAACAACAATGGTTTTCTAAAAATATTTTGAAGATTAAGACATTTTGTGTGCTATAACTTCTAAAACAAAGGACAGATGCAAGTATAAACAATTTACCTCCAAAGAGAGATAGAACATGGTGACTATAGTTTTGCACACACACACACACACACACACACACACACACAAACACACAAATAGATAGATATATACACAGATATATCTTTTAGGAAAAAAGTAAGTAATATGTAAAGGAAAGTCATGGTTATATATTGACTCCTCTATGTTCTGCTGTGTACAAATTAAAGGCTTTTTCCTTCTTTGCTATATAAGTTGAAAAAAAAAACAATTAAATATATTTATATCTGCTTTGGAAATGACAAAAAATATGAATATGAAATGGTACCCATAAATTGAAGATTTGTTGAACTACATATTATATTTATAGATCTGTGTGAATACATAGATAAAAATTACATATATTTATATATATGAAACAATTACTCTGTGTGTTTAACAATATACTTATGTAGATGTGCATAAATATAATAAAGTATTATAGTGCTGTAAGAAATGTTAAAGAGGATTGCTACAGAGAAAACAGGGGACAAATGTATGAACTTATGACAAGTGAAAGAGAACGAGATCTTACATTCTAGCCATTTTCCCACCCTGCTGCACCTGTCAATAATGGAGAGTACATCACAGAGGTCAAGGTTTCTTCCTATTTAGGAATATAAATTAACAATAATGTCTCTGACCTTTGAACTCCACAGGTCCCACACTATGACATTTGCACAAATTGTAAAATCTTGACCAGGCTGAACTTCTGGGTTAAAATCCCCCACGTACAGAATATAATCATTATAAAAATCAAAGTATACATAGTTCAGAATGGCATACTGAGCCTCTATACGTCTGTTCTCATCCACAAACACCTGCTCACCAACAATGTTTTTAAACTGGGTGTTCCTCAGGTAGGAGTGTAGCTGAAAGAGAAGAGAAATGCTCATTAGTGAGCGGTACCTCAGGGAGAGGCAATTGTACATGAAAATTTATGGATTCCTGTGGTTTTATTTTCAGGTTTAAACTGGGTTTTCTTCAGGTAGGAGTGTAGCTGAAAAAGAGGAGAAATGCTCATCAGTGAGTGGTACCTCAGGGAAAGTCAATTGTACATGAGAATTTATGGAGTCTTATGCTGTTATTTTCAGGTGGGGTCAAATCTGAGTTTCTTCTGGGACACAGAAATTACCCTCTGACACCTGCAGGGTTGCCTGCATCTCCTGGGTTTATAGTTTCAGTTTCACACTCAAGTCCTCATTGGTTCTCACCCCTTTATAGAATGTATTGCCAAGTCTGCTTGCAATATCTCTCTAATATGTTCCCCTTCTGTTCTCTGACTCATCCTCATGACTTCACACCCAGATTATCTCAATAGCTTCCTGGTGGGTGTCTCTGCCTTAAACCTCTCCTATTCTGCCCACTATCCTGCCTTGGAAGGGATTGTTCTGCAAGACCCTGGCACTACCATCCTTGATAATCTCCTGTAGTTTTCTCCCATCTCCAGGATAAACTTTAAAACCATTTGTGTGACATTCAAAGCACTTGGTGTAAACCAGGAGCTCAATAAGTAGCCACTGAAAACACAACACCTGAAACTGCAGAAGTGGCAGGCATTGTAGCAGTTCTTGTAATCAGAGGCTTGAAGAACTTGTCAGAAAGGTATCACAAGGGTCTCTTTTAAAGCCCTGGGACAGGACTCGGTGGCTTTGCCAGTACCCAGATCGAGCACACCTGCCTGGCTCACAGTTTGAGAGTGAGGAAGAGAACTAGCACACAAGAACATTTAGCAACAGCAGAATATGGATCTTCTCACAGCTGCAGGGCAGGAAAAAGTGCTTATGGTAACTCACAGAACAGAATAGAGGCCAAGACATTAATCAACAAATTTCTTCCAAGATCAGACAACCTTGGGAGAAGTGCAACTTCCAACTCCCTAGAAGAATCCCTGAAAATAGCTGCACAAAATTCCTGAAGCTTGGGACATTGGCCCCTTTACCCTGCCTAGCAGAGGATATTGGGGGAATGAGGGAGGCTTCAGTTACACACACACACACACACACACACACACACACACACACACACACACACACTCACACACATGCTCACACACACATAGGCCACAAGCACCAAAACATTTCCTGGGGCATTTTGTGAGTAAAGAAGCTGTGGTAGAGACCAGTGGTTTGTAAGGACTTCATTTCCAGGTGGATTCATCTGGGATCCTGCTGGGAGCCCTTTGGACAAGGAGACTTCAGTCAGCCCTCCCCCTCTGGCAGAGAACTCTGGGAATTCCACAGAACTTTGTCTCTTTTGACTTTGACCCTCCTCAGGAACTGCTTTTGTCTGGGGATATTGGAGTGAATTTCTGGTAAAGACAAGGGGAAACTGACCCTCCAGGTCCTGAGGGGACCATTGCAGCCCATCCAGAACACTGAAGAGACGACTGCCATCCTGGCTAGAAAAGGGAACAGGAGACACACAGGGGGACTGGCAGCAGGACGGCTCTTCATTTCCTTCCACAGAGAGAAGGCCCAACAGCAAGGACTCAGAACCAGCATCTGTGACACATCTAATATGTTCCCATCAGCCTCCTGGAAGGGAAGGACTTCCAGGGCGCTGCCTCCCCAGTGATCACAGCTCTTAAAACAGAAGGAAATGGGGATTCCCGAGGGCTCAGGAGCGCCCATATCTGCCCCACAGGTCACTGTATCAATGGGAATAATACACAAGAACAGGCCACATTGCCCCTGCTTTGCCAGGGCTCCCTGAGCACCTTTTCCCAGGCCTTGAGGCTGAACCCCCTCTCTGGGCCTCTTTGCCATTAGAACCCGGGACCAGGAGCTCCCAAACCTCTGCTGTGCCCTTTGGTTCCCACACTGACCAGCACAGAGGGAGTTCTCAGCACATCCCCCATCATTTACCCCCAGGGGGATCCCAACTGACCTCTTTATTGCCTGAGATCCCTGAACTCCTGGGCCTCTTCTGGAGCAGGAGGGGATCAGACTCCTGACCTCTGAGGGCTCCTGGCTCCAGGTCCATGATCTGGTCCAGCCTCAGGCAGAACAGACCTCAGGCCTGTGGAGGAGGGGCCCAGGGCTCTCCATGGTCCTGGCCAAGTCTATTGTTCTCTGGGAAGGGAGAGAGCCAAGCTAAGGGGGAGGGCAAGGGCTAAGTCAGGAGCTCCAGGGGCACCTGGCCTGAACAAAGGGGCAGCTAAGGGGGTAGAACATGGAGCTCAGGCTGGAGCCAGGGAGAACCGAGTCCTACTGCAGCCTTAGACACCTGCTGGCTGTGGGATCCTGGAAAATCCCTCTGATTGCCTCAGTTTGCCCTGATATAAAATGGGGTAATAATAGCACCTACCTCCTGGGGGTGCAGTGAGGATCAAATGAGGTAATTGTGAAGCCCTTAGCACAGGGCCCGGCTCATAGGATGTGCTCCATTTGTAGTAGTTTTAGTATTAGTAAATGAGTTAATATCTCTAAATGGCTCAGCACAGTATCTGGCATTTAATGGGCCTATATATATTATTATTATAGCACAGGGGATGAAGCGCCAAGCCTCTGTCTTGCAGGCTTAGAAATATATCAGGCTGAATTGCTCAAAGTGGAATTCATTCAGAGTAGTAATTCTTTCAGCGTGGCTTAGGTAAGAAAAGAAGTTTGAAAAATCTTTTTCTCTCTCTCTTTACCTCTGGCTGACTGCAGTGGCCTTGTGGGGGAAAAAAAAGCAGAAAAAGGGGGAAATGAAAACAGATTGAAAGGGATTTGAAAGTTTGGAAAGTTTAAAAATAAATGGAAGAGCCGTGAGCCAACATTTAAAGAAAAGAATTTTGAATGGAATATCTAGGCATTCTCTTGTTGTGCTACAGTTCTCTATTAATGTCCTGACCCAGTTTCCCTAATTGTCCTATTCAGTTATTCTGCCTCAGGTTATAACCATTCCCTCTTAATGTTAGGATAAAATCTTATATCTTAGACCTTAGGCTATATTTCCCTCTTAGTGTTTGATGGGATAAAGGTCTTTATCCATTTTCAATATCATTAGAATATCAGGAGTGTCTCCAGTACCTCCCCCATTAGGTCATCCCCATCCAGGTACCTCCTCCATTATGTCATTGTTCTTGTTACCCTAGAAAAGAGTCCTGCATTTTGACATTCAGAGCTGGATACTTTGAGAGGAGATGCTGATCCAGCCAATTGATTCACTCTCCAATAAAATAATCAAATTGTTCTCTCATCTCTATCCTGCCTCAGTTTCGCCAGCATTATATTTTGGAGGCCCCAGCAAGATATTAGAAACTAAGAATAGGACGAGGGGTTAGATACATTTCAACTCTGCACTTTGGGCCTGGAGATTTCCTTTTTCTTGGGAAAGGTTAATCCTCTGAATTTCTCCAGAGGCTCCAGGAAGAGAGCAGTTCACCGGCTCGGCCACATCCAACAGTGGATGCTTTCGATTAGGCCAGAGGAGAGTAAGTCCAGGTGTTGGAAGACACAATCTGGTCTGTCTGTCTGTCTGTTTGTATTAGAACCTGGATTCTCAGAATAATCGAATATTGATGGGCACTGAATTCTGAGAAGGTTATTATTCAGGGTGCTGGATAATACCCTCTGGTTTTGTGTCTCCTAGACACCTGGTCTGATCTGATTCTAAGTGCCTTTTTGGGCACTATCTGGTTACCTGCTTGTGCTAACACCTGGATTCTCAGAATAACAGGACACCGACAGGTGTTAAAATTTTGAGAAGTAGTGTCGAACTAGACGCACTTGGCAGTCCCTGAGTGTCTCCTAAGACACATCGGTTCTGTGTGCCAGTTGGCACAACTCTGGCCATTCCAGAGTATAAATCTGGATGTCTTTTTAAGAGACCATCTGGCTCTGGTTTTGATGTCAATGTCTTACTGAATGTTATAATTGTGCAATCTAAGGGTGATCAGTGTTCTGTATGTCTTGTATATTATTGCATATTTTGTGGCTTAAGGTTTAAAAAAAAAATAACTGTGAGAAAGGGACAGAAAAAGCTTGGCTATTCTGACAAAAGGAAAAAAATAACCTGTTAAAAAGATATTAGGAGTTCTAGTGGTATATGGTATAAGGCCACTTTATTATGGGAAAATCTGTTTCAAAACCAAAACCTCCACTAGATTGTCTTGTTAAACATTTTTCTGAGACATTTAAACAACATGCCTTCTTCTCAGATCACAATGCAATAAAAGCTACATTCAGTAAAAAGTTAGGGGTAAATAGACCAAAAAGTAATTTGAAACTGAATAATCTCATCTTAAAGAATGACTGGGTGAAAGAGCAAATTATAGAAACAATTAACAATTTCACCCAAGATAATGATAATGATGAGACATCATATCAAAATCTTTGGGATGCAGCTAAAGCAGTAATAAGGGGAAATTTTATATCTTTAGAGGCTTATTTGAAGAAAATTGAGAAAGAGAAGATTAACGAATTGGGCTTACAACTTAAAAGGCTAGAAAAAGACCAAATTATAAACCCCCAACCAAAAATTAAACTCGAAATACAAAAATTAAAAGGAGAAATCAATAAAATTGAAAGTAAAAAAACTATTGAATTAATAAATAAAACCAAGAGTTGGTTTTATGAAAAAGCCAATAAAATAGATAAACCTTTGGTAAATTTGATCAAAAAAAAGAAAGAGGAAAATCAAATTGATAGTCTTACAAATGAAAAGGGGGATCTTTCCACCAATGAAGAGGAAATTAGAGAAATAATAAGGAGTTACTTTGCCCAACTTTATGCCAATAAATTTGATAACTTAAGTGAAATGGATGACTTTCTCCAAAAATATAGGCTCCCTAGATTAACAGAGGAGGAGATAAATTGCTTAAATAGTCCCATTTCAGAAAAAGAAATAGAACAAGCTATTAATCAACTCCCCAGGAAAAAATCCCCAGGGCCAGATGGATTCACATGTGAATTCTACCAAACATTTAAAGAACAATTAGCCCCAATGTTATATAAATTATTTGAAAAAATAGGGGATGAAGGAGTCCTACCAAACTCCTTTTATGACACAGACATGGTACTGATACCTAAACCTGGTAGATCGAAAACTGAGAAAGAAAATTATAGACCAATCTCCTTAATGAATATTAATGAATATTGATGCTAAAATCTTAAATAAGATATTAGCAAAAAGACTTCAGAAAATCATCTCCAAGATAATACACTATGATCAAGTAGGATTTATTCCAGGAATGCAGGGCTGGTTTAATATTAGGAAAACTATTAATATAATTAATATAATTGACCATATTAATAATCAAATTAATAAGAACCATATGATCATCTCAATAGATGCAGAAAAAGCATTTGACAAAATCCAACATCCATTCCTACTAAAAACTCTTGAGAGTATAGGAATAAATGGATTATTCCTTAGAATAATCAGGAGTATATATTTAAGACCGTCAGTAAGCATAATATGCAATAGAAATAAACTGCAACCTTTCCCAGTAAGATCAGGAGTGAAACAAGGTTGCCCACTATCACCATTACTATTCAATATAGTACTAGAAACGCTAGCCTCGGCAATAAGAGCCGAGAAAGAGATTCAAGGAATTAGAGTAGGAAATGAGGAAATCAAACTATCACTTTTTGCAGATGACATGATGGTATACTTAGAGAACCCCAAAGACTCTGCTAAAAAGCTACTAGAAATAATTCAAAATTTCAGCAAAGTGGCAGGATACAAAATAAATCCACATAAATCCTCGGCATTTTTATATATCACTAACAAAATGCAACAGCAAGAGATACAAAGAGAAATTCCATTCCAAACAAATGTTGAGAGTATAAAATATTTGGGAATCCATCTACCAAAGAAAAGTCAGGAATTATATGAGAAAAATTACAAAACACTTGCCACAAAAATAAAATCAGATTTAAATAATTGGAAAGACATTCAGTGCTCTTGGATAGGCCGAGCGAATATAATAAAGATGACAATACTCCCCAAACTAATCTATTTATTTAGTGCTATACCAATCAGACTCCCAAGAAAATATTTTAATGACCTAGAAAAAATAACAACAAAATTCATATGGAAGAATAAAAGGTCAAGAATTGCAAGGGAACTAATGAAAAAAAACTCAGAGGAAGGTGGTCTAAGTGTACCTGATCTAAAGCTATATTATATAGCAGCAGTCACCAAAACCATTTGGTATTGGCTACAAAATAGACCGGTAGATCAGTGGAACAGATTAGATACAAAGGACAAAAAAGGGTACATCTATAGCAATCTAATCTTTGACAAACCCAAAGATTCCAAAATTAGGGATAAAAATTCATTATTCGGAAAAAACTGTTGGGAAAACTGGAAATTAGTATGGCAGAAATTAGATATGGATCCACACTTAACACCATATACCAAGATAAGATCAAATGGGTCCATGATTTAGGCATAAAGAGGGAGATAATAAATAGATTAGAGGAACAGAGGATAATCTACCTCTCAGACTTGTGGAGGAGGAAGGAATTTATGACCAGAGGAGAACTAGAGATCATTATTGATCACAAAATAGAAGATTTTGATTACATCAAACTAAAAAGTTTCTGTACAAATAATACTAATGCAAACAAGATTAGAAGGGAAATAACAAATTGGGAAAATATTTTTAAAAACAAAGGTTCTGACAAAGGTCTCATTTCCAAAATATATAGAGAACTGACCCAAATTTATAAGAAACCGAACCATTCTCCAATTGATAAATGGTCAAAGGATATGAACAGACAATTCTCAGAGGAAGAAATTGAAACTATATCCACTCACATGAAAGAGTGTTCCAAATCACTACTGATCAGAGAAATGCAAATTAAGACCACTCTGAGATACCACTACACACCTGTCAGATTGGCTAAGATGACAGGAACAAATAATGACAAATGTTGGAGGGGATGTGGGGAAACTGGGACACTAATACATTGCTGGTGGAGTTGTGAAAGAATCCAGCCATTCTGGAGAGCAATCTGGAATTATGCCCAAAAAGTTATCAAACTGTGCATACCCTTTGACCCAGCAGCGCTACTACTGGGATTATATCCCAAAGAAATACTAAAGAGCGGAAAGAGACATATATGTGCCAAAATGTTTGTGGCAGCTCTTTTTGTTGTAGCTAGAAACTGGAGGATGAATGGATGTCCATCAGTTGGAGAATGGTTGGGTAAATTGTGGTATATGAAGGTTATGGAATATTATTGCTCGGTAAGAAATGACCAGCAGGAGGAATATAGAGAGGCCTGGAGAGACTTAAATCAACTGATGCTGAGTGAAATGAGCAGAACCAGAAGATCACTGTACACTTCAACAACAATGCTGTATGAGGATGTATTCTGATGGAAGTGGAAATCTTCAACATAAAGAAGATCCAACTCACTTCCAGTTGATCAATGATGGACAGAGGTAGCTGCACCCAGAGAAGAAACACTGGGAGGGGAATGAAAATTGTTAGCACTAATAACTGTCTGCCCAGGTTGCATGTACCTTCGGATTCTAATGTTTATTGTGCAACAAGAAAGTGATATTCGCACACATGTATTGTACCTAGACTATATTGTAACACATGTAAAATGTATGGTATTGCCTGTCGTCGGGGGGAGGGAATAGAGGGAGGGGGGGTAAATTGGAAAAATGAATACAAGGGATAATATTATAAAATATATATATATATATATAATAAAAAAAATAAATAAATTGAAATAATAAATAAAAAAAAAGAATATAAAAAAAAAGAATTTAATAAATCTTGTGACATAATAGAATATTTCATGAGGTTTCTTCATCACTGGTTATTGGCTAACATCAGGTCACAAAACTGTTTTCCAACAAAAGGCACTTCAGGGATGGAGCCTGACTTGGAACAAGGGACAGAGAGGTCAAAATATAATTTTGCACTTATGATTTCCCTGGATGCAGGGACTCAGCTGGAGATGCCCCAGGCAGTCTGGTCCCCGGAATTCTTCTGAGATTGAAACTTTTCTGTGGAAAATAGAATAAGAGGAATGGACCCAATAATTATCTAAAAATAAATGTACCCAGAGACAGAGAAAAAGTATATAATGGTCACTCATCTTGCACCTTTGTCCTTGTCTTGCACATGGACCTGACTAATGTCCCTCTGTTTCCTCCAGTGTGACCTGTGGATCAGAGCCAGGCTTCTGTAGAAAAGTTCCTCCTCAGTCCCTGACTCAAGCAGCTGACTTGGCTGGAGCATGAGCAGTCGTTCCATTGCCTCAGAGTTAAAACTTTGGTTAATGTCCAAGGACATGTGGCCCCATATTGTGAGAAGCATTTCCCACCTCATTTCATCCCTTGCTGTTTCTCTGCTGCTGCAGCTTCCTGGGTCTGGGCAAAAGTGCTATGATGATCAACCCATGCATTATTTCCCTGGAGATGTGGACATTGGCTTCTTTCTCCCCCTACAATCACCTGAAGTGAGCAATGTAACAGGAGCAGAGCAGTTTCAGAGGCCTCCTGACAAGGCTTGTAGGGCTTTTAAGTAAGTGTCTCTATCTGCCTGTGTTCATTTCCACTGAGAGGATGCAAGAAAGGTCCTCATTGTTCAGTATGAGTCTCTCCCCTCTCCCTGTCTCTTCATGTTTTATCTTCTTGGCAGCTTTCATTGTGTCTCCTACCTTCAGAGCTGAAGAAAGGAAACCCCTCTCCCCTTCTTTTCCCTTCCCCTTCCCCATCAAACAGGTCATCCCCAGGTTTCTCTGTCCCTATCAGGCTTAGGCATTTGTCTCCCTTCCAGGCCATCCTAACTTCATGGAAATAGTGAAGGGTTAATGGCCTGAAGCAGCAGAAGTACTTGGGCCCTGTTGCCTTTCTATCCTAGGACAGAATTCTTGCTGAGTGTCCAGATCCTGAGTAAGTGGAAATCTGCCCCTTTCACAGGAAGGGAAGGTGTGTCTCCTCTCTGGATCTGCCTATCTGACAGGAGAGCACCCCTTGTTAGAAAGTCATGGGACCCTTCTTCAGGAAATTTAGGGTTAGGGATAATTCTACTCTTCCCACCTCACTTATGATTTGGAAACATGATCTTATGTTTACTCCTTCCTGTGGGTAAGTGAATTTATCATTATTTTCTATTCTTTTTGGACAAAGTAATGTTGTCACGAAAGTCAGTGTGTGCTAGCTTAGGGAATCTCAAAGGTACTGAGTGCATTAGGACTGATGGAGCCTGAAACTGAGGGCTGAGAAGTTTGACTTTATTTGGAAAAGACAGAATTCTGCAGGATGGAGCTCTAGCAAGTTCTCAGCCTTGAAAATGGCTTTATGAAATGCCTGTTCCCTCTCAGGGATGTCTGGAGAATACTGTTTTCTCGACGTAGTGTGAGAGCGGCTTCTTTTAATTTCTCAAGCTAACTGTTCCCTAACCCATGACAGATGGTGTTTATTTACTTTCTGGGATTTTGACAAACATCCTGACCTTAGTGCTGCTTGCATAGCTCTTAGTTTTATGCATTATCAATCAACTCTCTTTGTAAATCCTTCCTTTCCATAGCAGGATCTCAGTATATAGTCATGCAACACTCAAATATAACCATTTGTAAGTCTACGGTGTAGCAAAAAATTCAGACTCCTCCATCTATTTATGGATCATTTTCCTCTGTCACATCAGAGGAAAAGCTCATCAGCTTTTTACTCTGTCTTCTGCTTGTTGAAGACAGACCATGAGTTTCCCTGAATGGTTCCTTGGCAGATAAAAGTTCTTTTCTGAAGCTTGCTGTAGTCTTATGTCATTATTTATTTCCTCTGGATTCTTTTTTCATGTGTACTTTTCTTTGTACTCATAAATAAAAATTCTCTAGAAATCAATATTAATAAATTATAAACATTTCATTACAGTTGTGTATATTTTTATCTAAGAAACAAGACTATTAAATGATATCAATTATTGGTTATTCTTTTAATGCTTTAATATGCTTCTTTTTGTTCCATTTGCTGTTCAGCATCTAGGAAAAGTGGGAAGTTTGACCTAGAGGGCAAGTGTCAACACCCACTGGTGAAACATTAAATCACAATCCTGCTCTAAAACAAATGCCCTTTTATGTTTTATGAATTATTTGATTTTTTTCCTTGACAACTGCACCCCATGGAGAAGGCAAGGCCTCCATATTGTCAGCATCAATGATAATTTGATGGAAATTGAATATAAGTGAGCATAATGTAACGCTAACCTTTTACATCCATTAAAACAAGTCCAGAGTGTCTGAGAGATAGTCACTATTAAGAATATTTTACAAGGTTTTGTCAATTTTTAAACATGGGCTAGAATAATAAATTTATAGGTTTTTTGCTAATGGGCTCCTGGTTGAAGATCTGCTACTAAACCAAAATCTTGGAACTGACTTTTCTTCTCAGATCCTGAGAGAAAAGGAAAAAGTGAGGAGAAAGAAAAGCCGAACCAGGAAATCATTTTATAGGAGATATTAGCTAGGATCTGAGTAAAATATTGCTCATCTGGATCTGTGGCACATTCTCTTCTCCCTCTTATTAGAATTTAGAGGTGTCATTTCCTCCTTTTAAAAGGACTTCTTTGCCAAATCCCGAGATATCAAAATTTCCTCAGTTTTCATAGACAATGATGATCTCCATGAAATCTTCCCTAATTTCTTCAGGGAAATATGGTCTCACTGTACAGTTTCCATATATATTAGTGACTGTAATCAATCTAATTATTATTTTCTCACCATGCATCACAGTACTTTATTTCTCCCTCCCATTATACTCTAAGGCTTCTAGAGTCACCAATTATTCATGTCTTCTTGTGGAATCAGTGAATGACTCAAGCAAACAGTTTCACTGGGACGTAAAGCCAGTAGTCCTCACCCTTTAAGAAATTACCAAAAAAAGTATACTGGAACAAAGTGTATGGAGAGAGGTTATAAATGTTGGCAAAGTCCGTCTTCTGAAATGAATTCTGTGTGAAGTTTGCATTAATGTTCTATGACATTTACCATTAATTCACCAGAGTTATTGAAAAAAATTACCAGCAATTCTACATGCCTGGCTTCACCCTGCTCGAGATAAACAAGAATCCCAATCTGTTGCCCAACATTTCCCTGGGATACCGTGTGTACAACTCTTATTCCAGTGAAGAAAGGACCTTGGAGAACTACCTGCAGTGGCTGTCTGGAACACACCAGCCCCTCCCTAATTACAACTGCAGAGAGCAAGGAAAAATTATGGCTGCCATTGGAGGAGCCACATTAGCTCTGTCTGTTCAGATGGGGACCCTGCTTGACCGCTACCATTTACCCCAGGTGAATGAGATAGAACCTAATACATTCTTTGTTCTTCTGTATAATCTAGTCGTCACAGCAGTAGTATTAGTAGTAGAAGTAGCAGCAGCAGTAAAATAAGATGCATTTATGTATATCTTTAAAAAATTAAAAAATGTTTCACAAATGTATTTCTTTTGATCTTCAAAACAAGCTCATAATAAAGATATTCTTATAAATCCCATTTACAGTGGAGAGTACTGTGACTGAGAAAAGTTAGAGTGTTATCATGCAGCTAATGATCAACTGGGATACTAATTAGTCTAGGTTTTCTTAGATCTGTTTAACTCTCTAGTGACTGAACAAAGCCACTGTCATCATCATCAGGGAAAATGAACAACTCCTAAAAAAGCAACCATATTGTGAGCCAAAAAGGCATTTAGCCTTTAACCCAAGAAAGCATCTGAAAGCAAAACTAGTTCTATTTGCCCATTATAAAGATAAGTTCAGTAATGATTGGAGAAGTTAAAGTGTTTACTCTACACTACACACTTTACAGACAGAAGAGAACTGATTAAATCTTACCATTCTGGACTTTAAGTTGAATGAACTTTCAGTGTTTTATACCTCATTCTATGAGCTTCATTCTTCATAATCACTTAGTTCTTCACTATTAGTCCAGAATTTACTGAGATGAAAATTATTTATAAAAGGATACTGAGCATGTGCACTGATGTATAATGTGCTTGTTTTAGGCAGCCCTGGGAAGCTTATGCACAGAGCTGTTTTAAGGGCTTCATATTTACATTTACAAATGGATAAGACTTTGAGAACATTCCTGACACTGTTCTCAGAGAGGATCCTAACTTTATTAATGGGCACAGAAGGGGAGCAGAAACATTCAGTGCAAGGAGTGACATTTCAGAAAGTACCTCATGTTTTCAAAACTGAAAGGAGAACCCTCTGAGCACTGTAGTTTAAGCTGGCTGCTTAGTGAACTTTGTCACTGGTCAGTCAGATGGGTGAGTGTTTAGTGTGTTCAGAAGCAAGAAGAAAATTGGGGATGATTTCATGGAAGAGAAATAATAAATATTTAAATTGTTTGCTTTAAAGGAAATAGAGGTCAGTATTGAATGTGGAAGTATGAAAAGGGGAAGGACTGGAAGCCTCTCTCCATTTATATCCACATCCCTTATTTTAAAGCTCTCCTGATTTAAGCTAACATCATTTAACTATTATTTCTTTACAACTACAGATTCAATATTTAAGGCTCTTGGAGAAAAAGCAGCTGGGACCTTCGTTGTATCACTAACATTAAAATTATAAATAGTCCTGACCATATACTTGGAGAAGAGTAAAAACAAAAAACTTCTAAGCTCAAAGAGTATAGGAATTAACTCTAGATGTCCTTGTGGAAACATGACTGAACTGTCTAAGCGAGGGATTCATGAGAAAACCTTAGTCTGAGACCTTTGTTGCCAGATAATATAACAGCAGGAAGTCTGATCAAGAGAAGAGGCAATCTGTCCTGTTCTGGGATTATTTTTCCTTGATCCTGATCAGAGAGAGCATGGCTGGATAACTAGAATGTCTCCTTCACCAAATGGGCAGATTCTTTCCCACTGTGATGTGTGGGTATATATGTGACCCTCAGATCTGAAACACTATTTGTCATAGAGGATTTGAGTTTTTATCAGCCCTCTTATGCAATCCACAAATATCTGTATTTGTCAATGGGACAAATATTCTTGCCAAAGATTGTGGTAATGATTATCAAATTTTGGGACAAGCCTTGTGATGTGTCTTAGAGAATGAAAAATACATTTAAAATTTTGTCCCATGATAGGTAATGTGGGCTCATCTGTAGAACAGAGTAATGTTAGGTATAAAGAGTCATGAATGTCTGATGGGGTGTTAAACCGTGCTCTCTTTTCCACAGTTTTCATGTGTATAAGAACTTTACAGAAGCATTAGACCACTTATGTGCATTTTAGGACATGTTTCAGCTGTTTGCAATTATTTTACAATTGTATTTATTTTTGTTCTTAAATGTTTACAAACACATTGTTACTATATTTTATTTAATTGCTTCCAATAATAGCATGTCAAAAATCATGTTTTAATGTTCTGAGCTCCCCATTCTCTTTCTCTTTCGTCCTTTATGGTGCCCCTACATAAACTGGTAAGCATTCAGATATCGGTTATACATGTACAATCATGAAAAACATTTCCATTTCAGTCATTTTTAAAAGAGAACTGAAAAGAAAGAAAGAAAGAAAATGAAATATGCTATGCTTCATTCAGGATTCAGACAATATCAATTCTTTCTCTATTGATGAAACCTCTATTTCTTCATTAGTTCTCTCAAAATTTCTTGATTCATTGATGAGAATTTCTAAATCATTCACAGTTCCTTAGGGTACAATAGTGCTATTCGAGTGTAGCATGCTCTCTAGCTTATGCTCACTACACTTTACATATTTGTACCTAGAACTTTCCAGCGATTTTCTTTTCCTTTTCATTTATATCAACCTATTTACATTTCCTCATCATCATGCACTGTAGCTAGTGTAACCACTTTACAATTGAAATATGTGCATTTGACTTCCAATCTTTAGACTTAGCAAAAACAACTGCTTATCAAATTTAGTTCAAATTGGTTTGTTGTCACTTTCTTTTTTTCTTTTTTTTTACAATTTAATTTTTATTTTATTTTATAATTATAACTTTTTTTTGACAGTACATATGCATGGGTAATTTTTTACAACATTATCCCTTGCACTTACTTCTATTCAGATTTTTTCCCTTCCTCCCCCAACCCCCTCCCCCACATGGCAGGCAGTCTTATATATATTAAATATATTACAGTATATTCTAGATACAATATATGTGTGTAGAACCGAATTTTTTGTTGCACAGGAAGAATTGGATTCAGAAGGTAAAAATAACAGTTTACACTCATTTCCCAGTGTTCCTTTTCTGGATGTAGCTGATTCTGTCCATCATTAATCAATTGGAATTGGATTAGCTCTTCTCTATGTTGAAGATATCCACTTCCATCAGCATACATCCTCGTACACTATCATTGTTGAAGTGTATAATGATCTTCTGGTTCTGCTCGTTTCACTCAGCATCAGTTGATGTAAGTCTCTCCAAGCCTCTCTGTATTTCTCCTGTTGGTCATTTCTTACAGAACAATAATATTCCATAACATTCATATACCATAATTTACCCAACATTCTCCAATTGATGGACATCCATTCATCTTCCAGCTTCTAGCCACTATGAAAAGGGCTGCCACAAACATTTTAGCACATACAGGTCCCTTTCCCTTCTTTAGTATTTCCTTGGGATATAAGCCCAGTAGTAGTATGGCTGGGTCAAAGGGTATGCACATTTTGATAACTTTTGGGGCATAATTCCAGATTGCTCTCCAGAATGGTTGGATTCTTTCACAACTCCACCAACAATGCATCAGTGTCCCAGTTTTCCCACAGCCCCTCCAACATTCATCATTATTTGTTCCTGTCATCTTAGCCAATCTGACAGGTGTGTAATGATACCTCAGAGTTGTCTTAATTTGCATTTCTCTAATCAATAGTGATTTGGAACACTCTTTCATATGAGTGGAAATACTTTTAATTTCATCATCTGAAAATTGTCTGTTCATATCCTTTGACCATTTATCAATTGGAGAATGGCTTGATTTCTTATAAATTAATCAATTCTCTGTATATTTTGGAGATGAGGCCTTTATCAGGGTTTGTTGTCACTTTCGTAATAATATTGGTATATAGATTTATCAAAGGTATTGCTGGATGGAAGGATATAAACAGTTTTAAAGCCTTTTGATCATCTTCTCAAATTTTTTCCCATAATAATTGAATCAGATCACAATTCCAGCAACAGTGTGTTATGTCCCCAGTTGACAATATCCCTTACAGGATTTTTTATGATTATCTTTTTGTTATGATAATCAATCTAACAAGTGGGGTGTGGTACTTCAAAGTTGTTTCACTATGCACACCTCTAAAAATAGTGACTTTGAATTTTTTCATATGCTTAGAGATAACTTTAATATTTGAGAAATGAAGCCAATCTACCATACACATTGCAATTCCCTTGCCCAGTTTGCTGCTGAATTTTACCAGAGACCCTTCCTACAAAAATTTTCCACGTTTTCTGCTTTCCTTTTATGTTTTTGGGATATTTGTAAATCTGATAGGTGTCCTTTGCTACATCCAACTTGTTTTGAATTGCATTTCTTCAATGTTGAAAAAACATTTTTTGTTTCCTGTTTGTTCTATTTATAGCAATGATACATGAAGAAGAATGAGCTGCCATTATGCTTGAAAAGTCATAATCTTGGACATCCTTAGTGATTGGGAGGATATCAGCTACTCAGCTACATTGTACTGGGGGTATCTTTCCTGTACCACTCATTTAGATCTCACTAAGTTACTTTAGGAATCTCAGTTTTCTGATTTCATAAAACCAGAAATACATATTCAGTGTCTATTGGAAACCAGTTAGATTTTCTTATTGAAAATACCACAGTTAAAACCAGTAATGACATCTACAGGTGAATATTAGTGTCCCAAATCAAAAAAGTACCCAGTGCTGATCATGTGGTTTTCTTTCATTCACCAAAGAAAACCTTGTCTTCAGCCTCAATAATATAGAGCTGGTTTACTCTAGAAATTTGTTCGGGCCAAAGATCAAATGAAGAAATAATTTATATATTCTGGTTCCTTTGGGAAGGTCAAAGAAGTTTCATTGCTTGAATGCCTTCAATAAGTCATTATCTTTTTGAGAGCTCAGAGAAAGATAGACTTTCAGAGAGAAATTGTCATTTATGATAAATTTTACTATAAAACCTAAAACTTTCTCCTAACAAAAAAAAATGCCCATTTGAGTAAGTGTATTTTACTTTAGTTCTTTCAGCAGTAGCATGCACTTGATCATCCATATTTTTTTTTCTCATCCAGATTATTTATGGTCCATTTGATCGCAGTCTTACTGACAAAGTCCAGTTTCCTTCCCTCTATCAGATGGCCCAAAAATCCTCTTCTCTTCACCGAGGAATTGTCCGCTTATTGGTATATTTTCAATGGAACTGGATAGGTCTGATTGTCATTGATGATATGAGAGGTGAGGAATTCCTCAGGGAAATGAGAGAGGAAATGAAAAAGAATACAGTTTGTGTGGCTTTCACAGAGAAGATCCCTCTCAGTGACAGAAAAAATAGGGAGACATCTGAAGCCTTCAAGTTCAGGATCTTAATTTCAGAAGTCAAAGTCATTGTCATTCATACTGACACAGATTCATTAACAATTATGGGAAAGCCAACAGGATTATTATTTCCAATCAAGAAGGTGTGGATTGCCACATCTCATTCAGACATTACATTGAGAGCCCTGTACCATTATGGTTTCACTTTCTATGCTACTCTCTTTTTGTCACACTTGACTACTCCAGTACCTGGGTTTGACAGTGTGATAAGGGAGATTATGCCTCCTTTAACCAGGAGGAACAATTTTATTGAAGCACATAGGCCATCACCTTTGAAATGCTCAGATCAAGCAGATATCCTAGAGGAAGATTTATATTTACCAAATGGCTCCGTGAAACATTTACCTATTTACCTTATGGACATGCCCACATCCTCCTCGAGTTACAATATCTACAATGCTTTATATGCTGTGGCTTGGGCTCTCCATGAAATACTGATGAAAAAATCCGAGAAAAGATCCTTGGGAAATGAAGAATCTGTATTGCCTCATCCATGGCAGGTAATATGGAAAGAGGGGTACCTTTTTACCTATGAATTTTTGAGTATGTATTTTAGTAAGAAGGGTTACACATGAGACATTGAAGCCTTTTCAATTTCTAAAACTATTCTTATTGTGTATTCCTCAAAGTTTTTATTGTTGGTTTCCAATATTTCTCAAATAGCATATAAAGTTACTATGAAATTTCCTTCCTAGAGTGTTAGAGTTGTATATAACGTTAGGTTTCATATTTCCTATTCAGCTCTAGACTTCTTTTATCAGAAATATTTGAAGGCCCTTTATTTCATTAGAAACCCAATTTTTTTCCTGAAGGACTGGACTCAGGTTTTCTGGGTAGGTGATTTTTATTAGCAAGCCAGATCCTTTTTATTTTTTTTCCAAATTATGGTATTCTATGCACTCTGATCTTTCAGTTAAGAAGGTGAGGATTCCTTTTTCATCCTCAATGTGGCTCCAATGGATAGATGTGTTTCTTTCTGCATCCTTGCACTATTTTGTCCTTCACCTTGGAGGTCCAGAATTGGGCTATAATATCCTGGTGACATCCTTTGAAGATCTTTTTCAGTAGATGATCTGTAGCTTCTTTGATACTCTATTTTCCCTTCATAATCTGGAACACAGGAGAAATTTCATTGATACTTTCTTGAAAGATAGAATCCATGTTCTTCTTGATTGTAGAACTCGTGTAGTCTCATAATGTAAGTCTCGCATAAATGATCTGCCTTCTTTCTGTTTTCCAGGTCAGCATTTTCCATTGTGATACTGCTTACTATTTTTCATTTTTTTTTCCTTTTGGTTTTGTATTCAATTTTTAAAAAATCATTATCTTCTGCCTTCTTAATTCTAATTTTTAAAGAAATATTCTCCTCAATGGACTCTATATTTCCTGTTCAATTTGAATTCTGATTTTTAAGACTTTTTTCTCTTCTAAGTCTTTTTCTGCTTCCTTTTACATCTCTCTCATTTTTATTCATTCTTTTTTCTCTACCTCTCTGACTTCATTTTGAAAATTCATTTAGAAGTCTTCTGTGGCTTTAGACCAATTCTTTCTTTTTTTGAGGATTTTGGATATAGGAGCTTTGACTTTATTTTTTTCTTAGTATAGATTTTTCATCTTCCTGTTCATCACAGTAATTTTCTATGATTAGGACCATTTTCGGTTGTTTGCCAATTTTCTCAGCCTATTAGTTGACTTTACCTGTGCATTAGAGTAGTGCCCTGTTTCCAGGGTAAAAGAGGCCAAAGTTCCAAGCTTCAGGAATTTGGCGCAGCTATTTTCAGGGATTGTTCTAGGTTGCTAGAATTTTCAATTCTCCCAAGGTGGTCTGATCTTGGAAGAAATCTGTTTATTAATGTCTTGGCCTCTATTCTGTACTTTGAATTACCACAAGCACTTTTTCCTGCCCTCCAGCTGTGAGAAGATCCATCTTGTGCTGTGCCTAAATGTTCTTGTGTGCTAGTTTCTTTCTCACTCTCAAACTGTGAGCCAAGCAGGTGTGCTCGATCTGGGTACTGGCAAAGCAACCGAGTCCTGTCCCAGGGCTTTAAAAGAGACCCCTGTGATACCCTTCTGACAAGCTCTTCAGCCCTCTTAACATCTGTGGTACAATAACTGCTGCAATGACTGCCACTTCTGCAGTCTCCTCAGGTGTTGTGTATTCGGTGGCTACTGTATTGAGCTCCTGGTTGGCTTTGAATGTCACACAAATGGTTTGATAGTTTATGCTGGAGATGGGAGAAAACCACTGGAGATTATCAAGGATGGGAGTGCCTCAGTCTGGCCTGCGCTTCACAATAATCCCTTCCAAGACAGGATGGAGGGTAGTATAAGAGAGGTTTAGTCAGAGGCGCCCACCAGGAGCCTATTGCAATAATCCAAGTGTGAATCCAGTAGCAGAGAACAAGGGGGGAACATATTAGAGAGATGTTGCAAGCAGACCTTGGAAATACACTATATAATGGGGGTGAGAAATAATGAGGATTTGAGTGTGAAACTCAAACTACAAACCTGGGAGATGCAGGCAACCTGCGGGTGTCAGAGAGTCCTTTCTGTGTCCCAGGAGAAACTCATATTTGGTCACACCTGAAAATAAAACCACAGGAATCCATAAATTTCCATGTACAATTGCCTCTCCCTGAGGTACCGCTCACTAATGAGCATCTCTCTTCTCTTTCAGCTACACTCCTACCTGAAGAACACCCAGTTTAAGAATGTTGTTGGTGAGCAGGTGTTTGTGGATGAGAACAGACGTACAGAGGCCCAGTATGCCATTATGAACTATGGATACTTTAATTATTATAATGATCATCTTCTGTACGTGGGGAACTTTAACCTAGAAGCTCAGCCCGGTCAAGATTTTACAATTTGTGCAAATGTCATAGTGTGGGACCTGTGGAGTTCAAAGGTCAGAGACATTATTGTTAATTTATGCTCCTAAACAGGAAGAAAACTTGACCTATGTGTTGTACTCTCCATTATTGACAGGTGCAGCAGGGTGGGAAAATGGCTAGAATGTAAGTCCTTGTTCTATTTCACTTGTCATAAGTTCATACATTTGTCCCCTGTTTTCTCTGTAGCAATCCTCTTTGTTATTTCTTACATCACTATAATACTTTATTATATTTATGCACATCTACATAAGTATATTGTTAAACGCACAGAGAAATTGTTTCATATATACATATAGGTACATTTTTATCTATATATTCACACAGATATCTATAAATATAATATGTAGTTCAACAAATCTTCAATTTATGGGTACCATTTCATATTCATATTTTTTTGCCATTGTCAAAGCAGACATAAATATATTTAATTGTATTTTTTCAACTTATATAGCAAAGAAGTAAAAAGCCTTTAATTTGTACACAGCAGAACATAGAGGAGTCAATATATAACCATATCTTTCCTTTACATATTACTTTCTTATTTCCTAAGAGATGTATCTGTGTATCTATCTATCTATTTATTTATCTATCTATCTATTTGTATGTGTGTGTGTGTGTGTGTGTGTGCTTGGTGTGTGCAAAACAACATGTTCTATTTCTCTTTGGAGGTAAATTGTTTATACTTGCATCTGTCCTTTGTTTTAGAAGTTACAGCACACAAAATGTCTTAGACTTCAAAAGTATTATTAGAAAGCCACTGCTGTTACTGTGTACAATATTTTCTTAATTGAACTCATTTTATTTTTTATTAATTCATGCAACTCTTTCCCTCTTTTCCTAAAATCAACCAGGTTATCATATCTAATAGCACACCACTATTCTATTATTATTATGTACATCAAATCTTGTTTAGTCACAGTGGATACAGCACTGACTCTGTAGCCAGAGGGACCTGAGTTTACATCCAATCTGAGACACTGAACACTGCCTAGATGTTTGACCCTGAGCAAGTCACTTAATCTCAATTCACACATACACCCATGCACCCCTCTTACCCACCCACACACACTCACAAACACACACACTCACACATACATTCACTCACAACCAAGTAAGAGCAAAGTCTCTTAGAATTATCTTTTATCATCTCATTGTTGAAATGAACCAAGTCCATCAGAGCTGATCATCATATAATCTTAGTACTCAGTAAAATGTTCTCAGGGTTCTGTTCATTTCACTCAGCCTCATTTTAATTGTTTTTCTAAGTTTTTCTCAGATCATCCTGGTCATCCTTTCTTACAGAATGATACTATTTCATGAAATTCCTATGCTAGAGTTTATTCAGCCTTTCCCCAACTGATGGAAATCCACTCAATTTCCAGTTCCTTGTCCCTATAAAAAGAGCTGCTCAAAACATTTTTTCATCTATGTGTTCTTTGCCCTCTTTTAAGATCTCTTTGAGATAGACACTCAGTAGAGACACTGCTGGATAAGAGGATATGCAAATATTCTTAGTCCTTTGAAAATTCTCAAGAATGGTTGAGTCATTCCATAACTCCACCATAATGCGTTAGAGTCCAAATTTTTCCATATCTCCACCAACATTGATTAGTATCTTTACCTGTTATTTTATTCAACCAGAGAAAGTGTCCTTTATTTGGATTTTCATAGTCAATATTGATTTAGAGCAGTAGTCTTCAAACTTTTTAAATAGGGAGCCAGTTCACTGTCCCTCAGACTGTTGGAGTGCTAGACTACAATAACAATAAAAGCTCACATTTTGTCTCCTCCACTCAGTCCATTTGCCATTGCTTGGGGGGCTGAATAAATGTCCTCAGTGGGCCCCATCTCGCCTCCGGGCAGTAGTTTGAGAACTCCTGATTTAGAGTATATTTTCATATGAAGACAAATGGCTTCAATTTCTTCATCTAAAAATAGTTGGTTCATTCTTTTGACCATTTATCACTAAGGGAATGAATTATATTTTTTATAAAATTGACTCATATACATTCATAACATGTATATATATATATATATGTGTGTGTGTGTGTGTGTGTGTGTGTACATACATATATAAATATAAATATTTATTTATTTGAGAAATGAGATCTTCAAAAGAGAGAGTGTAGTAAAAGAAAAAAAAATCCCCTATCTTACTGGTTCTGTTCAAATCTTGGCTATCTTGAGTTTTTTTCAGCAGAATGTTTTCCATTTGATTTATTAAAACTTATCCATTTTGCATTTTTAATGTTCTCCATTTCTTCTTTAGTCATAAAATCCTCTCTTCTCCAAATATCCAAGGGAGAGACCAGCCTTTATTCCCAGAATTTGCTTATAGTATCACTATTTATGCCTAAATCATGAATCATTTTTTCTTATTTTAATATAATACATTAAATGTTGATTAGTATCTAGTTTCTGTTGTATTATATTTCAGGTTTCCCAGCACTTTTAGTCAGTGAGTGAATTCTTCTCCCGGAACGTGGAGTCTTTCATTTTATCAAACACTACATTACTATAATTGTTGACAATTCTGCATTGTGTATCCAACTTATTCCACTGATCCACTATGTTTGTTGCCACTAGCAAATACTTTTGAAGGGTACTATTATAACAGTTTTATTTCTATAAGTTCTAGACCTTATTTGTTTTAATTTTTCATTATTTTATTAATTCTTGAATTTTTAAAATTATTTTTCTGATTCTAAAAAACAATGTCTTGGCAGGAGGATTAGAATGACACTCACTAAATAGGTTAATTACAATTAACATTTGATGAGATTACCTTGGCCTATATATGAGCAGTTAATATATTTCTGATTGTTTAGATCTCACTTTATTTGTATGAAAAGGGTTTTGTAATTCTATTCCTATATTTTATTCCTTGTCTTTACAGACAAACTCCCAAATATTTTATATGTCTACCATTATTGTAAATGTCTTTTTCATTTCCATACCTTACTGTTAAGATTTGTGGTAACATAGAAATACTGATAATATATTTGTGTTTATTTTACATTCTGTGGAACTGTTAATGTTGTTAATTGTTTCTAGTAGCTCAAATTGTATAACTATAACATCATGTTACCTACAAAGAGTGATATATGTTTTCCTGCACAAATTACCAGATTCATACAAAACTTTCTTTTATTTTATTTGCTTAAATTAACATTGCTGAATAATAGTGGTGAGACTGGTCAACCCTATCTTATTGTAGATGTGTTGAGCTTATCCTCATAAACATATAATACTTGCTGAAAGGTTTAGTGAGAAGCTAAAAGAACTCCATTTATCCCTATGCTGTCTAGTGTTTTTAATAAAAAATTAGATGTTGTATTTTCCCAAATAATTTCTCTGCATGGATTGAGATGATTGTATGACATGTTACTTTGGTTTTCGATATAGAAGATTATGTTGATAGTTTTCCTTATACAGAGCCAGCCTTGCATTTCAGACATAAATCCCACTTGGGCATAATGTATTATGTCTGGTGATAAGCTACTGGAATCTCTTTTCCCTAACTTTTATTTTTTTTTTTGCATCGATATTCATTATGAAATTTGGTTTATAATTTTCTCTTTGTATTTTGGCCTTTTTTTGGTTTACATATCAATACAATTTCTATGTCAGAAATGAAATTTGGTAAGATTCCTTCTTAAATCATTTTCCCAAATAGTTTACATAGTATTAGAATTCATTATTCTTTAAATGATGAAGAGAATTCACTGGTACAGGAAATGTTTTTGAGGGGATTGAGTTAACTTATTTTCCAATTACCCTTTTCTAAAATGAACCTGTTTAATTATGATATTTCCTTTTCTGTTATTCAGGACAAGCTATATTTTTCGAAGGATTCATTCATTTCATTTAGATTCATGTCATCTTTATTAGCATAAATTGGGGAAAATTGTTCCTAATTTTTGTTTAAATTTCTACTTCATTCATGATAAGTTCATGCTGTTCATGTTTGATACTGGTAACTTGGTTTCTTTCTTTCCTTTTTCTAATCAAATTAATCAAAATTTTATCTATTTTGTTTTTTTGATAAAATTCTAATATCAATTTTATTATTATTTGAAGTCTTCTCCCTTTCTATTGTATCCATCTCTAACTTAATTTTCAGAAGTTTTACAATTTAATTGGAAATTTTAACTTCTTCTAATTCTAGCTTTTTTATTTGAATACCCAGTTCATTGATCTCCTCTTTATCGATATTATCCACATGATATCAGTCAACTGTTGTTAGACTTACTCATTATTTATGAATCAATTATTTACTTTTTAATTAATGTTGGGTCTATTTTTCCTTGGTCATTTGTTAGAAGTAATTTTTATTGCATCATGATCTGAAAAGCAAGCATTTTGCACATATGTCTTTCTATATTTGATTCAGAGGATCTTATGCTCTAAGAAGTGGTCAGTTTTTGTAGAAGTGCTATGTCAGACTGAGAAAAAAGGTCTATTCCTCTCTATCCCCAATCAATTGTCTTCAGAGATCTCTCTTACCCAATTTTCTAAAATTCTATTCACCTCCTAAACTGCTTTCTTGTTTACTTTGTGGTTGGATTTATCTAGTACTTACTACTTTGTAATTACTATTTTGTCACTCCTGGTTCTATTTTTCTACATCATTAGGTTCTCCAATGAAATATTTTATATTTTCTTCAAAGTTTTCACTTAATTTTTGCTTTAATTTCATTGATTTTATGTCTACTTGAGTCATTCATTTCCATTTGTCAGATTCTAAGTTTTAGTAAAGTACTTTTTTTCTGTCAGTCTTTCACCTCCTTTGTAGTTGGCCAGTTATACAAATTGGCCATGGACATGGATATGGAACTTCTGTTCCATTGATTTTTGAAAAAATTATCCAATTTTATGTTTAAGGAGATATTTTATTTTTTAATTTTCTCAATCTTATTTTAATTTTTTTTACAATTTTTTAAAAATTATAGCGTTTTATACACAACACATATGCATGGGTCATTTTTCAACACTGACCCTTGCAAAACCTTCTAATCCAACTTTTCCCCTGCTTTCCCCTACCCTCTCCTTTACATGGCAGGTAGACCATGTCAAATATGTTAAAGTATATATATTTAACATATACAATATATGTATACATATAAAGATTTTAAAAGAGAGATAGAAAAAATGGGGAAAGTAAAGGAAAACTTTGCAAGAGGTTCAGGAAATCATCTCCATGAAAAACAGAATTTGTGAAATGGAAAATATAAATAGCTCCCAGGCAAACAGAATATGTGAATTGGAAAAGTTAAACAATTGCAAAGAAAACAGCATTTGTGAATTGGAAAAAGAAAATAATTCTTTTTTAAAAATTTGGGGAAATGGGAAAAAATTCCATAGAACAAAACAACTCATTAAATTAAAAAACTCAATTGGACAAATACAAAAAGAAATAAAAAAGGGGAATGAAGAAAATCATGCTATGGAATATTATTGTTCCTTAAGAAATGACTAGCAGGATGATTTCAGAGAAGCCTGGAGAGACTTACAGGAACTGATGCAAAATGAAATGAGCAGAACAAACAAAAATACTATATTATGATGAATTCTGATAGATATTAATCTCTTCAACAATGACAAGATCTAAACCTCTTCCAATGAACCAAAGCAGCTACATCCAGGGAAATAACCCTGGGAAAATAATATGGACCACAACATAACATTTCCTCTCTTTTAGTTATTGTTTGCTTGCATTTTTGTTTTTTCCTCTCAGATTGTATTTACCTGTGTGGTAGGGACCAGATCAGATCCACCTTTAGATCTAGAGCCAATCTGATTTTAGCCTCCTCAGGGTCTGAAGTCTGCTCTCTTTCCTATAAAAGCTACCAACAGTTAGAGCATGCATTGCCTTTTTGCTCACTTTAAAAAAAAAAAAAAAAAAAAAAAAAAGCTTTGGTCTGCTTATGGGGGACAGGATGGTATTTCTAAGCTGCCTCTACAGACAATAGGAAGTGGAAGTGAAGCAGCAGTGGGGACAGCACCCAGAGGCTGCCTTGAGATAAGCCATTGTGCTTAAATCAGTACCAGAGGGAAGGCAGTATCTACACTGGGAACAGTGATTGGGAGTAGCAGTGGGCTGCACTTGGATCACACTGAGTTCCTCTGGCTGTTGGGTGAGTTTGGCCAAGTCCTGAAATACTCAGTCGTTTTGGGATTATAGCCTTTACCCCTGTATTTATAGCTTCTCTGCTGATCTACCATGTGCTGCAAGGGTAGAGTAGCTGACACTGTGCTAAAGTGTTCCCCCAGATTTTCCACCAGCAGACACCACACCCTACCCCCCTCCAGTCTGCTCAGGCTGAGCTGTTTCCTGTGGCCTCACTGCCTGCCTGATTTCTGTGTCTGGCCTAACCCCAGTCTATCCCCATCCACCAGCAAAACAGACCTTTTTCTGGAGATTTTCAAGGATATTTTCAATTGGCAATGTGTTGTACTCGCAATATCCATGGGCTCTGACAGTCAAGCACTAATGTAAGACTGAATTTTGTTGAAATTGATTGAGGGTAAAGGAGAGCTTAGGAAGATGCATGTGTTCTTGCCACCAACTTATTACCACCCCCAACCAGATTTTTAAGAAATAATTAATATCTGTATATTTCCCATTTTTGCCAAATTGGTTTTTAAAAGAGTTGGTTCTTATAGATATTTCCATATCTCCTTTTCTACACTTAGATTTTTATTTTCAAATTGTCATAATTTTCCTTCATAATTCTTATTCCTACACATCTTTTTTAAGATTTTTTTTAAGTTGTTTCAGGAGAGGGTTTTGAGCTTCACAAGAGTTCATATTCCCCCCTGAGATTTTACTCATAGGCATTTTACCATTATTATCCTCTTCCAGCCTTCTATTAGGATCTTACCTGACTGATACCTCGTTATGGTCAGATCTTTTTTTTTTCCTGCTCTTCTCACTTGTAAAATTTGAGCTCTGTTCCTTGGACACACAAGAGATTGTCTCAAACTTCTTTTGCAGAAGAACAGGGGTCTCTCGCTGACTGTGTGGGGCCAATGGTGCTGTAGGCTTTGCCACTGGGCTGGCTCCCTGAGGTTCACTGACTCCCAGGGTCTCTTCTATGTTTGCCCTCCATGTCTCATATCAGAACTACTAATGTACTGCCTTTCTGGATGAGGACACCATAAACACTGTGGCTGTACTTTGGATAAGAGCCTCACACTAAATTCCCAATGCTGGACTTCTCCAGGCTGTCCTAGATATACCCCACCTCTGCTGGGCCATGATGCACCCTGTGCTGTCCACAAAGTCCTTTCCTGAAGCCATTGCAATATATCTTAAGCTCAAAAATTACATTCCAAATGTTTCTGGGTTGTGTCACTCCAAAATACAATCGGGCACTTGTTCTGCCAAAAGTGTACATCTCTCCTTCACCAATTGTTTCACTTTCTCTTTCATCACTTATTATTGAAGAAAACATTTCCAGTACAATACTGAATAATAATGGTGTTAATGGCTACCCTTGTTTAACCTTGACCATATTAGGAATACATTTAGGCAATTAACATTCACATTGTTATGGGAACAGTACTTACAGTATAATGGCCATGCCCAAGAAGAAGCTTCAGGATCTTGTTGAGATCTGTCCCACATTTATGACTGAGACTGGGGAAGGCATCTTCTATATAATTGGCCAATACATGGACTATCTTTAAATGATCAGGGTGTGAAATACATTTTTATGAATGGTTCAATTGGAGAAGGTTTGTCACTGAGTGTTGCAGAAGAGGAGGTGACAAATGGAAAAAGTTAGTTGGACCATGTCATCTTCATATACACTTCTAATTATGTACCTGAGGAGGTGGTTCACAAAACTAGAATGGCAAAAAACAACTACGTTTTTCTTTGCATACATAAATAGCTATCAGTTAAAAATGTTTATTCCAGTCTCCTGTCACTATCTTAGGTTCCCTCTGCGGTATGTACTGCCAGTTGTCCTGCTGGATTCAGGAAGTTGCCTTTGGAGGGGAAGCCTCCTTGTTGCTTCAGCTGCTCCCCATGCTCAGAAGGAGAAATCTCCAGTCATAGGGGTGAGTTACTGCAAGGAACCCTACTTCTTGGTAATTTGGGGCAGTACTAGCATGTCTCTTTGGGTCTTCATTGTGGATGTGACAGGGCAATAAAAAAGTGAAGATCACAAAAAAGAGGGAGAAACAATGAGGAGAAAAATATCTTTTAGGAAACAGAGAATGCTGAAGTATGGATCTAGTGTGTCACTGAAGCATTCTAGCTGCTAATTTCAGGTCTCATGGATCTGAAAGCTAGGGTGAAAATAAGGTCAATCCAATATTCCAAATACTAGTGAAAAAATCCAATGGAGGATCCAAAGACAATTTTTCTTTTAACTAATTGATGGAATGAAGATATTAAAGGGTTACTTTTCATTGTTGAATATATCCTGGAAAGACTTCATTTCTCTTGTGATTTATAAAAGGAACAATTCCAAAACAACAGAAAAAAGTTTTCTATAAGAAACTTGCCAGCTATTTAATAAGTCATTAATCAATCAGTCAATCAATAGTCATTTAATAGGAGAAGAACTTGGTCATAAATAATGAGACAGAGTGATAAAAAGGAGGTGAATCCTTCATTCAGGGAGATTCTATTCCAGAGGAGGAGACAAGAATACACACACAGTGTCTGTGTCTACCAAGAAAATGTTTAAAAATTCATATAAATTCAACAATATTAATTGTGGAAAGGTGTAAACTGGGGGCTGCAAAGAATGAGGAATTATGGATACAAGCAGCTCTTCAACTTGATTTGTTGCCCAACACAACACAGAAGTTATCTGGATATTTGATACTGAAGGGCTCCACTGTCTAAGCTTACTGTCCTTAGTGATTGTGTTAAGAAAAAAAGTAACATCATTTATGTACAAGAAATAAAGAGAACTTGAACAAAAGCCAACCAGGGATCAAGGACAAGTATAGTTTTGATCTGAGAAGTATACCAAGGAACTTACCTGTGACTGTGTCATCCAGTAAAGAGAGAATGGGATTTTGAGTCCTATGGAAGCAGAAGGACTTGTTGCAGCTCTCCTGATTATTTCCTGCTGTGGGAACCTAGAGAAATGTTTTAATCTAAATTTTAAGTCCTTGTTTGTCTCCTGCAGATGCTGAGCAGTGTCAGAAGTGCCCAGAGGATGAATATCCCAATGAGCAGAGAGATAGATGCCTCCCCAAGATTGTGACCTTCCTTGATGTGAATGAACCTTGGGGGAAGGCAGTGACAGCTGTAGCTCTTTCACTCTCATTCTTCACTGCCCTGGTTCTGTGGGTCTTTGTGAAATTCCAAGACACTCCCATAGTCCAAGCCAATAATCGGAACCTCAGCTACCTGCACCTCACCTCCCTTTCCTTCTGCTTCCTCTGCTCCTTGCTCTTTGTGGGCCGTCCCACCACTGCTTCCTGCCTTTTCCGGCAAACAGTATTTGCAGTTGTGTTCACAGTGGCTGTTTCCTCCATTTTGGCCAAAACCATCTTAGTGGTTCTGGCTTTCAGGCTTACAGGGCCAGGGAGCAGGATGAGGATATTCCTTCATCCTAGAGTGCCCTACTGTGTTGTTCTCATCTGCTCTGGAATTCAAGGGCTTATCTATGCCATCTGGTTGGGGACCTCTCCCCCCTTTCCAGAGGCAGACACACACTCTGAATCCAGGTACATCATCCTCACATGTAATGAGGGCTCCGCCTTTGCATTTTACTGTGTCTTGGGCTACATGGGCTTTCTGGCCCTGGGCAGCTTCACCATAGCCTTCCTGGCCAGGAACCTGCCTGATGCCTTCAATGAAGCCAAGTTCATCACTTTCAGCATGCTAGTGTTTTGCAGTGTCTGGATCTCTTTCCTCCCCACATATCAGAGCTCCAAAGGGAAAGCCTTGATGATAGTGGAGATCTTCTCCATCTTGGCCTCCAGCGCTGGGTTACTGGGCTGCATTTTTTTTCCCAAATGTCTTGTGATTCTCCTGACATATTGGGGAAATCCCCTAAAACAGGAAAAGAATCAAAGGAGTTCCAGGAGCAAGAATTTTTCTTTTTTCTAAAATTTGCTATCTTTATTTGCCCCCATTCCATGTAAAACACTATTTTTAATAGTTTTTTTTAAAGGTTTGACTTCCACATTCTCTCCCTTCTTTTTCAACCCCAGAACCATTGAGAGGCCACACGTGTAGTTACACAAAATATTTATATAAATGTCTTGTTGAGACATATACATGTGTTATTCCTCGGCTTAAGAAAAAGACCCCTTAAAAATAATGTTTTACAAACTCTCTAACACCAACAGTTTCATCATAAAGACCTTCAGAGTAGTTTTGGATCATTGTGTTGTTGAAAAAGCAAAGTTATTTGCAGGTGACCTCTGCACTCTATTGCTGGTCTTTGTAAACATTACATTTCAGTTTTCATATTGAAGAGGAAACCCCAAAACTCCAAAAAATCCTTAAAGGAGAAAAGCTCCTTTGATTCTGCCTCAGTGAGGCAACTCCACTCCTAGCACTAACAGTTTCTTCTGTATTATCTAGGTGGGGATGGCTCAGTACTGAAATCCATTGAGTTCAATTCAAATTATAACCCTGGCTGAAATCCAGCCAGGAACCAGCCTGGGACTTGACCCACAAGCTCCCTTCAGCTTGTAGCCAATGCCCCCTATCATAAAAGATGCACACTGGAGCTCTCTCTTTGCAGAGGGTCTAAACATGCCAGCACCATGACTGGCACCAAAGACTCTCTGCTCACTAGAACACTGTTTCCGGGGCCCTTTTAACTCTACCTTCATCTTTTACTAATGAGACTTTAACTTTACTTCCAAATACGAAAATGAACCTCTTTTATCAATCTAGGTTTTTAGGTCTTTAAGTTCCTTTACAGGGGACTCTTACACCACCTCTAGACCTAATTTAACTCCATATCCTTGTGCGGAATCCAAAGGGGTTGCAGGGGAGCTCCATTGGACTCCCTGTACCCGGAACCTGTCACTAGACCTCAATTAAACCCTAATTTCATTTAGGTACCCCCAATTCTAAACCTCATCACTATGTGTGTGAATATCTTTCCAGATTTTTCTGATCATCATATTTACAGAATTATCAAAGCATTCCATCACAATTCCATACCAAAATTTCTTCAGCCATTCTGCATTTGATGAGAATTCCCTCAACTTAAAATTCTTTCCCCAAGAATACAGGTGATATCAATATTTTTGTACATATATTTCCTTTTCCTTTTTTCTTAATTCCTTTTAGGTTTCAAGCCATGTAGTGTTAATTTTAGATGGAAGAATTTTCAAAATTTTGTCGGCTTATCAACATATATCATAAATTTTAATCATTATCAGTTGAGAACTGGCTCATGTTTTAATATATTTCATTCCTTTATCTATACATTTGAGAAGAGCTGGCTGCAACAAAGAAAGTTGCTTTAAAATTATTTTCACAATAACTATTGCTACAGGCATTTTCCCATTTTATTCTATTTTATTTTTTTCAATTTATCCCTCATAAAAGGCTTTTACTTTTCATCATACATTTCACAATATTCCTTCCTTTCTCACCCTAGTCCCTGCACATATTCCTTTATCCTCTTATTATCTTGCAAAACAATATTGATTTCTATATTTAGGTTGAGTGTGTATGTTATTTCCTCTTAGAGCCAATTCAAATGAATGTAATATTCACTCACTCTCCCTCTTCCCCTCCCTTCTGTCTACTAAATGCTTTATATTGCCTTTTTAATAGAAGATAATTTATGCCATTCTACTTCTCCCTTTCCCTTTCTCCCAATACATTCCACCCACTTTTTAATTTAATGTAATTTCTTTCATAAAGTATTCTTTCATATTCCTATTCAATTCACACCTGTGCACTCTGTTTATAAACACTCCTTCTAACTTCCCTAATAATGGGAAATTTCTCATGAATTATAAGCATCATCCTCCCATGTACACATGTAAGCAAATAAGTCAAGTTAAATGCTTTATTATTTCCTTTTCCTGATTAATGACTTGTGTATCTCCTGAGTTCTTTACTTGAAAGTGAAATTTTCTGTTCAGCTCTGGTCTTTTCACCATAAATACTTGGAATTCCTCTATTTTACTGAGTTCCTCCCTTTTTCCTGAAGGTTTATCAACAGTTTTACTGGGCAGGTGATTCGTGTTTACAATCCTAGCTCCTTTCCTGTATAGAATTTTATATTCTAAATACTCTGATACTTTAAAGAAAAAGTGAAAAAAATCTTGTGTATTAATTATCTTTTCACTATACTTGAATTGTTTCTTTCTAGATATTTGCAATATTTTCCCATTTACTGAAAAGTTCTGGAATTTGACTACCCTATTTCTGTACATTTCATTTTTAAATTCTACTGCTGGTGATCAGTGCATTCATTCCACTTGTTTTTTATCCTCTAGAATACCAATACTTTTCCTCGATAATTTATTACCACAAGATGTCTAGGACGTCTCTCCTGGACAATTATTTTTCCAATGAGATGTATCACATTGTTTTCTACTTTTTCATTATGTATATTTCGATTGATTATACCTGGATTTCTCATACAGGCCTTAGCTTCCATTTGACCAATTATACCTTGTATTTTTACCAAGACAGTAGCAGATTCAGAGTCATTACTCCTTGTTTGGGACATCAAGCTAAGGCTGGGACTTTGCTGGCTTGATCTATAACACTCCTGAGATCCTACTTCACAATAGACCTTTCCTGATGGGAAGTTGTCTTAGGTTAGAAAAATGTGCTAGTTCATTTTTTCCTAAGTAACAGCACTCTAAAATGTATTTGTCATTGTTTTAAAGGAATTTGGAGCATTTGCTGTGAAACCTGAAGTGAGTTTATTCTTTATTTGGCCTTCTGAGCTCTGTTTGCAAGATGGTAGTGGGAGCGGAGAATAGCGTTTCTTTTTCTTTCTTTCTTTTATTTTTTTCTTTATTAAAGCTAGTTTAAAAAAATATGCATGGACAATTCTTCAATACTGACCCTTGCAAAATGTTGTGTTCCAATTTCCCCCCTTTCCTCACCCCTTCCCTGAGATGCAAAGTAGTTCAGTATATGTTAAACATGGTAGAAATATAGATTAAATTTTATATGTTCATACATATCTATACAATAATCTTGCTGTGCAAAAAATCAAATGAAACCATAAAAAACTTATAGGTAAAATAAAATGAAAGCAAACAACAAGAAAAAATGAAAATGTTTTGTTGTGAAGCACATTGAGTTCCCACAGTCGTCTCTCCAGTTGTAGATGGCTCTCTTTAGCAAAAAAACATTGGATCTGGTCTGAAGCATCTCATTGTTGAACAGAGCCACATGCACCAGAATTGATCATCATATAACCTTGTTGTTGCCGCGTACAATAATCTCCTGGTTCTGCTCTGTTCACTCTGCATCAGTTCATGTCAGTCTCTCCAGGCCTCTCTGAAATCACCCTGCTGGTCGTTTGATATAGAACAATAATTAGAATAGAATTTCTGGTGATAACTGCCTTGAATATTATAGTAGGAGCAAGGCCTTCATGAAGTACACAGTTTTTGACTCTGTTATAATAAGTAGATTTTTACCACCAAGTGCTAAATTTATGATTTACAATAGGCAGACTTACTGCTAATCACTGTTTAATGTTCATGTCAAATTGCAAGCAAGGGCAGGATGTGTATCTGTAATCTTGAAACATTCACTAAGTTACCTGAACACTCTAATGTTCTTGCAATATTAGCTTAGAGAAAATACAGAACCTGGCTCTAAGATCAATAAATGGAATGCTTAGATGGTACCTGCCTGGCTCTTGTACTTTGTTTCCACACTCATCCTATTTGGGGGAGCGGGCATCCACACTGGGACTCAACTAGACAGGGACCTGAATGCCATTGCAGAGGAGAAGGGCCTCTTGGTGAGCTCCAGGATTAAGGTAAGAGGTGAAATTAGTTTACTTCCAGGCTAAAACAAGATTTTGTTACCAGTAAATTTAAATTTTGTAAATTTGTGATCAATGGAGTGCACATAGTTATCAGAATGGGGCAAAAGCAATCAGGTGCCAGGGACTGAGAATGTTATCTGAAAGTCTTAAAGAAGCCAGTGAAGGAAAGAGAATTGGTAGTTACTACAGGACAGTTACAGGAATTTTTCGAGTCTGTAGAAAAATGTTGTCCTTGGTTTTCACAACAAGGAAAAATCCATGTGGAGAAATGGAAGGTAGAGGGAAAAATCAGTGAGTGAATATTTTAGAGAGACGGGGCCAGGAGTTTTTCCAGTTACTATATTTTCTATTTGGAAGTATTTTGAAAATCTCTTTTCTGCCTCCAGAAGGAGTTCTTTTAAGTACTGAAGTACTCAAAGTGTCTGCTAGTACTGTGGGGGAAGATGATAAGGCCAAAGCTATAGAATGTTTAAATGTTAACAAGAAAGAACAATTCACAGAACCGACAGATCCCTGTTTAGAGGCTTCTCCTCAATACAGATCTGAAGGAAAACTAAATTCTTATAGAAAGGAATCAAACAGACTAGTTCTGAAGGAAGTTAAGAGAGCCAAAAAAGGGGAGAAGACCTCCTTTTAGAAATGCAGTTAGCTTTGCCAGCTATTGAAAACCCAATCCTAGCAATCCAGGACACAATAGGAGGTAATATCAAGCTATGTATTTGTAGTTATGGAAAGTATAACATCAGGCTGCTTCCAGTTATGGTTCCAATAGTCCAAATTGTATTCTATCACTGATGGGGAGATAGCCCAAATTTTATTGAGACAACTTGCCCATGAAAATGCTAGTTCAGATTGTAAAATTATATTATCTAGGGGCAAACTAAAATGTCTTTAGTAGAAATGTTCCAAAAGTGCCATGTAATGTTCTCTTCTCTAAAATGTAGTGTTCTCTGGGAGCAGATTTCTTGGGCGGCTTCTGGGAACAGCCTTCGTTTTAGTTGTTTCAATAATCACCTCAAGTTCAGCCAGGAGTTAAAGTCCAAATCCTTTATTGTCTCTTCAAAGTCTTTTCTCTATTCCTGGGGCCCAGTTAGCTTTAGTAGAGGCCTGTTTTTCTCCTTGGTTCCAAGAGCTCTCTCCTAATGTCTCCAGCCAGCACAAAAGGTAGAAGTTTGAATGAATTTTGACTCCTCCTCCCAGAGAGTGGGCTTGTGGGTCTCTGCCTTGTGAATCTCCCTGAATTCCAAGAGCAGGCTTTTCCTCTAATGAGCTTGTCAGCTCCTCCCTATATATGCTCTCTTAAAGGTGTGAATCTTGTGGAATTATAGTAAGTACTAAGTACAAGTAAATTAGAGAATCATTATCTCATCAATTCCGCTTAGTACCTTGTTTCAAGTTCTAGCCCATAACATCCACATGTAGCATCAGATCAATCCCACTGAACCGTGCTAAATTAGATAATTGTTCTCTATCAATTGCAGTGATTTAGCACCTTGTATGAATCCTAACCCTGTCAGAAAGTTAGAACTTCTTTGAAGCCCCAGGAACGACTGCTGCTCTAAATCAGGATAAATCACAATCTCAGAATTTTTCAAAATCTCACAGATGCTCTTATTGTGGACAATGGGGTCATATGAAGACAAATTGCACTACACAAAAGGTTGCATCACATTGCAATTCAATTGATTAACCTTTGACTCTCTGTCCAAAACAATGGAAGGGCTGACAGTTGGGCTTCTGAATGTCCCTCTCACAATAACAGGCAAGGTAATGAGATATTGGAAACTCTCCTCAGGGCCAGCTCCAGTCCCAGATGAGGGGAACTGCGAAGGTCTGGTCTAGCTCCTCTTGTCAGGATAAGCAAAAGTCCTTGCCCCACGTTGGGCGCCAATTGTAGCGAGCTGTCGTCTCTAGAAGCTGCCGGATCACTCTCTGGGAAGAGATCTGCTGTGTCTACTCAAATCTCTCCGACTGATTCTTCTTCCTGTAGTGAACCGTTGTCTCCAGACAGTTGCTGTTAACTCTTGTCCTTAGAAGTGACTTCCCTTCCTGCAGAGAGCCCCGTCAGTGTAGCGTGCTGTTGTCTCCAGAAGCTGCCGGATCGCTCTCTGGGAAGAGATCTGCTGTGTCTGCTCAAATCTTTCAGACAGATTCTTCTTCCTGTAGTGAACCGTTGTCTCCAGGCAGTTGCTGTTAACTCTTGTCCTTAGAAGTGACTTCCCTTCCTGCAGAGAGCCCCGTCAAGCCTGATGCAATGCAGAGTCTTTCTTCTTGAATCCTGGCTCTGAATCTCCTCCAGCTCTTATCCTTCTTCAGGCCGATCTGCTCTCTGCGCCCAGTGCTGTCTCTTTTATCCTCCCAGAGAATGGGCGTGGGATAATGCAAGGGCTTCTGGGAAGAACCACCCCAGCCAATGAGCTTGCCCCCTCTATCAAGTCAACCTGAGTTCTCACCTTGTAATTGTCCAGAAAACCTGAATTCTCACCTTGTCACTGTCCAGACAACCTGAGTTCTCACTTAGTAATCCTAACAGGGAACTGTACTTGCCCTTTTTCCCCTTCAAACTGTGTCTGCAACCAGTACTTTAATCCAGCTTATTGACAATATGGGATGGAATACATGTGACACCGGGAAGTCCTGGCTATGTTCTTTGGTGTCACAGTGAATTACTGGCAATGTGGGAACATGTTCTCTCCCCACTGGAGTCTAGTAACTACTGTTTATGAAGCCCATCCTATGAGCCAGGCCCTGTGCTGAGGGCTTCACAATTCTGACATTTGATCCTCACTGCACCCCCAGGAGGTAGGTGTTATTACCCCATTTTACATTAGGGCAAACTGAGGCAATCAAAGGGATTTCCTAGGTTCCCACAGCCAGCAGGTGCCTGAGGCTGCAGTGGGACTCAGTTCTCCCTGGCTCCAGCCTGAGCTCCATGTTCTGCCCTCCTTAGCTGCTCCTTTGTTCAGGCCAGGTGTCCCTGGAGCTCCTGACTTAGCCCTTGCCCTCCCCCTTAGCTTGACTCTTTCCCTTCCCAGCTCAGGGGTCAGAGAACAATAGACTTGGGCAGGACCCTGGAGAGCCCTGGGCTCCTTCCCCCTCTCCCCCATCCCCCTCGGCCCCCCCTGTTCTGCCTGAGACTGGATCAGATCAGGGACCTGGAGCCAGGAGCCCTCAGAGGTCATGAGTCCCAAACGCTTCTGCTCCAGAAGAGGCCCAGGGAGGTCAGGGATCTCAGGCAATCACAGAGGTCAGTTGGGATCCCCCTGGGGGTAAATGATGGGGGTTCAAAGGAGCCTGTGCTGAGAACTCCCTCTGTGCGGGTCAGTGTGGGAACCAAAGGTCACAGCAGAGGTTTGGGGGCTCCTGGTCCTGGGTTCTAATGGAAAAGAGGCCCAGAGAGGGGATTCAGCCTGAAGTCCTGGGAAAAGGCTCTCAGGGAGCTCTGGCAAAGGAGGGGGCAATGTGGCCTGTTCTTGTGTATTATTCCCATTGATGCAGGGAGTCTCCCGCATGGAATGGAGTTCCTTGAGAGTAGGGACTATATTTTGGCTTCTTGAATGTCCCCATGGCTTAGCCTAGTCCCGGCACAGAGCAGTGATCCATAAATGCTGGGGCTTGACAGCTGCTCTGAGCTCCCAGCAGGACATTTCCTGACATCTAGCCCCAGGTTTGGCTGCTCTGAATTTCCATTTCTGTCCAGCTCTGCTCAGCTCCTGACTTCCTGCTTAAGGCAGCGCTCCAGTTTCTGAAGATGTACACTCCCACAGAGTCACTGATGGACAAGGGGAAGGGGGCTGGGGAAGGAGCAGACATGTTCTCGGCACTTCCCATGGCTTGTAATGTTCTTTGTTCAGTTCGGTTTTCTTGGGCTCTCTGGGAGCAGCCTCCCTTTCAGTTCTGTAATCACCACAAGAACAGCCGGGGGTTAAAGCCCACATTGTAAGCCCTTTATTGTCTCCTTGCCTGGGGCTGGGCAGCTTTCTTCCAGGCCTTTGGGAGTCTTGGTTTCCCTGGAGAGAATGCAGGAGGCCAGGCCAGGCACCAGGAGCCAGACTCAAGGTGGAATGAATTTCTCCCTCCTCCTCTCTGAGAGCTTAAGCTCCTGCCTCCAGTTCTCTGGTCTTCTCTCCCTCTCTGTCTCTGGCTGAGTTTGTCCAAGCTCATATGCTCTCTTCCCCTAGGTGTGAATCTTGGAGAGCTGTATTAAGTACTAAGTACATGCACTGAACCAGAGAGCTGTTAATCCCCATGCTAAACTAGACAACCATTGTCTTTATCAATTCCACTGATTAACCCCTTGGAAGAATCCTGGTTCCAGAGTTCTGGCCCAAAGCAATGGTTCTTGAGTAAGGGGTTAAGTGATGGCATTAAGCTGAGCCTTCTGCTCTAAGAGGCTTAGGGCTGACAGCTCCCTGGAGACCTCCCTTCCTGCCCACACCTCAGCCCCTCCTCTTTCTCCTTCCCCTCCTTGTTCCTGGGCTGCCCCTGTTCTTTTCTGGAGGCTCTGTATGGGACAGCACTCCCTCTGATCTGATCACTCCCTCATCCTGGGGCTTTGGGTGGTTCCAGGAGGTGTGAGGGCCTCATTCAGAGTTAATTGTGATAGAAGGAGAAATGTTCTTCTATCTATATCTTGAATCTATAGTTTAATAACCAGTAGCACACACAAGAACAGCCACATGTAATCTGAAAAGCCTTTATTATACCTACTCACATAATGTCCTGACTGATGCCCTGACTTGTTGGTTCCCGAGTGAACACCTGGTCTCTTTCCTCTCTCCCAGGTCAGTGGAAGTTGTAGCTACAAGAAGGGAGCATGGGAACATGGACCTGCCAAGACAAGCCCAATTACTGGACACCATAGTATTACAAATCTTTCCTTTAAAGTGTCAGTGATCCCTCTGAGGGAAAACAGCAGGGGCTGTTTGCAAACTATTTTGTAATAGGAAGGCTAAATAAACAAGACTGTGAGGCTCTTTCTGAACTTTTTGAAGTGTTTACAAATACATACACACACTGTTTCTCGGTTCCACACAACTCTTATTAGGACTCTCACAGTTAAAAAATGCCACAAGGTCATTTTCTTTAAGCTAATTGTTGCCCACCCTCCTCCCATTCTATACAACTTTGATTAAAAAAAGTTAACCTTTTTAAAAAAATAAATAAATAAAAGAAAGAAAGTGCCAGTGATCAAAAATCCTGGGGGGAAAAGTAAATTTCCACTTTTATGGCTCAAGAGTAATTTAGAGCCAGGTGACAACTCTCAATAGGAGGTGATTTCTTTGATGCACAAGGGTTCTGGGATAAGAATTCAGATCATTCTGCACCATCTGGCAGCTGAAGACTAAATCTGAATCAAAACCATTCTTTGCCAGGCCTGGAGAGCTAGATCCCCATCATTGAGCAGGTCTCTGGGCCAAGGGAAAGTCTGCTTTCCAGTTCTACAGTGTTGTTCTGCTCCAGGAAGGATGACAGGCCCTTATTAGATGCCTCATAGATGCCTGGTTCTGAGTCCTTGCTTGTTAGGCCTTCTCTGTGGTGAAGAAAATAAACAGCCATCCTGCTGCCAGTCCCCCTGTGTGTCTCCTGTTCCCTTTTCTAGCCAGAATTGCAATCGTCTCTTCAGTCATCTGGATGGGCTGCAATGGTCCCTCAGAACATGAAGGGTCAGTTCCACCTTGTCTTTTCCAGAAATTCACTACAATATCCTCAGCAAAAAGTGGGTCCTGAGGAGGGTCAAAATAAAAACAAAGTTCTGTGGAATTCCAAGAGTTCTCTGGTAGGGGGTAGGGCTGACATTTCTCCTTGTCTAAAGAGCTCATGGATGGATCCCAGATTAATCCACCTGGAAACAAAGTCTTTAAAAACCAATGGTCTCTACCAGCTTCTTTATTCACAAAATGTCCAGGAAATGTACTGGTTCTTGTGGCGTGTGTGTGTGTGTGTGTGTGTGTGTGTGTGTGTGGAGTGTGTATAACTGAAGCCTCTGAAATTCTACTAATAGCTTCTGTTAGGAGCACCTTGAGGAGACCCTACACAGGAGTCAAAATGAAGCTTTGTTTTAAACATATTTTTCCCTTAGATTTCCTCCAAAGTGGGAACAATGGGCCCATGAGAGAAGCCCTACCTCCCCATTTGGAGGGGTGAATTCCCTGAGGATAAATCTGGGTCTTTACCATTGTAAATGTAGAGCCCTGTTTGGAAGGCACTTCCTGTACTTACAGGTGGCTATGGGTCACGTACCTCTCACCCTGCTGAATCATGTTGGGTAGTAAGGATGCAGAGATTTCAGTCTAGGAATACAGAGTAGAAGGGGGACATGGGGCTACCCTGGCATGGAGTCCAGAAAATTATGGAAATCTTGAATGGATCTTCCATTAGAAGGGACTCAGATTGGACAGGGACAGTTAGGTGATAGGAGGCAAGTTCAAATCTGGCCTCAGGCACTTACTGGAAAACTTTGTGACCCTAGGCAAATCCTTCACCTTATTTGCTTCAGTTACTTCATCAATCAAAGGCATTGGATGGGAAGTGGCAAACCCCTCTAGGAAAACCTCAAAATGGAGTCACTGAAGATCAGACCTGACTAAGTTGACTGAACCTTGCCTGGCCCATTTTCTAGATCTAAAGAAGGAAAGGACTAAAGTAGAATCACAAGGTCTCTAAGGTCCCTGCCAGTTCTGGCTGTTGATGCTTTATCTTGTCATAGGTAATCAGGTTGAAAAGATGGCCTGGGATCAAGTAGGCAAAGGCAGATATACCAAAGTATTTTGCATTTGATTCTGTTTATTTTTCATCCACAGCTCTGACTGGTTTTCACTGCCAGGAACAGAATTCCCTCTCCCAGGACTAAACGGATCTCTTGAACTGGAATTACTGAGTAAAGTGGCCCCATTTCATCCACTTGAGGGCCTGTCCCTCACACTGGAGGCTGAAGGATGGAGCCATAAGCTCTGCTCCAAAGGGTTTCTGACTGCAAGAACTCCACCTGTGAACGTCTCTATGGCCAGTGGTTGGGAGTAGGAAGAGAATTAGCTTTTGGGTAAAACCTCAGGATTGTTCTGCTCCAAATTGTGTAAACAAAGGCAAGTCATTCTAATCTCCAGGGAGACTTACTCATGTGTAAAGTAGAGATTTCATGAAAGATTTCCTCCAATTGTCTCTGGGACTTCAGAACTCTTTGCTCCTACCGCCCAAAATGCAAAAGTGTATCTGTAGATCCTGTGATTTCAACTTTCTCAAGTGGGGAATATGGGACTACAGGTGTCTTGGTTCTAGTTGTTGAAGAGTAGAAATCTGTCATCAAAATCCTGGACTAAAGAACCTCTGAGATTCCTTTCATCTCTAACAGATGGATGTTATAATCCTTTCTTTTCTTTTTTTTATTAATTTTATAATTATAACATTTTTTGACAGTATATATGTATAGGTAATTTTTTACAACATTATCCCTTGTACTCCCTTCTGTTCTGAATTTTTCCCTCCTTCACTCCACCCTCTCCTCTAGATGGCAGGCATTCTCTTACATATTAAATATATTATAGTATATCCTAGGTACAATATATATTTGTAGAATTGAATTTTGTTGTTGTTGTTGTTGTTGTTGTTGTTGTTGTTGTTGTTGTTGCTGCTGCAAAGGAAGAATTGGATTCGAAAGGTAAAAATAACCTGGGGAGAAAAACAAAAAATGCTAACAGTTTACACTCATTTCCCAGTGTTCCTTCTCTGGGTATAGCTGATTCTGTCCATCATTGATCAATTGGAATTGGATTAGCTCTTCTCTTTGTTGAAGATATCCACTTCCATCAGAATACATCCTCATATAATATTGTTGTTGAAGTGTATAGCGATCTCCTGGTTCTGCTCATTTCACTCAGTATCAGTTCCTGTAAGTCTCTCTAAGCCACTCTGTACTCATCCTGTTGGTCATTTCTTGCAGAACAATAATATACCACAACATTCATATAACATAACTTATTCAGCCATTCTCCAATTTATGGGCATCCATTCATTTTCTAGTTTCTGGCCACTACAAAAAGGGCTGCCACAAACATTTTGGCACATACAGATCCCTTTCCCTTCTTTAGCATTTCCTTGGGATATAAGCCCAGTAGTAGCACTGCTGGATCAAAGGGATGCACAGTGTGATAACTTTTTGGGCATAATTCCAGATTGCTCTCCAGAATGGTTGGATTCTTTCACAACTCCACCAATAATGCATCAGTGTTCCAGGTTTCCCATATCCCCTCCCACATTCGTCATTATTTGTTCCTTAGTCAATCTGACAGGTGTGTAGTGAGTTGAATTAATTTGCATTTCTCTGATCAATAGTGATTTGGAACATTTTCATATTAGTGGAAATAGTTTCAATTTCATCATCTGGAAATTGTGTGTTCATATCCTTTGACCATTTATTAATTGGAGAATGGTCTGATTTCTTATAAATTAGAGTCAATTCTCTGTATATTTTGGAGAGGAGGCCTTTATCAGAACCTTTAACTGTAAAAATGTTTTCCCAATTTTTTACTTCCCTTCTAATTTTGTTTGCTTTAGTTTTGTTTGTAGAAAAGCTTTTTAATTTGATGTAATCAAAATCTTCTATTTTGTAATCAATAATCATCTCTAGTTCTCCTTTGGTCACAAATTCCTTCCTCCTCCACAAGTCTGAGAGGTAAACTATCCTATGTTCCTCTAATTTATTTATGATCTTGGTCTTTATGCCTAAATCATGGACCCATTTTGATCTTATCTTACTATGTGGTATTAAGTGTGGGTCCATACCTAGTTTCTGCCATACTAATTTCCAGTTTTCCCAACAGTTTTTGTCAAGTAATGGATGCTTATGCCAAAAGTTGGCATCTCTGGGTTTGTCAAACACTAGATTGCTATTTTCATTCACTATCTTGCCCTGTGAACCTAACCTATTCCACTGATCAACTGGTCTATTTCTTAGCCAATACCAAATGGAGGATGTTATAATCCTACATAAAGAGTGAGACCCACTAGGAGAGGAAAACTAAGAGTCATTATAGACTCTTCTAAATGGGATTACATGGCACCCTGAGCATGGGACCTGGCTCACGTGGACCCTGGTGCAGGGAACTGCATGAGCATCAAGGCTAAAATTTTACAGTCTTTTATGGAAATTGTCATCTCTGAAGGATTTAATAAATCTTGTGACATAATAGAATATTTCATAAGGTTTCTTCATCACTGGTTATTGGCTAACATCAGGTCCCAAAACTGTTTTCCAACAAAAGGCACTTCTGGGATGGAGCCTGACTTGGAGCAAGGGAAAGAGAGGTCAAAATATAATTTTGCACTTATGATTTCCCTGGATGCAGGGACTCAGCTGGAGATGCCCCAGGCAGACTGGGACCCAGAATTCTTCTGAGATTGAGACTTCTCTGTGGAAAATAAAATAAGAGGAATGGACCCAATAATTATCTAAAAATAAATATACCCGTAGACAGAGAGAAAGTATATAATGGTCACTCATCTTGCACCTTTGTCCTTGTCTTGCACATGGACCTGATTAATGTCCCTCTGTTTCCTTCAGTGTGACCTGCAGATCAGAGCCAGGCTTCTGTGGATAGACAATGTCTCCTCAGTTCCTGACTCAAGCAGCTGACTTGCCTGGAGCATGAGCAGTCGTTCCATTGCCTCAGAATTAAAACTTTGATTAATGTCCAAGGACATGTGGCCCCATATTATGAGAAGCATTTCTCACCTCGTTTCTTCCCTTGCTGTGTCTCTGCTGCTGCAACTTCCAGGGTCTGGGCAAAAGTGCTATGATGATCAACCCATGCATTACTTCCCAGCAGATGTGGAAATCGGCTTCTTTCTCCCCCCTACAGTCACCTGAAGTGAGCAATGTAACAGGAGCAGAGCGGTTCCAGAGGCCTCCTGACAAGGCTTGTAGGGCTTTTAAGTAAGTGTCTCTGTCTGTCTGTGTTCATTTCCACTGCGAGGATGCAAGAAAGTCCTCATTGTTCAGCATGAGTCTCTCCCCTCTCCCTGTCTCTTCATGTTTTATCTTCTTGGCAGCTTTCATTGTGTCTCCTATCTTCAGAGTTGAAGAAAGGAAACCCCTCTCCCCTTCTTTTCCCTTCCCCTTCCCCATCAAACAGGTCATCCCCAGGTTTCTGTGTCCCTATTAGGCTCAGGCTTTTGTCTCCGTTCCAGGTCATCCTAACTTCATGGAAATAGTGAAGGCTTAATGGCCTGAAGCAGCAGAAGTACTTGGGCCCTGTTGCCTTTCTATTCTAGGACAGAGTTCTTGCTGAGTGTCCAGATCCTGAGTAAGGGGAAATCTGCCCCTTTCACAGGAAGGGAAGGTGTGTCTCCTCTCTAGATCTGCCTATCTGACAGGAGAGCACCCCTTGTTAGAAAGTCATGGGACCCTTCTTCAGGAAATTTAGGGTTAGGGATAATTCTACTCCTCTCACCTCACTTATGAGTTGGAAACATGATCTTATGTTTACTCCTTCCTGTGGGTAAGTGAATTTATCATTATTTTCTATTCTTTTTGGACAAAGTAATGTTGTCACATAAGTCAGCGTGTCCTAGCTTAGGGAATCTCAAAGGTACTGAGTGCATTAGGACTGATGGAGCCGGAAACTGAGGGCTGGGAAATTTGGCTTTATTTGAAAAAGACAGAATTGGGCAGGATGGAGCTCTAGCAAGTTCTCAGCCTTGCAAATGGCTTTATGAAATGCCTGTTGCCTCTCAGGGATGTTTTCTCCAGGTGGTGTGAGAGGGGCTTCTTTCAATTTCTCAAGCTAACTCTTCCTTAACCCAGGACAGATGGTGTTTATTTACTTTCTGGGATTTTGACAAACATCCTGACCTTAGTGCTGCTTGCATAGCTCTTAGTTTTATGCCTTATCACAATCAACTCTCTTTGTAAATCCCTCCTTTCCATAGCAGGATCTCAGTATATAGTCATGCAACACTCAAATATAACCATTTGTAAGTCTACACTGTAGCAAAAAATTCAGACTCCTCCATCTATTTATGGATCATTTTCCTCTGTCACATCAGAGGAAAAGCTCATCAGCTTTTTACACTGTCTTCTGCTTGTTGAAGACAGACCATGAGTTTCATTGAATGGTTCCTTGGCAGATAAAGTTCTTTTCTGAACTTTGCTGTAGTCTTATGTCATTATTTATTTCCTCTGGACTCTTTTTTCATTTGTGCTTTTCTTTGTACATATAAATAAAAATTCTCTAGAAATCAATATTAATAAATTATAAATATTTCATTACAGTTGTGTATATTTTTGTCTAAGAAACAAGGCTATTAAACAATATTAATTATTGGTTATTCTTTTAATGCTTTAATATGCTTTTTTTTTTTGTTCCATTTGCTGTTCAGCATCTAGGAAGGAAAAGTGGGAAGTTTGACCTAGAGGGCAAGTGTCACCACCCACTGGTGAAACAATAAATCACAATCCTGTTCTAAATCAAATGCCCTTTTATGTTTTATGAATTATTTGATTTTTTTCCTTGAGAACCATGGAGAAGACAAGGCCTCTATATTGTCAGCGTCAATGATAATTTGATGGAAATTGAATATAAGTGAGCATAATGTAACGCTAACCTTTTACATCCATTAAAACAAGTCCAGAGTGTCTGAGAAATAGTCACTATTAAGAATATTTTACAAGGTTTTGTCAATTTTTAAACATGGCTTAGAATAATAAATTTATAGGTTTTTTACTATTGGGTTCCTGGTTGAAGATCTAGTACTAAATCAAAATCTTAGAAATGACTTTGCTTCTCAGATCGTGAGAGAAAAGGAAAAAGTGAGGAGAGAGAAAAGCCGGACCAGGAAATCATTTTATAGGTGATATTAGATAGGGTCTGAGTAAAATATTACTCGTCTGGATTTGTGGCACATTCTATTCTCACACTTATTAGAATTTAGAGGTGTCATTTCCTCCTTTTAAAAGGACCTCTTTGCCAAATATCCAGATATCAAAATTTCCTGTTTTCATAGACAATGATGATCTCCATGAAATCTTCCTTAATTTTTTCAGGGAAATATGGTCTCACTGTACAGTTTCCATATATATATATATATATTAGTGACTCTAACCAATCTAATTATTCTTTTCTCACCTTGCCTCACAGTACCTTATTTCTCCCTCCCATTATACTCTAAGGCTTCTAGAGTCAACAACTATCCATGTCTTCTTGTGGAATAAGTGAATGACCCAAGCAAACAGTTTCACTGGGACATAAAGCCAGTAGTCCTCACCCTTTAAGAAATTACCAAAAAAGTATACTGGAACAATGTGTATGGAGAGAGGTTATAAATGTGGGCAAAGTCCGTCTTCTGAAATGAATTCTGTGTGGTTTGCATTAATGTTCTATAACATTTACCATTAATTCCCCAGAGTTATTGAAAAAAATTACCAGCAAGTCTACATGCCTGGCTTCACCCTGCGCGAGATTGTCAGGAATCCCAATCTGTTGCCCAACATTTCCCTGGGATACAGTTTATACAACTCCTATTCCAGTGAAGCAAGGACCTTGGAGAACTACCTGAGGTTGCTGTCTGGAACACACCAACCCTTCCCTAATTACAACTGCAGAGAGGGAGGAAAGGTTGTGGCTGCCATTGGAGGAGCCACATTAGCTCTGTCTGTTCAGATGGGAACCCTGCTTGACCGCTACCATTTACCCCAGGTGAATGAGATAGAACCTAATACATTCTCTGTTCTTCTGTACAAACTAGGAGTCACAGCAGTAGTATTAGTAGTAGAAGTAGTAGGAGCAGCAGCAGTAAAATAAGACGCCTTTATGTATATCTTTAAAAAATTAAAAAATGTTTCACAAATGAATTACTTTTTATATTCACAACAAACTCATAATGAAGATATTCTTATAAATCCCATTTAGAGTGGAGAGTACTGTGACTGAGAAAAGTTACATTGTTATCATGCAGCTAATGATCAACTGGGATACTAATTAATCTGGATTTTCTTAGATCAGTTTAACTCTCTAGTGACTGAACAAATCCACTGTCCTCATCATCAGGGAAAATGAACAACTCCTAAAAAAGCAACCATATTGTGAGCCAAGAAGGCATTTAGCCTTCAACCCAAGAAAGGATCTGAAAGCAAAACTAGAACTATTTGCCTTTTATACAGATAAGTTCAGTAATGATTGGAGAATTTAAAGTGTTTATTGGACACTACACACTTTACAGACGGAAGAGAACTGATTAAATCTTACCATCCTGGACTTTAATTTGAATGCACTTTCAGTGTTTTACCTCATTCTATGAGCTTCATTCTTCATAATCACTTAGTTCTTCACTATTAGTCCAGAATTTACTGAGATGAGAATTATTTATAAAAGGATACTGAGCATGAGCACTGATGTATAATGTGCTTGTTTTAGACAGCCCTGGGAAGCTTATGCACAGAGCTGTTTTAAGAACTTCATATTTCCATTTACAAATGGACAAGACTTTGAGAACATTCCTGACACTGTTCTCAGAGAAGATCCTAACTTTATTAATGGGCACAGAAGGAGAGCAGAAACATTCAGTGCAAAGAGTGACATTTCAGAAAGTACCTCATGTTTTCAAAACTGAAAGGAGAACCCTCTGAGCACTGTAGATTAAGCTGGCTGGTTAGTGAACTTTGCCATTGGTCAGTCAGATGGGTGAGTGTTTAGTGTGTTCAGAAGCAAGAAGAAAATTGGGGATGATTTCATGGAAGAGAAATAATAAATATTTAGATTGTTTGCTTTAAAGGAAATAGAGGTCAGTATTGAATGTGGAAGTATGAAAAGGGGAAGAACTGGAAGCCTCTCTCCATTTATATCCACATCCCTTATTTTAAAGCTCTCTGGATTCAAGCTAACATTATTTAACTATTATTTCTTTACAAATACAGATTCAATATTTAAGGCTCTTGGAGAAAAAGCAATTGGGATCTTCGTTGTATCACTAACATTAAAATTATAAATAGTCCTGACCATATACTTGAAGAAGAGTAAAAACAAAAAACTTCTGAGCTCAAAGAATATAGGAATTAACTCTAGATGTCCTTGTGGAAAAATGACTAAACTGTCTAAGTCAGGGATTCATGAGAAGCCTTCATCTAGGGCCTTTGTTGCCACATAATATAACAGCAGGAAGTATGATCAAGAGAAGAGGCAATCTGTTCTATTCTGGGATTATTTTTCCTTGATCCTGATCAGAGAGAACATGGCAGGATAAGTTGAATGTCTACTTCACCAAATGGGCAGATTCTTTCCCACTGTGAAGTGTGGATATATATGTGACCCTCAGATCTGAAACATTATTTGTCATAGAGGATTTGAGTTTTTATCAGCCTTCTTATGCAATCCACGAATATCTGTGTTTGCCAATGGGACAAATATTCTTTTTTTTTTTTTTTATTCATTTTTCCAAATTATCCCCTCCCTCCCTCCACTCCCTCCCCCTAATGGCAGGTAATCCCATACATTTTACATGTGTTACAATATAACCTAGATACAAAATATATGTGTAAATACCATTTTCTTGTTGCACATTAATTATTAGCTTCCGAAGGTATAAGTAACCTGGGTAGATAGACAGCAGTGCTAACAATTTACATTCGCTTCCCGGTGTTCCTTCTCTGGGTATATTATTTCTGTCCATCATTGATCAACTGGAAGTGAGTTGGATCTTCTTTATGTTGAAGATTTCCACTTCCATCAGAATACATCCTCATACAGTATTGTTGTTGAAGTGTACAGTGATCTTCTTGTTCTGCTCATTTCACTCAGCAACAGTTGATTTAAGTCTCTCCAGGCCTCTCTGTATTCCTCCTGCTGGTCATTTCTTACAGAGCAATAATATTCCATAACATTCATATACCATAATTTACCCAACCATTCTCCAACTGATGGACATCCATTCATCTTCCAGTTTCTAGCTACAACAAAAAGAGCTGCCACAAACATTTTGGCACATACAGGTCCCTTTCCGCTCTTTAGTATTTCTTTGGGATGTAATCCCAATAACAGCAATGCTGGGTCAAAGGGTTTGCACAGTTTGATAACTTTTTGGGCATAGGTCGAAATTGCTCTCCGGAATGGCTGGATTCTTTCACAACTCCACCAACAATGTATCAGTGTCCCAGTTTTCCCACATCCCCTCCAACATTCATCATTATTTGTTCCTGTCATCTTAGCCAATCTGACAGGTGTGTAGTGGTATCTCAGAGTTGTCTTAATTTGCATTTCTCTGATCAGTAATGATTTGGAACACTCTTTCATATGAGTGGAAATAGTTTCAATTTCATCATCTGAGAATTGTGGGACAAATATTCTTGCCAAAGATTGTGGTAATGATTATCAAATTTTGGGACAAGCCTTCTGATGTGTCTTAGAGAAAGAAAAATACATTTAAAATTTTGTCTCATGATAGGTAATGTGGGCTCATCTGTAGAGCAGAGTAAAGTTAGGTATAAAGAGTCATGAATGTCTGATGGGGTGTTAAACCGTGCTCACTTTTCCATAGTTTTCACGTGTATAAGAACTTTACAGAAGCATTAGACCACTTATGTGCAGTTAGGACATTTTTTAGCTGTTTTCAATTATTTTAAAATTTTATTTATTTATGTTCTTAAATGTTTACAAACACATTGTTACTATATTTTATTTCATTGCTTCCAATAATAGCATGTCAAAAACCATTTTTAATGTTCTGAGCTCCCCATTCTCTTTCTCTTTCTCCCTTTATAGTGCCCCCTACATACACTGGAAAGCATTCAGATATCAGTTATACATGTACAATCATGAAAAACATTTCCATGTCAGTCATTTTTAAAAGAGAACTCAAAAGAAAGAAAGAAAATGAAATATGCTATACTTCATTCAGGATTCAGACAATATCAGTTCTTTCTCTCTTGATGAAACCTATATTTCTTCATTAGTTCTCTCAAAATTTTTTGATTCATTGATGAGAATTTCTAAATCATTCACAGTTCCGTAGGGTACAATAGTGCTATTCGAGTGTAGCATGCTCTCCAGCTTATGCTCACTACACTTTACATCTTTGTACCTAGAACTTTCTAGGGATTTTCTTTTGCTTCTCATTTATATCAACCTATTTACATTTCCTCATCATCATGCACTGTAGCTAGTGTAACCATTTTACAATTGAAATATGTGCATTTGACTTCCAATCTTTAGACTTAGCAAAAATAACTGCTTAACGAATTTAGTTCAAATTGGTTCGTTGTCACTTTCGCAATAATATTGGTATATAGATTTATCAAAGGTATTGCTGGATGGAAGGATATGAACAGTTTTGAAGCCTTTTGATCATCTTTTCAAATTTTTTCCCATAATAATTGGATCAGATCACAATGCCAGCAACAGTGTGTTATGTCCCCAGTTTACAATATCTCTTACAGAATTTTTATGATTATCTTTTCATTATGTTAATCAATCTAACAAGTGGGATGTGGTACTTCAGAGTTGTTTCACTATGCACACCTCTAAAAATAGTGACTTTGAATTTTTTCATATGCTTAGAGATAACTTTAATATTTGAGAAATGAAGTCAATCTACCATACACATTGCAATTCCCTTGCCCAGTTTGCTGCTGAATATTACCAGAGATCCTTCGTACAAAAATTTTCCACATTTTTTGCTTTCCTTTTATATTTTTGGGATATTTGTAAATCTGATAGATGTCCTTTACTACATCCAACTAATTTTGAATTGCATTTCTCTAGTGTTGAAAAAAACATTTTTGTTTCCTGTTTGTTCTATTTATAGCAATGATACATGAAGAAGAATGAGCTGTCATTATGCTTGAAAAGTCATAATCTTGGACATCCTTAGTGATTGGGAGGATGTCAGCTACTCAGCTACATTGTACTGGGGGTGTCTTTCCTGTACCACTCATTTAGATCTCACTAAGTTACTTTAGGAATCTCAGTTTTCTGATTTCATAAAACCAGAAATACATATTCAGGGTTGGAAACCAGTTAGATTTTCTTGTTGAAAAAACCACAGTTAAAACCAGTAATGACATCTACAGGTGAATATTAATGTCCCAAATCAAAAGAGTACCCAGTCCTGATCATGTGGTTTTCTTTCATTCAACAAAGTAAACCTTGTCTTCAGCCTCAATCATATAGAGCTGGTTTACTCTAGAAATTTGTTCTGGGCCAAAGATCAAATGAAGAAATAATTTATATATTCTGGTTCCATTGGGAAGCTTAAGGAAGTTTCATTGCTTGAATGCCTTCAATAAGTCATTGTCTTTTTGAGAGCTCAGAGAAAGATAGACTTTCAGAGAGAAATTGCCATTTGTGATAAACTTTACTATAAAATCTAAAACTTTCTTCTAACAAAAAATATGCCCATTTGAGTAAGTGTATTTTACTTTAGTTCTCTCAGCAGTAGCATGCACTTGCTCATCCATATATCTTTTTCTCATCCAGATTACTTATGGTCCATTTGATCGCAGTCTTACTGACAAAGTCCAGTTTCCTTCCCTCTATCAGATGGCCCACAAGTCCTCTTCTCTTCACCGAGGAATTGTCCGCTTATTGGTATATTTTCAATGGAACTGGATAGGTCTGATTGTCTTTGATGATATGAGAGGTGAGGAATTCCTCAGGGAAATGAGAGAGGAAATGAAAAAGAAAAGTATTTGTGTATCCTTCACAGAGAAGATCCCTCTCAGTGACAGAAAAAATAGGGAGACATCTGAAGCCTTCAAGTTCAGGATCCTAATTTCAGAAGTCAAAGTCATTGTCATTCATACTGACACAGACTCATTAACAATTATGGGAAAGCCAACTGGATTATTATTTCCAATCAAGAAGGTGTGGATTGCCACATCTCATTCAGACATTACATTGAGAGCCCTGTACCATTATGGTTTCACTTTCTATGCTACTCTCTTTTTGTCACACTTGACTACTCCAGTACCTGGGTTTGACAGTTTTATAAGGGAGATTATGCCTCCTTTAACCAGGAGGAACAATTTTATTGAAGCACATAGGCCATCACCTTTGAAATGCTCAGATCAAACAGATATCCCAGAGGAAGATTTATATTTACCAAATGGCTCCGTGAAGCATTTACCTTTTTACCTTATGGACATGCCCACATCCGCCTCCAGTTACAACATCTACAATGCTTTATATGCTGTGGCTTGGGCTCTCCATGAAATACTGATGAAAAAATCCGAGAAAAGATCCTTGGGAAATGAAGAATCTGTATTGCCTCATCCGTGGCAGGTAATATGGAAAGAGGGGTGCCTTTTTACCTATGATTTTTTGAGTATGTATTTTAGTAAGAAAGGGTACACATGAGACATTGAAGCCTTTTCAATTTCTAAAACTATTGTGTATTCCTCAAAGTTTTTATTGTTGGTTTCCAATATTTGTCAAATAGCATATACAGTTACTATGAAATTTCCTTCCTAGAGTGTTAGAGTTGTAAATAATGTTAGGTTTCATATTTCCTATTCAGCTCTGGACTTCTTTTATCAGAAATATTCGAAGGCCCTTTATTTCATTAGGAACCCAATTTTTTTCCTGAAGGACTGAACTTAGGATTTCCAGTAGGTGATTTTTATTTGCAAGCCAGATCCTTTTTTTTTTTTTCCAAATTAGGCTATTCTATGCACTCTGATCTTTCAATTAAGAAGGTGAAAATTCTTTTTTCATCCTCAATGTGGCTCCAATGGATAGATGTGTTTCTTTCTGCATCCTTGCATTATTTTTTTCCTTCAACTTGGAGGTCCAGAATTGGGCTATAATATCCTGGTGACATCCTTTGGGGATCTTTTTCAGTAGATGGTCTGTAGTTCTTTCATACTCTATTTTCCCTTCATATTCTGGAACACAGGAGAAATTTTTTTTATTAATAAGTAATTTAATTAATCATTAATAATGTTAATAACTAATGGCAATGTTGTATATTGTAAGCACTTTTAGCTTTTCACATCTATAATCTCATTTTTTCTTCCTACAACAACCCTATGAAATAGAGCTATTATGAAGGATAACAACAGTAATAATGGTTATTCTAGTTAATTCCATAAGCACTTATTAAGCACCAACTGTCAATATGGCACTGGACAAGGGTTACAGCTAAATAAAACAGCTCCTCCCTTGTTTCAAAGACAAATTCAAAATACTTTTACATACATCATTTCATTTGGTCTTCTCAACACTATGAAGTAAATAGGGCAAGTAACTTATCAATAAGGAAACTAATGTTGAAAGGAAGGTAGTGAACTATCCATCACCATGCAACTATCAAGTAGCAGAACCAGAACTTGAATCTAGCTCTCCTGATTACAAAGGCAATCTTTCCTTTGGATTAGATGAGATGATAATGATAAAATGCTTAGTATAGTGTTTGACACATAGTAGTCACATAGTAATATATAAGTAGACACATAGTAATATATAAATCTTAGTTACTGTTATACTAGTAACTGCTAGTAATGGCTACAACTAATATTACTACCATTACTATAACTACTCCTATTCCTATTATTCTAATACTCCTACTCCTACTCCTGCTGCTGCTGTTGCTGGTGCTTTTACTACTATTACTACTACTACTACTACTACTATTAGTAGACTATTTACTATTATTGTCTCCAATTAATAGATAGGAAAACTGAGACTCCAAAAAGTTAAACAATTGTCAAAAGTTGCATGGCTAGTTGAGTCAGCTAAGTGGCACATTTGATAGAATATGAGCCCTAGAGTAAAGAGCTTCTGAGTTCAAATCCAGTCTCAGACACTGAGGAATTATTTACTTCAGTTTCCTTATCTGTAAAGTGAGCTAGAGAAGGCAATGGCAAATCACTTCAATATCTTTGCCAGGAAAATCCCAAAGGGGGCCATGAAAAATCAGACATGATTGAAATGACTCTACAAGCATATGCAGGAGAAATTTACTTGATACTTTCTCGAAAGATAGAATCCATGTTCTTTTTGATTGTAGAACTCGTGTAGTCTCATAATGTAAGTCTCACATAAATGACCTGCCTTCTTTCTGTTTTCCAGGTCAGCATTTTCCATTGTGATACTGGTTACTATTTTTCATTTTTTTTTCCTTTTGGATTTGTATTCAATTTTCAAAAAATCATTATCTTCTGCCTTCTTAACTCTAATTTCTAAAGAAATATTCTCCTCAATGGCCTCTATATTTCCTGTTCAATTTGTTGAATTCTGATTTTTAAGACTTTTTTCTCTTCTAATTCTTTTTCTGCTTCCTTTTACATCTCTCTCATTTTTATTCATTCTTTTTTTCTCTACCTCTCTGACTTCATTTTGAAAATTCATTTAGAACTCTTCTGTGGCTTTAGACCAATTCTTACTTTTGTTGAGGACTTTGGATATAGGAGCTTTGACTTTATTTTCTTCTTAGTATAGATTTTTCATCTTCCTGTTCATCACAGTAATTTTCTATGATTAGGGCCATTTTCGGTTGTTTGCCAATTTTCTCAGCCTATTAGTTGACTTTACCTGTGCATTAGAGTAGTTTCCAGGGTAAAAGAGGCCAAAGTTCCAAGCTTCAGGAATTTGTTGCAGCTATTTTCAGGGATTCTTCTAGGCTGCTAGAATTTTCAATTCTCCCAAGGTGGTCTGATCTTGGAAGAAATCTGTTTATTACTGTCTTGGCCTCTATTCTATACTTTGAATTACCACAAGCACTTTTTCTTCCCCTGCAGCTCTGAGAAGATCCATCTTGTGCTGTGCCTAATGTTCTTGTGTGCTAGTTTTCTTTCTCCCTCTCAAACTGTGAGCCAGGCAGGTGTGCTCGATCTGGGTACTGGCAAAGCAACCGAGTCCTGTCCCAGGGCTTTAAAAGAGACCCCTGTGATACCCTTCTGACAAGCTCTTCAGCCCTCTTAACATCTGTGGTACAATAACTGCTGCAATGACTGCCACTTCTGCAGTCCCTTCAGGTGTTGTGTATACAGTGGCTACTGTATTGAGCTCCTGGTTGGCTTTGAATGTCACACAAATGGTTTGATAGCTTATGCTGGAGATGGGAGAAAACCACTGGAGATTATCAAGGATGGGAGTGCCACAGTCTGGCCTGTGCTTCACAATAATCCCTTCCAAGGCAGGATAGAGGGTAGTATAAGAGAGGTTTAGTCAGAGGCGCCCACCAGGAGCCTATTGCAATAATCCAGGTGTGAAGTCATGAGGATGTTCCAGTAGCAGAGAACAAGGGGGGAACATATTAGAGAGATGTTGCAAGCAGACCTTGGAAATACACTACATAATGGGGGTGAGAAATAATGAGGATTGGAGTGTGAAACTCAAACTACAAACCTGGGAGATGCAGGCAACCTGCGGGTGTCAGAGGGTCCTTTCTGTGTCCTACGAGAAACTCATATTTGGTCACACCTGAAAATAAGACCACAGGAATCCATAAATTCTCATGTACAATTGCCTCTCCCTGAGGTACCGCTCACTAATAAGCATTTCTCTTCTCTTTCAGCTACACTCCTACCTGAAGAACACCCAGTTTAAGAATGTTGTTGGTGAGCAGGTGTTTGTGGATGAGAACAGACGTACAGAGGCCCAGTATGCCATTATGAACTATGGATACTTTAATTATTATCATGATCATCTTCTGTATGTGGGGAACTTTAACTTAGAAGCTCAGCCCGGTCAAGATTTTGCAATTTGTGCAAATGTCATAGTGTGGGACCTGTGGAGTTCAAAGGTCAGAGACATTATTGTTAATTTATGCTCCTTGACCTATGTGGTTTACTCTCCTTTTTTGATAGGTGCAGCAGGGTGGAAAAATGGCTAGAATGTAAGACCTCATTCTCTTTCACTTGTCATAAGTTTATTCATTTGTCCCCTTTTTCATCTCTAGGAATCCTCTTTGTTATTTCTTACATCACTATAATACTTTATTATATTTATGCACATCTACATAAGTATATTGTTAAACGCACAGAGAAATTGTTTCATACATACACATATATGTAAATTTTTATCTATATATTCACACAGATATCTATAAATATAATATGTAGTTCAACAAAGCTTCAATTTATGGGTACCATTTCATATTCATATTTTTTTTGCCATTTCCAAAGCAGACATAAATATATTTAATTGTATTTTTTTCAACTTATATAGCAAAGAAGGAAAAAGCCTTTAATTTGTACACAGCAGAACATAGAGGAGTCAATATATAACCATATCTTTCCTTTACATATTACTTTCTTATTTCCTAAGAGATGTATCTGTGTATCTATCTATCTATTTATTTATCTATCTATTTGTGTATGTGTGTGTGTGCGTGTGTGTGTGTGTGTGCTTGGTGTGTGCAAAATTATAGTCACCATGTTCTATCTCTCTTTGAAGGTAAATTGTTTATACTTGGATCTGTCCTTTGTTTTAGAAGTTACAGCACACAAAATGTCTTAGACTTCAAAAGTATTATTAGAAAGCCACTGCTGTTACTGTGCACAATATTTTCTTAATTGAACTCATTTTATTTTTTATTATTTCATGCAACTCTTTCCCTCTTTTCCTAAAATCAAACAGGTTATCATGTCTAATAGCACACCACTATTCTATTATTATTATGTACATCAAATCTTGTTTAGTCACAGTGGATACAGCACTGACTCTGGAGCCAGAGGAACCTGAGTTTATGTCCAATCTGAGACACTGAACACTGCCTAGATGTTTGACCCTGAGCAAGTCACTTAATCCCAATTCACACATACACCCATGCACCCCCTAACCCACCCACACATACTCACAAACACATACACTCATACATACATTCACTCACAACCAGGTAAGATCAAAGTCTCTTAGAATTTATCTTTTATCATCTCATTGTTGAAATGAACCAAGTCCATCAGAGCTGATCATCATATAATCTTAGTACTCTTTAAAATGTTCTCAGTGTTCTGTTCATTTCACTCAGCCTCATTTTAATTAAGTTTTTCTAAGTTTTTCTCAAATCATCCTGGTCATCCTTTCTTACAGAACAATACTATTCCATGAAATTCCTATGCTATAATTATTCAGCCCTTCCCCAACTGATGGGAATCCACTCAATTTCCAGTTTCTTGTCCCTATAAAAAGAGCTGCTCAAAACATTTTTTCATCTATGTGTTCTTTGCCCTCTTTTAAGATCTCTTTGAGATAGACACTCAGTAGAGACACTGCTGGATAAGAGGATATGCACATTTTCTTAGTCCTTTGAAAATTCTCGAGAATGGTTGAGTCATTCCAGAACTCCACCATAATGCATTAGAGTCCAAATTTTTCCATATCTCCACCAACATTAATTATTATCTTTACCTGTTATTTTATTCAACCAGAGAAAGTGTCCTTTATTTGGATTTTCATAGTCAATATTGATTTAGAGCAGTAGTCTTCAAACTTTTTAAATAGGGGGCCAGTTCACTGTCCCTCAGACTGTTGGAGGGCTAGACTAAAGTAAAAATAAAAGCTCACATTTGGTCTCTGCCCCTCAGCCCATTTGCCATAGCTTCGTGGGCTGAATAAATGTCCTCAATGGGCCCCATCTGGCCCCCAGGCCATAGTTTGAGAACTCCTGATTTAGAGTATATTTTCATATGACGACAAATGGCTTCAATTTCTTCATCTAAAAATAGTTGGTTCATTCTTTTGACCATTTATCAATTAGGGAATGGCTTATATTTTTATAAAATTGACTCATATATTCATAACATGTATGTATATATATATATATATATATATACGGGTGTGTGGGTGGGTGGGTGGGTGTGTACATACATATATAAATATAGGTATTTATTTATTTGAGAAATGAGATCTTCAAAAGAGGCAGTGCAGTAAAAGGAAAAAAAAATCCCCAATCTTACTAGTTCTATTCAAATCTTGGCTATCTTGAGTTTTTTTTTTTTTTTTTTGCAGAATGTTTTCCATTTGATTTACTCAAAATTATCCATTTTGCATTTTTAATGTTCTCCATTTCTTCTTTGGTCATAAAATCCTCTCTTCTCCAAATATCCAAGGGAGAGACCAGCCTTTATTCCCAGAATTTGCTTATAGTATCACTATTTATGCCTAAATCACGAATCGTTTTTTTTCTTATTTTAATATAATACATTAAATATTGATTAGTGTCTAGTTTCTGTTGTATTATATTTTAGGTTTCCCAGCACTTTTAGTCAATGAGTGAATTCTTCTCCCAGAACGTGCAGTCTTTCATTTTATCAAACACTACATTACTATAATTGTTGACAATTCTGCATTGTGTATCCAACTTATTCCACTGATCCACTATGTTTGTTGCCACTAGCAAATACCTTTGAAGGGTACTATTATAACAGTTTTATTTCTATAAGTTCTAGACCTTATTTGTTTGCATTTTTCATTATTTTATTAATTCTTGACTTTTGTTATTCCAGGTGAATTTTTAAAATTATTTTTTCTGGTTCTAAAAAGCAATGTCTTGGCAGGAGGATTAGAATAACACTCAATAAGTAGATTAAATGCAATTAACATTTGATAAGATTACCTTGGCCTATACATGAGCAGTTGATATATTTCTGATTGTTTAGATCTCACTTTATTTGTATGAAAAGGTTTTTTAATTCTATTCCTATATTTTATTCCTTGTCTTTACAAACAAACTCCCAAATATTTTATATGTCTACCATTATTGTAAATGTCTTTTTCCTTTCCATACTTTACTGCTAAGATTTGTGGTAACATATAGAAATACTGATAATATATTTGTGTTTATTTTACATTCTGTGGAACTGTTAATGTTGTTAATTGTTTCTAGTAGCTCTAATTGTATAACTATAACATCATGTTACCTACAAAGAGTGATATAAGTTTTCCTGCACAAATTACCAGATTCATACAAAAATTTCTTCTATTTTATTTGTTTAAGCTAACATTGCTGAATAATAGTGGTGAGAATGGGCAACCCTATCTTATTGTAGATGTGTTGAGCTTATCCTCACAAACATATAATATTTGCTGAAAGGTTTAATGAGAAGCTAAAAGAACTAGATTTATCCCTATGCTCTGTAGTGTTTTGAATAAAAAAGTAGATGTTGTGTTTTCCCAAATAATTTCTCTGCATGGATTGAGATAATTGTATTACATATGTTACTTTGGTTTTCGACATAGAAGATTATGTTGATAGTTTTCCTTATACAGAGCCAGCCTTGCATTTTACATATAAATCCCACTTGGGCATAATGTATTATGCCTGGTGATAAGCTACTAGAATCTCTTTTCCCATACTTTTAATTTTTTTGCATCAATATTCATTAGGGAAATTGGTTTATAATTTTCTCTTAGTATTTTGGGCTTTTTTGGTTTACATATCAATACAATTTCTATGTCAGAAAAGAAATTTGGTAGGATTCCTTCTTAAATCATTTTTCCAAATAGTTTATATAGGATTAGAATTCATTGCTCTTTAAATGATGAAGACAATTCACTGGTCCAGGAAATTTTTTGAGGGGATTGAGTTAATTTATTTTCCAATTACCCTTTTTTAAAATGAACCTGTTTAATTATGTTATTTCCTTTTCTGTTTTTCGGGACAAGCTATATTTTTCGAAGGATTCATTCATTTCATTTAGATTCATGTCATCTTTATTAGCATAAATTGGGGAAAATTGTTAATAATTTTCTTTTAAATTTCTACTTCATGATAAGTTCATGCTGTTCATGTTTGATACTGGTAACTTGGTTTCTTTCTTTCCTTTTTTTAATCAAATTAATCAAAATTTTATCTATTTTGTTGTGTTTTTTTCATAAAATTCAAATATCAATTTTATTATTTCATGTCTTCTCCCTTTCTATTGTATCCATCTCTAATTTATTTTTCAGAAGCTTTACAATTTAGTTGAAAATTTTAACTATTTCTAATTCTAGTGTTTTTACTTGAATACCCAGTTCATTGATCTCCTCTTCATCGATGTTATCCACATGAACATTTAGAGACATAAATTTTCACCATTTATTGTTTTGCTTCAATGCATAATTACTGGCATGCCATCAATCATCTGTTGTTAGACTTACTCATTATTTATGATTCAATTATTTACTTTCTAATTAATGTTAGGTCTATTTTTCCTTGGTCATTTATTAGAAGTAATTTTTATTGTATCATGATCTGAAAAGTAAGCATTTTGCACATCTGTCTTTCTATATTTGATTCAAAGGATCTTATGCTCTAAAAAGTGGTCAGTTTTTGTAGAAGTGCTATGGTACACTGAGAAAAAAAGATCTATTCCTCTCTATCCCCATTCAGTTGTCTTCAGAGATCTGTCTTACCTAATTTTCTAAAATTCTATTGACCTCCTAAACTGCTTTTTTGTTGACTTTGTGGTTGGATTTGTCTACTACTTACTACTTTGTAATTACTATTTTGTCACTCCTGGTTCTATTTTTCTACATCATTAGGTTCTCCAATGAAATATTTTATATTTTCTTCAAATTTTTCACTTAATTTTTACTTTAATTTCATTGATTTTATGTCTACTTGAGTCATTCATTTCCATTTGTCAGATTCTAAGTTTTAGTAAAGTACTTTTATTTTCTGTCAGTCTTTCACCTCCTTTTGTATTTGGACAATTATACAAATTGTTCCATGGCTTTTTAAAATATTTATCCAATTTTATGTTTAAGGAAATATTTTATTTTTTAATTTTCTCAATCTTATTTTCATTTTTTTACAATTTTTAAAAAATTATAGCTTTTTATTCACAACACATATGCATGGGTCATTTTTCAACACTGACCCTTGCAAAACCTTGTAATCCAACTTTTCCCCTCCTTTCCCCTACCCTCTCCTTTATATGGCAGGTAGACAAATACATGTCAAATATGTTAAAGTATATGTATTTAACATATACTATATATGTATACACGTAAGGATATTAAAAGAGAGCTAGAAAAAAATGGGGAAAGTAAAGGAAAGCTTTGCAAGAGTTTCAGGAAATCATCTCCCTGAAAAACAGAATTTGTGAAATGGAAAAGATAAACAGCTCCCAGGCAAACAGAATATGTGAATTCGAAAAGTTAAACAATTGCAAAGAAAACAGAATTTGTGAATTGGAAAAAGAAAATAATTCATTTTAAAAACTTGGGAAAATGGGAAAATTCCATAGAATAAAACAACTCATTAAATTAAAAAACTCAATTGGACAAATACAAAAAGAAATAAAAAAGGGAATGAAGAAAATCATGCAATGGAATATTATTGTTCTTTAAGAAATAACTAGCAGGATGATTTCAGAGAAGCCTGGAGAGACTTACAGGAACTGATGGTAAGTGAAATGAGCAGAACCAACAACAATACTATATTATGATGAATTCTGATAGACATTAATCTCTTCAACAATGAGAAGATCCAAATCTCTTCCAATGAACAGAAGCAGCTACATCCAGAGAAATAACCCTGGGAAATTAATATGGACCACAACATAACATTTCCTCTCTTTCTGTTATTGTTTGCTTGCATTTTTGTTTTTTCCTCTCAGATTGTATTTACCTGTGTGGTAGGGACCAGATCAGATCCACCTTTAGATCTAGAGCCAATCTGATTTTAGCCTCCTCAGGGTCTGAAGTCTGCTCTCTATCCTATAGAAGCTACCAACAGTTAGAGCATGCATTGCCTTTTTGCTCACTTTAAAAAAAAAAAGCAAAAGCTATGGTCTGCTTATGGGGGACAGGGTGGTATTTCCTTTTTTTTTTTTTTTTTTTTTTTTTTTTTTTGCATGGGTAATTTTTTTATAACATTATCCCTTGCACTTACTTCTATTCAGATTTTTTCCCTTCCTCCCCCAAACCCCTCCCCCAGATGGCAAGCAGTCTTATATATGTTAAATATATTACAGTATAATTTAGATACAATATATGTGTGTAGAACCGAATTTTTTGTTGCACAGGAAGAATTGGATTCAGAAGGTATAAATAACAGTTTACATTCATTTCCCATTGTTCCTTTTCTGGATGTAGCTGGTTCTTTCCATCATTAATCAATTGGAATTGGATTAGCTCTTCTCTATGTTGAAGAAATCCACTTCCATCAGCATACATCCTCGTACAATATCATTGTTGAAGTGTATAATGATCTTCTGGTTCTGCTCGTTTCACTCAGCATCAGTTGATGTAAGTCTCTCCAAGCCTCTCTATATTTCTCCTGTTGGTCATTTCTTATAGAACAATAATATTCCATAACATTCATATACCATAGTTTACCCAACCATTCTCCAATTGATGGACATCCATTCATCTTCCACCTTCTAGCCACTATGAAAAGGGCTGCCACAAACATTTTGGCACATACAGGACCCTTTCCCTTCTCTAGTAGTTCCTTGGGGTATAAGCCCAGTAGTAGTATGGCTGGGTCAAAGGGTATGCACATTTTGATAACTTTTTGGGCATAATTCCAGATTGCTCTCCAGAATGGTTGGATTCTTTCACAACTCCACCAACAATGCATCAGTGTCCCAGTTTTCCCACAGCCCCTCCAACATTCATCGTTATTTGTTCCTGTCATCTTAGCCAATCTGACAGGTGTGTAATGATACCTCAGAGTTGTCTTAATTTGCATTTCTCTGATCAATAGTGATTTGGAACACTCTTTCATATGAGTGGAAATAGTTTTAATTTCATCATCTGAAAATTGTCTGTTCATATCCTTTGACCATTTATCAATTGGAGAATGGCTTGATTTCTTATAGATTAAAGTCAATTCTCTGTATATTTTGGAGATGAGGCCTTTATCAGAACCTTTAACTGTAAAAATTTTTTCCCAATTTGTTACTTCCCTTCTAATCTTGTTTGCATTAGTTTTGTTTGTGCAGAAACTTTTTAATTTGGTGTAATCAAAATGTTCTATTTTGTGATCAATAATGGTCTCTAGTTCTCCCTTGGACACAAACTCCTTCCTCCTCCACAAGTCTGAGAGGTGAACCATCCCATGTTCCTCCAATTTATTTATGATTTCGTTCTTTATGCCTAAATCTTGGACCCATTTTGATCTAATCTTAGTATGTGGTGTTAAATGTGGGTCCATGCCTAGTTTCTGCCATACTAATTTCCAGTTTTCCCAGCAGTTTTTGTCAAATAATGAATTTTTATCCCAAAATTTGGGATCTTTGGGTTTGTCAAAGATTAGATTGCTATTTTTATTCACTATCTTGTCCTGTGAACCTAACCTATGCCACTGATCAACTAGTCTATTTCTTAGCCAATACCAAATGGTTTTGGTGACTGTTGCTTTATAATATAGCTTTAAATCAGGTACACTTAGACCACCTTCCTCTGACTTTTTTTTCATTAGTTCCCTTGCAATTCTCGACCTTTTATTCTTCCATATGAATTTTGTTGTTATTTTTTCTAGGTCATTAAAATAGTTTCTTGGGAGTCTGATTGGTATAGCACTAAATAAATAGATTAGTTTGGGGAGTATTGTCATCTTTATTATATTCGCTCGGCCTATCCAAGAACATTGAATGTCTTTCCAATTATTTAAATCTGACTTTATTTTTGTGGCAAGTGTTTTGTAATTTTGCTCATATAATTCCTGACTCTCCTTTGGTAGATATATTCCCAAATATTTGATACTATCGACTGTTATTTTGAATGGAATTTCTCTTTGTATCTCTTGCTGTTGGATTGTGTTGGTAATGTATAAAAATCCTGAGGATTTATGTGGATTTATTTTGTATCCTGCGACTTTGCTAAAACTCTGAATTATTTCTAATAGCTTTTTAGCAGAGTCTTTGGGGTTCTCTAAGTATACCATCATGTCATCTGCGAAAAGTGACAATTTGATTTCTTCATTTCCTACTCTAATTCCTTGGATCTCTTTCTCGGCTCTTATTGCCAAGGCTAGAGTTTCTAGTACTATATTGAATAGTAATGGTGATAGTGGGCAACCTTGTTTCACTCCTGATCTAACAGGGAAAGGTTCTAGTTTATCACCATTACATATGATGTTTACTGAAGGTTTTAAATATATGCTCCTTATTATTTTAAGGAATAGTCCATTTATTCCTATACTCTCAAGCGTTTTTAGTAGGAATGGATGTTGGATTTTATCAAATGCCTTTTCTGCATCTATTGAGATGATCATATGGTTTTTATTAATTTGATTATTAATATGGTCAATTATACTAATAGTTTTCCTAATATTAAACCAGCCCTGCATTCCTGGTATAAATCCCACTTGGTCATAGTGTATTATTCTGGGGATGATTTTCTGAAGTCTATTTGCTAATATCTTATTTAAGATTTTAGCATCAATATTCATTAAGGAAATTGGTCTATAGTTTTCTTTCTCAGTTTTCGATCTACCTGGTTTAAGTATCAGTACCATGTCTGTGTCATAGAAGGAATTTGGTAGGACTCCTTCAATCCCTATTTTTTCAAATAGTTTACATAGCATTGGAGTTAGTTGTTCTTTAAATGTTTGGTAGAATTCACCTGTAAATCCATCTGGTCCTGGGGACTTTTTCTTAGGAAGTTGGTTAATAGCTTGGTCTATTTCTTTTTCTGAGATGGGACTATTTAGACTACTTACTTCTTCCTCTGTTAATCTGGGCAAGCTATATTTTTGAAGGTATTCTTCCATTTCATTTAAGTTATCAAATTTATCGGCATAAAGTTGAGCAAAGTAGCTCCTAACTATTGTTCTAATTTCCTCTTCATTAGTGGTGAGTTCACCCTTTTCATTTTCAAGACTATCAATTTGCTTTTTCTCTTTCCTTTTTTTAATCAGGTTTACTAAGGGTTTGTCTATTTTGTTGGTTTTTTCATAAAACCAACTCTTAGTTTTATTAATTAATTCAATAGTTTTTTTACTTTCAATTTTATTAATCTCACCTTTTATTTTTTGAATTTCAAGTTTTGTGTTTGTCTGGGGGTTTTTAATTTGTTCCTTTTCTAGCAATTTTAGTTGTAAACCCAATTCGTTGGCCCTCTCTTTCTCTATTTTATGCAAGTAGGCCTGTAGAGATATAAAACTTCCCCTAATTACTGCTTTGGCTGTATCCCACACATTTTGGTATGATGTCTCATTATTGTCATTTTCTTGGGTGAAGTTATTAATTATGTCTATGATTTGCTGTTTTACCCAATCATTCTTTAGTATAAGATTATTTAGTTTCCAATTATTTTTTGGTCTGTTTTCCCCTGGCTTTTTATTAAATGTTATTTTGATTGCATTATGGTCTGAAAAGGATGCATTTACTATTTCTGCCTTACTGCATTTGATTTTGAGGTTTTTATGCCCTAGTATATGATCAATTTTTGTATAGGTTCCATGAACTGCTGAGAAGAAAGTATATTCCTTTCTGTCTCCATTTAGCTTTCGCCAAAGATCTATCATATCAAACTTTTCTAGTATTCTATTTACCTCTTTGACTTCTTTCTTATTTATTTTGTGGTTTGATTTATCTAATTCTGATAGTGCAAGGTTGAGATCTCCCGCTATTATAGTTTTGCTATCTATTTCCTCTTGCAGCTCTCTTAATTTCTCTTTTAAGAATTTAGATGCTGCACCACTTGGTGCATACATGTTTAATATTGATACGGCTTCACTATTGATGCTTCCCTTTAGCAGGATATAATGCCCTTCCTTATCTCTTTTAATTAGATCAATTTTTGTTTTTGCTTGATCTGAGATGAGGATGGCTACTCCTGCTTTTTTGGTTTTGCCTGAAGCATAATAGATTCTGCTCCACCCTTTTACTTTTAGTTTGAATGTCTCATCCTGTTTCAGGTGTGTTTACAGGGTGGTATTTCCAAGCTGCCTCTACAGACAATAGGAAGTGGCAGTGAAGCAGCAGTGGGGACAGTACTCAGAGGCTACCTTGAGATTAGCCATTGTGCTGAAATCAGTAGCAGAGGGAAGGCAGTATCTACACTGGGAGCAGTAATTGGGAGCAGCAGTGGGTTGCACTTGGATCACACTGAGTCCCTCTGGCTATTGGGTGTGTTTGGCCAGGTCCTGAAATACTCTATCATTTTGGTGTTATAGCCTTTACCCCTGTGATTATACCTTCTCTGCTGATCTACTATATGGTGCAAGGGTAGAGTAGCTGACACTGTGCTAAAGTGCTCCCCCTAGATTTTCCACCAGCAGACACCACTCCCCACCCCCCTCCAGTCTGCTCAGGGTGAGCTGTTTCCTGTGGTCTCACTGCCTGCCTGAGATCTGTGCCTGGACTAACCCCGGTCTGTCCCCATGCACGAGCAAATCAGACCTTTTTCTGGAGAATTTCGAGGATATTTTCAGTTGGCAATGTCTGTGGGTTCTGACAGTCAAGCACTAAATGTGAGACTGAATTTTGTTGAAATTGATTGAGGGTAAAGGAGAGCTTAGGAAGATGCATGTGTTCTTGCCATTATCTTATTACCACCCCCAACCAAATAGATTTTTAAGAAATAATTAATATCTGTATCTTTCCCATTTTTGCCAAATTTGTTTTTTAAAGAGTTGTTTCTGATAGATATTTCCATATTTCCTTTTCCAAGCTTAGATTTTTATTTTCAAATTGCCATAAATTTCCTTCATAATTCTTATTCCTACACATTTTTTCTGTCATCTCTTTTTTTAAATCTTTTTTTTTGAGCTTTTTCAACAGAGGCTTTTGAGCTTGACAAGAGTTCATATTCCCCCCTAAGATTTCACTCACAGCCATTTTGCCATTGTTATCCTCTTCCAGCCTTCTATTATGATCTTACCTGACTGATACTTTTTTCATGGTCAGAGATTTTTTTTTCTGCTTTTCTCACTTTTAAAATTTGAGTTCTGTTATTTGGACACACAAGAGACAGTCTCAAGCTTCCTTTGCAGAAGAACAGGGGTCTCTCATTGAATGTGATGGGCCAATAGTGCTGCAGGCTGGCTCACTGAGGTTCACTGACTCCCAGGTTCTCTTCTATGTTTGCCCTCCATGTCTCACATCAGAAATGCTGAAGCACTGGCTTTCTGGATGAGGACACAGTAGACACTGTTGCGGTACTTTGGCTAAGAGCCTCACACTAAATTCTCAATGATGGACTTCTCCAGGCTGTCCTAGATATACCCCACCTCTACTGGGCCATGATGCACCCTGTACTGTCCACAAAGGCCTGTCCTGAAGCCATTCCAATATATCTTAAGCTTAAAAATTACATTCCAAATGTTTCTGGCTTCTGTCACTTCAAAATAAAATCGGGCAATTGTTCTGCCAAAAGTCTTCACCACTCCTTCACCAAATCCTTTAATTTCTCTTTCATCATTTATTACTGAAGAAAACATTTCCAGTACAATATTGAATAATAATGGTGTTAATGGCTACCCTTGTTTAACCTTGACCATATTAGGAATACATTTAGGCAACTAACATTCACATTACTTTGGGAACAGCACTTGCAGTATAATGGCCATGCCCAAGAAGAAGCTTCAGGATCTTGTTGAGATCTATCCCACATCTATGAGTGAGACTGGGGAAGGCATCTTCTATGTAATTGGCCAATATATGGACTATCTTTAAATGATCTGGGTATGAAATACATTTTTGTGAATTGTTCAGTAAGAGAAGGTTTGTCACTGAGTGTTGCAGAAGAGGAGGTAAAAAATAGAAAAAAAGTAAGTTGGACCATGTCATCTTCATATACACTTCTAATTGTGTATCTGAGGAGGTGGTTCACAAAACCAGAATGGCAAAAAACAGCTGCGTTTTTCTTTGCATACATAAATAGTTATCAGTTCAAAATGTTTATTCCAGTCTCCTGTCACTATCTTAGGTTCCCTCTGCAGTATGTACTGCCAGTTGTCCTGCTGGATTCAGAAAGTTGACTTTGGAGGGGAAGCCTCCTTGTTGCTTCAACTGCTCCCCATGCTCAGAAGGAGAAATCTCCAGTCATAGGGGTGAGTTACTGAAAGGAACCCTACTTCTTGGTAATTTGGGGCAGTACTAGCATGTCTCTTTGGGTCTTCACTGTATATGTGACAGGGCAATAAAAAAGTGAAGATCACAAAAAAGAAGGAGAAACAATGAGGAGAAAAAAAATTTTTAGGAAAGAGAGAGAATGATGAAGTATGGATGTAGTGTGTCACTGAAGCATTCTAGCTGCTAATTTCAGGTCTCATGGATCTGAAAGCTAGGGTGAAAATAAGGACAATCCAATATTCCAAATACTACTGAAATAATGCAATGGAGGATCCAAAGACTATTTTTCTTTTAATTAATTGATGGGATGAAGGTATTAAAGGGTTACCTTTTCATTGTTGAATATATCCTGAAAAGGCTTCATTTCTCTTATGATTTATAAAAGGAACAATTCCAAAACAACAGAAAAACGTTTTCTATAAGAAACTTGCCAGCTATTTAATAGCTTATTAATCAATCAGTCAATCAATAGTCATTTAATAGTTGAAGAACTTGGTCATAAATAATGGGACAGAGTGATAAAAGGGAGGTGAATCCTTCATTCAGGGAGATTCTATTCCAGCAGAGGAGACAAGAATACACATACTCTCTGTATCTACCAAGAAAATGCTTAAAAATTCATATAAATTCAACAATATTAATTGTGGAAAGGTGTAAACTGGGAGCTGCAAAGAACGAGGAAGTATGGATACAAGCAGCTCTTCAACTTGAGTGGTTGCCCAACACAACACAGAATCAATCTGGATATTTGATACTGAAGGGCTCCACTGTCTAAGCTTACTATCCTTAGTGATTATGTTAAGAAAAAAAGTAACATCACTTATGTAAAAGAAATAAAGAGAACTTGAACCCAAGCCAACAGTGATCAAGGGCTTTAACAGAGCTGATCTGGCCAGTGTACCAAGGAACTTACCAGTGACTGTGTCATACAGTAAAGAGAGAATGGGATTTTGCGTCCTATGGAAGCAGAAGGACTTGCTGCAGCTCTCCTATTTATTTCTTGCTGTGGGAATGAAGAGAAATGCTTTAATCTAAATTTTAAGTCCTTGTTTGTCTCCTGCAGATGCTGAGCAGTGTCAGAAGTGCCCAGAGGGTGAATATCCCAATGAGCAGAGAGATCAATGCCTCCCCAAGATTGTGACCTTCCTGGATGTGAATGACCCTTGGGGGAAGGCAGTGACAGCTGTAGCTCTTTCACTCTCATTGCTCACTGCCCTGGTTCTGTGGGTCTTTGTGAAATTCCAAGACACTCCCATAGTCCAAGCCAATAATAGGAACCTCAGCTACTTGCTCCTCACCTCCCTTTCCTTCTGCTTCCTCTGCTCCTTGCTCTTTGTGGGCCATCCCACCACTGCTTCCTGCCTTTTCAGACAAACAGTATTTGCAGTTGTGTTCACAGTGGCTATTTCCTCTATTTTGGCCAAAACCATCATAGTGGTTCTGGCTTTCAGACTTACAGGGCCAGGGAGCAGGATGAGAATATTCCTTCATCCTAGAGTGCCCTACTGTGTTGTTCTTATCTGTTCTGGAATTCAAGGGCTTTTCTGTGCCATCTGGTTGGGGACCTGTCCCCCCTTTCCAGAGGCAGACACACACTCTGAATCCAGGTACATCATCCTCACATGTAATGAGGGCTCCGCCTTTGCATTTTACTGTGTCCTGGGCTACATGGGCTTTCTGGCCCTGGGCAGCTTCACCATAGCCTTCCTGGCCAGGAACCTGCCTGATGCCTTCAATGAAGCCAAGTTCATCACTTTCAGCATGCTGGTGTTTTGCAGTGTCTGGATCTCTTTCCTCCCCTCATATCAGAGCTCCAAAGGGAAAGCCGTCATGATTGTGGAGATCTTCTCCATCTTGGCCTCTAGCACTGGGTTACTGGGCTGCATTTTTTTCCCCAAATGTCTTGTGATTCTCCTGACATCATGGGGAAATACCATAAAACAGAACAAGAATCAAAGGAGTTCCAGGAGCAAGAATTTTTCTTTTTTCTAAAATTTGATATCTTTATTTGCCCCCATTCCATGTAAAACACTATTTTAAACGTTTTTTTAAAGGTTTGACTTCCACATTCTCTCCCTTCTTTTTCAACCTCAGAACCATTAAGAGGCCACATGTGTAGTTACACAAAATATTTATATAAATGTCTTGTTGAGAAATATACATGCGTTATCCCTTGGCTTCAGAAAAAGACCCCTTAAAAATATTTTTTTTTACAATCTGTGTAACACCAACAGTTTCATCATCAAGATCTTCAGAGTCGTTTTGGATTATTGTGTTGTTGAAAAATCAAAAGTTATTTGCAGGTGTCCTCTTCACTCTTTTGCTGATCTTTGTAAACATTCCCTTTCAGTTTTCATATTGAAGAGGAAACCCCCAAACTCCAAAAAATCCTTAAAGGAGAAAACCTCCTTTGATTCTGCCTCAGTGAGGGGACTCCACTCCCAGCACAAATAGTTTCTTCTGTGTTATCTGGGTTGGGATGGCTCAGGCCTGAAATCCATTCAATTCAATTCAAATTACAACCCTGGCTGAAATCCAGCCAGGAACCAGCCTGGGACTTGACTCACAAGCTCCCTTCAGCTTTTAGCCAATGCCCCCTATCATAAAAGATGTATACTAGAGCTCTCTCTTTGCACAGGGTCTAAACATGCCAGCTCCATGCCTGGCACCAAAGACTCTCTGCCCACTAGAACACTGTTTCCAGTGCCCTTTTAACTCCACCTTCATCTTTTACTAATGAGACTTTAACTTTACTTCCAAATACCAAAATAAACCTTTTTTAGCAATCTAGGTTTTCGGATCTGTAAATTCCTTTACAAGGGACTCTTGAGCTGCCACTAGACCTCATTTTACTCCGTATTCTTGCCTCAAATCCAAAGGGATTGCCGGGGAACTCCCTTGGACTCCTTGTACATCGAACCTGTCACTAGACCTCAATTAAACCCTAATTTCATTTAGGTACCCCCAATTCTAAACCTGATCACTATGTGTGTGAATATCTTTCCAGATTTTTCTGATCATCATATTTACAGAATCATCAAAGTATTCCATCACAATTCCATACCACAATTTTTTCAGCCATTCTTCATTTGATGAGAATTCCCTCAATTTACAATTCTTTCCCCAAGAATACAGGTGATATCAATATTTTTGTACAAATATTTCCTTTTCATTTTTTCCTTAATCCCTTTTAGGTTTTAAGTGTTACTTTTAGATGGAAGAATCTGCATAATTTTGTGGGCTTTTCAACATATATCATATATTTTAATCATTATCAGTTGAGAACTGGCTCATATTTTAATATATTTCATTCCTTTATCTATACATTTGAGAAGAGTTGGCTGCAACAAAGGAAGTTGCTTCAAAATTGTTTTCACAATGACTACTACTACAGGCATTTCCCCCTTTTATTCTATTTTATTTTTTTCAATTTATCCCTCATAAAAAGCTCTTACTTTTCATCATACATTTCACAGTATTCCCACCTTTCTCACCCTAGTCCCTGCTCATGTGTGTGTGTGTGTGTGTGTATGTGTGTGTGTAACTGAAGCTTCCCTCATTCTCCCAATATCCTCTGTTAGGAGCACTTTGAGGAGACCCTACACAGAAGTCAAAATGAAGCTTTGTTTTAAGATTATTTTTTCCCCTGAGATTTACTCCAAAGAGGGAAGAATGAGCCCCAAAGAGGACCCTGACCTCCCCATGTGGAGGGGCAAATTCCATGAAGATCCAAAAATGGATCTTCCATTGGAAGGGTCTCAGATTGGACAGAGACAGTTACGTGACAGAAGGCAAGTTCAAATCTGGCATCAGGCACTTACTGGAATGACTTTCTGACCCAAGGCAAGTCCTTCACCTTATTTGCTTCAGTTATTTCATCAGTCAAAGGAGTTGGAGGGGGAGCGGCAAAGCCCTCTAGGGAAAGTTCAAAATGGGATCACTGAAGATTAGATCTGACCAAAATGACTGAACCTTGCCGGGCCCATTTCCTAGATCTAGAGAAGGAAGGGACCAACCTAGAATCACGAGGTCTCTGAGCTTCTTGACAGTTCTGCCTAAATGGTCCTTTATTTTGTTACACATAATGAGGTTGGGAAGATGGCCTGGGATCCCATAGGCAAAGGCAGATTTACCAAAGTATACCCATACCATACCAAAGTATGGGCATAAAAATGTAATGTACTTCTCTAAAATATAATCTTCTCTGGGATCAGGTTGCTTGGGTGGCTTCTGGAGGTAGCCTTTGTTTCAATTCAAAGTAATAATCACCTCAAATGCAGCCAGGAATTAAAGTACAGATGCTTTATTTTCTCTTTCAAAGTATAGTCTCCTTCCTTGGGCCTGGTTAGATTTCTTAGAGGCTTATCTCTCTCCTTGGTTCCCAGAGCTCTTGCTGCTAGTCCTTTGCCTCTGCCACCTTCAGTCTCTCCTCCTCCGAATGTCTCCATCCAGCACAAAGATGGAAGTTGCAATGAATCTGACTCTACCTCTAAGAGTGGGCTCATGGGTCTATGTGTCTCTGGCCCTGAGAGCTTCTTGCTTATATGCTGTGCACTGAGTGTACTCCAATCATTACATCACTAGGAAACCTTTATTTGTTGTAGGATTACATTAATGCTAAATTAGATTTAACCATTTTCTCCTCAATTCCACAGTACCTTTGTTCAAGTTCTGGCCCATAATATATACTTGGAGGATCAGATCAATCACACTGAACCATGCTAAATTAGATATTTATCATCTCTATCAATTCCACTGTCTTAGTACCTTGTAAGATTCATAACATATATGCTTCCAGATTTTTCTGGTCATCATATTTACAGAATCATCAAAGTACTCAATCACAATTACATAGCACAATTTCTTCAACCATTCTGCATTTGATGAGAATTCCCTCAATTTATAATTCTTTCTCCAAGAAAATAGGTGACATGAATTTTTTGTATATATATATATATATATATATTTCCTTTTCCTTTTTTTCTTAAACCTTTTTGGGTTTCCAGCTATGTGGCAGTTTTAAGTGGATGAATTTGTGTAATTTTATGGCTTTTACAACATATATGATATATTTTAATCAATATCAATTGGGAATGGCTCATATTTTAATACATTTCATTCCTTTTTCTATACATTTTTATTATAAATTTTTATTGACGGAACATATGCATAGATAATTTTTTACAACATTATCCCTTTCACTCACTTGTGTTCCAAATTTTCCCTTCCCTCCCTCCACCGCCTCCCGTAGATGGCCGGAAGTCTTATACATGTTAAATATGTTATAGTGAAGTACCCAGGCAAGAGAAAAACAGGGCAGCCAAAATAATGAAAATTTAAGAGCGTTGATTGCTAGCTAGCCACTGCACCCCACTAGAACAGGGGAGTCAGCAAATGAGTGATCTCAGGGCAAAAGAAGAGACAGACATCAAAATGATACATTTGTCATAATAAAGGAATTTCTATTCTAAACGGGGGCAAAGACATTATCACTTTAAGGGAGTCATTCTCAGACAGCAGCAAGGAGTATTTCTTTAAGGTTATCAGGTTGTCAAGGATTCAGGTCTCTCAGGACAGCACATCTGCATTAGGGAATGAAGAACTAGTAATAAACTTCTAACTACAAAGATTCAAGATTATGTTTCTCACAATCTGATTTGGGGTGCTTTTCCACTTAACTCCCCCCTTTTCTTGACACCATCAGAGACTGGACTCATCAGAGTCTAGGGGAGAGTAAGTGATCCTGGCAACAAACAACTTAACAGTCTGGATCCTCTTCCTGATATAATTAGGCAAGGGGCAATCAGTAGAACCAGCAGAAATAGGGTAAGGGTGCCTATCATGGAGGTCACAAGAGAGGTTACCCAGGGGAAGCAATTGAAAAGTGACTGGGACCAAGACATTGATTGGGGTTCAGACATCTCCTAGTCCTTGATCTGTTGTTTAATGGCAGAGAGGGACTCTCTTATCACCCCAGAGCTGTTAGCATAGAAACAGAAACTGCCCCGAGGGTCATACATACTTCTCCTTGCTTAAAATAGAGAAAATCTAGGCCCAGATGATTCTGTAGGACCACCTCTGCCAAGGAGTTTAGAGAGTTTACATATTTTTGTGAGGGGGAACCTCAGTAATCACCACACAGTGCTTTTTGTATGGGGAGTGCTCCAGATTATAACCTTCAGATTTGATGCACCTGCCTCACCCTGCACCTCTCCCAAAGTTAATCTGAGAACGTGGGCTGTGTGCTCTGGGGACAGATTCTTAGCTGAGAGGGAAAGATTCAAGAAGGACTGGGCCTCTGTCCCCCAGGTGGTGCCTATGCCCACAAGGCAGGGGGGTGGGGGGGTGGGGGGGGGAAGTCCAGGCAGAGCCAGCAGCTTGTGGTAAGGGTAGGGCTGGTCAGGTTTATCAGCTGGTGTATTCCAGCAAGGGCTGACATAAAGGTCTTATAGGGAGACAGTTGTCCTGGGGGAAGGAGTCTGAGGGGGTGTTGTTGTGATTTCTCCCTCTAGATGAGAAGTGGTCATGGCTGGTCTCAGGGGTAAATGAGGGGGATTAATAACTGCATTAGGGCCTATGGGGATTTTTCCCTCTGGAGGGTCCTTCTTTGGATTGTGAACAAGGCTCCCAAATCTCTTCCTGCTGTATAAAACCTGATACCCCAGGTCCTTCATAGGTCCAGGTAGAACTATGGCTGCCCAAAAGTATCATTTCAGGCCTCCACTTCCCCCAGTAATTCTCATTAGGGTCCACACATAACCATGGGAAAATTAGTAGCTGGACCTCCCCAATAGGGTGGGGGAAGCAAGAGACAGGATCAGGCCAGAAAAAGGGATAAGATACAAAAACACCATCTTCCTTAGTCAGGTCCTGCAGGCGTCTCAGGAGCGGGGCAAGGCCTCACATGTGAATGATGGACCCAAGCCTTCCAGTGGGCCACTTTCACTGCTGAGGAATTAAAAGGATGACCTGGTGTGGGCTGGTTCAGCAGGGTTCCAATGCAGAGCCATGAGGAACTTTTCTGTTCAGGATCCAAACCCCCAGGTGGAGGTCCAATCAAGCAGGCTGGGGCAGGGGAGGCTGAGCAGAGGTGGGATAGAGAGATCTGGCCACTGTCAGGGTGTCCTGGAGAGCCTGTAGGGACTTGAAAAGGGAATCATTAGCAGCATCATAACAGCTGTCCTGCCCCATGTGGGGAAAGATGGGGGTGGAGCACTGAATAGGCTTCCAGTGAGACAGGTTAGTTTTACCCTACTGATGAGGGGTTGTCGCCATAGTAATCCTGCTCAGTATGAGAGGAACCTCAGGTTCAGACATTTGGTGTGCTTGGCTGAGGAGCCAATGGGGCGAAGCTACCATCTGTGGGATTATGACTGAAAGCGTCTAAGTCAGAATCTCACCAGGTCTCAGCAGCCCTGAATCAGGGCTTAGAAATGTGCTTTTTAAGTGTCCTGCTCATGCCTTCTATCTGATCCGAAAACTGTGGTCCATGGCACAGTGCAGGTGTCCTTGAACTCAAGCGCCCATCCCAGGGAGCAAACAACATTAGAAACAAAAGCCAAGCCACTGTAAGACTGGAGGGAGAAAGGGAGTGAGAAGCGGGGAATAATCTCAATTCACAAGTTTCTTGGTCACAACCAAAGCAGATTCAGACTTCACAGGAAAGGCTTCAGGCCATCCTGAGAAGGTATCAACAAATACTAAAAGAAAATATCATTGAACCCAAACTTCCATGTCCATGAAATCAACTTCCTAGTGTTCCCTGGGTGTGAACCCTTGTGGGGCACAGGGCAGGCAAAGTGGGGGGATGGGCAAGGTTCACTTTGGCACAGGTCAGGAATCAGCGGGTGTTGGGATTACTAAGTGAGAACTGAGGTTGTCTGGATAGTTACAAGGTGAGAACTCAGGTTGACTTGGTAGAAGGAGCAAGCCCATTGGCTGGGGTGGTTCTTCCCAGAAGCCCTTGCATTATCCCACGCCCATTCTCTGGGAGAATAAAAGAGAGAGCACTGTGCCTGAAGAGCAGATCGGCCTGGAGAAGGATAAGAGCTGGAGGAGATTCAGAGCCAGGATTCAAGAAGGAAGACTCTGAATTGCATCAGGCTTGATGGGGCTCTCTGCAGGAAAGGAAGTCACTTCTTTGGACAAGAGTTAACAGCAACTGCCTGGAGACAACGGTTCGTTACAGGAAGAAGAATCTGTCTGAGAGATTTGAGTAGACACAGCAGATCTCTTCCCAGAGAGCGATCCAGCAGCTTCTAGAGACGACAGCTCATTACAATTGGCGTCCACACGTGGGGCCAGGACTTTTGCTTATCCTGACAAGAGGAGCTAGACCAGACCTTCGCAATTTGGCGCCCGAACAGGGACAGACACGGTCCTGATTCCAGTGGAAAAGCTTCCGATCTAGATCTCAGTCTCTCTGACCCAGAACCGTGAGTAACGAGGAAACTTTGTTAAAGATTAAGTGAGCGTACTAATAGATAAATAAGGAACTTAACTTGTTAAGGGCTAAACCAGGAATCTCTTATAGTGAAATGGGGCAAACACCTTCTGTTCAAGGAAAATGTTTAGAGAGCATCATCAAGGTTATGAAAAGCCAAGGCTTGATTATAATTTTAGAGGAGATTACTGAACTTTTAAGAACTGTGAAGGTCATATGTCCTTCTTTTTCTCTGGAAGAAGAATTGGATCCAGATGAGTGGAGATTAGTAGGAGAGCAATTAGGTGAACACTACAATTGTCTTTGTGACATTTTACCCTTTGGTTCCAGACCAAACTCAGTTTCCAAAGATACAATTCATACCTACAATTTAATCCAAATGGCTTTAAACAATGTTATTCTAAAGGAAGAGATGAAGGAGCAAAATGGGGAGGTGTCAACTAAACTAGGTGAAAAGGATGAATCAGATAACAATGAAGTTAAGTACAATTCTGAGCAACAGCAACAGGAGCACCTCCCATCTCCTCCCTCAATTAACCCTTCATGGGTGGAGCAAGAAGAAGGAGAGGAAGAGGCAGAAACACAAACAGAATTGCCTGTGAAGGCAGTCTAAGCCTATGACAAGATTAGAAAAAGCATTGGTTAAAGCTAAGAGAGAAGGACAGGATATAAGTGATTTTATACATGCATATCCTGTGATTGAAGAGATTGACTCTGTAGGTAATAAAAGGAGAAGATATGCACCTTTAGATTTGAATAAAATTAAGGATTTGAAAAAAGGTTGTACCCTTTATGGGGCTACATCAGCTTATGTTAAAATGTTACTAGATGGTTTGTCTTATGAAGTCCTAACCCCGAATGATTGGAAATCCATAGCAAGGATATGTCTGGAACCTGGAGAAAATTTATTATGGCTTGCGGAATTTCATGAATTATGTAAAATTCAAGTCAGATGCAATTTGGAAATAGGAGTTAACACACAATTCACTTTTGAGCACTTGGCTGGTGAAGGTCGGTATGGAGAGAATTCGGAACAGATTAATTATACCATGACAATATATGAACAAATTGCTAAGGCTGCAATAAAAGCTTGGGGTGTCCTTCCTGGACAGAAAGATCGTGGAGAGGCTTTCACTAAAATACAGCAAGGTCCCAATGAACCTTTTGCAGATTTTGTGGGACGTTTGCAAACTGCTGTCAAAAGAACAATTGGAGAAAATTCAGCTACAGAAATAATGACCAGACATCTGGCTAAGGAAAATGCCAATGAGATTTGCAAAAGAATTATATGGGGATTAGACAAAGATGCTCCTTTAGAGGAGATCATAAGACGCTGTGCTACAGTGGGAACAAATGCTTTTTACACCCGGACAATGATGAATGTGGAAAGACAGGGTCCCTCATGGCAAGGGCCTTCTAGAGAAACTCGGCGATGTTTTCAATGTGGAAAAATTGGACATCTAAGAGCTCAGTGTAGGTATGGAGATACAGTGAGAAGACAGGGTGAGAGAAGACCTAAAACCCCATGTCCAAAATGCAACAGAAGACTCCATTGGGCATCAGAGTGTAGAATAATTCAGGGAAATGGGATGAGGGACCCAGATCCAGGGCCCCAGGCAAAAAAGACTTGGGGCATGATGGCAGCTGATGTTACACCCAAAGAGCCTTTAGAAGGCCAGGACTCTGATTTAATCAAGCAGAAGAAAAGCAATCACATGGCAGAAAGGGATTACCCAATCAGTCAGTCAAAAGCCAATCAGATTGAAAAAATGGATTACACTTGGGGAGAATACAGGCCTTTTAAACCAACAGGGCTGTGTCCAGTGCAAACAATTCCAATGTAATTGCCAGATGATGAGAAGAGATTTAGAAAGTGGTAAATAGAAGGTAATTAGATAGGTTAAATGCCTGGGAGAGAGGGTTTGCTTGTATTTCTTCAGCAGGAGAAGGAATCAGATGGGTGCCAACGAGTCATATTCGCCTTGTCCACCAGAGAGAGACAGAAAAAGAGAAAGACTTCAAAATAAAGGAGAAGATCTAAGAAACATCTGACACTGAAAGATCATGAATAATAAGAAGACTGTTAAAGAACTTTAAAAACCAGCAGGAATCATTGGACTTCCTCACACAAGATGAGACTAATGGACAATGGACTTATGGACATTTATAAATTTTCAATTTATGATTATTTGATTATGATTATGTTATATACTTCTAGCATGTGTTATGTTACTATGTTACTATGTGCTTATGTAATTTATGTAATTATCTGTAATACTTCCCATATTGATGGATTTATGTTTCAAGGTCATGACTGTCCTATGTTCTAAATCAAAAGAAAGGGGGAGATGTTGGGATTACTAAGTGAGAACTGAGGTTGTCTGGATAGTTACAAGGTGAGAACTCAGGTTGACTTGGTAGAAGGAGCAAGCCCATTGGCTGGGGTGGTTCTTCCCAGAAGCCCTTGCATTATCCCACGCCCATTCTCTGGGAGAATAAAAGAGAGAGCACTGTGCCTGAAGAGCAGATCGGCCTGGAGAAGGATAAGAGCTGGAGGAGATTCAGAGCCAGGATTCAAGAAGGAAGACTCTGAATTGCATCAGGCTTGATGGGGCTCTCTGCAGGAAGGGAAGTCACTTCTTTGGACAAGAGTTAACAGCAACTGCCTGGAGACAACGGTTCGTTACAGGAAGAAGAATCTGTCTGAGAGATTTGAGTAGACACAGCAGATCTCTTCCCAGAGAGCGATCCAGCAGCTTCTGGAGACGACAGCTCGCTACAAGCGGGCAGCAGTCTCAGTGAGGGATTCCATTCCAGGCGAGAAAAAAAGAAACAGCAAAGCAGACCATTATAAGTGAGTCCCCCCTAAGTGAGTTAGAGAGTGCAGTTTTGAAACAAAGAATAGCACAAGGCTTTTGGAAGAGTCACATCCTTCTTCAGGGCGATGCCAGCCCTGGCCATCAGCTGGGCAAGGAGGATCTTGAGGCATGTAGGAGGGTCAGTTCCCCATAGGTTTCATTGAACTCCCCCTTATCTGGAGTTGGTACATGTGCAAGTAACTAGCCCTAAGTTGTATCAGTCCTAATTAACAGAAGGGGGTTGCAAATAGGGCAACTGAGGCAGAAGAATTCAGGGAAACTGAGGTAGGGCCATTTAGGGAACTGTGGCACAACAATTCAAATCATTGAATTACCTTCCCCTAGATACCAGGAAGTCCCAGAACCATAATGTTGACCAGCCCTATTTGAGGCAATAAACCAAAATAGAAGTAGAAAAATGCAAGGACTTATATGGCAAGGGCAAGCCTCTCCCTGACAACCCCAAGGTTCCCTGTTGCAGCTGACAGATGGAGCACCATCTCAGCCAGAGAATCTAGTTTGAGATGGACAGTTCATTGTGTTAGGTGGTCTGCAGTCATTTATGCATTTAGCTCAGCCTCTGCTTATAGAGCAGCAGGGCTCAAGACAGTTGTGCTGCCCATTCAGAGGGGCAGCCCACTCCAGGGGAGAAGGGTGAGGCCTGGAGTAGCTCCACCTGTCTCCACCCAGGATACAGATTTCTGAGCAGAGCTATGAGAGTATGGGCAGTTAGACCATGAAGGCAGGCAAACTCTGGACTTGAGAGGCCTGAAACGTCCTTTGAGAAGGCTGAGGTACCAGTTAAGAACCTGGGGTTACATGACTGGAGACTGCCAAGTCCCAAGGTGTCTGATTTCTGGTTGTTTAAAAAAAATGCCAAACACTGAGTCTGCCAGAGCAACTCCAACAGAATAAGGGGTTTCAAAGTTAAAGCATAACCAGCAGTCACATTCCAGTAGATTTAAGCAAGGAATAAAAACCAAAAAGGACTGCTTAAAGGACTTCTAATTCAATGTGAACTAGTGAGATAGGGGGTGGGCAGAAGTATCTAGGGCAAATGAACAGGAAACTAGGGGGTCCCATTCTTCCACTTTCCTCAGTTTCCTAGCTCTTCTTCTCTCCCTTTTTTCTCAGGCAAATAGAATCATCCAAAAAAAAAAGCAAATAAATTGTCAAATAGCCATCCCATATATAAATCCCAAGGGTGAATTCCTATACATATCAATGTAGGGTTTCCTAAAAATCATTCATACATAACAGCAGGAGTTACACAATTTTAACAATTTCCATCCCAATCTCAATACACAGTAATAAATGACCCATTCAGGATGTAACAGTCATCCATCAACTGTTAAGTTCTTACTAAGCGCTAATGAGATAATGAGATATTAGGTTCTTACTATGTGCTAAGTCGGTACTTAACAATTCTCTGTTCACACCAGTGTGTACCCAATAAAACTAAAGTTAGTGGTAGTGGTTGTTGTTTTTAAATCCTTAGTGAGAAACATTGTTTTGTGACTAGAAATGAGAGCTTAGCCCAGACAAGTGGCTATGTACATGTGAACTTTTGTTGACAACTGAATTTAAAGCAGCATTTTAAATGGAGTTTACTTCCCACCCCATTTTTCTAGACTCAGGGCACAGGTTGTCCCTTGTAACACTTTCCCTCCTTCATACTCATGTCACTTCCAAAATCCCTTTTGTTGTTATTGTTCAGTCATTTTTACTCTCCATGACCCAATTTGGGGTTTCCTTGGCAGAGATACTAGAGTAGCTTGCCATTTCCTTCTCCATCTCATTTTACAGATAGGGAAACTGAGGCAAACAGGGTTAAGTGACTGACCCAGGGTCACATAGCTAATAAGTGTCTGAGGCTATATTTGAAATTACCTTCCTGACTCCAAATGCTCTATGCACTGTGCCCATCTATAATGTCCTGTAGTCTCCAGAAACTGCCGATCACTCTCTGAGAGGAGATCTGCTGTCTCCACTCAATCTCTCAGCCAGATTCTTCTTCCTGTAGAGGGCCACCAACTCTCACCTAGAGTAGACTCCTCCTCCTCTGGAGTGCCACCCTCTTTTAGCTCCCAGAGAATGGGTATGGGATAATGCAAGGGTTGTGGGAAGATTACTTCTACCAATGAACTTGCTCCTTTTAAACATGCAAGCTCCTCCCCAGGAGTTCAAAGGGGTAAAACTCCCATTAAAGGGCAGAACCAGAGAATTGTTAAGTACCAACTTAGCACTTAGTAAGAACCTAACAATCAATCATTTTCCAATTCCCCAAATCAGTCTATTAGGGGAAGGGGGCAAAGTATCTCATCCAAAAAAATGCTTCATGCTAAATAGGGGCAAAGACAGTCTGAGATAGAAAGACTGGTCCACAAGGACTGCTGCAAGATGTGGGGAGGCCAAAATAGACTGGCCAGCAGCTGCCCATGGAAAGAAACATGCTTGTCTCACAGGACAGCCAAACGGCTGTCAGCTATAGTCCCAATAAAAACAGCAATTAGGTTTCACAGACCACTGTTAATTGTCCTCTCATCATTTAGAAACCTTAAAAACCTGAATATCCTCAGACATGAATGTGTAGATAACCAGGCTAAATACTTATTTGCCTAAGTATTTAGGATATAATGATTACATATAACCAGAATGGAAACAGCAAGGTATGACATAATTGAATTGCATTAACAAAATCTACTGACCATTGGCATCTATTACACACAGGAGGAAAAAAAAATGCAGAGATATGGCTATAACATAATAGAAAAACTGATCCTTCAGCACATACAGGACACAGGATAAAGTAGCCTTAACCCTGTTGTACCCCAGAGGTTGGAGTTTTAAAACTCCCTACAAATATTAATTACAAGCCCAACAAATTTTACCCCCTAACAAATTCCCTTGAACAAAGTTTCAGGTAAATCCCAAACAGCTATTTACCATGGCCTTATATTGATAACAGTAAGAAATTTGTTCCAATAAGTTCGCAAGTCATCTTTCATATCTAAGTAGGCAGTGTCACAAGTCGAACATTACACAAATCATTTTGCTTTAAAATACCTAATACATAGAAAAATTCCAAATTACATATTGCCTATAACAGAAACATTTTCAAAGGACAAAAAAACTATTATTTTCAGAAGTCCTTTAAATGAGGGGCATACAATCAATGCAATCAATTAAAACTCACACAGAATATCCTAATATCACATAAAAGAATCTGAAATCCTTTAAAACATCAATTAAACTTTTAAAAATAACTTTACCAAATTATACATCACATTTTGACTATATTCCTTAACCAAGGAAATAATTATGTATTCAAAAAAACAAAAAACAAACAAACAAACAAAAACAAATGTAGGCTGTCTCTTTAAAATCACAGTTGCTCCTGTTAGCTGGCTTGATAAAAAAAAGGCTGGAACACACTTAGTGGGAAGGAAAGGGGGGAAAGGAAGGTTAGCTAAATCTGCACAAAAGATGCCCTCCTGTTCCTACTCAAACTTCCCCACACAGAAATCCTTCCATTAAAACCCTTCCTTTTTCTCTTCCTACTTAACTCTTCTCTTTCCCTCAGCTACACACTATAAACACATTTTAACAATCCTTCTATTAGATGCTTTATTGCTAAAGTAGCAGAAGCAGTGGGGGAAGGGGAGAATTGAAACTTTACCTTTGAAAACAAAAGATCCACTCCTGTTTCTCTTACTCCCACCTCTTCTCTTTCCTTACTCCTGAAACCCTTCAAAGCTACAGCTGCTCCTACAAATCAATCCATCATAAATCACCATAATTCTCCTTTCCTTTTCCCTTCAAAAGTTTTAAGATTCACAATACAGTTAAATAGCTAAATAATTCCATAAAACCCACATGTCCAACAAACATAACCCATAATGTTAATAATTTACCCAATGTTTCAGAAGCAAACCAAATAGTTGATTTTTTTTTTAAGTTTTTCTTCCTTCTGCCTGAGTGTTTCAGCGTCACTAGCATAAACTTCTTTTTCCCAGGCAGCATTAAGCAGATAAGGTTTTATTGACATTACTCCTCTCTAGAAGGCTTTGAAAACCTGCTTCTCAGGGAGAACTTCCCCACCAGTTTAAAATAGTTGACTTTTCTATTCTTTTACTTACAAATTAGTACAACAAGTTAAAAAGTTTAAAATCACAGACACACAAAAATTTTCTATACCAACCATAGTTGGACAACATGGAAATAACCAAATGCCAAATTCTTAACCATTGTTCTTAAAACTTAACAGAGCTCTTTGAATCAGCACAACAGATAGACAAGTCACAAACACAGAACAAAAATCACAGAGACATAAGGGCACAATTACAATATTAAACAAAACATTTAACATATACAGACTAGAGGCTATTCAGAAACCTTAGAATAGCCTTGAGGGAAGTTGTTGCAGCACAAGAGTCTTCACTCCCAGAATCCAAAAGGAGCTTTTTAGGCTTCTGAGCCTCATTTTAGTACATGAATCTGTCTTCACAGAAAATACCCAGAGAACCAGCTATTGCAAAAAGTCACTCAGAACCAGAGTTGTGCCACTGACACACAGAACCAAACAGACACAAATACACTTAAACACAAAGAGACAGTAGACAAACAATTCTGGAACAAAACAGACAGCCAAACCAGCAGGGCACTCCGCCAGCATTCTGGGGAGGCCTTAATCATTGCTGCGTCCAGCATAATGACCTACAATCCTTGAGGACTCACCCAGAAACAAACCTGTTGCCAGAATGCTCAAAGCAAATTGAGTCAAAATTATGTCTCCTTTCCTGCTCCACAAGGGTGGATGACCAAAGTCTGAAGCCGAGGAACGTCTCTCGTTGCCTACCCTTTAGAGACACTAAGCCCCCTTGCCCTTCAAGGAAAGGGACTGGCTGTCAAAACAGAACCAAAGGTTATCTAGCTGGGGAGCCTCCAAATGAAGTACCTAAGTGAGAGAAAAACAGGGCAGCCAAAATAATTTTAAAACTGTGTTACATCATCAGTTTCATCATAAAGACCTTGAGAGTAGTTTTGGATTATTGTGTTGTTGAAAAAGAAAGTCATTTGCAGGTGACTAGTCTGCTATATTGCTTGACTTTGTAAATGTTACTTTTCAGTTTTCATATGTTTGTGAATATCTTTCCAGATTTTTTTGGTCATCATACTTGCAGAATCATCAAAGTATTCCATCACAATTACATATCACAATTTCTTCAGCCATTCTGCATTTGATTGGAATTCTCTCAATTTCCAATTCTTTCCCCCCAAAAAAAAGTGACATCAATATTTATGTACATATAATTCCTTTTCCTTTTTTTCTTAATCCCTTTTGGGTTCCAAGCCATGTAGTGTTACTTTTAGGTGAATGCATTTGCATAATTTTATGGCCTTTTCAACATGTATTATATATTATAATCAATATCAATTGAGGACTGGCTCATATTTCAAAATATTTTACTCTTTTATCTGTACATTTGAGAAAACCTGGCTGCATCAAAGAAAGCTGCTTCAAAATTCTTTTCACAATGACTATTGTTAACTGCATTTCTCCCATTTATCCTATTTTTTTAAAATGTATCTGTCATCAAAAGGTTTTACTTCTCACCACACTTTTCACAATATTCCCTCTTTTCACACCTAACTCCCTGCTCATATTAATTTTCCCTCCTACTATTTTGCAAAATAATATGGATTTCTATATCTATGTTGAGTTTGTATATTATTTCCTCTTAGAGCCAATTCAAATGATTGTAATATTGACTCACTTTCCCTCCCCTCTTTCCTTCCCTCTACTAAATGCTTTGTTTCCTCTTTAATAGTAGATAATTTATGCCTACCTACTTCTCCCTTTCCCTTTCTTCCACTACATTCCTCCAACCCTTTTATTTAATGAAATTTCTTTCATAAAGTATTCTTTCATATTCATATTCAATTCACAACTATGCACTCTTTTTATATATACTCCTTCTAACTTCCCTAATAATGGGAAATTTCTCATGAATTACTAACATCATCCTCCCGTGTAAAAATGTAAACAGATAAATCAGGTTAAGTCTCTTATTTCCATTTCCTGATTAATTACTTGTGCTTCTGAGTCCTGTAAGTGAAAGTCAAATTTTCTTTACAGCTCTGGTCTTTTCGTCACAAATACACAGAATTCCTCTATTTCACTAAATTCCTACATTTTCCTGAAGGTTTATAATTGGTTTTACTGGGCAGGTAATTCCTGGTTATAATCCTAGCTCCTTTGCTCTACAGAATTTCATATTCCAAATACTATAATCCTTTAAAGAAGAAGTGGCAAAATCTTGTGTATACTGACTTTCTTTTCACTATACTTGAATTCTTCCTTTCTAGATACTTGCACTATTTTCCCATTTACCTAAAAGTTCTGGAATTTGACTACCCTATTTCTGGGCATTTCCTTCCTGAATTCTTCAGACTATAATCAGTGCATTCATTCCACTTGTCTTTTACCCTTTGGAAAACCAAGAGAGTTTTCCTCGATAATATGTTAGCAGAAGATGTCTAGGAAGTCACATAATTTTAAAATGATCTTTGCTGGAGCATTATTTTTTCCAGTGAGATATATCACATTTTTTTCTACTTTTTCATTATTTACATTTTGATTGATGGTGTCTGGATTTCTCATAAGGGCATTAGTTTCCATTTGGTCAATTATACCTTATATTTCTGCCAAGACAGCAGCAGATTCAGAGTTATTACTCCTTGTTGGCTGGCATCAAGCCAGGGTTGGAACTTTGCTGGCTTGATCTGTACCACTACTGAGCTCCTATCTCACAAGAGACCTTTCCTGATGGGAAGTTGTCATAAGTTAGAAAAATCTTTTTTGTGAATGATAATATTCTAAAATGTATTTATCATCATTTTAAAGATATTTGGAGAATTTGGGGTGAGACCTGAAATGAGTTCATTATTTATTTGGCCTTCTGAGCTCTGTGTCCAAGATGGTTTTGGCAGCATAGAATAGCATTTCTTTTTCTTTCTTCCTTTCTTCCTTTCTTCCTTCTTTTCTTCCTTTCTTCCTTCTTTTCTTCCTTTCTTCCTTTCTTTCTTCTTTTCTTCCTTCTTTTCTTCCTTTCTTCCTTTCTTCCTTTCTTCCTTTCTTCCTTCCTTCCTTCCTTCCTTCCTTCCTTCCTTCCTTCCTTCCTTCCTTTCTTTCTTTCTTTCTTTCTTTCTTTCTTTCTTTCTTTCTTTCTTTCTTTCTTTCTTTCTTTCTTTCTTTCTTTCTTTCTTTCTTTCTTTCTTCTTTCCTTCCTTCCTTCCTTCCTTCCTTCCTTCCTTCCTTCCTTCCTTCCTTCCTTCCTTCCTTCCTTCCTTCCTTCCTTCCTTCTTTCCTTCTTTCCTTCTTTCCTTTCTTTTTTTTTTCTTTTTTTTTATTGAAGCTTGTTATTTTAAAAAACATATACATGGGCAAAATAACTGTAGGGATATGTATACATATATACTTTACATATACTTTAACATATTTAACATGTATTTCTCTACCTGACATTTAGGGGAAGGGTGGGGGGAAGGAGGGGAAAAATTGGAACAGAAAGTTTTGCAAGGGTGAATGCTGAAAAATTACTCATGCATATATCCTGTATATAAAAAGCTATAATAAAAAAAATATATATGGACAATTCTTCAATTGTCCCTTGCAAAACCTTGTGTTCCAATTTCCCCCCTTTCCTCACCCCCTCCCCAAGATGGCAAGTAGTGGAGTACATGTTTAACTTGGTAGAAATGTAGGTTGAATTCAATACATGTATACATATTTATACAATTATCTTGCTGTACTAGAAAAATCAAATCAAACCATAAAAAGTTATAGACAAAATAAAATGAAAGCAAACAACAAAAAAGTGAAAATTATCTGTTGTGAACCACACTCAGTTCCCACCATCCTCTCTCTGCTTATAGATGGCTCTCTTTATCTCTGAACCATTGGATCTGGTGTGAAGCATCTTATTGTTGAAGAGAGCCATGTGCACCAGAATTGATCATCATAAAATCTTGTTGTTGCCATGTACAATGATCTCCCCGTTCTGCTCTTTTTACTCAGCATCACCTCATGTAAGTCTCTCCAGCTCTCTCTGAAATCATCCTGCTGACCATTTCTTATAGAACAATAATTAGAACAGAATTTCAGGAAATATTTCTGGGAATAACCTGCTTGAATAATGTAACAGGAACAAGGCCTTCCTGAAGTGCACAATTTTTGATTCTGTTACAATAACTAAATTGTTACCGCCAAGTGCTACAATTTATGATTGTTACAATAGGCAGACTTACTGCTAATTATTGTTTAATGTTCATGTCAGCCTGCCAGGAAGAGCAGTATGTACTCCTAAGTAATCTGAAGATTTAGAGAATATTAGCTTAGAGAAAATATAGACCTTGGCTTTCAGATCACTAAATGGAATGTTTATGTAAAATGTATGAGATTGCCTGTCATCTAGGGGAGGGAGTAGAGGGAGGGAGGGGAAAATCTGGAAAAATGAATACAAGGGATAATGTTATTTTAAAAAATTACTCATGCATATATACTGTCAAAAATGTATAATAATAAAATTAATAAATAAGAAAAAGGGGAAATAAATAAATAAATAAATGGGATGTTTAGATAATACCTGGCTGTCTCCTTTACACTCATCCTAGTTGGGGGAGTAGGCATCCACACTAGGCACTCAACAAGACAGGGACCTGAATGCCATTGCAGAGGAGAGGGACCTCTTGGTGAGCTCAAAGGTTAAGGTAAGAGGTAAAATTAGTTTATCTCCAGGCTAACACAAGAATTAGTTACAAGCAAATTTGAGGTTTTTACCATTGATATCAATATAGTGCACATATTGAATTTGAATGGGGCAAAAGCAATCATGTGATAGGGACTGAGAATGTTATCTGAAAGTATTAAATAAAGTAGCTAGTAAAGAAAAGAGAATGGGAAATTACTACATGACAGTTACAGGAATTTTTGAGGCTATACAAAAATGCTATCCTTGGTTTTCACAAGAAGGAACAATCCATGTGGAGAAATGGAAAACAGGAAAAAATCAATGAGTGAATATTTTAGAGAAACAGGACCAGGAGTTTTTCCAGTTACTATATTAGCTATTTAAAATATTTTGAAAATCTCTCTTCTGACTTCAGAGTGAGTTTTCTTAAGTACTAGAGTGCTTAAAGTAAATCTGTCTGCTAATTCCCTGGAGGAAGAAGATACAGCCCAAGGTATAGAATGTTTAAATGTTAACAAAAAAAGAACAATTCACAGAACCTACAGATCCTTGTGTAGAAGCTTCTCCTAAATACAGATCTGAAGGGAAACCAAATTCTTACAGAAATTAATCAAATAGCCTAGTTCACGAGGCAATTAAGAAGAAAGAGGAGAAGACATCCCTTTGGAAATATAGTTAGCTTTGCCTGTTATTGAAACTGCCGATCCTAGTAATCCAGGACATAATAGGAGAGAATATCAATCTATTAACTTTTAGTTACTGAAAGTGTAACATCAGGCTGCTTCCAATTATGGTTCCAATAGTTCACATGTATATACTCTGTTGGATTCAGTCTCATAAAGTGCCTCGCCTCCTTTAAACAGGTGTTCAAATGGCCATCTTAGCAAGAGGAGATTATTTAATATGGAAAACAGCGTTTTTTCTTTCTTTTTGTTGTTGTTGTTGTTGTTGTTGCTGTTGTTTTAAAGGAATGGCAAGACCACATCCAGATAAATGATCATACCAAGGTCAGAGATTCTCACTCGAATGGGAGTATTTAGTCAGTTAAGAAATCAATTAAATTATCAATTAACAACTTATGAACAAGTGATGAAGAAAGCTAGAGCAGCAAGGGTAAAGATATTTGGGAAAACTGGCAGAGAGACATCAGATACAAAAATCATTCAGGGACTTAATAAGACCTTTGCTGATTTTGTCAGTCAATTAATGATAGCAATTCAGTATTCTTTTAGTGATGGAGAGATAAACCAAATTTTGTTAAGATAAATTGCCCCACTTCTGGCTAAGATGGCAGAGAGGACACACTAATCTACTTAAGCTCCATCTTTTCTCTCAGAATAATTTATTTCATGACAAGCCTCAGAATTAGTGCTTGACTGAAAAAAAAAAAAAACACACAAATAATTACTAGAGAAGATATCCTCTTAATTCTCCAGAAAAAGTCTGCTTTTGCTCGAAGGTGGGGTGGTTAGATCTGGCACATACTTAAGGCTGGCAGTGACAGTACAGCAGACAGAGTAAGGCAGGCAGCTCACACCTGAGCATAATGAAGGGGGGTGGGGTGTGATCTCAGCCGTTTCTGCAGGGACAACTTTATCACAGTTTGGCTACTTTGCCCTGGCAGCAAACCAGTAAACAAGTACAGAAGCTAAAAACACAGGGGGTAAAATCTATAACCCCAAAAAGCTAGGGTCTCTCCAGACCTGGCCACACCCACCCAGAGTGACTGAGCATGCTCTCAAAATCTCAGAGTGCAGACACAGCCCAGCCATTGCTGTCCTGCTGCTACCTCACTGCTGCCCCCTGCAGTCTGTAGAGGAAGCATGCACCACCAACCCCCCCCCAAAAAAAAAAGACTGCATTTGTTTTTGTCTGTTTTTAATTTGTTTCCTGTGATTCTTCTTTGACAAAATGAGCAAAAAATTAAAATGGACTCTAATTATTGATAGCTTCTATATGGATAGAGAGCAGACTTTAACCCTGAGGAAACTAAAAACAGACTGTCTCCAGAGGAATCCCCAAAGGGGGATAAGATTTGGCCTTCAAAACACAAGACTCTCATAGAAGAAATTAAAAAGGCTCTCACAAAAGAGCTAGAAAAAAATTGAGGAAAGAAAAGGGAAACTTGGCAAGAGAGTCTGTATAAGTCATCCAACTCATTTAAAGATAAAGTGGATAATGAAATCAAATCCTTGAAAATCATAATTAGTGAATTAGAAAAAGAAAATAGTTCCGGCCAAGATGGCGGCGTGGAGGCAGACAGCTGCTTGAGCTCCTTGTTTTCTATCAGAACTTACTTCATGACAAGCTTCAGACTTAATGCTTGACCCAGAAAGAAATCCACAAATAATCACCAAGAGAAGACATCCTTGAAAGTTGCCAGAAAAGGTCTGTGTTTGCTTGGGGGAGGGTCAATCAGACTGGGTGCAGACTGAGGGCAGGCAAGCCAGAGTGAGACAGGCAGCTCACACAGCTCAGACCAGAGGGGGAGGGGTACGATCTCTGCCGTTTCTAAGAAAAGACTTTTTCCCCAGTGTGGATACTCCGTCTTGGCAGCAAGCCAGGAGCAGCGAAGAGGGTGTACACACCAGAGGTGAAGATTAAAACCCCGGAAAGCCAGTGTCTCTCAGAACCCGGACACCCCCAACCCCCACCTGGACTGACTCGGTGCGTTCTCAGAGCCTCAGAGCGCAGACTCAGTACAGTCATTGCTGTTCTGTTAGTGGCTCTCTGCTGCCCTACCCCCAGTCTGTAGAGGAAGCCCATTAATACCATCCAGCCCCATCCCCCGCAAAACAGACCAATTGTTTCTCTTGTCAGTTTGTTTTCTTTGATTCCTACTCTGACAAAATGAACAAAAAATTCAAAAGGGCTCTAACCATTGACAGCTTTTGTATGGAGAGAGAGCAGACTTCAAACAATGAGGAGACTAAAAACAGACTGTCCCCAGATGAATCCCCTAAGAGGGATATGAGCTGCTCCTCAATACAAAAGAATCTCCTAGAGGACATCAAAAAGGCTCTCACAAGAGAGCTGGAAGAGAAATGGGAAAAGGAAAGGGAAGCTTGGCAAGAGAGCCTGGAGAAGTCATCCCATGCATTCAAAGATAGAGTGGATAAAGAAATCAAATCATTGAGAAACAAGATTAGTGAGCTGGAAAAGGTAAACAACTCCAAGGAAAACAGGATTAGTGAGCTGGAAAAGGTAAACAACTCCAAGGAAAACAGGATTAGTGAGCTGGAAAAAGAAATCAGCTCTCTAAAAAGTAAAATGGATAAAATGGAAAAAAATTCCACAGAAGATAAAAACTCAATTGGACAATTACAAAGAGATATAAAAAAAGTGAGTGAAGAAAATACATCATTGAAAATTAGACTGGAACAAGTAGAAATGAATGATTCAAGGAGAAACCAAGAAGTAGTAAAGCAAAACCAGAGAAATGAAACAATTGAAAAGAATGTCAAGTACCTTACCAGAAAGACAACAGACCTGGAAAACAGATCCAGGAGAGATAATTTGAGAATAATCGGACTCCCTGAAAAATGTGAGGAAAAAAAGAGCTTGGACACCATTTTCAAGGAAATTATCAAAGAGAACTGCCCAGACGTTCTGGACACAGAGGGTAAAATAGACATTGAAAAAATTCATCAATCACCTACTGAAAGGGACCCTAAAATCAAAACGCCAAGAAATATAGTGGCCAAGTTCAAGAACCATCAGACAAAGGAAAAGATATTGGAAGCTGCTAGAAAAAAACAATTCAGATATGGAGGATCCACAATAAGGATAACCCAGGATCTAGCAGCAGCCACATTAAAAGAACGCAGGGCCTGCAACATGATATTCCGAAAGACTAAGGAACTTGGTATGCAGCCAAGAATAACTTACCCAGCAAGAATGAGCATCGTTTTCCAGGGAAGAAGATGGACATTTAACGAAATAAATGAATTCCATCTATTTTTGATGAAAAAAACAGACCTACATAAAAGGTTTGATCTTCAAATACAGAACTCAAGAGATTTCTAAAAAGGTAAAAAGAAATCTTGAGAACTATACTTCTGCCAAAAAAAATATGTAAAGAACATATGTACAATTTGTCTTAGAAACTAGAGGTGGAAAGGAAATTATATCATAAAAAAGTGTAAAGTGGTGGTACTACATCTCATGAAGAGGCAAAGGTAACCTATTATATCTGAGAGAAATAATCTTATACTAAAGAATGATTGGGTAAAACAGCAAATCATAGACATAATTAATAACTTCACCCAAGAAAATGACAATAATGAGACATCATACCAAAATGTGTGGGATACAGCCAAAGCAGTAATAAGGGGAAATTGTATATCTCTACAAGCCTACTTGCATAAAATAGAAAAAGAGAGGGCCAACGAATTGGGCTTATAACTAATGTTGCTAGAAAAGGAACAAATCAAAAACCCCCAGACAAACACAAAACTTGAAATTCAAAAAATAAAAGGTGAGATTAATAAAATTGAAAGTAAAAAAACTATTGAATTAATTAATAAAACAAAGAATTGGTTCTATGAAAAAACCAACAAAATAGACAAACCCTTAGTAAATCTGATTAAAAAAAGGAAAGAGAAAAAGCAAATTGTTAGTCTTGAAAATGAAAAGGGTGAACTCACCACTAATGAAGAGGGAATTAGAGCAATAGTTAGGAGCTACTTTGCTCAACTTTATGCCAATAAATTTGATAACTTAAATGAAATGGAAGAATACCTTCAAAAATATAGCTTGCCCAGATTAACAGAGGAAGAAGTAAGTAGTCTAAATAGCCCCATCTCAGAAAAAGAAATAGACCAAGCTATTAACCAACTTCCTAAGAAAAAGTCCCCAGGACCAGATGGATTTACATGTGAATTCTACCAAAAATTTAAAGAACAACTAACTCCAATGCTATGTAAACTATTTGAAAAAATAGGGATTGAAGGAGTCCTACCAAATTCCTTTTATGACACAGACATGGTACTGATACCTAAACCAGGTAGATCGAAAACTGAGAAAGAAAACTATAGACCAATTCCCTTAATGAATATAGATGCTAAAATCTTAAATAAGATATTAGCAAATAGACTTCAGAAAATCATCCCCAGGATAATACACTATGACCAAGTGGGATTTATACCAGGAATGCAGGACTGGTTTAATATTAGGAAAACTATTAGTATAATTGACCATATTAATAATCAAATTAATAAAAACCATATGATCATCTCAATAGATGCAGAAAAAGCATTTGATAAAATCCAACATCCATTCCTACTAAAAACGCTTGAGAGTATAGGAATAAATGGACTATTCCTTAAAATAATGAGGAGCATATATTTAAAACCTTCAGTAAACATCATATGTAATGGCGATAAACTAGAACCTTTCCCTATAAAATCAGGAGTGAAACAAGGTTGCCAACTATCACCATTACTTTTCAATATAGTACTAGAAACTCTAACCTCGGCAATAAGAGCCGAGAAAGAGATTCAAGTTATTAGAGTAGGAAATGAGGAAATCAAATTATCACTTTTTGCAGATGACATGATGGTATACTTAGAGAACCCCAAAGACTCTGCTAAAAAGCTATTAGAAATAATTCAGAATTTTAGCAAAGTTTCAGGATACAAAATAAATCCACATAAATCCTTAGCATTTTTATACATTACCAACACAATCCAACAGCAAGAGATACAAAAAGAAATTACACTCAAAATAACGATCGATAGTATAAAATATTTGGGAATATATCTACCAAAAGAGAGTCAGGAATTATATGAGCAAAATTACAAAACACTTGCCACAAAAATAAAGTCAGATTTAAATAATTGGAAAGACATTCAGTGCTGTTGGATAGGCCGAGCAAATATAATTAAGATGACAATACTCCCCAAACTAATCTATTTATTTAGTGCTATACCAATCAGACTCCCAAGAAACTATTTAAATAACCTAGAAAAAATAACAACAGAATTCATATGGAACAACAAAAGGTCGAGAATTTCAAGGGAAGTAATGAAAAAAAAATTAAGTTAAGGTGGTCTAGCTGTACCTGATCTAGAACTATATTATAAAGCAACAGTCACCAAAACCATTTGGTATTGGCTAAGAAATAGACTAGTTGATCAGTGGTATAGGTTAGGTTCACAGGATAAGATAGTGAAAAAAAAATAGCAATCTAGTGTTTGACAAACCCAAAGATCCCAAATTTTGGGATAAGAATTCATTATTTGACAAAAACTGCTGGGAAAACTGGAAATTAGTATGGCAGAAACTAGGCATGGACCCACATTTAACACCACATACTAAGATTAGATCAAAATGGGTCCAAGATTTAGGCATAAAGAACAAAATCATAAATAAATTGGAGGAACATGGGATGGTTTACCTCTCAGACTTGTGGAGGAGGAAGGAGTTTGTGTCCAAGGGAGAACTAGAGAGCATTATTGATCACAAAATAGAACATTTTGATTACACCAAATTAAAAAGTTTCTGCACAAACAAAACTAATGCAAACAAGATTAGAAGGGAAGTAACAAATTGGGAAAACATTTTTACAGTTAAAGGTTCTGATAAAGGCCTCATCTCCAAAATATACAGAGAATTGACTTTAATTTATAAGAAATAAAGCCATTCTCCAATTGATAAATGGTCAAAGGATATGAACAGACAATTTTCAGATGATGAAATTAAAACTATTACCACTCATATGAAAGAGTGTTCCAAATGACTATTGATCAGAGAAATGCAAATTAAGACAACTCTGAGATATCATAACACACCTGTCAGATTGGCTAAGATGACAGGAACAAATAACGATGAATGTTGGAGGGGCTGTGGGAAAACTGGGACACTGATGCATTGTTGGTGGAGTTGTGAAAGAATCCAACCATTCTGGAGAGCAATCTGGAATTATGCCCAAAAAGTTATCAAAATGTGCATACCCTTTGACCCAGCCATACTACTACTGGGCTTATACCCCAAGGAACTACTAAAGAAGGGAAAGGGTCCTGTATGTGCCAAAATGTTTGTGGCAGCCCTTTTTATAGTGGCTAGAAGCTGGAAGATGAATGGATGTCCATCAATTGGAGAATGGCTGGGTAAACTATGGTATATCAATGTTATGGAATATTATTGTTCTGTAAGAAATGACCAACAGGAGAAATACAGAGAGGCTTGGAGAGACTTACATCAACTGATGCTAAGGAAACGAGCAGAACCAGAAGATCATTATACACTTCAACAATGATATTGTATGAGGATGTATGCTGATGGAAGTGGATATCTTCAACATAGAGAAGAGCTAATCCAATTCCAATTGATTAATGATGGACAGAATCAGCTACATCCAGAAAAGGAACAATGGGAAATGAGTGTAAACTGTTATTTTTACCTTCTGAATCCAATTCTTCTTGTGCAACAAGAAATTTGGTTCTACACACATATATTGTATCTAGAATATACTGTAATATATTTAACATGTATAAGTCTGCCTGCCATCTGGGGGAGGGGTTTGGGGGAGGAAGGGAAAAAATCTGAATAGAAGTAAGTGCAAGGGATAATGTTGTAAAAAAAATTACCCATGCATATGTACTGTCAAAAAAAAAAGTTATAATTATAAAATAAAATAAAAATTAAAAAATAAAAGAAAAAGAAAATAGCTCTCTAAAAAATAAAATTGGTGAACTAGGGAAAAAATCCATAGAACAAAACAACTCACTTAAAAAGGCAAATGGACAATTAGAAAAGGATGTAAAAAAGTGGGTGAAGAAAAAAAATTCATTAAAAATCAGAAATGAGCAAATGGAAATAAATGACTTGAGAAAACACCAATAATCAGTCAAATAAAACAAACAAACAAAAAAATGAAACAATGGGGAAAATGTCAAATACCTTCTTGGGAAAACAAAAGACCTGGAAAATAGATCTAGGAGAGATAATCTGAGAATTATTGAACTTTCTGAAAAATATGATGGAAAAAAAATAGCCTGGACACTATTTTCCAAGAAATTATCAAAGAGAACTGCAACATAAAGGGTAAAAGAGAAATTGAAAGAATTCATAGATCACCTACTGAAAGGAACCCTAAAATCAAAACTCCAAGAAATATAGTGGCCAAATTCCAGAACTATCAGATGAAGGAAAAAATACTGTAAGCTGCTAGAAAAAATCAATTCAAATATAGAGGCGCTACAATAAGGAATACTCAGGATTTAGCACTGTCTATATTAAAGGATCGAAGGGCCTGGAATCTGATATTCCAAAAAGCTAAGGAACTTGGTTTGCAGGCAAAAATAACTTGCCCAACCAAAATAAGCATTTTTTTTCGAGGGAAGAAGAGGGACCTTCAACGAAATATGTGAATTTCACCTATTTCTGATGAAAAAAAAAAACTGGAACTTAACAAAAAGTAGGATCCAAAAATATAGAATTCAAGAGAAATCTAAAAATGCAAAAAGAAATCTTGGGACCTATATTTCTGGTATAAAGATATATAAAGAACACATGTATACTTTGTCCTAGAAACTAGAGGTGGAAAGGAAATTGTACCAGGAAAAGGATAAAGTGGGGGTACTATCTCTAATGAAGAGGCAAAGGAAGCCTATTATATCTGAGATAAAGAATGGAGGGGGATGAATATAGGTATCTTACACTAATCAAAATTGGCTGAAAGAGAAAAAAAATATTAGACATATTTGATTTATGCTGAAACTTCTCCCACCTCACTGAAAAGTACGAGGTGAAAAGGGAAGGAATAAGCTAAACAGAAGAGAATACAGAAATTGTGAGGAAGGGATAAGAAAGAGAGAGGAACTCTAAGGTGGGGGAGGGATACTAAAAAGGGAGGGCTATGACAAGCAAGTGGTGCTCACAAGTTTAATAATGTGGAGGGAGGTAAGGGGGAAGGAAAGGAGAAAAGCATAAGCAGGGGTTAACAAGAGGGCAAATAATACAGAACTGGTAATATTAATCATAAATGTGAATGGGGTAAACTCCCCCATAAAGAGGAAGTGGTTAGCAGACTGGATTAAAAGCCAGAATCCTACAATATGTTGTTTCTAGGAAACACACTTGAAGCAGGGTGATACATACAAAGTAAAAGTCAAAGTTTAGAGCAGAACTTACTATGCTTCAGGTGAAGTCAAAAAAGCAGAGGTATCCATCCTGATCTCAGATCAAGCAAATGCAAAAATTGATCTCATCAAAAGAGATAAGGAAGGGCACTATATCTTGCTAAAGGGTAGTATAGATAATGAAGCAATATCAATATTAAACATATATGCACCAAGTGGTGTAGCATCTAAATTCTTAAAATAGACATTAACAAAGCTGCAAAAAGAAATAGACATCAAAACTATAATAGTGGGAGATCTCAACCTTGTACTCTCAGAATTAGATAAATCAAAACACAAAATACATAAGAAAGAAATCAAAGAGGTATATAGAATACTAGAAAAGTTAGATATGATAGATCTTTGGAGAAAACTAAATGGAGACAGAAAGGAGTGCACTTTCTTCTCAGCAGTTCATGGAACCTATACAAAAACTGACCACATATTAGGACATAAAAACTTCAATTTCAAATGCAATAAGGCAGAAATAGTAAGTGCATCTTTTTCAGATCATGATACAATGAAAATTACATTCAATAAAAAGCCAGGAGAAAATATACCAAAAAAAAAATTGGAAACTAAATAATCTCATACTAAAGAATGATTGAGTGAAACAGCAAATCATAGACATAATTAATAATTTCACCCAAGAAAATGACAATAATGAGATGTCATACCAAAATGTGTGGGATGGAGCCAAAGTAGTAATAAGGGAAAATTTTATATCTCTAGAAGCCTCCTTGCATAAAATAGGCAAAGAGAAGATCAGTGAATTGGGCTTAAAACTAAAAATGCTAGAAAAAGAACAAATTAAAAACTCCCAGACAAACACTTAACTTGAAATTCTAAAAATAAAAGGAGAGATTAATAAAATTGAAAGTAAAAAAAAAAGTATTGAATTAATTAATAAAACTAAGAGTTGATTCTATGAAAAAACCAACAAAATATATAAACCCTTACTAAATCTGATTTAAAAAAGGAAAGAGGAAAATCAAATTGTTAGTCTTAAAAATGAAAAGGGCGAACTCACCACTAATGAAGAGGGAATTAGAGCAATAATTAGGAATTACTTTGTCCAGCTTTATGCCAAAAAATTTGATAACTTAAATGAAATGCAAGAATACCTTCAAAAATATAGCTTGCCCAGATTAACAAAGGAAGAAGTAAATTGGATAAAAAGTCCCATCTAAGAAAAAGAAATAGAACAAGCTATTAATCAACTCCCTAAGAAAAAATTCTCAGGATCAGATGGATTTACATGTGAATTCTATGAAACTATTAAAGAACAATTCACTCCGATGCATATAAACTACTTGAAAAAATAGAGAATGAAGGATCTTACCAAATTCCTTTTATGACATAAACATATACTGATACCTAAACCAGATAGGTTGAAAACAGAGAAAGAAAATTATACACCAATCTCCCTAATGAACATTGATGCTAAAATCTTAATTAAAATGTTAGCAAAAAGACTACAGAAAATCATCTCCAGGATAATATACTATGACCAAGTAGGATTTATACTAGGAATGCAGGGCTGGTTCAATATTAGGAAAACTATTAGCATAATTGACTATATCATTAACCAAATAAACAAAAACCATGTGATCATCTCAATAGATGCAGAAAAAGCATTTGATAAAATCCAACATCCATTCCTAATAAAACACTTGAGAGTATAACAATAAATGGATTTTTCCTTAAAATAGTCAGGAGCATATATTCAAAACTGTCAGTAAGCATTATATGTAATAGGGATAAATGGGAACCTTTCCCAATAAGATCAGGAGTGAAACAAGGTTGCCCACTATTACCATTATTATTCAATATGGTATCAAAAACAGTAGCTTTGGCAATAGTAGTCGAGAAAGACATTAAAGAAAATGGTGTAGGTAATGAGGAAACCAAACTATCACTCTTTGCAGATGATATGAGAATCCCAGAGATTCTACCAAAAGCTATTATAAATAATTCACAACTTTAGCAAAGTTAAAAGATACAAAATATATCTAATAAAACCTCAGCATTTCTATACATCACCAACAAAATCCAAGAGCAAAAGATACAAAGAGAAATTCCATTCAAAATAACTGTTGATAGCATAAAATATTTGGGAATCTATCTGCCAAAGGAAAGTCAGGAATTATATGAGGAAAATTACAAAACACTTTCCACACAAATAAATTCAGATTTAAATAATGGGAAAAATATTAAGTGGATAGGCCGAGTGACTATGATAACAATGGCAATTTATTTAGTGCTACACCAATCAGACTCCCAAAAAACTATTTTAATGACCTAGAAAAAAATAACAAATTCCATATGGAAGTACAAAAGGTCGAGAATTTCAAGGGAATTAATGAAAAAAAAAATTAAATGAATATGACCTTGTAGTGGGCTGTCGTCTCTAGAAGCTGCTGGATCGCTCTCTGGGAAGAGATCTGCTGTGTCTTCTACTCAAATCTTTCCGACAGATTCTTCTTCCTGTAACGAACCGTTGTCTCCAGGCAGTTGCTGTTAACTCTTGTCCAAAGAAGTGACTTCCCTTCCTGCAGAGAGCCCCGTCAAGCCTGATGCAATTCAGAGTCTTCTTCTTTCTCTGAGAGTCCTCTCTTTTATTCTCCCAGAGAATGGGCGTGGGATAATGCAAGGGCTTCTGGGAAGAACCACCCCAGCCAATGAGCTTGCCCCCTCTATCAAGTCAACCTGAGTTCTCACCTTGTAATTGTCCAGAAAACCTCAGTTCTCACTTAGTAATCCTAACATCTCCCCCTTTCTTTTGATTTAGAACATAGGACAGTCATGACCTTGAAACATAAATCCATCAATATGGGAAGTATTACAGATAATTACATAAATGACCTTGAAACATAAATCCATCAATATGGGAAGTATTACAGATAATTACATAAATTACATAAGCATATAGTAACATAGTAACATAACACATGCTAGAAGTATATAACATAATCATAAATTGAAAATTTATAAATGTCCATAAGTCCATTGTCCATTAGTCTCATCTTGTGTGAGGAAGTCCAATGATTCCTGCTGGTTTTAAAGTTCTTTAACAGTCTTCTTATTATCCATGCTCTTTCAGTGTCAGATGTTTCTTAGATCTTCTCCTTTATTTTGAGGTCTTTCTCTTTTTCTGTCTCTCTCTGATGGACAAGGCGAATATGACTTGTTGGCACCCATCTGATTCCTTCTCCTGCTGAAGAAATACAAGCAAACCCTCTCCCCCAGGCAGTTAACATATCTGGTCCCTTCCATTCACCACTTTCTGGATCTCTCCACATCACCTGGCGATTATCTAAGGACAGTGGAGATGCTCTCACTGGACACTGCCCTTCTGGTGGGTTATAAAACCTGTCTGCTGGAGCCAGTGCATCTTTGTCAAAAATTAGAAAATTAATGGTATAGAGAACTAAATTTAGAAGTTCCCTAGGGCTACCTGTGGCTCCCCCTTTCTTTTGTTTTTGGAGGAGTGTCTTAATATCTCTGTTTCTTCTCTCTACTATTGCCTGCCCTTGAGGATTAAAGGGTATGCCCGTGGTATGTAAAATCTTATACTGTGCACAAAAGTGTGTAAAATGTTTGGACGTATATGCAGGTCCATTGTCTGTTTTTATTGCTTGTGGCACACCCATAATTGCAAAAGCTTGTATAAGGAATTCAGTGACCACTCGGGCTGTCTCTTTTGCTGCTGGCATTGCAAATGTGAATCCTGAAAAGGTGTCTACCACGACATGAATAAAAGATAGACGACCAAAAGATTTATAATGGGTCACATCCATTTGCCAGATTTCATTGGGTCTCAAACCACGAGGATTCTTCCCTGGAGGGAGTGTAGGAGCATGGAAAGGAAGACAAGCTGTACAGCTTTTTACTATGCTCCTAGCTTCCTCTCTTGTGATTCCAAATTGTAAACGTAAAGCTCGAGCAGCCTGATGATATTTAGAATGAGATTCTTGTGCTTCCTGAAATAAAGGACTACTGGCTAACATGGTTAGAAGGCTATCTGCCTTTGAATTTCCATCAAAAATGGGACCTGGAAGTCCACTATGTGAGTGGACATGCAAGATATAAATCTTGCCTGGATGTTTTCTCACTTGCTCTTGAAGTTCCTTAAAGAGCTGATAAATATTGGAGGCTGCAAATTTTATTTGGGCTGTGGCAATTCTTTGTACTACACCTACTGAATAGGCTGAATCAGTAATTATATTTACGTCTCCTGGGTAATAAGTGAGAGCTAGCATGATAGCAAATAATTCATTCTGTTGAGTGGATTGAAAAGGAGTCCTGATTACTCTCTTTATGGTTAAATCATGAGAGTATATGGCACAAATATTTTCTTTGGAGGCATCTGTAAAGATTGTTGGTCCTTTAAGAGGAACCTTAGAAACCTTTTCTTCAAAAATCCATCGCCAATTATGTAGTAGCCGGGTAATCTTTAATGGAGATCCATGTGCAAAATTTGGAGCGGTGGCTAATAAAATTTGCCATTCTGGGATGGTCTCACAGCATACATTAATCTGTGCGTTAGTATAGAATGTGTATATTTTTTCAGGACTTATCCCAGATAATTGTGTTACTCTCTTAATAGCCTTTAATAAAATCCTAGCCACAAGCACTGGGTAAGGTGTAAGGCTTTGTTCTGGTTGTGCTGGGAGGTTCACCCACTCAATCACTCTGTCTCCTTGGTGAAGGACTGCTGTGGGTGCCTCTTTTGTAGCAAAAACTGATATTTCCAAGGGTTTTTGAGTGACTCTTTCAACCACATTGGATAAAGCCAGTTCAACTTCTCTCAAAGCCTTTTGTGCTTCTTTTGTAAGCTGGCGTGGTGAATTTAAAGCACTGTCTCCCCTTAAAATATCATATAGAGGTTGTAGTTGATTGGTAGTTAAGCCTAACACTGGACGCATCCATTGGATATCTCCTATTAATTTTTGAAAGTCATTTAAGGTGTTCAACTTCTCTGTTCTTAAAGAAAGCTTTTGTACTGTAATCAGGACTGTGTCTGTCCCTGTTCGGGCGCCAAATTGCAAAGGTCTGGTCTAGCTCCTCTTGTCAGGATAAGCAAAAGTCCTTGCCCCACGTTGGGCGCCAAATGTAGTGGGCTGTCGTCTCTAGAAGCTGCTGGATCGCTCTCTGGGAAGAGATCTGCTGTGTCTTCTACTCAAATCTTTCCGACAGATTCTTCTTCCTGTAACGAACCGTTGTCTCCAGGCAGTTGCTGTTAACTCTTGTCCAAAGAAGTGACTTCCCTTCCTGCAGAGAGCCCCGTCAAGCCTGATGCAATTCAGAGTCTTCTTCTTTCTCTGAGAGTCCTCTCTTTTATTCTCCCAGAGAATGGGCGTGGGATAATGCAAGGGCTTCTGGGAAGAACCACCCCAGCCAATGAGCTTGCCCCCTCTATCAAGTCAACCTGAGTTCTCACCTTGTAATTGTCCAGAAAACCTCAGTTCTCACTTAGTAATCCTAACATGACCTAGCTGTACCTGATCTAAAACTATATTATAAAACAATGGTCACCAAAACCATTTGGTATTGGCTAAGAAAGAGATTAGTTTATCAGTGGAATAGGTTAGGTTCTCAGGACAAAATAATGAATAAATATAGCAATTTAGTGTTTGACAAACCCAAAGATCCCAACTTTTGGTATAAGGATTCATTATTTGACAAAAACTGCTGGGAAAACTGGAAATTAGTATGGCAGAAATTAGGCATGGACCCACACTTAACACCATACATCAAGATACAATCAAAATGGGTCCATGATTTAGGCATAAAGAATGAGATTATAAATACATTAGAGGAACATAGGATAGTTTACCTCTCAGACTTATGGAGGAGGAAGGAATTTGTGACCAATGAAGAACTGAAGATCATTATTGATCACAAATTTCACAGGTGTGTAGTGGTATCTCAGAGTTGTCTTATTTTATATTTCTCTGATCAATAGTGATTTGGAACACTATTTCATATGAGTGGAAATAGTTTCAATTTCATCATCTGAAAATTGTGTGTTCATATCCTTTGACCATTTATCAACTGGAGAATGTCCTGATTTCTTATAAATTAGAGTCAATTCACTATGTATTTTGGAAATGTGGGCCTTTGTCAGAACCTTTAACTGTAAAAATGTTTTCCTAGTTTGTTGCTTTCCTTCTAATCTTGTTTGCATTCATTTTTTTTTTTTTTTTTTTTTTTTTTTCTGGTGGCTAGAAACTGGAAACTAAGTGTTTGCCCATCAGTTGGAGAATGGCTGAATAAATTGTGGTATATGAATATTATGGAATATTATTGTTCTGTAAAAAATGACCAGTAGGATGATTTCAGAAAGGCCTGAAGAGACTTACAGGAACTGATGCTGAGGGAAATGAGCAGGAGAGGAGATCATTGTATACTTCAACAACAATGCTATATGATGATCAATTCTGATGGATGTGGCCATCTTCAACAATGAGAAGAACCAAATCAGTCCCAATAAAGCAGTAATGAACTGAACCAGCTGCACCCAGTGAAAGAACTCTAGGAGATGACTATAAACCATTACATAGAATTCCCAACCTCTCTATTTTTGTCTGCCTGCATTTTTGATTTCCTTCACAGATGAATTACACACTATTTCAAAGTCTGAATCTTTTTGTACAGCAAAACAACTGTTTGGACATGTATACACATATTGTATTCAATTTATATTTTAACATATTTAGCATGTATTGGTCAACCTGCCATCTGGGGTGGGGGGGAAAGAGGGGTAAAATTAGAACAATATGTTTGGCAATTGTCAGTGCTGTAAAACTGGAAAATAAAAACTATTATAGTTTTGCTGTCTGTTTCTTCTTGCTGCTCTCTTAACTTCTCCTTTAAGAACTTCCATACTATACCACTTGATGCATATATATTTAGTATTGATATTGCTTCATTATCTATAATGCCCTTTAGCAAGATAGAGTTTTCTCCTGTACCACAATTCAAAAGGGTCAATTCTATGATGCTCAGCTTTCCTTATATGTTTGTCTTGGGTAATCCTACACAATATAGCTCATAATTTAATTGAGCTACACAAGACCCTCCACCATGACAAGGCATGTAGGAGAAATTCAGGGATCTTAATTTCTTTTTTTCTCCACTTTCTATTGTCACATCTATCAAAATCTTAATCTGGAATTACTTCATATTGCCATCCCCAAATGGGAAATCTAATGTTCTCACCAACTCCTATTTGTGCTACCTTAGTTGACATGTATAATTTTATGATTTAATGGGCAATAAAAAAATGTGAGAATCTTCAAAAAAAAAAAAAAAATGACCAGCAAGAGGAATATAGAGAGGCTTGGAGAGACTTATATGAACTGATGCTGAGTGAAATGAACAGAACCAGGAGATCATTATACACTTCAACAACATTACTATAAGAGGATGTATTCTAATGGAAGTGGATATCTTCAAAAAAGAGAAGATCTAATTCAGTTCCAATTGATTAATGATGGACAGAATCAGCTATACCCTGAGAAGGAACACTGGGAAATGAGTGTGAATGGTTTACATTTTTGTTTTTCTTCCCAGGTTATTTTTACCTCCGAAATTCAATTCTCCATGTGCAACAAGAGAACTGTTCGGTTCTGCACATAATATTGTACCTAGGATATACTTTAACATATTTAACATTTATAAGACTGCTTGCCATCAAGGGGAGGGGATGGAGGGAGGAAAGGGAAAAGTCAGAACAGAAGTGACTGGAAGGGATAATGTTGTAAAAAATTACCCAGGCATATGTACTGTCAAAAAAAAGTTATAAAATTAAAAAAAAAAAAATACTGGCCCAGGATCACTCCTACTTGGCTCCAGCCGGAGATCTGGACCTGACATTTCTATTCAGCTGAACATTGGCTCAGGCCCGCTCCCAATAAGTGCTCTCTTTCAACCAGAAATCCAAGTCTGGGGAAAGGAAAAGCATTGAGGGAATCTTATTCAGTTGGAAATGGGGGCTCACTTCTCTGCAGAGTCTGGAGCAGGACCCCGTCTTGTCAGGGAACCTCTCTGTCCCTCCTTGGCCTGGCTGCCTGCAAGGACCCCCTGCCCTCTCAGGAGATGTTCTCTTCTCAGTGTCAACCCCTCTTTATCTCTCTGCCAGGATTTCTCTGAGCCTCTCTTTATCTCTCAGCCAGGATTTCTCTGTGCCTCTCTATCTCTCTGCTAGGATTTCTCTGCACCCCTTGTTTATTTCTCTGCCAGGATTTCTCTGCACCCCTTGTTTATCTCTCTGCCAGGATTTCTCTGAGCCCCTCTTTATCTCTCTGCCAGGATTTCTCTGAGCCCCTCTTTATCTCTCTGCCAGGATTTCTCTGTGCCCCTTGTTTATTTCTCTGCTAGGACTTTGTCACTCGGAAGTCAGTCTCCCCACAAAAGCCGACTCCTGCAGCGCCAACAAGAAACTCCTTTTTGCCAGTCTGACTTTTCTGCATGTTGGGCCTGCGCCCACCAGAAAGAATCCCACAACTCTCTGATTGCCACTAACCCGTCATTCCTGTGCTCCCCAAGGAGCTACAGCACCCCCTCATTGAGCACTCCACCACAGGGGTGTGGTTACCAGCATGCCAGAAGGAGCTCTTTTGGTGGGACAGTCAGCTGTTCTCCAGACTCACTCCACCTCCTCCTGGAGGAGAAATGGGTAGAAATCTGGTTCCTCAGTGGAGCAGGGGAGGGGCAAAAAGGAGGGAGAAGAATCTATTTCAGACCCTGACTCCTGCACCTACTACCTGGAAGATCCTGGGTAAATCCCAGGATTGAAGAGATTAACCACATATTCCTTCCATTTTATCCAACTGAAAAAATTTGTTCCACAGTTGTGCCACAGTTTCTCTTTTAATGTCCTGACCCACTTTCCCTAATTGTCCTATTCAGTTACTCTGCCTCAGGTTATAACCATTCCCTTTTAATGTTAGGGTAAAGGTTTTACATCTTAGACCTTAGGCTATTCTTATTCCCTCTTAAGGTTTGATGAGATAAAGGACTTTATCCACTTAGACATCATTAGAATAGGAGCCTCTCCAGTAGCTCCCATTATGTCATCCTAGGTACCTTCCCCATTAGGTCATTGTTACTTCATAAAAGAATGTTCTATCTGATATTCAGGGCTGGATTCTTAGAGGCCATAGTCTCCTTCAGCCCTGGTCCCAGTAAATCTCACCATTTAATAAATTCTGTATTGAATACTCTCTAATCTGTCTTGCTCTGTTTCTCTGGCATTACAAATTGGGATTAATAACAGCACATCACAGAATTGTTGCAGAATCAATAACTGAAAACTAGGAGTGTCAGTCCCACCAACAAGATAGAGTTCCCTGGAGCATCACTAATGATGGCTCAGTCACTGCAGGCACCAGACACTGCCCTGAGCACTTTACAATTCTTTCATCTCTTTCTCCATTCTTATTGCCAAAGCTAGTATTTCTAATACAATATTGAATGGTAATGGTGATAGTGGATAACCTTGTTTCATTCCTGATCTTATTGGGAATGGTTGCAGTTTATGCCCAATACATATGATGCTTTCCTGATGGTTTTAAATAGATGCTTCTGAATATTTTAAGGAAAAGTCCATTTATTCCTATACTCTCAAGTGTTTTTAATAGGAATGGATGTTGGATTTTATCAAATGCTTTTTCTGTATCTATTAAGATGATCATATGGTTTTCGTTAATTTGGATATTAATACAGCCAGTTATACTGATAGTTTTCCTGCATTCCTGGTATAAATCCTACTTGATCATGGTATATTATCCTGGGGATGATTTTCTGTAGTCTTTTTGGTAATATCTTAAGATTTTAGCATCAATATTCATTAGGGAAATTGGTGTATAATTTTCTTTCTCTGTTTTCAACCTACCTGGTTTAGGTATGAGTACCATGTCTGTGTCATAAAAGGAATGTGGTAGGACTCCTTCATTCCCCATTTTTTCAAATAGTTTATATAGCATTGGGGCTAAGTGTTCTTTAAATGTTTGGTAGAATTCACATGTAAATCCATTTAGTCCTGGGAATTTTTTCTTAGGGAGTTGATTAATAGCTTGTTCTATTTATTTTTCTGAAATGAGACTACTTACGCAATTTACTTTCTCCTCTGTTAATCTGGGAAGCCTATATTTTTGGAGGTAGTCGTCCATTTCACATAGCTTATCAAATTTATTGGCATAAAACTTGGCAAAGTAACCCCTTATTATTTCTTTAATTTCCTCTTCATTTATGGAAAGTTCTCCCTTTTTATTTTTAAAACTAATAATTTGATTTTCCTCTCTCCTTTTTCTAATCAGATTTGCCAAAGGTTTATCTATTTTATTGTTTTTTTTTTCATAAAACCAACTCTTAGTTTAATTTATTACTTCAATAGATTTTTTACTTTCAATATTATTAATTTCTCTTTTTAATTTTAGAATTTCAAGTTTAGCATTTCATTGGGGTTTTTAAATTTTGGTCTTTTTCTAGCTTTTAAATTTGCAAGCCCAATTTCTTGATCTTCTCTTTCTCTATTTTATTCAAATAAGCTTCTAAAGGTATAAAATTTCCCCTTATTACCACTTTGGCTGCAAGAGATTTAATTTCTTTATCCACTCTTATCTTTAAATGAGTGGGATGACTTTTCCAGACTCTCTTGACAAGCTTCTCTTTTTTCCCCCCATTTTTCTTCTAGCTCTCTTGTCAGTGACTCTTTAATTTTTCTGAGATTCTTGTGTGTTGGGGCCAGATGATATCCCCTTTTGAGGATTCATCTGGAGACAGTCCATTTTTGGTCTCCTCAGGGTTTAAAGTTTGCTCTCTATCCATATGGAAGCTATCAATAGTTAGAGTCCTTTTAAATGTTTTGCTCATTTTGTCAGAGAAGAATCAAAGAAGACAAACTAGCAAAAAAAAATCAAAAATACAAAAATACAAACAAATGCAGTCTGATTTTTTGAAAGATGGGGTAGGACTGGATGGTATTACTGAGCTTCCACTAGCAGGACATCAATGGCTGTGCTGCTAAAGAGTGCTGAGACACTCCAGGTGTCTTTTCTGGGTTATAGTCTTTATGCCTGTGTTTACAGCTTCTGTGCTGATCTACTAGCTTGCTGCCAAGACAAAATAGCCACATTATGGTAAAGTTATTTTGCATAAATAGCTGAGATCACAACCCACCCCACTCCAATCTGTTCAGATGAGCTGTCTGCCAGGCTCTCACTGCCTCTGCTTGCCCTCAGCCTGTGCCCAATCTAATCGTCCCCACCCTCAAGCAAAAATAGACTTTTAATGGAGAATTTCAAGGATGTCTTCTGTTGGTATTTGTGGGATTTTTTTTCAGTCAAGCAGTAATCCCGAGGCTTGTCATGAAATAAATTCTGAAAACAAAGATGGAGATTAAGTAGATGTGTGTCTCCTCTCCACCATGTTGGCTGGAAGTCCCCTTCCATCTTCAGTTCTGTACATGTTACATCTCACCCAGAGGAATGTAAACCAGAGGGTGAGGGCTGTCACTTTTACTAGGTGTCTAATAAATGCATGATGGGGTGGATCAAAGGCCTCTCCAACTTTTGGGAGGATACACAGAAGGAATATCCCAGGATGAGGAGTCCTCCAGAGCTATTGAGTTCTAGAATGAATCCACATCCCAGGGAGACCCCAATCCTTGGAAACTTGATTGTGCAGGGAATGTCCTGGCACCTCAGGCTTGCTGCAATAGAAACTGCCATGTATAAAGTGCCCACAATGTGCCAGGCACTGTGCTGATCCATTTATAGATATTTGTCCCGGTCCAGCAGGACTCAGTTATTCGGGGAGTCGAGGGGGACCCAGCCTGAAAGAGAAACGGGTGAGAAAGAAGAGCGAGACCAAGCAGATTCTTGTCAAGGTCTCAGTTTATTGCTCTAGGGATACAGCCTATATAGCAAAAAGCATGAGAAAGAGAAGTAGATTTGGGCCTGGGAAAGGAACATGGGAATAGCTGGTTCAATGAACAGGAACAGTATACAATGCTGGGATATTCTATGGTCGGCCAATTCTCGAAACTATTTGTCTGAGGGTAAGCCCCACTTAGGGGGGAGAGACACCTGGGCTGAATCCCTTGGCTCCCGACAGATATTAACTCATTTACTACTAATAATAATAACTAATATTTATGGAGCACATCCTGAGAACCAGGCCCTGTGCTACCGGCTTTACAATTACCTCATTTGATCCTCACTAAAGCCCCAGGAGTTAGGTGCTATTATTACTCCATTTTACATCAGGGCAAACTGAGGCAATCAGAGGGGTTTCCCAGGGTACCAGAGCCAGCCAGTGTCTAAGGCTGCAGTGGGACTCAGTTCTTCCTGGCTCCAGACCTAAGCCCCCTAAGTACTGTCCCACTTAGCTGCCCCTTTATTCAGGCCAGGTGTCCCTGGTGTTCCTGACTTAGCCCTTGACCTTTCCCCTTACCTTGTACTCTCCCTTTCCACCTCAGGGATCAGAGAATAATAGACTTGGGCAGGACCATGGAGAGTTCTGGGCTCCTCCCACAGGCCCACCCTGTTCTGTCTGAGGCTGGACCAGATCTTGGACCTGGAGCCAGAAGCCCTCAGAGGTTATGAGTCTGACCCGCTCCTGCTCCAGAAGAGGCCCAGGGAGGACAGGGATCTCAGCTAATCACAGAGATCAGCTGGGATCCCCCTGGGGGTAAATGATGGGTGATCAAAGGACCCTGTGCTGAGAACTCCCTCTGTGTGGATCAATGTGTGAACCAAAGGCCACAGCAGAGGTTTGTGAGCCCCCTGGTCCTAGGTTCTAATGGCAAAGAGGCCCAGAGAGGGGATTTAGTCTCAAGGAGTGTGAAAAGGTGCTTAGGGAGCCCTGGCAAAGCAGAGGGCAATGCTGCCTGTTCTTGTATATTATTCCCATTATTACAGTGCTCTGTGGGTCAGATATGGGCAGTCCTGAGCCCTCGGGAATCCCCATTGCCTTCTGTTTTAGGAGCTGTGATCGCTGGGAAGGCAGCGCCCTGAAAGTCCTTCCCTTCCAGGAAGGATGAGGGACCCTTATTAGATGCATCACAGATGCCTGGTTCTGAGTCCTTGTCTGTTGGGCCTTCTATGTGGGAAAAAAAATGAACAGCCGTCCTGCTGCCAGTCCCTTTGTGTATCTTATGTTTCCTTTTCTAGCCAGAATGGCAGTCATCTCTTCAGTGTTCTGGATGGGCTGCAATGGTCCCCTCAGAACCTGAAGGGTCAGATACACGTTGTTTATACCAAAAATTCATTCAAATATTCCCACCTAAAAGTGGATCTTTAGGAGGGTAAAAGTGAAAAGAGAAAAAGTTCTGTGGAATTCCCAGCGTTCCCTGCCAGAGGGGGAGGGCTGACTGAAGTCTCCTTGCCCAGAGGACTCACAGCAGGATCCCAGATTCACATGGAAACAAAGTCTTAAAAATACCACTGTTCTCTACCATAGTGTCTTTATTCACAAAAAGTCCCAGATAATGTTCGGGTGCTTGTGGCTTGTGTGTATATATTGGGTGTGTATTGTGTGTGTGTGTGTGTGTGTGTGTGTGTGTGTGTGTGTTAAATGAAACCCCTTTTATTCCCCAATATTCTCTGCTAGGAACACTTTGAGGAGACCCTACACAGGAGTCATAATGAAGCTTTGTTTTAATGTTATTTTTTCCCTGAGATTTACTCCAAAATGGGAAGAATAAGCCTCTGAGAGAACCCTGACCTCCCCCTTTGGGGGGGGGGGGGGGGGCAATTCCCAGAAGATCCAAAAGTGGATCTTCTATTGGAAGGGTCTCACATTGGATAGAGACAGGTGACAGGAGGCAAGTTCAAATCTGGCATCAGGCACTTACTGGAATGGCTTTCTGATCCAAGGCAAGTCCTTCACCTTATTTGCTTCAGTTATTTCATCAATCAAAGGCCTTGGAGGGGGAGGGGCAAAGCCCTCTAGGGAAAGCTCAAAATGGGATCACTGAAGATTAGATCTGACCAAAAGGACTGAACCTTGCTGGGCCCATTTCCTAGATCTAGAGAAGGAAGGGACCAAACGTCCTTGTGCTCAAAGGCACAAGGCCTCTGAGGTCCCTGCCAGTTCTGGCTGTATGATTCTTTATCTTGTTATAAGTAATAAGGTTGGAAAGATGGTCTGGGATCCAGGAGGCAAAGGTAGATATACCAAAGTATTTCATGTCTGATTCTGTTCATTTTTCATCCACAGCTCTGATTGGAATTCACTTCCAGGAGCAGCATCCCATCCCCTAGGATTAAACTGATCTCTTAAACTGGAATCCCGGAGCAAAATGGCCCCATCTCATCCACTCAGGTGCCTCTTCGTCAGAATGGAGTGCTAAAGGGTAGAGCCATAAACTCTGGTCCAAAGGGTTTCTGACTGCATAAACTCCACCTGGGAACCTTCTCTAAGGGCAGTGGTTGGGAGTAGGAGGGAATTAGCTTTTGGGTAAAACCTCAGGATTGTTCTGCTCCATATTGTGTAAAGGCAGGCAAGTCATTCTAATCTCCTGGGAGTCATTTCCTCATCTGTATAGTAGAGATTTCATAAAAGATTTCCTCCAAATGTTTCTGGGACTTCAGAAATCCTTGCTCCCACCGCCCAAATTGCAAAGGTATATCTGTAGATCCTGTGATTTCAAACTTCTCAGGTGGGAAATATGATGAGTCTGCAAGTGTCTTTATTCTAGATGTTGGAGAGTGGAAATCTGTCCTCAAAATCCTGGACTGAGGAACCTCTGAGGCTCCTTTCATCTCTAACAGACGGATGTTATAATCCTGCAGAAAGAGTGAGACCCGCTGGCAGACGAAAACTATGAGCACTGAACTTTCTATGATTACTCTCCTAAATGGATTACACTGGGCCCTGAGCCTGGGACCTGGCTCACTTGGACCCTGGTTCAGGGACCTGGATGAACATTGTTTGGGTCAAAAAGACCTACACAAATTGACTACTCAGAGATTACTCATAGAAAACAGAATTATTTTTTTTATTTTATTTTTTATTCATTTTTCCAAACTATCCCCTCCCTCCCTCCACTCCCTTCCCCTGATGACAGGTAATCCCATACATTTTACATGTGTTACAATATAACCTAGATACAATATATGTGTGTAAATACCATTTTCTTGTTGCACATTAATTATTAGCTTCCGAAGGTATAAGTAACCTGCGTAGATAGACAGTAGTGCTAACAATTTACATTCACTTCCCAGTGTTCCTTCTCTGGGTGTAGTTATTTCTGTCCATCATTGATCAACTGGAAGTGAGTTGGTTTTTCTTTATGTTGAAGATTTCCACTTCCATCAGAATACATCCTCATACAGTATTGTTGTTGAAGTGTACAGTGATCTTCTGGTTCTGCTCATTTCACTCAGCATCAGTTGATGTAAGTCTCTCTGAGCCTCTCTGTATTCCTCCTGCTGGTCATTTCTTACAGAGCAATAATATTCCATAACCTTCATATACCATAATTTACCCAACCATTCTCCAACTGATGGACATCCATTCATCTTCCAGTTTCTAGCCACTACAAAAAGGGCTGCCACAAACATTTTGGCACATATATGACTCTTTCCGCTCTTTATTATTTCTTTGGGATATAAGCCCAGTAGTAGCGCTGCTGGGTCAAAGGGTATGCACAGTTTGATAACTTTTGGGGCATAGGTCCAAATTGCTCTCCAGAATGGCTGGATTCTTTCACAACTCCACCAACAATGCATCAGTGTCCCAGTTTTCCCACATCCCCTCCAACATTCATCATTATTTGTTCCTGTCATCTTAGCCAATCTGACAGGTGGAAAACAGAATTATTTTTAGAATCTCAAGAAGTGGACCCCATCCTGGTCTGTGAGCCAAATGTCACAGCAGAACAGAACCATTCCCTTTAAAATGTTCACAGTATTTATACCTTTCAGACAAAGAACCCCCAAATCCCACCTTCTATATCAGGGGTTCTCAAACTAAGGCCCGAGGGCCACATGCAGCCCACTGAAGATGTTTGTGAGGCCCCGCCAGGTTATGGAAAATGGGCTGAGGGACAGAGACAGAGTGTGAGCTTTTGTTTTTGTTTAGCCCTCCAACGGTCTGAGGGACAGTGAACTGGCCCCCTATTTAAAAAGTCTGAGGACCACTGCATATGGTGTGATTGGTCACATAAGCTCTATTCACCTTTTTGGTATGGAATGTAGTAAAATGTATACCTTCCTTCTTTGGACAATGGAATGTAGTCCAGGCCTTATCTAAAATCACATGCTTCTAGGGAAGCCAAAACTGAGGTCTTCAAGGCTTCAATTAATTTAGCTAACAAGCTCTGATCAATATATGCTTGATCTGTAAATTCTTTGCCTTTTTTTCCCCCACACAGCATCAAGGCTAACAATTTTACAATATTTTAGGGAAATTGTCATTTCCGAATGATTTAATAAATCTTGTGACCTACAATAGAATATTTCATGAGGTTTCTCCATCACAGGTTATTGGCTGAAGTCAGGTCACAAAACTATTTTCCTACAAAAGGCACCTCTGGGATGGAGCCTGACTTGGAACAAAGGACAGAGAGGTCAAAATATAATTTTGCACTTATGATTTCCCTGGATGCAGGGACTCAGCTGGAGATGCCCCAGGCAGGCTGGTCCCCAGAAGTCTTCTGAGACTGAGACTTCTCTGTGGAAAATGGAGTAAGAGGAATGGACTCCACAATTATCTAAAAATAAATGTACCCAGAGACAGAGAGAAAGTATATAATGGTCACTCATCTTGCACCTTTGTCCTTGTCTTACACATGGACCTGACTCATGTCCCTCTGGTTCTTCCAGCATGACCTGGAGATCAGAGCCCGGGCTTCTGTAAATAGACAGGTCATGTCTGGTGCTGAAAAGTTCCTCCTCGGTCCCTGACTCAAGCAGCTGACTTGGCTGGAGCATGAGCAGTGGCTCCATTGCTTCAGAGTTAGAACTTTGCTTACTGTTCAGGGAGATGTGGCCCCATATTGTGAGAAGCATTTCTCACCTCGTTTCTTCCCTTGCTGTGTCTCTGTGGCTGCTTTTTCCAGGTTCTGGGCAGATTTGCTACAAAGATGATCAACTCCCTTTTTACATCTCTGGAGATGTGGAGATTGGCTTCTTTTTACCCATATACACAGCTGAAGTGAGCAATGTAACAGGAGCAGAGCGGTTTCAGAGGCCTCCTAACAATGCTTGTAGGGCTTATAGGTAAGTGTCTCTCTCTGCCTGTGCTCATTTCCACTGAGATGATGCAAGAAAAGTCCTCGTTGTTCATTATGAGTCAAGGTGCTATCCCTTCTCCTTGTCTCTTTATGTTTGTATCTTCTTGGCAGCTTTCATTCTGTCTCCTTAACGTCAAAGTTGAAGAAAGAAAACCTCCCTCCCCTCCTTTCCCCTTCCCATTGCCCATCAAACAAGCCATCCCCAGCTTTCTCAGTCCCTACCAGGTTCTGTGTTTTCTCTCTCTCCCTTCCAGACCATCCTGACTTCATGTAAACATTGAAGGGTTAATGGCCTGAAGCAGCAGAAGTACTTGGGCCCTGCTGCCTTTCTATCCTAGGTCAGAGTTCTTGCTGAGTATAAGATCCTGAGCAAGGGAAAATCTGCCCCTTTCACAGGAAGGAAAACTGTGTCTCCTCTCCAGCTTTGCCTATCTGACAACAAAAGAGCATGCCTTGTTAGGAAGTCATGGGACCCCTCCTTCAGGAAATTTAGGGCTAGGGATAATTCTACTCCTCCCACCTCATTTGTCAGTGGGAAATATGATGTTATGTTTACTTTCTTGTGGGTAGGTGATTTTATGATTATTTTCTATTCTTTTTGTACAAAGTAATGTTGTCACGAAAGTCAGCATGTCCCAGCTTAGGGAATATCAAAGGTATTGAATATGTTAGGACTGATGGAGGCTGGAACTGGGGGCTCCCAAAATTTGACTTTACTTGGAAAAGACAGCATTGTGCAGGATGGAGCACTAGCAAGTACTCAGACTTGCAAATAGCTTTATGAAATGCTGGTTCCCTCTCAGGGATGTCTGGAGAATTCTGTTTTCTCAAGGTGGTGTGAGAGGGGCTTCTTTTCATTTCTCAAGCTAACTCTTCCTTAACTGGATGAACCTGGGACAGATAGGTGTGTGATTTCTTTCCGGGATTTTTCTAGGAATCCTGACCTTTGTGCTGCTGCATAGGTCTTAGCTTTTTGCATTATCACCATCAACTCTCTTTGCAAATCCCTCCTTTCCATAGCAGGATCTCAGTACATAGCCATGCAACACTCATATATAACCTTTTGTAAGTCTGCACTGTAGCAAAAAATTCAGACTCCTCCACTGAATTATAAATCATTTTCCTCTAACACATCACAGGCGAAGCTGATAGACTATTTACTGTGTCTTCTGCTTGTTGAAGACACACCATGAGTTTCACTGAATGATTCCTTGGCAGATAAAAGTTCTTTTCTGAACCTTGTTGTAGCCTTATGTCATTATTTAATCCCTCTGGATTCTTTTTTCATTTCTCCTTTTCTTTGTACTTATAAATAAAAATTCTCTTTGATTCAATATTCATAAATTATAAATATTTTATAACAATTGTGTATATTATTGTCTAAGAAACAAGGCCATGAAATGACATGATTTATTGGTTATTCTTTTAATGCTTTAATATGCTTCTTTTTGTTCTATTTGTTATTCAGCATCTAGGAAAAGAGGGAAGTTTGACCTAGAGGGGAAGTGTCCCCACCCATTGGTGAGACATTAAACAAAAATCCTGTTCTAAATCAAATGCCCTTTTATGTTTTATGAATTATTTGATTTTTACCTTGAGAACTTCACCCCATGGAGAAGGCAAGGACTCTATATTGTCAGCATCCATGATAATTTGATGGAAATTAAATATAAGTGAGGATAATGTCACAATACCTTATTTCTTCCTCCCATTATACTCTAAACAGTGGTCCTTAAACTTTTTAAATAGGGGGCCAGTTCACTGTCCCTCAGACTGTTGGAGGGCCCAACTATTGCAAAAACAAAAACTCACACTCTGTCTCAGCCCATTTGCCATAACCTGGCCGGCTGTATCTGGCCCGAGGGCTGTAGTTTGAGAACCCCTGCTCTAAGGCTTCTAGAGTCAATGACTATCCATGTTTTCTTGTCAAATGAGTGAATGACTCAAGCAAGCAGAGTTACATGAGGACATACATCCAATAGTCCTCACCCTTTAAAAAATTACAAAAAGAAAAGAATATTGGAACAATGTGTATGGACAGAGGCTAGTTTGAATTCATATGGAAGGAGCTAAATAACTATTGCAGTCCTTACTTATCTCTAAATGTTGGGAAAGTCCCTCTTCTGAAATGAATTCTGTGTGAAGTTTGCATTAATGTTCTTTAACATTTACCATTAATTCATCAGATATATTGAAAAAATTACCAGCAAATCCTCATGCCTGGTTTCACTCTGCATGAGATTAACAGGAATCCCAATCTGTTGCCCAACATTTCCCTGGGATACCATATGTACAACTCCTATTCCAGTGAAGAAAGGACCTTGCAGAACTACCTGCAGTGGCTGTCTGGAACAAATCAGCCCCTCCCTAATTACAACTGCAGAGAGCAACGAAAGGTTGTGGCTGCCATTGGAGGAGCCACATCAGCTCTCTCTGTTCAGATGGGGACCCTGCTTGACCTCTACCACTTACCACAGGTGAATGAGATAGAACCTAATACGTTCTCGGTTCTTCTATACAACTCAGTAGTCATAGCAGTAAGATTGGTGATATAAGTACTAGAAGCAGCAGCAGTAAAAACAAATGCACTTATGGATACTTTTATAAATTAAAAATGCTTTACATATGTATTTCTTTTGATTTTTCACAACAAACTCATAATCAAGTTACAATCTTGTAACTCCCATTTACAGTGAAAGCTACTGTGACTGAGAAAAGTTAAATTGTTATCATGCAGCTAATGATTAACTGTGAAAGTACTTAATCTAGTTTTTTTAGATCACTTTTACTCTGTAGTGACTGAAGACAGCCACTGTTTTCATCATCAGGGAAACTGATCAACTCCTAGAACATTAACCATATTGTAAGCCAAGAAGCCATTTATCGTTCAAATCAAGAAAGGATCTGAAAGCAAAACTAGTTATATTTGCCCATTATACAGATAAATTCAATAATGATTGGAGAAGTTAAAGTGTTTACTCAACACTACAAAATTCACTGGTGGAAGAGAACTGATCAGATCTTACCATTCTTGACTTTAAGTTGAATGAACTTTCAGTCTTTTACATCTCATCCTTTGAGTTTCATTTTTCATGATCACTTAGCCCCTCACTATTAGTCCAGAATTTATTGAGATGATAATTATTTATAAAAGGAAACTGAGCATGAGCATTGATGTATAAGGTGCTTGTTTTGGGGAGCACTGGGAAGCCTGTCCACAGAGCTGTCCTAAGAACTTCATAAGCATTTTTTCAAATGTACAAGAGTTTAAGAACATTCCTGACATTGTTCTCAAAGAAGATACTATCTTTATTAATGGGCACAGAAGGAAAGCAGAAAGAGTGCAAAGAATGACATTTCAGAAAGCACCTCATATTTTAAAAACTGAAAAGAGACCTCTCTGAGCACTGTAGTTTAAGCTGGCTGCTTAGTGAACTTTGTCATTGGTCAGACACATGAGTGACTGTTTTGTGTGTTCAGAAGCAAGAAGAAAATTAGGGATGATTTCATGGAAGAGAAACAATGAAAATTTAGATGGTTTCATTGAAAGGAAATGGAGGACAGTATTGAATATAGAACTATGCATATAAAAAAGTGAAGTATTAGAAACCTCTCTCCATTTATATCGACATTCCATATTTTAAAGCTCTCCTGATTTAACCCAACATTATTTAACTATAATTCCTTTATAGATACAGATTCACTATTTAAGGCCCTTGGACAAAAAGCATTTGAGATATTTGTTGTGTCACTAACATTGAAATTATAAATAGTCCTGACCATATATTTGGAGAATAGTAAAAACAAAAACTTATAAGCTCAAAGAGCATAGGAATTAACTCTAAATGTCCTTGTGGAAACACGTCTGACCTGTCTCATTGAGGGAATATGAGAAAGGGTTCATCAAGCAGCTTTGTTGCCAGATAATATAATAGCAGGAAGTCTGGTCTAGAGAAGAGGCAATCTGTTCCATCTGGGATTATTATTTTTCCTTGGTCCTGATCAGAGAGAACATGGCAGAATAAGTTAAATAAGTCTCCTTCGCTAGTCAGATTCTTTCCTCCTGTGATGTGTGGATATATATCAGATCCTCAGATCTGAAACACTATTTGTCATAGATGACTTGAATTTTTATCACCCCTCTTATGCAGTCCGCAAATATCTGTTTTTTTGTCAATGAGATAAATATTCTTGCCAAAGATTGTGGTGATTATTAACAAATTTGGGGACAGATGTTCTGATGTCTCTTGGAGAATAAACAATACATTTCAAGAGATAAATGGGCTTTCAGAGAGAAATTGTCATCTGTGATAAACTTTACAATAAAATCTAAAATTTTTTCTAACAATAAATATGCCCATTTGAGTATGTATTTTACTTTAGTTCTCTCAGCAGCAGCATGCACCTGCTCATCCATATTTTTTCTCATATAGATTTCTTATGGTCCATTTGATCCTGGTCTTACTGACAAAGTCCAGTTTCCTTCCCTCTATCAGATGGCCCGCAAATCCTCTTCTCTTCACCAAGGAATTGTCCGCTTATTGGTATATTTTCAATGGAACTGGATAGGTCTGATTGTCTTTGATGATATGAGAGGTGAGGAATTCCTCAGGGAAATGAGAGAAGAAATGAAAAAGAACAGAGTTTGTGTGTCCTTCACAGAGAAGATCCCTCTCAGTGACAGAAAAAATAGGGAGACTTCTGTGGCCTTCAAGTCCAGAATCCTAATTTCAGAAGTCAAAGTCATTGTCATTCATACTGACACAGATTCAGTAACAATTATGGGAACCCCACCAGGATTTTTATTCCCAAGCAAGAAGGTGTGGATTTCCACATCTCATTCAGACACTACAACAAGAGCGGTGTACCATTATGGTTTCACTTTCCATGCTACTCTCTTCTTTTCACACTTGACTGCTCCAGTCCCTGGGTTTGAGAGTTTTCTGAGGGAGTTTATTCCACCTTTAAACATGAGGAAATTTTTTCTTAAAGCATATAGGCCATCACCTTTGAAATGCTCAGATCAACCAGATATCCCAGAGCAAGATTTATATTTACCAAATGCCTCCCTAAAACATTTACCTCTTTACCCTGTGGACATGACAACATCTGCCTTGTGTTACAACATCTACAATGCTTTTTATGCTGTGGCTTGGGCTCTCCATGAAATACTGATGAAAAGATCTGAGAAAAGATCCTTGGGAAATGAAGAATCTCTATTGCCTCATTCATGGCAGGTAATATTAAAAGTGTGGTGAATTTTTAGTTATGAATTTTTGAGCATGTATTTTAGCAAGAAGTGGGACACGGGAAACATTAAAGACTTTTCAATTTCTAAAATTATTCTGATTGTGTGTTCTTCAACAATTGTATTATTGGTTTCCAATATTTGTCAAATTGCAAATAAAGTTAAAATTAAATTTCCTTCCTAAAGTCTTAGAGTTGTAAATAACCTTAGGTTTCATATTTCTTATTCAGCTCTGTTGTTTTTATCATAATTATTTGAAGGCCTTTTATTTCATTAGGAACTCTTTTTTTTTTCCCTGAAGGACTGAACTTAGGTTTTCTGAGTAATTGATCCTTAGTTGTAAGCCAGATACTTTTTTTCTCAAAATTATCCTATTCCAAGCACTCTGATCTTTCAATTAAGAAGGTGAGAATTCTTTTGTTATTCCCATTGTGGCCATAATGTATAGATTTGTTTCTTACTACATCTTTACAATATTTTCTTTCTTTTTTCTTTTCTTTTTTTTTCCCCTAATGCTGGGGTTAAGTGACTTGCCCAGGGTCACACAGCTAGGAAGTGTTAAGTGACTGAGACCAGATTTGAACTCGGATCCTCCTGAATACAAGGCTGGTGCTCTATCCACTGGGCTACCTAGCTGCCCCTAATATTTTCTCCTTCACCTTGGAGGTCTAGAATTGGACTGTAATATCCCTGGTGAATTTCTCTGGGGATCTTTTTCAGTAGATGATCTGTAGCTTCTTTTATACTCTATTTTACCTCATATTTTGGAATGCAGGAGAAATTTACTTGATACTTTCTTGAAAGACAGAATTCATGTTCTTTTTCATTGTTGAACTCATGTAATCTCATAATGTTAAATGCTCTCTCTTCTATCTGTTTTCCAGATCAGCATTTTCCATTGTGGCATTGAATATTGTTTTCCATTCTTTTTCCTTTTGGCTTTTTCCTTTAATTTCTCAAAGCATCATTACCTTCTACCTTCTTAGTTCTCATTTTTAAGCAAATATTCTCCTCAGTGGTCCACTATATTTCCTGTTCAATTTGTCCACTTCTGATTTTCAAGGCATTTTCTCCTATATGACTTTTTCTGCTCCCTTTTACATCTCTCTCATTTCTCTTCATAATTTTTTTCTCTTCCTCTCTGACTTCATTTTGATAAGAAAAAGGATGTCTCAATTTCAGGAGTTTTGTACAGCTATTTTTCAGGGATTCTTCTAGGGTCCTGGAAGTTCATTTCTTTCAAGGTTGTCTGATCTTAGGAAAAATGTGTTTATTAATGTCCTGGCCTCTGTTCTGTTTGTAAGTTGCCACAAGCACTTTTTCCTGCCCTACAACTATGAGAAGATCCATATTTCACTGTTGCTAAATGTTCTGGTGTTCTACTTCTCTTCCTCACTTTCCAACTGTGATCCAGGAAGGTGTTCTCCATCTGGGTACTAACAAAGCAAGCCAGTTCTGCCCCAGGGCTTTAAAAGAGACACTTGTAATGTAGTGGGCTTAAGGCCCTTTAAGATTCCTTGTCTGATCTATCTTTGGAACAAGATATTCCTAAAGGAAAAGATCTGTATCTGATCCAGTTTGGGCTGTACCCAGCCCCCAATTGGTTTGGGTTTTCAGCCCCCTTTGATACAAGATCTGGTCAGAACTAGTTTGGGCTGTACCCAGCCCCCGCACTGGATCTGAGCTGGCTTGGATAAAGCCTGACAAAAATCTGGCCTTCAAGGAATTAACCTGAGCTCCGCCCATTACTTCTTCAAGCAGATAAAAAGGGCAAAGCTAGAACCATCTTTGGTTCAGAGATTTGAAAGATGCCAGCTAAGATGCTTGCATCAGAGATTCTCTGTCCCCGCCGCTTTCGGCGTATATCTTCCTCTATCTAATGCCTTTTACTAACCAGACCTTAACCTTGCTTCCAAACCTGGCAATAAACATCTTTTACCCATCTAGGTTTTCGGCCTGTAAATTCATTTACAGGGGACTCTCGCCACCACTAGGCCTGATTTAACTTTGTATCCTTGTGCCGAATCCTAAAGGGGTTGCAGGGGAGCTCCATGTGACTTCCTGTACCCCGAATCCTGCCACTAGACCTCACTTAATCCTATTGAGATATATACCTCATTATTAGGTATTTACCTCATGATTTGGTTCAAGTTACCTCATCATTTTGAGGTTCCCTATTACCTCATCAGTAATACCCTTCTGACAAGCTCTTCAACCCTATTAACATCTGTGGTCCAAGCACTCCTGCAATGGCTGCCACTTCTGCTGCATCTTCAGGTGCTTTGTGTTCAGTGGCTGCTCTGGTTCAGTTGAGCTCCTGGTTGACATCAAGTGCTTTGAATGTTTCATAGTTTGTCCTACAGATGGGAGATTATCAAGAATGGGAGGGTCTGGCCTGTGCTTCAGAACAGTCTCTTCCAAGGCAGGAGGAAGGGCAGAATAGGAGAGATTTAAGGCAAAGGCACCCACCAGGATCCTATTGCAATAATCTGGATGTGAAGTCATGAGGATGTTCCAATAGTGAAAACAGGAGGGGAAAATATTAGAGAGATTTCTCAAGCAGACCTCGGCAATAAATTATATAAAGGGGGTGAGAAACAATGAGGACTTGAGTGTGAAACAGAAACTACAAACCCAGGAGATGCAGGCAACCCTGCGGGTTTCAGAGGGTCATTTCTGTGTCCCAGAAGAAGCTCAGATTTGATACCACCTGAAAATCAGAGCACAAGACTCCACAAATTCTCGTGTACAATTGCCTTTCCTTGAGGTGCGGCTCACTGATGAGCGTTTCTCTTCCTTTCCAGCTACTCTCCTACCTAAAGAACATCCAATTTAAGAACAGTGTTGGTGAGCAGGTGTTTGTGGATGAGAATAGACGTAGAGAGGCCCAGTATGCCATTATGAACTATGTATACTTCGATTATGATAATGATCATCTTCTGTACGTGGGGGATTTTATCCCAGAAGCTCAGCTCACTCAAGATTTTACAATTTGTGCAAATGTCATAGTGTGGGACACATGGAATTCAAAGGTCAGACACATTATTAATGTTAATTTATGATCTTAAACAGGAAGAATCCTTGATTTATGTGGTGTACTCTCCATTACTGATAGGTTCAGCTGGGTAGGAAAATAGCTAGACTGTAAGCCCTAGTTCTGTTTCACTTGACATAACTTCATACGTCTCCCCTGTTTTTTCTGTACTATTCTCTTTATCATTTCTTATAACACTATAATACTTTATTATATTTATATACATCTACATAGGTATTTTGTTACACACACAGACAAATTTTGTTGCATATATATACACATATGTGTAAATTTATTTCTATGTATTCCCACAGATATCTATAAATATAATATGTAGTTCAACAAATCTTCAATTTATAGATACCATTTCATATTCCCTTTTTTCTCATTTCCAAAAAAGGAATAAATATATTTTAAATTGTATTTATTTTCAACTTAAATAGGAAAGAATGAAAAAATCTTTAGCTTGTATGCAGCACAACATACAAGATTCAATATATAACATGACTTTCCATTTCACACTGCTTACTTTTTTCCTTAAAAATGTATCTGTTAATCTATCTATTTGTTTGGGTATGTGTGTGTGTGTGTGTGTGTGTGTTTGTGTAAAGCAAAAGTATCTATATTCTGTCTCTCTTTAGAGGTAAATTCTTTATGCTTGCAGCTTTTCTTTGTAGTTGATTGTAGAAGTTTTAGCACAGAAAAATGACTTAGAATTTAAAAGTGTTCTTGGAAAACCATCACTGTTACTGTGCACAATATTTTCTAAATTCAAATCATTTTACTTTTTGTTATTTCATTCAACGTTTTCCCTGTTTTTCTAAAATCAACCAGGTCATCATGTCTAATAACACACCACTATTCTATCACTATTATATATACCATATCTTGTTTAGTCACAATGGATAGAGCACCAACCCTGGAGCCAGGGGGACCTGAGTTTACATCCAGTCTGAGACACTGAACATTGCCTAGATGTTTGTCCCTGATTAATCCCAATTCACACACACACACACACACACACACACACACACACACACACACACTCACTCATAACAAAGACAAAAGTCTATTAGAATTATCATGTATCATCTCATTGTTGAATTGTACCAAGCCCATCCCAGCTGATCATCATATAATCTTACTACTTTGTAAAATGATCTCCAGGTTCTGTTCATTATTAATAATTTTACCTCTTTATCTCTGGCACTCCTCAGTAAGATTTTGTTTTCTTCCTTATCTCTTTAAACTGTATCAATTTTTGTTTTTACTTGATCTAGGATCAGGATCACTACTCCTGCTTTTTTTTCTTTCTTTTTTTTTTTACTTCACCTGAAGAATAATATTTTCTGTTCTACTATTTACCTTTAATCTGTATGTATATTATTGCTTCACATTTGTTTGTTGCAAACTACATATTGAGGATTCTGGCCTTTAATCCATTCTGCTACTTCTCTTTTCTGGGAGTGCCCATCTCATTCATATTCATGCTTAAGATTGCTAACTCTGTATTTCCCAGCAATCCATGTTTTCTACTTTATACTTGTCTCTCTCCTTTCACCCTTTCCTTCCTCAACAGTGTTTTGCTTCTGATCCTCATATCTCTCAATCTGCCCTCCCCCTTTTTAATCACTTCCCATTTCCTTTATCCTTTTCCCTTCTACTTCTGGCTTCCCTTCTATTAGCTTTATTTCTTTTTTTTTTTTCTTTCCCATTCCTATTTCTACTTTTTTATACAGTGAAACAAATTTCAACACCTGATAAAATCTGTACAATATTCCCTTTGTGAGTTCAAACCCAGGAGAATAAGAGTCTACCAATGCTCATACCTCTCCCTTCTTTCCCTATACTGTAATAGGACATGTGTTCCTCTTTGAATGATGTCATTTAGCTTATTTTACTTCCCTTTTTTCTTTTCCCAATGCAATTATTTTCCACCTTTAATTTATTTTTATATTATCATGTTAATGTTAACTTATTCCTACACCTTCTATGTACACTTCCCCTCTTTTTATCCGGATTCAACTTTTTCTGATACTCTTTACTCTTGTATTTGAAGTTCACATTTTATTTATAGCTTTGGTCTTTTCATCAGAAAGGACTGAAAATCCTATATTAAATATCTAATTTCCCTTCAGAAAGATAATGCTTAATTTTTCTGAATAGCCCATTTTTGGTTGTCTCCAAACTCTTTTACCTCCCAGAATATTGTATTCTTGAACCTCAAATCCTTTAATATAGTAGTTTTTCAGTCCTGAGTAATACTGATGGGGCTACCTCAATTTTTGCTTCTTTTTCTGAAATCTTGCAGATTTTCCCCTTGATTCTGGAACTTAGCTGCAATATTCCTTGGAAGTTTCATTTTAGGCCTCTTCAAGGAAGTAATTCATGGATTCTTTCAATTAATTTTACCTTCTGCTTCTCAAATATCAGAAGAGTTTTCCTTAATGATTTCTTGAAAAATGTTTATCAGGTCATTTATTTATCATAGTTTTCAAAACATCCAGTAATTGATATTTTGTCACTCCTGGTTTTGTTTTCCACATCATTTATTTCTCTAATGAAATATTTTGTATTTTCTTCAAATTTTTCATTTATTTTACTCTTATTTCATTGATTCTAGATGTCTAGTTGAGTCATTCATTGCCATTTGTCAAATTCTAAGTTTTAGTGAATTACTTTTTGTTTTTCTGTGAGTCACCTCCTTTTAGATTTGGCCAATTGTACTTCAGAAGAATTTTTGTTTTATGGATTTTTTTTTTCATTTTTCCGATTTTATTTTTAGGTGTTATTTTCTTTTTCAATTTTCTCAAATTGATTTTTAAGAAATAATTATCTGTTGAGATTCTTACAAGGTACTTATGTACTTAGCACTAAGTACACAATTACTTTGTAAGAATCCTAACAATTATCTTCTATAATTTTTCCCATTTTGCCAAATTTGTTTTGTTAGGAATTGTTTCTTCTAGACATTTTCCTATTTCCCTTTCCAAACTTGGGTTTTTATTACCAAATTGTCACAATTTCCCTTCATACTTCTTATTCTTGCAAATTTTTTTTTCTCATATCTCTTTTTTTAAGAATTTTTTAAGCTTTTTCAAGAGAGGCTTTTGAGCTTGGGCTGAGTTCATATTCCCCTCTGAGATTTTATTCATAGGCATTTTGCCATTGTATCCTCTTCCAGGCTTCTATTATGATCTTCCCTGACTGATACCTCTCTATGGTCAGAGCATTTTTTTTTTTTTGCTGTTATACTGTCTTTTAAAATTTGAGCTCTCTTCCAAGGACACACAAGAGATTGTCTCAAGGTTCTTTTGAGGAGAACAGGGATTTCTCATGGACTGTGTGGGACCAATACTGCTGCAGGCTTTGCGCCTGGGCTGCTTGCTGAGGTTCATTGACTCTCAGGTTCTCTTCTATATTTGCCCTGGAGTCTCGTAGCAGAACTGTTGATGCACTGGCTTTCTGGACTAGGACACAGTAGAAACTGTTGCTGTACTTTGGCTAAGAGCCTCACACTAAATTCCCAATGCTGGAATTCTCCAGGCTGTACCTAAATGTGCCACACCTCTGTTAGGCCATGACCCAACAGTGCTGTCCACACAGATCTGTCCTGAAAGCATTTCAATGTATCTTAAGCTGAAAAATTACATTCCAAATGTTTCTGAGTTCTGTCACTCCAAAACCCTATCAGGCACTTGATCTGCCAAAAATATCATTTTTGGTTTTTCACTGACTATGCTAATTCCTTCAATTTCTCTTTCATCACTTATTACTGAGGAAAACATTTCCAGTACAGTATTGAATAAGAGTTGTGTTATTAGACATCCTTGTTTAACCCTTGATCTTATTAGGAATATTTCTAGACACTGAAAATTCCCATTGCTTTGGGAACAGCACTTGAAGTACAATGGCCCTGCCCAAGGAGAAGCTTCAGAGCCGTGATGAGGTATCTCCCACATCTATAACTGAGACAAGGGAAGTCTTCTTCTCTGTAAATATGCAACATATAGACTATCTTATAAATGACCAAGGTCTGAAATACCTTTTTTAATACAGTAAGAGAAGGTTTGTCTCTGAGTATTACAGAAGAGTGGGTAACAAATGGAAAGAGTACGTTGGATCCTGGAATCATTCATATATACTCCTTTTTATTTTTAATTAATTAATTAATTATATTTTTAAAATTTATTTTTATAATTATAACATTTTCTTTGGCAGTATATATACATAGGTAATTTTTTTTACACCATTATCCCTTGTACTCCCTTCTGCTCCGAGTTTTTCCCCTTCTTCCTTCCACCCCCTTCCCTTGATAGGGGGCATTCCCATACATATTAAATATCTTATAGTATATCCTAGGTACAATATATATGTGCAGAACCGAATTTTGTTGTTGTTATTGTTGCAAAGGAAGGATTGTATTCACAAGGTAAAAATAATCTGGGAAAAGAAACAAAACAAAACAACAACAACAAAAAACAATGTTCACAATTTACACTCATTTCCCAGTGTTCCTTTTCTGGGTGTGGCTGATTCTGTCCATCATTGATCAATTGGAATTGTATTAGCTCTTCTCTATGTCGAAGATATCCACTTCCATCAGAATACATCTTCATACAATATCATTGTTGAAGTGTATAATGATCCCCTCGTTCATATCCTTTGATATATACTCCTAATTATGTATCTGTGGAGGTGGTTATCAAAATCAGAATGGCAAAAACAGCTGCATTTTTCTTCACAAGCATAAATAGCTATCAGTTAAAAATGTTTATTCCTGTCTCCTGTCACCATCTTAGGTTCCCTCTGCAGTATGTAGTGCCAGTTGTCCTGCTGGATTCAGGAAGTTGCCTTTGGAGGGGAAGCCTCCTTGTTGCTTCAGCTGCTTCCCATGCTCAGAAGGAGAAATCTCCAACCATATGGGTGAGTTACTACAAGGAGCTGGCTTCTCACAGCCCCCACTAGTGAAAAAAAAAATAAGAGGATATTCTTTTGTCTCAATTTTGCAGAAATGTCAGGGTCTCTGTAAATGGTTATATGAGCCAGAGAAAGAGCAAAAGGTAGGACCTTTTCCAATAAGATAAAGGGTGAAAACATGGATGCCCATTCTCACCAATATTAGGAATCTTTGTCCTAGAAATGTTACCTTTAGCAATGAGACAAAAGTGAATTTGAAGGAACTAATGTATGCAATGAAAAAAAAAGTTGTATCCCTCTTTGGAAATATGGTATGTTTAGAGAATCCTTGAAAATCAACAATAACTACTTGAAACAATTAACATTTTAAACACAATTGGTGGATTTAAAACAAACACATATATCACTGCAATTTGTATGTCACCAACAAAGGCCAGGAACAAGAAATAGAAAGAAAAATGCCAGTTATGTGTAAACAAGGCAAAATATGTGGAAGTCAACTTGCCAAGACAAAGCCAGGAACTGTACAAACACAATGACATGGGAAATTTCCCCTACTACAAAATGAGAATGAGAATATATAGGAAGAAATTATTCATCATCTTATTTCTTTGATAACTGCAATCACTTACCCTTTTACTCCTAGATAGTGTGTCAAGGATATACACAAAGGTATAGATTAAAAACAATATGTACAAGTGTCACTATATATATGTGTGTGTGTGTGTGTGTGTGTAAAAATATAGTTGTACAAATTAATGTATGTACATATATATTAAATATATGTTCATAAATAAGGGAGTGGGAGAGATGTCTTAGTAAGAAATAGAATGGGAGAAACAGATAGACAGATGTTGACAAAGGCAGAGCTAGAGATAGAAAGAAATGAATAGAGAGACAGAAATTGAAACCGAGATATTGAGATGGACAAGGCAAAAGCAAAGAGTGTCACCTAATTGGGGAAGGGGTTGTATTCCACACATTATAAATTTCAGACTTTTCTCTAACTTATGGGTCTGTTTTCTGTGGAAAATTTACTTAAAACTGACCAAGAGCTGAAAACTAGCAGGGTCTTCAGAGATCATGCTTCATGTCCCATATGAAACCCAGAGCCATTAGCTGACTGTGTAAGCTCCATAGGAGCCATCCAAATGCTATTACTCCTTTCTATTGATGATCCAATATTGCCTTTCCACATTTCATTGTTCTATTTTTTCATGGTATTGAACAATATAGTAACAAATAAGTCAGGCATAGTAAGGAATGCTAAACAAATTGGCCTGTTCCCCTGACATGTTAATCAACACAGTTGAAAGCAGGGATAGCCCTGGGACTGGACCTGTGACTTGACTCTTAGAGAGAACTCCTGCAGCAGGAACAATCCCTACCTAAGAAGGTCAGGCATTTAGCTGGGCCTTGTTTTCTGGGAGATGCCAAAACCATTGTGGACCAGAGTGACTTCCACAGTATTAAAAATGTACCTTACCCCTCCATGGCCATCACCTGTTTTCATCACACTGCACATGGAGTGACATCAGATAATCATCTCATGAGGTTAAGAAATGAGACATGGGATAAGTAAATCACCACATGGTCACAGGGCTTGTGGAGTCAACATTGCATCACAAGCTCGAAGTAGAATGGATGTTGCCATGGCTTATTCAATAGCATTGCATTTGAGCCTGGTCTTAAGTAGTTTTGAATCCAAGAGAGAAAGCAAAAGAGGAAACCATAAAAAAAAAAGCTGCTTCTATGAGAAAATCCTACAATTTTTACAAAGTATACAACATCCCTTAATCTCATCTACTGCCTTAGTGGGGGCACACATGAATCTCTCCCCTGCAATGAGGGCAAACTCTTGATTTAGTGACAAGAAGGATGAGGGTGATGGTGATAAAATTTTTTTAAATTATGTAAATTGAAGCTCAATTTTGTGCTATATAGGTTGTCTCTCACTTGATGTTTACAATAAACTTACAAAGATGATGAGATTATTATCCTTATTTCACTGAAAGGAAAACAAAGACAGACCAAAGGATATTATTTCCACAGAGTTACATAGAAACTGTATTTTTGAGGCAGGATGTAAACTCTGACTTTCTTGACTTCAAGTCCCATTCAAACTCAAGTAGTCCTTTACTTGCTGATAGTGAATAGTAAAATTGAAACAGTTGGCGGTAATTTGTGACATAGCTATCATGTCTCTGGTGGTTTTCACTGCAGATGTGTCAGGGGCAACAAAAGATTGGTAAAGATCACAGAAAAAAAGGAAGAATCAATGAGCAGAAAATTTTTAGGCAACAGAGAGACAGCTGATATCAAGTACAACCCTAGGGTGTCATTGGAGCATTCAAGATACTAATTTCAGCAATCATGAATCTGAAAAATCCAATATTCCAGCTATTAGTGAAAAAATCCAATTGAGGATTGAAAGAAAATTTTTCTTTAAATTAATTTATGAAATGACAGTATAAAAGGATTATTGTTTTCACTATTGAATATAACCTAAAAAGGCTTCATTTCTCTTGGTATTCATAAAAGGAACACTTCCAAAACAAAAGAAAGAGGTTTTCTATAAGAAACTTGCCAGCTATTTAATAAGTAATTATTTAGTCAATCAATAGTCATTTAGTATGAGAAGGACTTGGTCATAAATAATGGGACAGAGTGATAAAAAGGAGGTGAATCTTTCATTCAGTGAGATTCTATTCCAAAAGAGAAGACAAGAATATACACACTCTCTGTATCTACCAAGAAAATGTTTTAAAATTCATATAAATTTAACAATATTAATTGTTAAAAGGTGTAAACTGGGAGCTGGAAAGAATGAGGAAGTATTGATACAGGCAGCTCTTCAACTTATGTTATTGCCCAACACAACACAAGAGTAATCTCAATATTTGATACTGAAGGGCTCCTCTGTCCAAGCCTATTGTCCTTAGTGATTAGGTTAAGAAGAAAAGGTGATATCACTTACATAAAAGGAATAAAGAGAACTTGACCCAAAGCCAATAGGGATCAAGGACAAGTATACATTTGATCTGGCCAATATGCCAAGTAACTTACAAGTTACTGTTTCATCCAGTAAAGAGAGAATGGGATTTTGCATCCTATGGAAGCAGAAGGACTTGCTGCAAATCTCCTGATGATGTCCTAATGTGGGAATAAATAGAAATATTTTAAGGTAAACTTTAAGTCCTTGTTTGTCTCCTGCAGATGCTGAGCAGTGTCAGAAGTGCCCAGAGGATGAATATCCCAATGAGCAGAGAGATCAATGCCTCCCCAAGACTGTGACCTTCCTGGAGGTGACTGAACCTTGGGGGAAGACAGTGACAGCTGTAGCTCTTTCACTCTCATTTCTCACTGCCCTGGTTCTATGGGTCTTTGTGAAATTCCAAGACACTCCCATAGTCCAAGCCAATAATAGGAACCTCAGCTACTTGCTCCTCACCTCCCTTTCCTTCTGCTTCCTCTGCTCCTTGCTCTTTGTGGGCCGTCCCACCACTGCTTCCTGCCTTTTCAGACAAACAGTATTTGCAGTTGTGTTCACAGTGGCCATTTCCTCCATTTTGGCCAAAACCATCATAGTGGTTCTGGCTTTCAGCGTTACAGGGCCAGGGAGCAGGATGAGAATATTCCTTCATCCTAGAGTGTCCTACTGTGTTGTTCTCATCTGCTCTGGAATTCAAGGGCTTTTCTGTGCCATCTGGTTGGGGACCTCTCCCCCCTTTCTAGAAGCAGACACACACTCTGAATCCAGGCACATCATCCTCACATGTAATGAGGGCTCTGCCTTTGCATTTTACTGTGTCCTGGGCTACATGGGCTTTCTGGCCCTGGGAAGCTTCACCATAGCTTTCCTGGCCAGGAACCTGCCTGATGCCTTCAATGAAGCCAAGTTCATCACTTTCAGCATGCTGGTGTTTTGCAGTGTCTGGGTCTCTTTTCTCCCCACATATCAGAGCTCCAAAGGGAAAGCCGTCATGATTGTGGAGATCTTCTCCATCTTGGCCTCCAGTGCTGGGTTACTCAGCTGCATTTTTATTCCCAAATGTTTTGTGATTCTCCTGACATCATGGGAAAATACCATAAAACAGAACAAGAATCAAAGGGGTTCCAGGAGCAAAGATTTTTCTTTTTTTTAAATGTGATACTTTAATCTTCCCCCATCCCATGTAAAACAATATTTTTAACTTTTTTTTTTAAGCTTTGACTTCCAGGTTCTTTCCCTTCTTTTTCAAACACAGAACCATTGAGATAGCTCATGTTCAATTACACAAATATTTATATAAATATCTTGTTGAGAAATATACGTGCATCATTCCTTAAGTTAATAAAAAGAACCTTTAAAATAAAATGTTTACAAACTGTATTACATCAACAGTTTCATCATAGAGACCTTCAGAGTAGTTTTGGATCATTGTGTTCTTGAAAAAAATCAGACATTTGCAAGTGACCAATCCACTATATTGCTTGACTTTGCCAGCATTACATTGTGGTTTTCTTTATGTTCATGTTATCTGTAATGTTCTTCTCTAAAATGCAATGTTCTCTGGGAGCAAGGTTCTTAGGGGGCTTCTGGGAGCTGCCTTTGTTTCAATTCAGTGTAATCATCCCAAATGCAGCCAGGAGTTAAAGTCCAGATGCTTTGTTTTGTTTTTCCAAGTCTTGTCTCCTTCCTTGGGCCCGGTTAGATTTTTTAGAGGCCTGTCTCTCTCCTTGGTTCCCAGAGCTCCTGCTGCTAGTCCTTTGCTTTTACCAGCTTTAGCTTCTCCTCCTCCAAATATCTCCATCCAGACCAAAGATAGAAGTTGGAATGAATCTGACTCTGCCTCCAAGAGAGGCTTTGAGACTTTGTGTCTCTGCCCCTGAGAGCTTCTTGCTTTTATGCTGTGCATTGAGTATACTTCAATCATTATAACACTAGGAAACCATCATATGTTGTAGGATTAAATCAGTGCTAAATTAGATTTAACCACTGTCTCCTCAATTCAACTTAATACCTTGTTTCAGGTTCTGGCCCACAACATCTCCTTGTAGGATCAGATCAATCATATTGAACAATGCTAAATTAGATAATTATTGTCTCTGTCAATTCCACCTTGTAAGAATCATAACATCTCCCTCTTTCTTTTGATTTAGAACATAGGTAAATGTTCCTAACTTCTCAAGGAGGTGAGAACCCCAAAAAAGAAGGTGATCACACCTTCCCAGACCGCTCAAAAAAGGAGTGAAAACTCTATAAAAAGAGGAGGTGATCATACTCTCCCTGACTTCTCAGGAAGGGAGATGAAAACAGCAAAGGAAATGGGAAATCAAATCAGATTAGCGGGTTTCTGAAGGAGCTCACTTGAAACACATATACATAAATCCATTACACATAATTACATAAATTGCATAAGCTAGTAGTGATGTAACAAATAACATGAATCAACATGAGGATTTATACATGTCCATAAGTCCTAGAAATAGTCCAAATGGAATCCATTGTCCTTTAGTTCATATGCCAGGAATCCAATCATTCCTGAAAGTTTTGAAGTCCTGTAATACCCTCATCTTGTGTTAGGGAATCCAATGATTCCTGCTGGTTTTCAAGTCCTGCAACAGTCTTTATCAACAATTTTTCATCTCAAGGAATCCAATGATTCCTGCTGGTTTTGTTTTTAGGGCTTCTCCTTTGTTTCCAGATTTTTCTTTTTTTCTCTCTCTCCAAGTGCTTGTTGCCACCCATCTGTTTCCTTCTCCATCTGTAGCAATATAAGTAAACCCTTTCTCCCAAGAAGTTAAACTATCCTAATTCCTTTTATTTACCACTTTCTAAATCTCTCATCATCTGGCAATTACATTGGAGCTGTTTGCACTGGATACTGCCCTGCTGTTTAAAAAGCCTGCATTCTCCCCAGTTGTAATTCCTTTCTCCCATCTGATTGCTTTTTGGCTGATAGATCACATCAGAGTTCTGAACTTATAAATTCTCTCAGGGTGTAAACTCAGCTGCCATCATGCCCTACATATATTTTGTATGATATTTTGGGGCTGGGCCTTGCCTCTCATTCTGAGGCCCAGTGGAATCCCTTGTGGCTTTTTGGACATGGGGTTTTGGGTTTTATTGTCTCACCGTTTCTTCTCACTCTATCTTTATATCTACACTGGGCTCTCAGATGTCCGAGTTTCCACACTGAAAACATCAATGATTTTCTCTAGAAGTTCCTTGCTAAGAGGGACCCTGTCTTACCATCATAGTCTGGGAATAATAAGCATTTGTGCCCACTGTGGCACAGCATCTTATAATCTCCTCTAAAGGAGCATTTTTGTGTAGTCCCTATATAATTCTTTTGCAAACCTCTTTGGCATTTTCCTTAGCCAGATCTCTGGTCATTATTTCTGTAGCTGCATTTTCTCCAGTGGATCTTGTGACAGCTGTTTGCAGACATCCCACAAAATGTACAAAGACTTCATTGGGACCTTGTTTTGTTTTTGTGAAGGCTTCCCCTCAATCTTTTTGTCCAGGGAGGGAACCCCAAGCTTTTATAGCAGCATTTGTGATCTGTTCCTAAAAAGCTGTTGTGTGTTAATTAATCTGTTCTGAATTCTCTGCATATTGATCTTCGCGTGCTAGTTGGTCAAAGGTGACTTGTGTATTAACCCCTGTTTGCCTATTACATCTGGCTTGAATCCTGCATAATTAATGATTCTCCAAAAGCCATAACAAGTTTTGTCCATGTTCTAAACATGTCCTTGCTATGGATTTCCAATCACTAGGGGTTAAGATTTCATAAGCCAAACTATTTAGTAACATCTTAACATAAGATGATGTAGCCCCATAAAGAGTGCAACCTTTTTTCAAATTCTTAATTTTTCCAGATCAAAAGGAGTGTATCTTTTCCTTTTTTGACCTGAAAAGTTAAGCTCTTCAATCACTTACATCCTGTCCTTTATCTTTTGCTTTAACCAGTGCCTTTTGTAATCTTGTCATAGGCTGCTTCATAGGAGATGCTTATTGTGTTTCTGCCTCTCCCCCTCCTTCTTCTCTCTCCACCCATGAAGGGCTAATTGAGGGAGGGAGGTCAGGGGATGGGAAATGTTCCTGCTGTGAAGTGCCACTATGAGAATTATGCTTAATTCCATTTTTATCAGATTCTTCATCCTTTTCACCTAGTTTATTTGGCACCTCCCCCTTCAGTTCTTTCTTATTTTTCCTTATTCTATAACTTATATAATTTCCTAAAACCTGTTCTAATTAAATTATATGTATTAAGTGTGTCTTTGGAAATTGAATCAGGTCCATTATCATTATAAAATTGACATAATTGCTCTCCTACTAATTTCCACTCCTCTAGATCTAATTCCTTTTCCATAGAGAAGCAAGGAGATATGTACTGTACAGTTTCTAAAAGTTTAGTGGTCTGTTCCCAAATTAAAATCAAACCTTGGCTTTTCATATGTCTGACAATGTTCTCTACACAGTTTCTTTGAAGAGTAAAATAAAGGTGTTTTCTAAACATCTTTCCCATTTCAGCTGAAATTCTACTTTAGCTCTTTAACAAAGTTTCCTTGTTGTACTCACCCTAATTTCTGAGTCACAAATGAAGGTTCTTGGTCCCATGTTCAGGTATAAAAATGTAATGTACTTCTCTAAAATATAATCTTCTCTGGGAGCAGGTTTCTTGGATGGCTTCTGGGGGCAGCCTTCATTTCAGTTCAAAGTAATAATCACCTCAAATGCAGCCAGGAATTAAAGTCCAGATGCTTTATTTTCTCTTTCAAAGTATTGTCTCCGTCTTTGGGCCTGGTTAGATTTCTTAGAGGCTTATCTCTCTCCTTGGTTCCCAGAGCTCTTGCTGCTAGTCCTTTGACTCTGCCACCTTCAGCTTCTCCTCCTCCGAATGTCTCCATCCAGCACAAAGATGGAAGTTTCTTTTTTTTAATTTTATAATTATAGTTTTTTGACAGTATATATGCATGAGTAATTTTTTATAACATTATCCCTTTTATTCATTTTTCCAAATTTTCCCCTCCCTCCCTCTACTCCCTCCCCTAGAAGACAGGCAATCCCATACATTTTACATGTGTTACAGTATAACCTAGATACAACATATGTGTGTACATCCAATTTTCTTCTTGCATGTTAAGTATTAGATTCCGAAAGTATAAGTAACCTGGGTAGATAGACAGTAGTGCTTACAATTTACATTCACTTCCCAGTGTTCCTTCTCTGGGTGTAGTTGTTTCTGTCCATCATTGATCAACTGGAAGTGAATTGGATCTTCTTTATGTTGAAGATATCCACTTCCAAAAGATGGAAGTTTCAATGAATCTGACTCCACCTCTAAGTGTGGGCTTGTGGGTCTCTGTGTCTCTGGCCCTGAGAGCTTCTTGAATATATGCTGTGCACTGAGTATACTCCAATCATTACATGACTAGGAAACCATTATTTGTTGTAGCATTAAATCAATGCTAAATTAGATTTAATCATTTTCTCCTCAATTCCACAGTACCTTTGTTCAAGTTCTGGCCCATAATATATACTTGGAGGATCAGATCAATCACACTGAACCATGCTAAATTAGATAATTATTATCTCTATCAATTCCACTGTCTTAGTACCTTGTAAGATTCATAACATATATGCTTCCAGATTTTTCTGGTCATCATATTTACAGAATCATCAAAGTACTCAATCGCAATTAAACAGCACAATTTCTTCAACCATTCTGCATTTGATGAGAATTCCCTCAATTTATAATTCTTTCTCCAAGAAAATAGGTGACATGAATATTTTAATATTTGTGTGTGTGTATATGTATATATTTATACATATATATATACATATATATATACATATATATGTATATATGTATATATATGTATATATATATGTATATATATATATATATATATATTTCCTTTTCCTTTTTTTCTTAAACCATTTTGGGTTTCCAGCTATGTAGTAGTTTTAGGTCGATGAATTTGCTTAATTTTATGGCCTTTACAACATATATGATATATTTTAATCAATATCAATTGGAATGGCTCATATTTTAATACATTTCATTCCTTTTTCTATACATTTTTATTATAAATTTTTGTTGACAGAACATATGCATAGATAATTTTTTTACAACTTTATCCCTTTCAATCACTTCTGTTCCAACTTTTCCCTTCTCTCCCTCCACCACCTCCCCTAGATGGCAGGCTGTCTTATAAATGTTAAATATGTTATAGTGAAGTACCCAGGCACAAGAAAAACAGCACAGCCAAATAATGAAAATTTAAGAGCGTTGATTGCTAGCTAGCCACTGCACCCCACTAGAACAGGGGAGTCAGCAAATGAATGATCTCAGGGCAGAAAAAATGTTTCTTGATACATTTGTCATAATAAAATAATTTCTATTCTAAACAGGAGGCAAAGACGTTATCACTTTAAGGGGGTCATTCTCAGGCAGCAGCAAGGAGTATTTCTTTAAGCTCATCAGGTTGTCAAGGACTCAGGTCTCTCAGGACAGCACATCTAGGGGTGTAAGAATACCATCTGCATTAGGGAATGAAGAACTAATAATAAACTTCTAACTACAAAGATTCAAGATTATGTTTCTCACAGTCCTATTTGGGGTGCTTTTCCACTTAACTCCCCCCTTTTCTTGACACCATCAGAGACTGGACTCATCAGAGGCCAGGGGAGAGTAAGTGACCCTGGCAACAAACAACAGTCTGGATCCTCTTCCTGATATAATTAGGCAAGGGGCAATCAGTAGAGCCAGCAGAAATAGGGTAATGGGGCCTATCATGGAGGGCACAAGAGAGGTTACCCAGGGGGAGCAATTGAAAAGTGACTGGGACCAAGACATTGATTGGGGTTCAGACATCTCTGGGTCCTTGATCCATTGTCAAACTGCAGAGAGAGACTCTCTTATCACCCCAGAGTTGTTAGCATAGAAACAGCAAACAGCCCCAAGGGCCATACATACCCCTCCTTGCTTAAGATAGAGAAAATCTAGGCCCAGATGATTCTGTAGGACCACCTCTGCCAAGGAGTTTAGGGAGTTTACATATTTTTGTGAGGGGGAACCTCAGTAATCACCACACAATGCTTTTTGTATGGGGAGAGATCCAGATTATAACCTTCAGATTTGATGCACCTGCCTCACCCTGCACCTCTCCCAAAGTTAATCTGAGAACGTGGGCTGTGTGCTCTGGGGACAGACTCTTAGCTGAGAGGGAAAGATTCAAGGAGTGGGCCTCTGTCCCCCAGGTGGTGCCAATGTCCACAAGGTGGGGGGGAGGGGCAGGTCCAGGCAGAGCCAGCAGCTTGGGGTAAGGATGGGGCTGGTCAGATTTATCAGCTGGTCTATTCCAGCAAGGGCTGACATAAAGATCTCATAGGGAGACAGCTGTCCTGGGGAGTGGAGGCTGAGGGGGTGTTGTTGTGATTTCTCCCTCTAGATGAGAAGTAGTCATGGCTGGTCTCAGGGGTAAATGAGGGGGATTAATAACTGCATTAGGGCCTATGGGGATTTTTCCCTCTGGAGGGTCCTTCTTTGGATTGTGAACAAGGCTCCCAAATCTCTTCCTGCTGCATAAAACCTGATACCCCAGGTCCTTCATAGATCCAGGTAGAACTATGGCTGCCCCAAAGTATCATTTCAGACCTCCATCTCCCCCAGTAATTCTCATCAGGGTCCACACATAACTATGGGAAAATTAGTGGCTGGACTTCCCCAATAGGGTGGGGGAAGCAAGAGATAGGATCAGGCCAGAAAAAGGGATAAGATACAAAAACACCATGTTCCTTAGTCAGGTCCTGCAGGCGTCTCAGGAGCGGGGCAAGGCCTCATGTGAACCATGGATCCAACCCTTTCAGTGGGCCACTTTCACTGCTGAGGAATTGAAAGGATGACCTGGTGTGGGCCGGTCCAGCAGGGTTCCCATGCAGAGGCATGAGTAAATTTTCTGTTCAGGATCCAAACCCCCAGGTGGAGGTCCAATCAAGCAGGCTGGGGCAGGGGAGGCTGAGCAGAGGTGGGATAGAGAGATCCTACCCAGGTCTCACCAGCTCCAAATCAGGGCTTAGAAATGTGCTCTTTAAGTGTCCTGCTCATGCCTTCTATCTGATTCGAACACTGTGGTCCATGGCACAGTGCAGGTGTCCTTGAACTCAAGCGCCCATCCCAGGGAGCAAACAACATTAGAAACAAAAGCCAAGCCACTGTAAGACTGGAGGGAGAAAGGGAGTGAGAAGCGGGGAATAATCTCAATTCACAAGTTTCTTGGTCACAACCAAAGCAAATTCAGACTTCACAGGAAAGGCTTCAGGCCATCCTGAGAAGGTATCAACAAATACTAAAAGAAAATGATATAATTGAACCCAAACTTCTATGTCCATGAAATCAACTTCCCAGTGTTCCCTGGGTGTGAACCCTTGTGGGGCTCAGGGAAGGCAAAGTGGGGGGATGGGCAAGGTTCACTTTGGCACAGGTCAGGAATCAGCAGGCAGCAGTCTCAGTGAGGGATTCCATTCCAGGCGAGAAAAAAAGAAACAGCAAAGCAGACCATTATAAGTGAGTCCCCCCTAAGTGAGTTAGAGAGTGCAGTTTTGAAACAAAGAATAGCACAAGGCTTTTGGAAGAGTCACATCCTTCTTCAGGGCGATGCCAGCCCTGGCCATCAGCTGGGCAAGGAGGATCTTGAGGCATGTAGGAGGGTCAGTTCCCCATAGGTTTCATTGAACTCCCCCTTATCTGGAGTTGGTACATGTGCAAGTAACTAGCCCTAAGTTTATCAGTCCTAATTAACAGGAGGGGGTTGCAAATAGGGCAACTGAGGCAGAAGAATTCAGGGAAACTGAGGTAGGGCCATTTAGGGAACTGTGGCACAACAATTCAAATCATTGAATTACCTTCCCCTAGATACCAGGAAGTCCCAGAACCATAATGTTGACCAGCCCTATTTGAGGCAATAAACCAAAATAGAAGTAGAAAAATGTAAGGACTTATATGGCAAGGGCAAGCCTCTCCCTGACAACCCCAAGGTTCCCTGTTGCAGCTGACAGATGGAGCACCATCTCAGCCAGAGAATCTAGTTTGAGATGGACAGTTCATTGTGTTAGGTGGTCTGCAGTCATTTATGCATTTAGCTCAGCCTCTGCTTATAGAGCAGCAGGGCTCAAGACAGTTGTGCTGCCCATTCAGAGGGGCAGCCCACTCCAGGGGAGAAGGGTGAGGCCTGGAGTAGCTCCACCTGTCTCCACCCAGGATACAGATTTCTGAGCAGAGCTATGAGAGTATGGGCAGTTAGACCATGAAGGCAGGCAAACTCTGGACTTGAGAGGCCTGAAACGTCCTTTGAGAAGGCTGAGGTACCAGCTAAGAACATGGGGTTACAGGACTGGAGACTGCCAAGTCCCAAGGTGTCTGATTTCTGGTTGTTTAAAAAAAATGCCAAACACTGAGTCTGCCAGAGCAACTCCAACAGAATAATGGCGTAGAAAGTTAAAGCATAACCAGCAGTCACATTCCAGTAGATTTAAGCAAGGAATAAAAACAAAAAAGGACTGCTTAAAGGACTTCTAATTCAGTCTGAACTAGTGAGATAGGGGGTGGGCAGAAGTATCTAGGGCAGAGTGAACAGGAAACTATGGGGTCACATTCTTCCTCTTTCCCCAATTTCCTAGCTCTTCTTCTCTCCCTTTTCTCTCAGGCAAATGGAATCATCCAAAAAAAAAGCATAAATTGTCAAATAGCCATCCCATATATAAATCCCAAGAGTGAATTCCTATACATATCAATGTAGGGTTTGCTAAAAATCATTCATACATAACAGCAGGAGTTACACAATTTTAACAATTTCTATCCCAATCTCAACAAACAGTAATAAATGATCAATTCAGGATTTAATAGTCATCCATCAACCATTTTCCAATTCCCCATATCAGTCTATTAATGGCAGGGGGCAACGTATCTCATCCAAAAAAATGCTTCATGCTAAATAGGGGCAAAGACAGTCTGAGATAGAAAGACTGGTCCACAAGGACTGCTGTAAGATGTGGGGAGGCCAAAATAGACTGGCCAGCAGCTGCCCATGGAAAGAAACATACTTGTCTCACAGGATAGCCAAATGGTTGTCAGATATAGTCCCAATAAAAATAGAATTAGGTTTCACAGACCATTGTTAATTGTCCTCTCATCATTTAGAAACCTTAAAAACCTGAATATCCTCAGACATGAATGTATAGATAACCAGGCTAAATACTTATTTGCCTAAGTATTTAGGATATAATGATTACATATAACCAGAATGGAAACAGCAAGGTATAACATAATTGAATTGCATTAACAAAATCTACTGACCATTGGCATCTATTAGGCACAGGAGGAGAAGAAATGCAGAGATATGATTATAACATAATATAAAAACTGATCCTTCAGCACATACAGGACACAGGATTAAGTAGCCTCAACCCTGTTATACACAAGAGAATAGAGCTTAAAAACTCCCTACAAATATTAATTACAAGCCCAACAAAGTTTATCTCCAATAACAAATTCCATTGAACAAAGTTTCAGGTAGATCCCAAACAGCTATTTACCATGACCTTATATTGATAACAGTAAGAAATTTGTTCCAATAAGTTCGCAAGTCATCTTTCATATCTAAGTAGGCAGTGTCACAAGTTGAACATTACACACATCATTTTGCTTTAAAATACCTAATATATAGAAAAATTCCAAATTACATATTGCCTATAACAGAAACATTTTCAAAGGACAAAAAACTATTGTTTTCAGAAGTCCTTTAAACGAGGGGCATACAATCAATACAATCAATTAAAACACACAGAATATCCTAATATCACATAAAAGAATCTGAAATCCTTTAAAACATCAATTAAACTTTTAAAAATAACTTTACTAAATTATAGATCACATTTATGACTATATTCCTTAAACAAGGAAATAATTATGTATTTAAAAAAAAAAAAAAAAAAAAAAAAACAAATGTAGGCTGTCTGTTTAAAATCACAGTTGCTCCTTTCAGCCAACTGCAACTTGATAAAAAAAAAAAAGGTTGGAACACACTTAATGGGAGGGAAAGGGGGGAAAGGAAGGTCAGCTAAATCTGCATGAGAGATGCCCTCCTGTTCCCACTCAAACTTCCCCACACAGAAATCCTTCCATTAAAACCCTTCCTTTTTCTCTTCCTACTTAACTCTTCTCTTTCCCTCAGCTACACACTATAAACACATTTTAACAACCCTTCTACTACATGCTCCATTGCTAAAGTAGCAGAAGCAGTGGGGGAAGGGGAGAGTTGAATCTTTACCTTTGAAAACAAAAGATCCTCTCCTATTTCTCTTACTCCCACCTCTTCTCTTTCCTTACTCCTGAAATCCTTCAAACCTACAGCTGCTCCTACAAACTAATCTGTCATAAATCACCATAATTCTCCTTTCCTTTTCCCTTCAAAAGTTTTAAGATTCACAATACAGTTAAATAGCTAAATAATTCCATAAAACCCACATGTCCAACAAACATAACCCATAATGTTAATAATTTACCCAATGTTTCAGAAGCAAACCAAATAGTTGATTTTTTTTTAAGTTTTTCTTCCTTCTGCCTGAGTGTTTCAGCGTCACTAGCATAAACTTCTTTTTCCCAGGCAGCATTAAGCAGATAAGGTTTTATTGACATTACTCCTCTCTAGAAGGCTTTGAAAACCTGCTTCTCAGGGAAAACTTCACCACCAGTTTAAAATAGTTGACTTATATGTTCTTTTACTTACAAATTAGTACAACAAGTTAAAAAGTTTTAAAATCACACACACACACACACACACATATATATATATATATATATATATTTTACACCAAGCATAGTTGGACAACATGGAAATAACCAAATGCCAAATTCTTAACCATTGTTCTTAAAACTTAACAGAGCTCTTTAAATCAGGACAACAGATAGACAAGTCACAAATACAGAACTAAAATCACAGAGACATTAGGGCACAATTACAATATTAAACAAAACATTTAACATATACAGACTAGAGGCTATTCAGAAACCTTAGAATACCCTTGAGGGAAGTTGTTGTAGCACAAGAGTCTTCACTCCCAGAATCCAAAAGGAGCTTTTTAGGCTTCTAAGCCTCATTTTAGTGCATGAATCTGCCTTCACAGAAAATGCCCAGAGAACCAGATAGTGCAAAAAGGCACTCAGAACCAGAGTTGTGCCACTGGCACATAGAACCAGACAGACACAAATACACTTAAACACAAAGAGACGGTAGATGAACAATTCTGGAACACAACAGACAACCAAACCAGCAGGGCACTCCACCAGCATCCTGGGGAGGCTGGTAGGCCTTATTCATTGTTGCATCCAGCATAATGACCTTCAATCCTTGAGTACTCACCCAGAAACAAAAACTGTTCCCATAATGCTCAAAGAAAATTGAGTCAAATTTATGACTCCTTTCCTAGTCTGCAAGAGTGGATGACTGAAGTCTGAAGCTGAGGAACATCTCTCATTGCCCACCCTCTAGAGACAATAATCCCCCTTGCCCTCCAAGAAAAGGGACTGGCTGTTGAAACAGAGCCAAAGGCTATCTCTCTAGGGAGCCTCCAAATGAGTACATGCAAGAGAAAAACAGGGCAGCCAAAATAATGAAAATTTAAGAGCGTTTATTGCTAATTAGCGACTGCACCCCACCAGAACAGGGGAGTCAGCAAATGAGTGGTATCAGGGCCACATATTTATAGAAAGAAGAGAGCGACATCAAAATGTTTCTTGATACATTTGTCATAATAAAGGAATTTCTATTCTAAACAGGAAGAAAAAAAGTTATCACTTTAAGGAAGTCATTCTCAGCCAGCAGCAAGGAGTATTTCTTTAAGCTCATCAGGTTGTCAAGGACTCAGGACAGCAGATCTGGGTGTGTAAAAATACCATCTGCACTAGGGAGTGAAGAATTAATAATAAACTTCTAACTACAAAGATTCGAGATCATGTTTCTCACAGTCCCATTTGAGATGCTTTTCCACTTCACTAGTATATCCTAGATACAACATGTGTGCAGAACTTTACAATTCTTTTGTTGCAGGGGAAGAATTGGATTCAGAACGTTAGAATAACCTGGGAAGAAATGCAAAAATGTAAACAGTTCACACTCATTTCCCAGTGTTCCTTCTCTGGGTGTAGCTGATTCTGTCTATCATTGATCAATTGGAACTGAATTAGATCTTCGCTTTGTAGATGTCCACTTCCATCAGAATACATCCTCATACTGTATCGTTGTTGAAATGTATAATGATCTCCTAGTTCTGCTCGTTTCACTCAGCATCAGTTCATGTAAGTCTCTACAAGCCTCTCTGTATTCATGCTGCTGTTAGATTTGAATAAAATTAAGGATTTGAAAAAAGGTTGTACCCTTTATGGGGCTACATCAGCTTATGTCAAAATGTTACTAGATGGTTTGTCTTATGAAGTCCTAACCCCGAATGATTGGAAATCCATAGCAAGGACATGTCTGGAACCTGGAGAAAATTTATTATGGCTTTTGGAATTTCATGAATTATGTAAAATTCAAGTCAGATGCAATTTGGAAATAGGAGTTAACACACAATTCACTTTTGAGCACTTAGCTGGTGAAGGTCAGTATGGAGAGAATTCGGAACAGATTAATTATACCATGACAATATATGAACAAATTGCTAAGGCTGCAATAAAAGCTTGGGGTGTCCTTCCTGGACAGAAAGATCGTGGAGAGGCTTTCACTAAAATACAGCAAGTTCCCAATGAACCTTTTGCAGATTTTATGGGACGTTTGCAAACTGCTGTCAAAAGAACTATTGGAGAAAATTCAGCTACAGAAATAATGACCAGACATCTGGCTAAGGAAAATGCCAATGAGATTTGCAAAAGAATTATATGGGGATTAGACAAAGATGCTCCTTTAGAGGAGATCATAAGACGCTGTGCTACAGTGGGAACAAATGCTTTTTACACCCGGACAATGATGAATGTGGAAAGGCAGGGTCCCTCCTGGCAAGGGCTTTCTAGAGAAACTCGGCGATGTTTTCAATGTGGAAAAATTGGACATCTAAGAGCTCAGTGTAGATATGGAGATACAGTGAGAAGACAGGGTGAGAGAAGACCTAAAACTCCATGTCCAAAATGTCACAAGGGCCTCCACTGGGCCTCCGAATGTAGATTGAGCCAGGGAAATGACAGGTGGGGCCCAGCTTCAGCCCCCCAAGTGGGGCATGATGGCAGCCGAGGTTACATCCAGAGAATTTTAAGACATGATCAATCAGCCAAAAGGCAATCAGATGGAAGAAAGGGATTGAAATTAGGACAAATAGAGTTATGTGCAGTAGAGACTACCGAGATACTCCCTGGAGAAGTGAAATCTGTTCCTGTTGAGCCTATGGATCCTTTGCCTCCAGGCACAGTAGGCTTGACCATTTCACCTTCTGAGAGTGCCTACAAAACAGTGTCCATCCATACACTGATGTGGGAGACTGGAGAACGTGTACCTAATATCCCAGTCACTAACACAGGCAGACAACGTGTGATTTATCAACCAGGAGAAGTAGTAGCATCAGCCTTATTGTTACGTACCCCTAATAAGCAACCTCGTGATAGTCGCCTAGATTTTGACTCCAAAGAACAAAATCCAGGAATTTATTGGACAGCAGCTGTGACAGCTGACCGACCTATGCTTACTATTTATATAAACGGAATACCATTTGAAGGATTGGTAGACACGGGTGCAGATCGTACAGTTATTAGAGCTGCCAATTGGCCCGGTCACTGGCCAAAGATTAAAGCAGACACCTATATGTCTGGGGTGGGAGGATCAATAGCAGCAGAAGTTAGTGCTAGGCCTTTGAGATGGGTATTTGAAGGAGAAACAGGAGCTTTTACTCCTTTTGTGGTTGAAAAAATCCCCATCAATCTGTGGGGAAGAGACATTTTACAGCAGATAGGATTACAAATAAGCACTTCGGCTTTTTAGGCAGGGCTGCTGTTGAAGGCCTACCTGCACTTTCACCAGTTCCTATTCAGTGGAAGACTGATTCACCAGTGTGGGTAGAACAGTGGCCCTTAAGAAGTGATAAAATTCAGGCCTTATTAGACATAGTGCAAGAACAACTTGACCAAGGACACTTGCGGCCTTCTCTAAGTCCTTGGAATTCCCCAGTATTTGTGGTGAAAAAGAAATCTGGAAAATGGAGGATGATAACTGATCTAAGAAGAGTAAATGAACAGATGGAAACTATGGGAACTCTTCAGCCTGGACTTCCATCTCCTACTCAGTTGCCAAGAGAATGGCCTCTATGGGTTATAGACATTAAGGATTGTTTCTATTCTATTCCTCTAGATAAGGAGGATATGAAAAGATTTGCTTTTTCAGTGCCTAGTGTTAATTTGGCCGAGCCTTATAAAAGATATGAATGGACAGTTTTGCCACAGGGAATGAAAAACAGCCCTACTATGTGCCAAATGTATGTTGCAGCTGCTCTTGCTCCAGTAAGAAAAGCCTTTCCAAAAGTAATATTGTTACATTATATGGATGATATTTTGGGATGTGCACCTGAGGAACAAATGTTAGAAGCATGTCTACAAAAGACCATGGAAACACTAAAGTACTACAAACTGCATATAGTTACAGAAAAAAATTCAAAGACATGCTCCTTTTCAATATTTAGGATATGAAGTATATCCTAAGACACTCACAGTACAAAAGCTTTCTTTAAGAACAGAGAAGTTGAACACCTTAAATGACTTTCAAAAATTAATAGGAGATATCCAATGGATGCGTCCAGTGTTAGGATTAACTACCAATCAACTACAACCTCTATATGACATTTTAAGGGGAGACAGTGCTTTAAATTCACCCCACCAGCTTACAAAAGAAGCACAAAAGGCTTTGAGAGAAGTTGAACTGGCTTTATCCAATGTGGTTGAAAGAGTCACTCAAAAACCCCTGGAAATATCAGTTTTTGCTACAAAAGAGGCACCCACAGCAGTCCTTCATCAAGGAGACAGAGTGATTGAGTGGGTGAACCTCCCAACACAACCAGAACAAAGCCTTACACCTTACCCAGTGCTTGTGGCTAGGATTTTATTAAAGACTATTAAGAGAGTAACACAATTATCTGGAATAAGTTCTGAAAAAATATACACATTCTATACTAATGCACAAATTAATGTATGCTGTGAGACCATCCCAGAATGGCAAATTTTATTGGCCACCGCTCCAAATTTTGCACATGGATCTCCATTAAAGATTACCCGGCTACTACATAATTGGCGATGGATTTTTGAAGAAAAGGTTTCTAAGGTTCCTCTTAAAGGACCAACAATCTTTACAGATGCCTCCAAAGAAAATATTTGTGCTGTATACTCTCATGATTTAACCACAAAGAGAGTAGTCAGGACTCCTTTTCAGTCCATTCAACAGAATGAATTATTTGCTATCATGCTAGCTCTTACTTATTACCCAGGAGACATAAATATAATTACTGATTCAGCCTATTCAGTAGGTGTAGTACAAAGAATTGCCACAGCCCAAATAAAATTTGCAGCCTCCAATATTTATCAGCTCTTTAAGGAACTTCAAGAGCAAGTGAGAAAACATCCAGGCAAGATTTATATCTTGCATGTCCACTCACATAGTGGACTTCCAGGTCCCATTTTTGATGGAAATTCAAAGGCAGATAGCCTTCTAACCATGTTAGCTAGTAGTCCTTTATTTCAGGAAGCACAAGAATCTCATTCTAAATATCATCAGGCTGCTCGAGCTTTACGTTTACAATTTGGAATCACAAGAGAGGAAGCTAGGAGCATAGTAAAAAGCTGTACAGCTTGTCTTCCTTTCCATGCTCCTACACTCCCTCCAGGGAAGAATCCTCATGGTTTGAGACCCAATGAAATCTGGCAAATGGATGTGACCCATTATAAATCTTTTGGTCCTCTATCTTTTATCCATGTTGTGGTAGACACCTTTTCAGGATTCACATTTGCAATGCCAGCAGCAAAAGAGACAGCCCGAGTGGTCACTGAATTCCTTATACAAGCTTTTGCAATTATGGGTGTGCTACAAGCAATAAAAACAGACAATGGACCTGCATATACGTCCAAACATTTTACACACTTTTGTGCACAGTATAAGATTTTACATACCACGGGCATACCCTTTAATCCTCAAGGGCAGGCAATAGTAGAGAGAAGAAACAGAGATATTAAGACACTCCTCCAAAAACAAAAGAAAGGGGGAGCCACAGGTAGCCCTAGGGAACTTCTAAATTTAGTTCTCTATGCCATTAATTTTCTAATTTTTGACAAAGATGCACTGGCTCCAGCAGACAGGTTTTATAACCCACCAGAAGGGCAGTGTCCAGTGCGAGCATCTCCACTGTCCTTAGATAATCGCCAGGTGATATGGAGAGATCCAGAAAGTGGTGAATGGAAGGGACCAGATAGGTTAACTGCCTGGGGGAGGCTTGTATTTCTTCAGCAGGAAAAGGAATCAGATGGGTGCCAACGAGTCATATTCGCCTTGTCCATCAGAGAGAGACAGAAAAAGAGAAAGACCTCAAAATAAAGGAGAAGATCTAAGAAACATCTGACACTGAAAGAGCATGGATAATAAGAAGACTGTTGAAGAACTTAAAAAACCAGCAGGAATCATTGGATTTCCTCACACAAGATGAGACTAATGGACAATGGACTTATGGACATTTATAAATTTTCAATTTATGATTATTTGATTATGTTATTTGTCATATACTTCTAGCATGTATTATGTTACTATGTTACTATGTGCTTATGTAATTTATGTAATTATGTGTAATACTCCCCATATTGATGGATTTATGTTTCAAGATCATGACTGTCCTATGTTCTAAATCAAAAGAAAGGGGGAGATGTTGGGATTACTAGGTGAGAACTCGGGTTGTCTGGATAGTGACAAGGTGAGAATTCAGGTTGGACAATTACAAGGTGAGAACTCAGGTTGACTTGATGGAAGGAGCAGGCTCATTGGCTGAGGTGGTTCTTCCCAGAAGCCCTTGCATTATCCCACGCCCATTCTCTGAGAGAATAAAAGAGAGGACTCCCAGAGATAGAAGAAGACTCTGCATTGCATCAGGCTTGACGGGGCTCCCTGCAGGAAGGGAAGTCACTTCTCTGGACAAGAGTTAACAGCAACTGCCTGGAGACAACGGTTCATTACAGGAAGAAGAATCTGTCGGAGAGATTTGAGTAGAAGACACAGCAGATCTCTTCCCAGAGAGTGATACGGCAACTTCTGGAGACAACAGTTCGCTACAATTATCCAAGTGCATTGCTCAGTTCTAGCCCTTTACACAGCCCCTCCAACATTCATCATTATCTTTTCCTGTCATCTTAGCCAAACTGACAGGTGTGTAATGGTATCTCAAAATTGTCTTAATTTGCATTTCTCTGATCAATAGTGATTAATAGAAATAGTTTCAATTTCATCATCTGAAAATTGTCTGTTCATATCCTTTGACCATTTATCAACTGGAGAATGGATTGATTTCTTATAAATTAGAGTCAATTCTCTATATATTTTGGAAATGAGGCCTTTATCAGAACCTTTAACTGTAAAAATGTTCTTCCCGTTTGTTGCTTCCTTTCTAATCTAGTCTGCATTAATTTTTTTTGTATAAAAGCTTTTTAATTTGATGTAATCAAAATTTTCTATTTTGTGATGAATAATAATCTCTAGTTCTTTTTTGGTCACAAATTCCTTCCTCCTCCACAAGTCTGAGAGGTTAACTATCCTATGTTCCTCTAATTTATTTATGATCTCATTCTTTAATCATGGATTGTAATATCCCGGTGACTTCCTCTGGGGATCTTTTTCAGTAGTTGATCCGTGGCTTCTTTCATACTCTATTTTACCTTCATGTTCTGGAATGCAGGAGAAATTTACTTGATACTTTCTTGAAAGATAGAATCCATGTTCTTTTTTATTGTAGAACTTGTGTAGTCTCATAATGTTAAATGTTTTCTCTTTCATCTTTTTCCAGGTCTGCATTTTCCATTGTGACACTGCATATTTTTTATTCTTTTTCCTTTTGGCTTTTTCCTTTTATTTCTCAAAACATCAATACCTTCTACCTTCTTAGTTATAATTTTTAAGGAAAATTTTTCCTCTATATTTCCTTTTCAATTTGTCCAATTCTGATCTTTAAACCATTTTTCTGCTCTATGTATTTTTCTGCTTCCTTTTACTCTCTCTCATTTCTCTTCATAAGTTTTTCTCTACCTCTCTGACTTCATTTTGAAACTTCACTTTGACCTCTTCTGTAGCTTTAGACCAATTCTTAATTATGTTGCAGATTTTGGATAAAGGAATTTTGACTTTGTTATTTTCTTCTTAGAATGGATTTTTCATCTTCCTATTCATCAAGTAATTTTCTATGATCAGAACCATTTTTCTGTTGTTTATAAATTATCCCAGACTATTATTTAACTTAACCTGTTTATTAGAGTAGTCCCCTGTTTCCAGGGTAAATGGGTCAATGCCCCAAGCTTCAGGACTTTTGTGCAGCTATTTTCAAGGATTTTTCTAGGGAGCTGGAAGTTTCACTTCTTCTAGGGTGTCTGATGTTAGAAGAAATGTGTTTATTAATAATCTAGCCTCTATTCTGTTCTGTGAGTTACCACAAGCACTTTTTCCTGCCCTGCAACTGTGAGAAGATAAATTATTTTGCTGTTGCTAAATGTTATCATGTGCTAGTTCTCTTCTTCACTCTCAAACTGTGAGATAGGAAGTTGTCCTTGTTCTGGGTATTAGCAATTAGCAAAGTAACTGAGTTCTGTCCCAGGGCTTTAAAAGAGACCCCTCTAATACCCTTCTGACAAGCACTTCAACCCTCTTAACATCTGTGGTCCAAGAATGATTGCCTATGTCTGTGATTTCTTCAGGTGCTAAGTATTCAGTGGCTACATTGAGCTCCTGGTTTACACTGAGTGCTTTTAATGTCACAAAATTGGTTTTATAGTTTATCCTGGAGATGGGAGAAAACCACTGAAGATTATCCAGGATGGGAGTGCCATGGTCTAGCCTGCACTTCAGAACAATCTCTTTCAAGTCAGGACTAAGGGCAGAATAAGAGAGGTTTAAGGCAGAGGAACCCACCAGGAGACTATTGCAATAATCCGAGTATGAAGTCATAAGGATGTTCCAGTAGCAGAGAACAGGAGGAAAACATATTAGAGAGATGTTGCAAGCAGACCTTGGCAATGCATTATATAAAAGGGGTGAGAAACAATGAGGACTTAAGTATGAAAATGAAATTACAAACCTAGGAGATGTAGGCATCCCTCTGGGTTTCAGAGGGTCATTTCTGTGTCCCAGAAGAAACTCAGATTTGACCCCACCTGAAAATAAGAGCACAAGACTCCATAAATTCTCGTGTACAATTGCCTTTCCCTGAAGTGCCTCTCACTGATGAGCATTTCTCCTCTTTTTCAGCTACACTCCTACCTGAAGAACACCCAGTTTAAGAATGTTGTTGGTGAGCAGGTGTTTGTGGATGAGAATAGATGTACAGAGGCTCAGTATGCCATTATGAACTATATATGCTTCGATTTTTTTAATGATAATGTTCTCTATGTGGGGGGACTTTATCCCAGAAGCTCAGCTAAGTCAAGAGTTTACAATTTCTGGAAATGTCATAGTGTGGAACGCATGGAGTTCAAAGGTCAGACACATTTTTAATGTTAATTTATGCTCCTAAACAAGAAGAATCCTTGACTTATGTGGTATACTCTCCATTATTGATAAGTGCAGGTGGGTGGAAAAATAGCTAGACTGTAAGCCCTGGTTGTCTTTCACTTGTCATAAGTTCATATATGTCCCCCCTGTTTTCTCTATAGCAATCCTCTTTATCATTTCTTACAACACTATAATACCTTATTATATTTATACACATCTACATAGGTATATTGTTAAACACAGAGAAATTTTGTTGCATATATATATATATACATATGTATGTACATTTATTTCTCTATATTCACACAGATATCTATAAATATAATATGTAGTCCAACAAATCTTCAATTTATAGATACCATTTCATATTCCAATTCTTTGCTCTTTCCAAAGCAAGCATAAATATATTTTAATTTGTATTTGTTTTCCACTTATATAGGAAAGAATGATAAAAACTTTAACTTGTATGCAGCACAACATAGAGGATTCAATACATAACCATGACTTTCCATTTCACATTGCTCACTTTTTTCCTAAAAGTTGTATCTGTGTATCTATCTATGTCTATCTGTGTATTTGTGTGTGTGTGTGTGTGTGTGTGTGTGTGTGTGTGTGTGTGTGTAAAACAAAAGTATCCATGTTCTATCTTTTGAGGTAAATTGTTTATAGTTGCATTACTATAATTACTATAATTGTTGACAATTCTGCAGTATGTACCTAACTTATTCCACTGATCCACTATGTTTCTTGCCACTACCAAATACCTTTGATGACTACTGTTATAATAGTTTTATTTCTAGAAGTTCTAGACCTTATTTGTTTCTATTTTTCATTATTTCACCAATTCTTGACATTTTGTTTTTGTAGATAAATTTAAAAAATTATTCTTCTGATTCTAATAAGCGAAGTCTTGGGAGGAGGATTAGAATGGCACTGAATAAGTAGGTTTGTTAGAATTAACACTCCATTATATTAGAGTGGCCTACAAATGAGCACTCAGTATATTTCTAATTGTTTAGATCTTACTTTATTTGTATGAAAAGTGTTTTGTAATTCTGTTCCTATATCCCCTGTCTTTAGCTTAGCAGACTCCCAAATATTTTTATGCCAACCATTATTGTGAAAGTCATTTTCCTTTCCACACCTTGCTGCTAAGATTTGTTGGTATCATAGAAACAGTTATAATTTGTGTGTGTTTATTTTACATCCTGTGCAGCTATTAATGTTGTTAATTGTTTCTACTAGTTTTATAGTTGATTCTCTCAAATTATATAAATATAACATTATGTTATCTGCAAAGAATGATAGCATTTTTTTCCTGCACAAATTACCACATTCATTCCAATTTTTTTTTTCAGTTGCGCTGATATCAGTGGCAGCAAGAAGGCAGTATCTGCTCTGGGAGCAGTGACTGTGGCTGTGGCTTCACTTGGATCATGCTAAGTTACTCTGGGTATTGGGTGGGTGTGGCCAGGTTCTGAGAGCCCCCAGCTTTTAGGTTTATAGCCTTTACCCCTGTGTTTATAGCTTCCCTGCTGATCTACTGACTTGCTGCCAAGTCAGAGTAGCCATACTGTGGTAAAGTTAGCTCCACAGATTTTCTGCCAGCAAAGACCACACCCTGCCCCTTTCCAATCTGCTTAGTCTGAGCTGTTTCCCATGATCTCACTGCTTACCTGAGGTCTGTGCCTGGCCTAACCCGCACACGAGCAAAACATATCCTTTCTGGAGAATTTCAAGATTGTCTTTGGTTGGCAATGTGTTGTACTCCCAATATCTGTGGGTTCTGACAAACACTAATCCCAAGGCTAACATTTGTTAAAATTGATTGAGGGTAAAGGAGAGCATAGGAAGATGCATGTGTCCTCTCCACCATCCTTTTACCCCCTCCACCCAAATTGATTTTTAAGAAATAATTCATTTCTATATGTTTTTTCCTATTTTGCCAAATTTGTTTTTTGAAGAGTTGTTTCTTTTAGACATTTCCCTACTTCCTTTTCCAAGCTTGGGTTTTTATTCCCAAATTGTCATAATTTTCCTTCATAATTCTTATTCCTGTAAAGTTTTTCTCACACCTCTTTTTTAATATCTTTTTTGAGCTTTTTCAAGAAAGGTTTTTGAGACTGACCTAAGTTCATATTCCCCTCTGAGATTTTACTCATAGGCATTTTGCCACTGTTATTCTCTTCCAGACTTCCATTATGATCTTCCCTGACTGACATATATATATATATATATATATATATATATATATATATATATATATATATATATATATGTATGTATGTATGTATGTATGTATTTGTTGTTTTGTTGTTCTGGTCACCTTTAAAATTTGAGTTCTGTTCCTTAGACACACAAGAGATTGTCTCAAGCTACTTTTGCAGAAGACCAGGGGCCAATGGTGCTGCAGGCTTTGCCACTGGGCTGTCTCACTGAGGTTCACTGACTCCCACGTTCTCTTCTATGTTTGCCCTGGAGGTCTCACAGCAGAATTGCTGATGCACTGGCTTTCTGGATGAGGACACAGTAAACACTGTTGCTGTACTTTGGCTAACAGCCTCACCCTAAATTCCCAATGCTGGACCTCTCCAGGCTGTACCAAGATGCACCACACCTCTCTGCTGGGCCTCACTGCTTCCCTCGGCAGTCTGGCAGTCTGTAGAGGAAGCTCATTAACAACATCCAGACCCCCCCTAAAAAAAAAAAAAAAAAAGACTGCATTTTTATTTTTGTGTGTGTGTTTGTTAATTTGCTTCTTTGATTCTTTCACAAAATGAGGAAAAAAATTAAAACAGACTCTAACTATTAATAGCTTCTATATGGATAGAGAGTAGACTTTAAACCCTGAGGAGACTAAAAACAGACTCTCTGCAGATGAATCCCCAAAGGGGATATGATCTGGTCTTCAAAACATAAGACTCTCATAGAATAAATTTAAAAATCTCTCACAAAAGAGCTAGAAGAAAAATTGGGAAAAGAAAGGGAAGATTGGCAATAGAGTCTGGATAAGTCATCCCACTCATTTAACGATAAGAGTGGATAAAGAAATCAAATCCTTGAAAATCAGAATTAGTGAATTGGAAAAAGAAAATAGCTCTCTAAAAAATAAAATTGGCGAAATGGAAAAAAATTCCATAGAACAAAACAACTCACTTAAAAATTTGATTGGACAATTAAATAAATATATAAAAAAGTGACTGAATAAAATAAGTCATTAAAAATCAGAATAGAGCAAATGGAAATTAATTACTTCAGGAGACAACAAGAATCTATCAAACCAAACCAAAAAAAAATGAAACAATGGGGAAAAAAAGTCAAATATCTTCTTGGGAAAACAGCAGACATGGAAAATAGGTCTAGGAGAGATAATCTGAGAATTATTGGACTTCCTGAAAAATATGATGAAAAAAAAGAGTCTGGACACTATTTTCCAGGAAATTATCAAAGAGAACTGTCCAGATGTTATAGAAACAGAGGATAAAATAGACATTGAAAGAATTCATTGATCACCTACTGAAAGGGACCCTAAAATCAAAACCCCAAGAAATATAGAGGCCAAATTCTTGAACTAACAATGGAAAAAAATACTGCAAGTTGATAGAAAAAAAATCTATTCAAATATAGAAGAGCGACAATAAGGAATACTCAGGATCTAGCAGCATCACAATAAAGGATCAAAGGGCCTAAAATCTGATCTTCCAAAAAGCTAAGGAACTTGGTATGCAGTCAAAAATAACTTACCTAGCCAAAATGAGCATTTTTTTTCCAGGGAAGAAGATGGACAATCAACAAAATAAATGAATTTCATCTATTTCTTATGAAAAAACCAGAACTTAACAAAAAAGTTTGATCTACAATATAGAACTCAAGAGCAACTTAAAAAGGTAAAAAGAAATCTTGGGAACTATATTTCTGCAATAACAATATGTAAAGAACACGTGTATATTTTGTTTTAGAAATTAAAGGTGGAAAGGAAATTGTACCATGAAAAGGATAAAGTGGGGGTGTTACATCTAACAAAGAGGCAAAGGGAACCTATTATATCTGAGAGAAAGAATGGAGGGGGATGAACATGGTGTGTATCTTATTTTCATCAGAATTGGCTTAAAGAGTAAAATATTAGACATATTCGATTTATGGTGAAACTTCTCCTAACTCATTGAAAAGTGGAAGGAGAAAAGGGAAAAGGAAGGAGTAAGCTAAGCAGAAGGGAATACAGAAATTTTAAGGAAAAGGGATAAGAAAGGGAGAGGAACTCTAAGGGAGAGGAGGATACTAAAAAGCACGAATTATGAGAAGCAAGTAGTTTAATACTGGGGAGGGAGGGAGGGGGAACAAAGGGGAAAAAAGCATAAGCAGGAGTTAACAAGATGGCAAGTAATACAGAATTAGTAATTTTAACAATAAATGTGAATGGGGTAACTTCCCCATAAAGAGGAAGCCATTAGCAGACTGGATTAAAAGCCAGAATCCTACAATGTGTTGTTTATAGGAAAAACACTTGAATCAGGGCAATACATACACAGTAAAAGTAAAAGGTTGGAGCAGAACCTACTGTGATTCAGGTGAAGTTAAAAAAGCAGGAGTAGCCATCCTCATCTCAGATCAAGCAAAAGTAAAAATTGATCGGATTAAAAAAGGAAAGTGAGGGCACTATATCTTGCTTAAAGGGTAGTATAACAAATGAAGCAATATCAATATTAAACATATTTGAATCAACTGGTGTAGCATCTAAATTCTTAAAAGAGAAATTAAGAAAGCTGCAAGAAGAAATAGACAGCAAAACTATAATAGTGGGAGATCTCAACTTTGCAATTTCAGAATTAGATAACTCAAACCACAAAATGAATAAGAAAGAAGTCAAAGACATAAATAGAATACTAGAAAAGTTAGATATTATAGATCGTTAGAAAAAACTAAATGGAAACAGAAAGGAGTACACTTTCTTCTCAGCTGCTCATGCAATGTATATAAAAATTAACAAAATATTAGCACATACAAACCTCAAACTCAAATGCAGTACGTCAGAAATTGTAAATGCATCCTTTTCAGACCATGATTCAATGAAAATTACATTCAATAAAAAGCCAGGAGAAAATAGATTTTTAAAAATTGGAAAATAATAATCTCATACTAAAGAATAATTGCATTAGGAACTTCCGGCCAAGATGGCGGCGTGGAGGCAGACAGCTGCTTGAGCTCTGCGTTTTCTCTCAGAACTTACTTCATGACAAGCCTTAGAGTTAATGCTTGACCGAGAAAGAAATCCACAAATAATCACCAAGAGAAGACATCCTTGAAATTCGCCAGAGAAGGTCTGTGTTTGCTTGGGGGAGGGTCAATCAAACTGGGTGCAGACTGAGGGCAGGCAAGCCAGAGTGAAACAGGCAGCTCACACAGCTCAGACCAGAGGGGGAGGGATACAATCTCTGCCATTTCTGGGAAAAGGCTTTTACCCAAGTGTGGATACTCCGACTTGGCAGCAAGCCAGGATCAGTGGAGAGGGTGTAAACACCGGAAGTGAAGATTAAAACCCCGGAAAGCTAGTGTCTCTCAGAACCCGGCTACCCCCAACCCCCACCTGGACTGACTCAGCGCGTTCTCAGAGCCTCAGAGCACAGACTCAGCGCAGCCATTGTTGTCCTGTTAGTGCCTCGCTGCTGCCCTCCCCCCCAGTCTGTAGAGGAAGCCGATTAATACCATCCAGCCCCATCAGTTTTGCACATATATATTGTACCTAGGATATACTATAAAATATTTAATATGTACAGGAATGCCTGCCATCTAGGGGAGGGGGTGGAGGGAAGGAGGGGAAAAATTGGAACAAAAGGGAGTACAATGGATAATGTTTTTAAAAAAAATTACCTATGAATATGTACTGTCAAAGAAAATGTTATAATTATAAAAATTAATAAAAAATTAAAAAAAAAGAATAATCAGGTTATACAGCAAATCATAGACATAATTAATAACTTCATCCAAGAAAATTACAATAATGAGACATCACACAAAAATATGTTGGATGAAGCCAAAGCATTGTAATAAGGGGAAATTTTATATCTCTAGAGACATACTTGCATAAAATAGAGAAAGAGAAGGTCAATGAATTGGGCTTGCAACTAAAAAGGCTAGAAAAGGAACTAATTAAAAATCCCCAGTCAAACACTAATCTTGAAATTCTAAAAATAAAAGGAGAGATTAATAAAATTGAAAGTAAAAAAATATATATACATTGAATTAATAAAACTAAGAGTTGGTTATATGAAAAAACTAAGAAAATAGACAAACCATTAGTAAATCTGATTTAAAAAAGGAAAGAGGAAAATCAAATTGCTAGTCTTAAAAATGAAAAGAGAGAACTTGCAACTAATGAAGAGGAAATTAGAGCAATAATTAGGAAATGCTTTGCCCAGCTTTATGCCAATAAATTCAATAACTTAAATGAAATGGAAGAATACCTTCAAAAATATACCTTGCCCACAATAATAGAAGAAGAAATAAATTGGTTAAAGAATTCCATCTTATAAAAAGAAATAGAACAAGCTTTTAATCAACTCCCTAAGAAAAAATCCCCAGGATCAGATGCATTTACATGTACATTCTACCAAACATTTAAAGAACAATTAACTCCAAGGTTATATAAACTATTTGAAAAAATAGGGATTGAAGGAGTCCTACCAAATTCCTTTTATGACATAGACATGGTACTGATACCTAAAGCATGTAGGTTGAAAACAGAGAAAGAAAATTATAGACCAGTTCCCACCAATGAATATTGATGCTAAAAATCATTAATAAAATGTTAGTAAAAAGATTACAGAAAATCATTTCCAAGATAATACACTATGACCAAGTAGGATTTATACCAGGAACGCAGGTTCAATATTAAGAAAATTATTAGAATAACTGACTATATCAATTACCAAATTAAAAAAAACATCTAATCAGCTCAATAGATGCAGAAAAAGCATTTGATAAACTCTAACATCCATTCCTAATAAAAATAACTTGAGAATATAGGAATAAATGGACTTTTCCTTAAAATAGTCAGAAGCATATATTTAAAACCACCAGTAAGCATCATATGTAATGGGGATAAACTAAAACCTTCCCCAGTAAGATCAGAAGTGAAACAAGGTTGCCCACTATCACTATTACTATTCAATATTGTATTAGAAATGCTACCTAGGCAATAAGAGTAGAGAAAGAGATTAAAGGAATTAGAGTAGGTAATGAGAAAACCAAACTATCACTCTTTGCATATGATATGATGGTATACTTAGAGAACCCTAAAGAATCAACTAAAAACCTATTAGAAATAATTCACAACTTTAGCAAAGTTGCAGGATACAAAAAAAAAAAAAAAAAGTTGCAGAATACAAAATATGTCCATATAAATCCTCAGCATTTCTATACATCACCAACAAAATCCAACACCAAGAGATACAAAGAGACATTCCATTCAAAATCACTGTAGATAGCATAAAATATTTGGGAATCTATCTACCAAAGGAAAGTCAGGAATTATATGAGCAAAATTAAAAAACACTTTCCACACATATAAACTCAGATTTAAATAATTGGAAAAATATTAAGTGCTCTTGAATAGGCCAAGTGAATATAATAAAGACAACAATACTCCCTAAACTAAGTTATTTAGTGTTACACCAATCAGACTCCCAAGAAACTATTTTAATGACCTAGAAAAAAAAACAACAAAATTCATATGGAAGAACAAAAGGGCGAGAATTTCAAAGGAATTAATAACAAAACAACAAACAAACAAACAAATTAATTTCACCTAGCTGTACTAGATCTAAAACTATATTATAAAGCAGTGATCACCAAAACCATTTGGTACTGGCTAAGAAATAGATTAATTGATCAGTGGAATCATTTAGATTCACAGTACAAAATAGTCAATAGCTGTAGCAATCTATTGCTTGACAAACCCAAAGATCCCAACTTTTGGGATAAGAATATATTATTTCACAAAAACTGATGGGAAAACTGGGAATTATTATGGCAGGAGGGGCGGAGTCAAGATGGCAGAGAAGATTCACGTAAATTTCTAAGCTCCTTTCTTCCCTCAATAGCAACTAGTTAAATCAGCCTCAAAAATAATGCTGGACTGATAAAAAAAAAAAAGCCACAAAGATTAGAAGCACAACTTAGCAGCTGAAGAGATTCTGGAATTTTAACAGAAAAGGTCAGTTCCAAGGGGAGGAAAAAAAAGACCAGCACAGACAGTGTAGGATTGGGGCTAGCACACTGCCAAATGGACTGCGGAGACCTCTGGGATCAGAGAAGCCACTGAGATAGAAGAATCTGGCATAGGCTGATAGCTCTACTCTGCTTATAAAATAGTAGATAAGAAGAGAAATCAAAGCCACATTAAAGCAATAGCCAGAAAATATAATCACCCCAAACCGGAAATGATCTAACAGATCTTGGAACGGCTGTGGAGCCTCCTGTTGCTGTCTGGGACTTTTCCTTGGGGTACTTAAGAACCTGAACAGAGGAGGACACAGCTTGGGACAGCCTCTAATCCACATAGTGTAGGGCTCAGCCTGAGGCAGTGGAATTCTCCCTGTAGCTAAACTCCAGTAGCAGCAGAACTCTCATAACAGAGGAACCTTTGCAGCAGGGACAGTGCTTTCAGGGCAGACACTTCAAGTTTGAGCACAGGGGCTTTTCACATCAGCTGCTAATATCCACGGCCCCACAGGAGGCTTTGGCTAGGGTTTGTGATGCTTTTACGTTCAGACTCTAGTCTCAGGGCAGTAGCTAGGCCACACAGCGGGAGTCCTTCACTGGGCACTCCTCGCAATGCAGCCATGCTAACCATCTCTAAGTCACTTCTGGGGAAGGGGAACTCTCTCCCAGAGCTCTCTCTTAGTCCAGACACAGGATAGCGGCAACCTATCCCTATCTGGGAGGAAGCTGATAAATTTCCTATCCAAAGGGACCCCCACAGAGTGTTAACAATGAGTAAGAAACTGAAAAGAACGATTGACACCTTCTACACAGAAAAAGAGTGGGTATCCAACCCCGAGGAAGCTAACACCAGACAGTCTCCAGATAACACGCTAAAGGGGAATGATACCTGCCCCCCATCACACAACTCTCCTAGAAGAGACTATTAAAAAGTTAAGAGAGTTTGAAGGAAAATAGGGAAAGGAAAGAGAAGGTATGATAGAGAATAGCAACATCCTGAAATTTGAGAAGAGTTGGAAAAAATAAGGAATTCACAGGAGGTGCAGGAAAACAAAATTTGTGAATTAGAAAAGGTTAAAAAATAGCAGGAAAGTAGGATTTCTGAATTGGAAAAAGAAAATAACTCACTAAAAAAATTTAGTGAAATGGAAAAAAAATTCAACAGAGCAAAATAATTCATTTAAAAATTCAATTGGACATATCAAAAAGAACTAAAAAATGTGAATGAAGAAAATAACTCATTAAAAATCAGGACTGAACAAATAGAAATGAATGATTCATTGAGAAACCAAGAATCAGTCAAACAAAACAAAAAATATGAAAAGCTGGAGAATAAAATCAAATGCTTACTGAGAAAATCTATAGATCTGGAAAGTAGATCTAGTAGAGATAGTTCCCGAAAATTATGAAGAAAAAAAGAGCCTAGATTCTATTTTACAGGAAATCATCAAAGAGAACTGTCCAGAGATAATAGAAACAGAAGTGAAAATAAGCGTCGAAAGAGTTCATCAAACACCTTCTGAAAAAGACCCTAAAAAAAGAACTCCACAGAACTAAGCTGCAGAACTATCAAACAAAGGAAAAAATATTGCAAGCAGCTATGAAAAAAACAATTCAAATATCAAGGTGCCACAATAAGGGTCACTCAAGATCTAGCTGCCTCCACATTAAAGGCTCAAAGGGCCTGGAACCTGATATTCCGAAAGGCAAAAGAACTAAAACTGCAACCAAAAATAAACTATTCTGCTAAGTTTGGCATTTTCTTCCATGGAAGAAGATGGACATTTAATGAAACAGAGAAATTCCATTTGTTTCTAAGAAAACAACCAGACTTAAACAAAAAATTTTATCTACATCCACAACATTCAAGAGAAGTAGAAAAAGATAAAAAGAACTCTTGAGAACTGAATCTCTGTTGTGGATATACAGAAAGTCCACATGGATAATTTGATTTTATTCATATAATACAAAAAAAGGGAATTAGTAAAGGAAAGGGGATAGTATCAGAAAAATGGAAATGAGAAATAAAAAGAGGGAAACTACATCCCAGGAAGAGGCATAGAAAATTTATCATATTGGAGGGAATTTAGAGAGGGGGAGAAACATTGTGTGAATCTTACTCTCATCAGAGTAGGCTCAAAGTGGAAATAATTGACATATTTGTTTTTCAGAGAATTCTCTCTCACCTCATTATAAAGGGTGAGAGGAAAAAGGAAAAGGAAAAGAGGAATAAGGGAAGGGTACAAGAAAGGGGAACGGACTTATAAGGAGGGGGAGGGATACTAAAAAGGGAGGACTGCATGTCACAAGTGGGGTCCATAAATTCAATAATGGGGAAGGGGTTCGGGGGGGACAAGGGGGAAAAAAGCATAATCAGGGGATAATATGATGGCAGGAAATAGAGAATTAGTAATTTTAACTGTAAATGTGAATGGGATGAACTCTCCCATTAAACGGAGGCGGATAGCAGAGTGGATCAAAAGTCAGAACCCTACTATATGTTGTTTACAGGAAACACATTTAAGCAGGGAGATACGTACAGAGTAAAGGTAAAAGGTTGGAGCAGCATGTATTATGCTTCAGGTGAAGTCAAAAAAGCAGGGGTAGCCATCCTTATCTCAGATCAAGCAAAAGCAGAAGTTGATCTAGTTAAAAGAGATAAGGAAGGAAACTATATCCTGCTAAAAGGTAGCATAGACAATGAAGCCATATCAATACTAAACATATATGCACAAAGTGGTATAGCATCTAACTAGCTAGAGGAAAAGTTAAGAGAGTTGCAAGAAGAAATAGACAGCAAAACTATAATAGTGGGAGATCTCAACCTTGCATTCTTTGAATTAGATAAATCAAACCACAAAACAAATAAGAAAGAAATTAAAGAGGTATATAGATCATTAGAAAAATTAGGTATGATAGATCTTTGGAGAAAACTGAATGGTGATAGAAAGGAGTATAATTTTTCTCAGAAGTCCATGTAACCTATACAAAAATTGATCATATATTGGGACATAAAGATCTCAAAATTAAATGCAAGAAGGCAGAAATAGTAAATGCCTTCTTCTCAGATCACGATGCAATAAAAACTACATTAAACAAGAAGTTAGGGGTAAATAGACCAAAAAGTAATTAGGAACTAATTAATCTCATCGTAAAGAATGACTGGGGGAAACAGCAAATTATAGAAACAAATAATAATTTCACCCAAGATAATGACAACAATGATACATCATACCAAAATGAGTGGGATGCAGCTAAAGAAGTATTTAGAGGAAATTTTATATCTTTAGAGGCTTACTTCAATAAAATAGAGAAAGAGAAGATAAATGAATTGGCCCTGCAACTTAAAAAGCTAGAAAAAAACAAAATTAAAAACCCCCAACCAACAACTAACCTTGAAATTCTAAAATTAAAAGGAGACAACAATAATATTGAAAGTAAAAAAACTATTGAATTAATAAATAAAACTAAGAGTTGGTTTTATGAAAAAGCCAACAAAATAGATAAATCTTTGGTAAATCTGATCAGAAAAAGGGAAGAGGAAAATCAAATTGTTAGTCTTAAAGATAAAAAGGGGGATCTTTCCACCAATGAAGAGGAAATTAGAGAAATAATGAGTTACTTTGCCCAACTTTATGCCAATAACTTTGAAAACTTAAGTGAAATGGATGACTACCTCCAAAAATATAGACTTCCTAGATTAACAGAGGAGGAGATAAACAGCTTAAGTAGTCCCATTTCAGAAAAAAGAAATAGAACAAGCTATTAATCAACTCCCCAGGAAAAAATCCCCAGAACCAGATGGATTTACATGTGAATTCTACCAAACATTTAAAGAACAATTAGCCCCAATATTATATAAACAATTTGAAAAAAATGGGGATAAAGGAGCCGTACCAAACTCCTTTTTTGACACAGACATGGTACTGATACCTAAACCAGGTAGATCAAAAACTGAGAAAGAAAACTACAGACCAATTTCCTTAATGAATATTGATGCTAAAATCTGAAATAAGATATTAGCAAAAAGACTTCAGAAAATCATCCTCAGGATAATACATTATGATAAAGTAGGATTTATACCAGGAATGCAGGGCTGGTTTAATATTAGGAAAACTATTAGTATAATTGACCATATTAATAGGTCAAATTAATAAAAATCATATGATGATCTCAATAGATGCAGAAAAAGCATTTGATAAACTTCAGCATCCATTCCTATTAAAAACGCTTGAGAGTATAGGAATAAATGGACTATTCCTTAAAATAGTCAGGAGCATATATTTAAAACCACCAGTAAGCATAATATGTAATGGAGATAAACTGGAACCTTTCACAGTAAGATCAGGAGTGAAACAAGGTCGCCCACTATCACCATTACTATTCAATATTGTATTAGAAATGCTAGCATCGTCAATAAGAGTCGAGAAAGAGATTAAAGGAATAAGATTAGGTAATGAGGAAATCAAACTGTCACTCTTTGCAGATGATATGATGGTATACTTAGAGAACCCCAGAGATTCTAATAAAAAGTTATTAGAAATAATTCAAAACTTTAGCAAAGTTGCTGGATACAAAATAATTCCACATAAATCCTCAGCATTTTTATACATCACCAACAAAATGCAATAGCAAGAGATACAAAGAGAAATCCCATTCAAAACAACTGTTGAGAGTATAAAATATTTGGGAATTCATCTGCCAAAGAAAAGTCAGGAATTATATGAGCAAAATGACAAAACACTTGCCACAAAAATAAAGTCAGATTTAAATAATTGGAAAGACATTCAGTGCTCATGGATAGGCCGAGCGAATATAATAAAGATGACAATACTCCCCAAACCAATCTATCTATTTAGTGCTATACCAATCAGACTCCAAAGAAACTAGTTTAACGACCTAGAAAAAATAAGAACAAAATTCATATGGAAGAATAAGAGGTTAAGAATTTCAAAGGAATTAATGAAAAAAAAAAGTCAGATGAAGATGGTCTAGCTGTACCTGATCTTAATCTATATTACAAAGCAGCAATCACAAAAACCATTTGGTATTGGTTAAGAAATAGACTAGTCAATTGTAAGGGCCCTTTAAATGGGCGGACACAGTGCATCGGGATTGAGGCCCAGAAATAATTTCTGTGGATATTAGGACTGCCCTTGGGCGGGATCCTGGCCATATTGAGATAGCTTCGTAATGGGTGACTCTCTCGCTGATTGGCTGTGTGTGTGACCTCACAGGCCCTATATAAGCCCACTGCAGGCAGCAACCGCCCTCTTTAACCTCCTGCTGTTCACCCTGGCTCACCAGCCTGGGTGGCCAAGCCAAGATGGGTAGCCGAAAGAGGTAAGGGTTTTGGTAGTGAACACATGGGTCTTCTGACCAGGTGTTCACTAGGGAACCAACAAGTCAGGGCATCAGTTAAGGCATTATGTGAGTAGGTATAATAAAGGCTTTTAAGATTACATGTGGTTGTTCTTGAGTGCGCTACAGGTTACTAAGCTATAGATTCAAGAGATTGTGGCCAGAGACCTTAGAAGGCCTCAGAGGAGGCGAGCCGGGTAGAGCTCACACTGCAAAGGACAGTGGTCAAAGGTACTCTGGTGGGTCTAGGACAGACTAGTAATTGTAACTGCCAGGAGAGCACGTTACAAATGGCGCTCAACGTGGACGCATCAGGAATTATCAGGTTTTGAAAATTTTTAATATTCAGAATTAAGATTCTGAAAGATCCGGTAGAAACGCCACTTAAGAGGGAAGACAGAGAAGCAATATGGACCCAGGTAACTCTGGGATCAGACTCAAGGACACAGCTGAACATAATGCTTATTATATAAAGAGGTTAAAGAGCCAGATGGAAGATCTTTTAACAAAGATCGCCACTGAAGAACAGCAGGAAGCTTGTAATCAAGCTCCCAGAAGGCTATCCCCACACCCAGTAAATATAGCTCGGAGAGGGAGCAACCTAGAGCTAATGCGTATGTATGACAGTATAGAGTATAAAATGCCACAGCAAGAGTTGCTGGAATTGCAGGTTAAACTACAGATGGAGATAGAGAAAGAAGAAAAAGCTAGGTTACTACAGATAGAACAGGAAGAGTTCAAACCAGTGGCTGAAATTAAGGAAGGAAATAAACGAACCACATGGACTTCAGTTGTAGAAATTCTTCTTAGCATTTTGTTGGTTTACCTCGTGCATTGTTGTTTTAAGGAATTTATTGATTACTCTTTCATTGAGAAGAAGTTTAGTTCTTTTTATGTGCAAAGCTCAGGTTTGATTTGGAATCAGCCTTTGGGGAATTTTCCAATTCTTCTTCCCTCTGCCTCACCTTCTTGGGCCAAGGGAGAAGGGGGAGGAGGAAAAGGAAGGGCGATAATATCATCAGCACTGCCCATTAATCCATTTAAAACTCCTGTGTCTTCATTTCAAAGGACAGGAGTAGGCTTTATGCCCCAAGGCAAAAAGGAATTGTGGGGTATTGAGTATAATCAGAAAAGTTTTAAAAATACAGTTCAGTTAATTTCTAAGAAACCTTACAGGGATAAGACCTTGCAGTTAGAGAGAGTGGAGTTTTATACTTGTAAAACTGCTAGGATAGTCTTTGGAGAGTTGGAACTCCTCTTTTATTACCTCGTGGATTTTCCACTTCCACAGGTGAGCTTGATTTCCCAACCCCCTACGGGTATTTATAAAACAGTGTTTATGTCTAGAATGGGTTGGAAAATTGCTGTTTTAATCACTAGAATAAATAGACAGTGTGTGATCTTTGACCCAGGAGGAAAATATCAGATTTATTGATTCGCACTCCTGAAGTACAATTCGGTATCAGAAACTCAAACTTTGATTTTTAGGCAAAAGAATTCAGGGATATAGCCGAGTGTTCTAGTAAAGTCATTACTGCACAGACTATCCCCAAGATCTTCTCTTCTAAACAAGAGAAGGGAATTTTGGGATATGTGATTGCTTACAATTTTTAAATTTTGATTTTACATTTTTAAACATTTTTGATTTTACATTTTAAAGTTATTTTGGTTTTATATTTTTAATCTATTTTGGTTTTACATTTTTAAATTCTTTGCCTTTTACCTTAGCAATGCACTTCGGGCATACACAGAAAGTGCAGCTAAGTGACAGACTGACTAACTTTTGTCTGACTTTTGATCTTTTTGACAACAACTTTGTTTCTACTGTGATGTGGAAAGGCCTGGATGGCATTTGGAAAGGCCCAAGTTGGGCCCCGGGGACATTCCTTCCTAGGTGCAGATCCAGCAGCAGAGTTCATCCCCACCAGAGACATTTGTAACCTGGGGATCCAAGAGAAGGACCAGACAACAGTCCAGGGAGACCAGCCAGATGTCCGCAGCCCTTCAGACGCTGATGGCAGCAATGCCCCTCCTGACCGTGACACCAGAGACACCAGACACAGTTCCAGTGTTGCAGCTGAAAATGGACTGTTTTGGGTGATATGCAATATAAAGACTGGATGGACAATGGGCCTGCTTGCTTCTCCCGTGGCCACTTGCCATATGGTGGCCTGGGAAGAGGCTTTGCCCTATGCTTTCTATTGAAGGACTATGCTTTTAAATTAGTGGGTGAAAAACCAACACACCCACCTGCCGTTGTTATTGAGACAATGTTACTGGACATGACTTTGCTTATGTGCACCTGTGAAACTAGAATTGTTCTAGAATTGTGAAAAGTGCAATAGAGAATTGTGATAAGCTAGAATTGTTCTAGGATTGTGAAAAGTGCAATAGAGAATTGTGATAAGCTAGAATTGTTCTAGGATTGTGAAAAGTGCAATAGAGAATTGTGATAAGCTAGAATTGTTCTAGAATTGTGAAAAAGTGCAATTGAGAATTGTGATAAACTAGAATTGTTCTAGGATTGTGACAAATGCAATTGAGAATTGTGATAAACTAGAATTGTTCTAGGATTGTGACAAGTGCAATAGAGAATTGTGATAAGCTAGAATTGTTCTAGAATTGTGAAAAGTGCAATTGAGAATTGTGATAAACTAGAATTGCTCTAGGATTGTGAAAAGTGCAATAGAGAATTGTGATAAGCTAGAATTGTTCTAGAATTGTGAAAAGTGCAATTGAGAATTGTGATAAACTAGAATTGCTCTAGGATTGTGACAAGTGCAATTGAGAATTGTGATAAGCTAGAATTGTTCTAGGAGTGTGAAAAGTGCAACAGAAAATTGTAAGAAACTAGAATTGGTCTAGAACTGTGATAAATGTAACTAGAATTGTGACAACCTACCTACTAATATTTGTTAACTAGAATTGTGATGTTTTACCTTGTTGACTTCCCACCTCAGTGTTGACATCCTACCTCTTTGGCATATTATCTCGAGTATGACTTTGATGAATGGGTTGAACATTTGGGCCACTGTTGAGCCTGGTTCTCATTGTCATACTTCTGTTTACTGATCTGCTGCTTTGTACCTCCTTGGGCATAACACTGTCATCTCATGGATCAAGTGAACTATAGCTGGTGCTAAAAGTTTAGCTTGGTGAGATGTGCGGTTCCCGCAAAACAAGAGAAAGGGAATTGTAAGGGCCCTTTAAATGGGCGGACACAGTGCATCGGGATTGAGGCCCAGAAATAATTTCTGTGGATATTAGGACTGCCCTTGGGCGGGATCCTGGCCATATTGAGATAGCTTCGTAATGGGTGACTCTCTCGCTGATTGGCTGTGTGTGTGACCTCACAGGCCCTATATAAGCCCACTGCAGGCAGCAACCGCCCTCTTTAACCTCCTGCTGTTCACCCTGGCTCACCAGCCTGGGTGGCCAAGCCAAGATGGGTAGCCGAAAGAGGTAAGGGTTTTGGTAGTGAACACATGGGTCTTCTGACCAGGTGTTCACTAGGGAACCAACAAGTCAGGGCATCAGTTAAGGCATTATGTGAGTAGGTATAATAAAGGCTTTTAAGATTACATGTGGTTGTTCTTGAGTGCGCTACAGGTTACTAAGCTATAGATTCAAGAGATTGTGGCCAGAGACCTTAGAAGGCCTCAGAGGAGGCGAGCCGGGTAGAGCTCACACTGCAAAGGACAGTGGTCAAAGGTACTCTGGTGGGTCTAGGACAGACTAGTAATTGTAACTGCCAGGAGAGCACGTTACAGTCAATCAGTGGAACAGATTAGGTACACAGGAAGGTACACAGGACAAAATAGGGTATAACTATAGCAATCTAGTGTTTGACAAACCCAAAGATACCAACATTTGGGAAAAGAATTCATTATTTGAAGAAAATTGTTGGGAAAACTGTAAATTAGTAGGGCAGAAATGAGATATGGACCCACAGTTATCACCATATACCAAGATAAGATCAAAATGGATCCATGACTTAGGCATAAAGAATGAGATCATAAATAGACTAAAGGAACTGAGGATAGTCTACCTCTCAGACCTGTGGAGGAAGAAGGAATTTATAACCAGAGGAGAACTAGAGATCATTATTGATCACAAAATAGAAAATTTTGATTACATCAAATTAAAAAGCTTTTGTACAAACAAAACTAATGGAAACAAAATTAGAAGGGAAGTAACAAATTGGGAAAATATTTTTTTACAATTAAGAGTTCTGATGAAGGCCTCATTTCAAAAATACATAGAGAACTGATTCTAATTTATAAGAAATCAAACCATTCTCCAAAGGATAAATGGTCAATGGATATGAACAGACAATTTTCAGATGATGAAATTGAAACTATATCCACTCATATGAAAGAGTGTTCCAAATCACTACTGATCAGAGAAATGCAAATTAAGACAACTCTGAGATACCATTACACACCTGTCAGATTGGCTAAGATGACAGGAAAAGATAATGATGAATGTTGGAGGGGCTGTAGGAAAAGTGGGACTCTGATGCATTGTTGGTGGAGTTGCGAAAGAATCAAGCCATTCTGGAGAGCAATCTGGAATTATGCCCAAAAAGTTATCAAACTGTGCATACCCTTTGATCCAGCAGTGCTACTACTGGGCCTATATCCCAAAGAAATAATAAAGAAGGGAAAGGGACCTATATGTAGCAAAATGTTCGTGGCAACTCACTTTGTAGTGGATACAAACTGGAAAATTAATGGATGTCCATCAATTGGAGAATGGTTGGATAAATTATGGTATATGAATGTTATGGAATATTATTGATGTGTAAAAAATGAACAGCAGGAGGAATACAGAGAGGTATGGAGAGACTTGCATGTACTGATGCTGAGTGAAATGAGCAGAACCAGGAGATCACTATACATTTCAACAACAATACTGTATGAAGATATATTCTGAGTGAAGTGGATATCTTCAACATAAAGAAGATCCAATTCACTTCCAATTGATCAATGATGGACGAAAACAACTACACCCAGAGAAGGAACATTGGGATTTGAATGTAAACTGTTTGTACTACTGCCTTTCTACCCAGGTTACTTATACCTTCGGAATCCAATTCTTACCGTGCAACAAGAAAATTGGTTTTACACACATTTAATGTATCTAGATTATACTGTAACACATTTAATATGTAAGGGGTTGCCTGTCATCTAGGGGAGGGAATAAAAGGAAGGAGGGGAAAATTTGGAAAAATGAATACAAGGGATAATGTTGTAAAAAAAAATTACTCATGCATATGTACTGTCAAAAATATATAATTATTTAAAAATTAACAAAAAAATAAAATTAAAAAAAAATTAGTATGGCAGAAATTGGACATGGTGGTACACTTAACACCGTACAACACGATAAGATCAAAATGGGTCCATGATTTAGGCATAAAGAATGAGATCATAAATAAATTAGAGGAACATAGGATAGTTTACCTCTCAGATTTGTGGAGGAGAAAGGAATTTGTGACCAAAGAAGAACTAGAGATCATTATTGATCACAAAATAGAAAATTTTGATTATATCAAATTAAAAAGCCTTTCTACAAACAAAACTAATGGAAACAAAATTAGAAGGGAAGCAACAAATGGGAAAACATTTTTACAATTAAAGGTTCTGATAAAGGCCTCATTTCCAAAATATATAGAGAATTCACTCTATAAGATATCAAGCCATTCTCCAAAATATAAACGTGGTGAAACGATAGACAATTTTCAGATGATGAAATTGAAACTATTTCCACTCATATGAAAGAGTGTTCCAAATCACTATTGATCAGAGAAATGCAAATTAAGACAATTCTGAGATACCACTACACACCTGTCAGATTGGCTAAGATTACAGGAAAAAATAAGGATGAATGTTGGAGGGGCTGTGGGAAACCTGGCATTGTTGGTGGAGTTGTGAAAGAATTCTGCCTAAATCATGGACCCATTTTGATCTTATCTTACTATGTGGTATTAAGTGTGGGTCCATGCCTAGTTTCTGTCATACTAATTTCTAGTTTTCCCAGCAGTTTTTGTCAAATAATGAATTCTTATCCCAAAATTTGGGATCTTTGGGTTTGTCAAAGATTAGATTGCTATTTTTATTCACTATCTTGCCCTGTGAACCTAACCTATTCCAAGGATAAACTGTTATGTTCCCAGTTTACAATATCCCTTACAGCATTTTTTATCATTCTCTATTCTCTAGATCTGCCTATCTGACAGGAGAGCACCCCTTGTTAGAAAGTCATAGGACCCTTCTTCAGGAAATTTAGGGTTAGGGATAATTCTACTCTTCCCACCTCACTTATGAGTTGGAAACATGATCTTATGTTTACTCCTTCCTGTGGGTAAGTGAATTTATCATTATTTTCTATTCTTTTTGGACAAAGTAATGTTGTCACGAAAGTCAGTGTGTGCTAGCTTAGGGAATCTCAAAGGTACTGAGTGCATTAGGACTGATGGAGCCTGAAACTGAGGGCTGGGAAATTTGACTTTATTTGGAAAAGACAGAATTCTGCAGGATGGAGTTCTAGCAAGTTCTAAGCCTTGCAAATGGCTTTATGAAATGCCTGTTCCCTCTCAGGGATGTCTGGAGAATACTGTTTTCTCGAGGTAGTGTGAGAGCGGCTTCTTTTAATTTCTCAAGCTAACTCTTCCTTAACCCAGGACAGATGGTGTTTATTTACTTTCTGGCATTTTGACAAACATCCTGACCTTCGTGCTGCTTGCATAGCTCTAAGTTTTATGCATTATCACAATCAACTCTTCTTGTAAATCCCTCCTTTTCATAGCAGGATCTCAGTATATAGTCATGCAACACTCAAATATAACCACTTGTAAGTCTACGCTGTAGCAAAAAAATTCAGACTCCTCCATCTATTTATGGATCATTTTCCTCTGTCACATCAGAGGAAAAGCTCATCAGCTTTTTACTCTGTCTTCTGCTTGTTGAAGACAGACCATGAGTTTCCCTGAATGGTTCCTTGTCAGATAAAAGTTCTTTTCTGAACTTTGCTGTAGTCTTATGTCATTATTTATTTCCTCTGGATTCTTTTTTCATGTGTACTTTTCTTTGTACTTATAAATGAAAATTCTCTAGAAATCAATAATAATAAATTATAAACATTGCATTACAGTTGTGTATATTTTTGTCTAAGAAACAAGGCTATTAAATGATATTAATTATTGGTTATTCTTTTACTGCTTAAATATGCTTCTTTTTGTTCCATTTGTTGTTCAGCATTTAGGAAAAGTGGGAAGTTTGACCTAGAGGGCAAGTGTCACCACCCATTGGTGAAACATTAAATCACAATCCTGTTCTAAATCAAATGCCCTTTTATGCTTTATGAATTATTTGATTTTTTCCTTAAGAACCATGGAGAAGACAAGGCCTCTATATTGTCAGCGTCAATGATAATTTGATGAAAATTGAATATAAGTGAGCATAATGTAACTCTAACCTTTTACATCCATTAAAACAAGTCCAGAGTGTCTGAGAGATAGTCACTACTAAGAATATTTTACAAGGTTTTGTCAATTTTTAAACATGGCCTAGAATAATAAATTTATAAGTTTTTTGCTATTGCTGGTTGAAGATCTAGTACTAAATCAAAATCTTGGAACTGACTTTTCTTCTCAGATCCTGAGAGAAAAGGAAAAAGTGAGGAGAGAGAAAAGCCGGACCAGGAACTCATTTTATAATAGATATTAGATAAGATCTGAGTAAAATATTGCTTGTCTCGATCTGTGGCACATTCTATTCTCACACTTATTAGAATTTAGAGGTGTAATTTCCTCCTTTTAAAAGGACCTCTTTGCCAAATACCCAAATATCAAAATTTCCTCAGTTTTCATAGACAATGATGATCTCCATGAAATCTTCCCTAATTTCTTCAGGGAAATATGGTCTCACTGTACAGTTTCCATATATATTAGTGACTCTAACCAATTCAATTATTCTTTTCCCACCTTGCATCACAGTACATTATTTCTTCCTCCCATTATACTCTAATGCTTGTAGAGTCAACAACTATCCATGTTTTCTTGTGTAATTAGTGAATGTCTTAAGCAAATAGTTTCACTGGGTCGTAAAGCCAGTAGTCCTCACCCTTTAAGAAATTACCAAAAAAAGTATACTGGAACAATGTGTATGGAGAGAGATCATAAATGTTGGCAAACTCCCTCTTCTGAAATGAATTCTGTGTGGTTTGCATTAATGTTCTATAATATTTACCATTAATTCACCAGAGTTATTGAAAAAAATTACCAGCAACTCTACATGCCTTCCTTCACCCTGCTCGAGATTTACAGGAATCCCAATCTGTTGCCCAACATTTCCCTGGGATACAGTATATACAACTCCTATTCCAGTGAAGAAAGGACCTTGGAGCACTACCTGCGGTGGCTTTCTGGAACACACCAGCCCCTCCCTAATTACAACTGCAGAGAGGGAGGAAAGATTGTGGCTGCCATTGGAGGAGCCACATCAGCTCTCTCTGTTCAGATGGCAACCCTGCTTGACCTCTACCATTTACCCCAGGTGAATGAGATAGAACCTAATACATTCTCTGTTCTTCTGTATAATCTAGCAGTCACAGCAGTAGTATTAGTAGTAGAAGTAGCAGGAGCAGCAGAAGTAAAATAAGATGCATTTATGTATATCTTTAAAAAATTAAAAAATGTTTCACAAATGTATTTCTTTTGATCTTCACAACAAACTCATAATGAAGATATTCTTATAAATCCCATTTACAGTGGAGAGTACTGTGACTGAGAAAAGTTATATTGTTATCATGCAGCTAATGATCAAATGGGATACTAATTAATCTAAGTTTTCTTAGATCAGTTTAACTCTCTAGTGACTGAACAAATCCACTGTCCTCATCATCAGGGAAAATAAACAACTCCTAAAAAAGCAACCATATTGTGAGCCAAGAAGGCATTTAGCCTTCAACCCAAGAAAGGATCTGAAAGCAAAACTAGTTCTATTTGCCCATTATACAGATAAGTTCAGTAATGATTAGAGAAGTTAAAGTGTTTACTGGACACTACACATTTTACAGACGGAAGAGAACTGATCAAATCTTACCATTCTTGACTTTAAGTTGAATGAACTTTCAGTATTTTGTACCTCATTCTATGAGCTTCATTCTTCATAATCACTTAGTTCTTCACAATTAGTCCAGAATTTATTGAGAAGAGAATTATTTATAAAATGATACTGAGCATGAGCACTGATGTATAATGTGCTTTTTTTAGGTAGGACTGGGAAGCTTATGCACAGAACTGTTTTAAGAAATTCATATTTACATTTACAAATGAACATGAGTTTGAGAACATTCCTGACACTGTTCTCAGATAGGATCCTAACTTTATTAATGGGCACAGAAGGAGAGCAAAAATATTTGGTGCAAGGAGTGACATTTCAGAAAGTACCTCATCTTTTCCAAACTGAAAAGAGAACCCTGTGAGCACTGTAGTTTAAGCTGGCTGCTTAGTGAACTTTGCCACTGGTCAGTTAGATGGGTGACTGTTTAGTTGGTCAGAAGCAAGAAGAAAATTGGGGATGATTTCATGGAAGAGAAATAATAAATATTTAGATTGTTTGCTTTAAAGGAAATAGAGGTCAGTATTGAATGTGGAAGTACGCATATGAAAAGGGGAAGGACTGGAAGCCTCTCTCCTTTTCTATCCACATCCCTTATTTTAAAGCTCTCCTGATTTAAGCTAACATTATTTAACTATTATTTCTTTACAAATACAGATTCAATATTTAAGGCTCTTGGAGAAAAAACAATTAGGATCTTCATTGTATCACTAACATTAAAATTATAAATAGTCCTGACCATATACTTGGAGAAGAGTAAAAGCAAAAACCTATAAGCTCAAAGACTATAGGAATTAACTCTAGAAGTCCTTGTGGAAACATGACTAAACTGTCTAAGCGAGGGATTCATGAGAAAGCCTTAATCTGAGACCTTTGTTGCCAGATAATATAACAGCAGGAAGTCTGATCAAGAGAAGAGGCAATCTGTTCTATTCTGGGATTATTTTTCTTTGATCCTGATAAGAGAGCAATGGCTGGATAAGTTGAATAAGTCTCCTTCACCAAATGGGCAGATTCTTTCCCACTGTGATGTATGGGCATATATGTGACCCTCAGATCTGAAACACTATTTGTTATAGATGATTTGAGTTTTTATCAGCCCTCTTATGCAATCCACGAATATCTGTATTTGTCTATGAGACAAATATTCTTGCCAAAGATTGTGGTAATGATTATCAAATTTTGGGACAAGCCTTCTGATGTGTCTTACAGAATAAACAATACATTTAAAATTTTGTCTCATGATAGGTAATGTGTGCTCAGCTGTAGAGCAGAGTAATGTTAGGTATAAAGAGTCATGAATGTCTGATGGGGTGTTAAACCGTGCTCTCTTTTCCATAGTTTTCATGTGTATAAAAACTTTACAGAAGCATTAGACCACTTATGTGCAGTTTAAGACATGTTTCAGCTCTTTTCAATTATTTTACAATTTTATTTATTTTTGTTCTTAAATGTTTACAAGCACATTGTTACTATATTTTATTTCATCGCTTCCAATAATAGCATGAAAAAAAAATTTTTTAGTGTTCTGAGCTCCCCATTCTCTTTCTCTTTCTTCCTTTATGGTGCTCCCTACATAAACTGGTAAGCCTTCAGATATCAGTTATACATGTACAATCATGAAAAACATTTCCATTTCAGTCATTTTTAAAAGAGAACCCAAAAGAAAGAAAGAAAGAAAATGAAATATGCTATGCTTCATTCAGGATTCAGACAATATCAATTCTTTCTCTCTTGATGAAACCTATATTTCTTCATTAGTTCTCTCAAAATTTCTTGATTCATTGATGAGAATTTCTAAATCATTCACAGTTCCTTAGGGTACAATAGTGCTATTCGAGTGTAGCATACTCTCCAGCTTATGCTCACTACACTTTACATCTTTGTACCTAGAACTTTCCAGCGATTTTCTTTTCTTTTCATTTATATCAACCTATTTACATTTCCTCATCATCATACACTGTAGCTAGTGTAACCACTTTACAATTGAAATATGTGCATTTGACTTCCAATCTTTAGACTTAGCAAAAACAACTGCTTATCGAATCTAGTTCAAATTGGTTCGTTGTCACTTTCGTAATAATATTGGTATATAGATTTATCAAAGGTATTGCTGGATGGAAGGATATGAACAGTTTTAAAGACTTTTGATCATATTTTCAAATTTTTTCCCATAATAATTGGATCAGATCACAATTCAAGCAACAGTGTGTTATGTTCCCAGTTTACAATATCCCTTACAGCATTTTTTATCATTCTCTATTCATTATGTTAAACAATCTAACAAGTGGGATGTGGTACTTCAGAGTTGTTTCTCACTATGCACACCTCTAAAAATAGTGACTTAGAATTTTTTCATATGCTTAGAGATAACATTAATATTCGATAAATGAAGTCAATCTACAATATACATTGTAATTCCCTTGCCCAGTTTGCTGCTGAATTTACCAGAGAAACTTCGTACAAAAATTTTCCACGTTTTCTGCTTTCGTTTTATGTTTTTGGGATATTTGTAAATGTGATAGGTGTCCTTTGCTACATCCAACTTGTTTTGAATTGCATTTCTCTAGTGTTGAAAAAACATTTTTGTTTCCTATTTGTTCTATTTATAGCAATGATACATGAAGAAGAATGAGCTGTCATTATGCTTGAAAAGTCATATTCTTGGACATCCTTAGTGATTGGGAGGATGTCAGCTACTCAGCTACATTGTACTGGGGGTGTCTTTCCTGTATCACTAATTTAGATCTCACTAAGTTACTTTAGGAATCTCAGTTTTCTGATTTCATAAAACCAGAAATACATATTCAGGGTATATTGGAAACCAGTTAGATTTTCTTGTTGAAAATACCACAATTAAAACCAGTAATGACATCTATAGATGAATATTATTGTGTCCCAAATCAAAAAAGTACCCAGTTCTGATCAAGTGGTTTTCTTTCATTCACCAAAGAAAACCTTGTCTTCAGCCTCAATCATATAGACTTGGTTTACTCTAGAAATTTGTTCTGGGCCAAAGATCAAATGAAGAAATAATTTATATATTCTGGTTCCTTTGGGAAGCGTAAGGAAGATTCATTGCTTGAATGCCTTCAATTAGTCATTGTCTTTTTGAGAGCTCAGAGAGAGATAGACTTTCAGAGAGAAATTGTCATTTGTGATAAACTTTAGAATAAAATCTAAACCTTTCTTCTAACAAAAAATATGCCCATTTGAGTAAGTGTATTTTACTTTAGTTCTCTCAGCAGCAGCATGCACCTGCTCATCCTTATTTTGTTTTTCATCCAGATTACTTATGGTCCATTTGATTCCAGTCTTACTGACAAAGTCCAGTTTCCTTCCCTCTATCAGATGGCCCACAAATCCTCTTCTCTTCACCGAGGAATTGTCCGATTATTGGCATATTTTCAATGGAATTGGATAGGTCTGATTGTCTTTGATGATATGAGAGGTGAGGAATTCCTCAGGGAAATGAGAGAAGAAATGAAAAAGAACAGAGTTTGTGTGTCCTTCACAGAGAAGATCCCTCTCAGTGACAGAAAAAATAGGGAGACCTCTGAGGCCTTCAAGTCCAGGATCCTAATTTCAGAAGTCAAAGTCATTGTCATTCATACTGACACAGACTCATTAACAATTATGGGAAAGCCAACAGGATTATTATTTCCAATCAAGAAGGTGTGGATTTCCACATCTCATTCAGACATTACAATGAGAGCCCTGTACCATTATGGTTTCACTTTCTATGCTACACTCTTTTTGTCACACTTGACTATTCCAGTACCTGGATTTGACAGTTTTATAAAGGAGATTATGCCTCCTTTAACCAGGAGGAACAATTTTATTGAAGCACATAGGCCATCACCTTTGAAATGTTCAGATCAACCAGATATCCCAGAGCAAGATTTATATTTTCCAAATGGCTCCGTGAAACATTTACCTTTTTTCCTTGTGAACATGCCCACATCCGCCTTGAGTTACAACATCTACAATGCTTTATATGCTGTGGCTTGGGCTCTCCATGAAATACTGATGAAAAAATCTGAGAAAAGATCCTTGGAAAATGAAGAATCTGTATTGCCTCATCCGTGGCAGGTAATATGGAAAGGGGGGTGCCTTTTTACCTATCATTTTTTGAGTATGTATTTTAGTAAGAAGGGGTACACATGAGACATTGAAGCCTTTTCAATTTCTAAAACTATTCTTATTGTGTATTGCTCAAAGTTTTTATTGTTGGTTTCTAATATTTGTCAAATAGCATATAAAGTTACTATCAAATTTCCTTCCTAGAGTGTTAGAGTTGTAAATAATGTTAGGTTTCATATTTCCTATTCAGCTCTGGACTTCTTTTATCAGAAATATTTGAAGGCCCTTTATTTCATTAGGAACCCAATTTTTTTTTCCTGAAGGACTGAACTCAGGTTTTCTGGGTAGTTGATTTTTATTTGCAAGCCAGATCCTTCCCCCCCCCCCCAAATTAGGCTATTCTATGCACTCTGATCTTTCAATTAAGAAGCTGGGGATTCTTTTTTCATCCTCAATGTGGCTCCAACATATAGATATGTTTCTTTCTGCATCCTTGCATTATTTTTTTCATTCACCTTGGAGGTCCAGAATTGGGCTATAATATCCTGGTGACATCCTTTGAGGATCTTTTTCAGTAGATGATCTGTAGCTTCTTTCATACTCTATTTTCCCTTCATATTCTGGAACGCAGGAGAAATTTACTTGATACATTCTCAAAAGATAGAATCCATGTTCTTTTTGATTGTAGAACTCTTGTAGTTTCATAATGTAAGTCTCGCATAAATGATCTGCCTTCTTTCTGTTTTCCAGGTCAGCATTTTCCATTGTGATACTGCATACTATTTTTCATTATTTTTCCTTTTGGTTTTGTATTCAATTTTCAAAAAATCATTATCTTCTGCCTTCTTAGTTCTAATTTTTAAAGAAATATTCTCCTCAATGGTCTCTATATTTCCTGTTCAATTTGTGGAATTCTGATTTTTAAGGCTTTTTTCTCTTCTAAGTCTTTTTCTGCTTCCTTTTACATCTCTCTCATTTTTATTCATTCTTTTTTTCTCTACCTCTCTGACTTCATTTTGAAAATTCATTTAGAACTCTTGTGTGGCTTTACACCAATTCTTACTTTTGTTGAGGACTTTGGATATAGGAGCTTTCACTTTATTTTCTTCTTAGTATAGATTTTTCCTCTTCCTGTTCATCACAGTAATTTTCTATGATTAGGACCCTTTTCGGTTGTTTGCCAATTTTCCCAGCCTATTATTATTTGACTTTCCTGTGCATTAGAGTAGTGCCCTGTTTCCAGGGTAAAGGGGCCAAAGTTCCAAGTGTCAGGAATTTGGTGCAGCTATTTTCAGGGATTCTTCTAGGTTGCTAGAATTTTCAGTTCTCCCAAGGTGGTCTGATCTTGGAAGAGATCTGTTTATTAATGTCTTGGCCTCTATTCTGTACTTTGAATTACCACAAGCACTTTTTCCTGCCTTGCCGCTGTGAGAAGATCCATCTTGTGCTGTGCCTAATGTCCTTGTGTGCTTGTTTTCTTTCTCACTCTCAAACTGTGAGCCAGGCAGGTGTGCTCGATCTGGGTACTGGCAAAGCAACCGAGTCCTGTCCCAGGGCTTTAAAAGAGACCCCTGTGATACCCTTCTGACAAGCTCTTCAACCCTCTTAACATCTGTGGTACAATAACTGCTGCAATGACTGCCACTTCTGCAGTCTCCTCAGGTGTTGTGTATTCAGTGGCTACTGTATTGAGCTCCTGGTTGGCTTTGAATGTCACACAAATGGTTTGATAGTTTATGCTGGAGATGGGAGAAAACCACTGTAGATTATCAAGGATGGGAGTGCCACAGTCTGGCCTGTGCTTCACAATAATCCCTTCCAAGGCAGGATGGAGGGTAGTATAAGAGAGGTTTAGTCAGAGGCGCCCACCAGGAGCCTATTGCAATAATCCAGGTGTGAAGTCATGAGGATATTCCAGTAGCAGAGAACAAGAGGGGAACATATTAGAGAGATGTTGCAAGCAGAACTTGGCAATACCCTATATAATGGGGGTGAGAAATAATGAGGATTTGAGTGTGAAACTCAAACTACAAACCTGGGAGATGCAGGCAACCTGCGGGTGTCAGAGGGTCCTTTCTGTGTCTCAGGAGAAACTCATATTTGATCACACCTGAAAATAAAACCACAGGAATCCATAAATTCTCATGTACAATTGCCTTTCCCTGAGGTACTGCTCACTAATAAGCATTTCTCTTCTCTTTCAGCTACACTCCTACCTGAAGAACACCCAGTTTAAGAATGTTGTTGGTGAGCAGGTGTTTTTGGATGAGAACAGACCTATAGAGGCCCAGTATGCCATTATGAACTATGTATACTTTGATTATTATAATGATCATCTTCTGTACGTGGGGGATTTTATCCCAGAAGCTCAGCCCGGTCAAGATTTTACAATTTGTGCAAATGTCATAGTGTGGGACCTGTGGAGTTCAAAGGTCAGAGACATAATTGTTAATTTATGCTCCTAAACAGGAAGAAACCTTGACCTATGTGGTGTACTCTCCATTATTGACAGGTGCAGCAGGGTGGAAAAATGGCTAGAATGTGAGACCTCGTTCTCTTTCACTTGTCATAAGTTCATAGATTTGTCCCCTGTTTTCTCTGTAGCAATCCTCTTTCTTATTTCTTACATCACTACAATACTTTATTATATTTATGCACATCTACATAAGTATATTATTAAATGCACAGAGAAATTGTTTTATATATTACATATATGTAAATTTTTATCTATGTATTCACACAGATATCTATAAATATAATATGTAGTTCAACAAATTTCAATTTATGGGTACCATTTCATATTCATATTTTTTGCCATTTCCAAGGAGACATAAATATGTTTAATTGTATTTTTTCAACTTATATAGCTAAGAAGGAAAAAGCCTTTAATTTGTACACAGCAGAACATAGAGGAGTCAATATATAACCATGATTTTCCTTTACATATTACTTACTTTTTTCCTAAAAGAAGTATCTGTGTATCTATCTATCTATTAGTGTGTGTGTGTGTACATACATATATAAATATAGGTATTTATTTATTTGAGAAATGAGATCTATAAAAGAGAGAGTGCAGTGAAAAAAAAATCCCCAATCTTACTAGTTCTGTTCAAATCTTGGCTATCTTGAGTTTTTTTCTGCAGGATTTTTTCCATTACATTTACTCAAAATTATCCATTTTGCATTTTTAATGTTCTCCATTTCTTTTTTGGTCATAAAATCCTCTCTTCTCCAAATATCCAAGGGAGAGACCAGCCTTTATTCCCAGAATTTGCTTATAGTATCACTATTTATGCCTAAATCATGAATCATTTTTTTCTTATTTTAATATAATACATTAAATGTTGGTTAGTGTCTAGTTTCTGTTGTATTATATTTCAGGTTTCCCAGCACTTTTAGTCAATGAGTGAATTCTTCTCCCAGAATGTGGAGTCTTTCATTTTATCAAACACCACATTACTATAATTGTTGACAATTCTGCATTGTGTACCTAACTTATTCCACTAATCCACTATGTTTGTTGCCACTAGCAAATACCTTTGAAGGTTACTGGAATAATAGCTTTATTTCTGTAAGTTCTAGACCTTATTTGTTTGCATTTTTCATTATTTTATTAATTCTTGAATTTTGTTATTCCAGGTGAATTTTTAAAATTATTTTTCTGATTCTAAAAAGCAATGTCTTGGCAGGAGGATTAGAATGACACTCAATAAGTAGGTTAATTGCAATTAACATTTGATGAGATTACCTTGGCCTATACATGAGCAGTTGATATATTTCTGATTGTTTAGATCTCACTTTATTTGTATGAAAAGTATTTTGTAGTTCTATTCCTATATTCATGCCTTGTCTTAACAGACAAACTCCCAAATATTTTATATGTCTACCATTATTGTAAATGTCTTTTTCCTTTCCATACCTTACTGCTAAGTTTTGTGGTAACATATAGAAATACTGATAATATATTTGTGTTTATTTTACATTCTGTGGAACTGTTAATGTTGTTAATTTTTTCTAGTAGCTTGAATTGTATAACTATAACATCATGCTACCTACAAAGTGTAATATATGTTTTCCTGCACAAATTACCAGATTAATACAAAAATTTCTTCTCTTTTATTTGCTTAAACTAACATTGCTGAATAATAGTGGTGAGAATGGGCAACCCTATCTTATTGTAGATGTGTTGAGCTTATCCTCATAAACGTATAATATTTGCTGAAAGGTTTAGTGAGAAGCTAAAAGAACTCCACTTATCCCTATGCTGTCTAGTGTTTTTAATAAAAAATTAGATGTTGTATTTTCCCAAATAATTTCTCTGCATGGATTGAGATAATTGTATGACATATGTTACTTTGGTTTTCGATATAGAAGATTATGTTGATAGCTTTCCTTATACGGAGCCAGCCTTACATTTCAGATATAAATCCCACTTGGGCATAATGTATTATGTCTAGTGATAAGCTACTAGAATCTCTTTTCCCATACTTTTATTTTTTTTTGCATCGATATTCATTAGGGAAATTGGTTTATAATTTTCTCTTTGTATTTTGGCCTTTTTTGGTTTACATATCAATACAATTTCTATGTCAGAAACGAAATTTGGTAGGATTCCTTCTTAAATCATTTTTCCAAATAGTTTACATAGTATTAGAATTCATTGTTCTTTAAATGATGAAGAGAATTCACTGGTACAGGAAATGTTTTTGAGGGGATTGAGTTAACTTATTTTCTAATTACCCTTTTCTAAAATGAAGCTGTTTAATTATGTTATTTCCTTTTCTGTTATTCGGGACAATCTATATTTTTCTAAGGATTCATTCATTTCATTTAGATTCATGTCATCTTTATTAGCATAAATTGGGGGAAAATTGTTCCTAATTTTTGCTTAAATTTCTACTTCATCCATGATAAGTTCATGCTGTTCATGTTTGATACTGGTAACTTGGTTTCCTTCTTTCCTTTTTCTAATCAAATTAACCAAAATTTTATCTATTTTGTTCTGTTTTTTCACAAAATTCAAATATCAATTTTATTATTATTTCAAGTCTTCTCCCTTTCTATTGTATCCATATCTAATTTAATTTTCAGATGTTTTACAATTTAATTGGAAATTTTAACTTCTTCTAATTCTAGGTTTTTTACTTGAATACCCAGTTCATTGATCTCCTCTTGATTGATGTTATCCACATGAACACTTAGAGACATAAATTTTCACCATTTACTGTTTTGCTTCTATGCATAGTTACTGGCATGCTATCAATCATCTGTTGTTAGACTTACTCATTATTTATGAATCAATTATTTACTTTTTAATTAATGTTGGGTCTATTTTTCCTTGGTCATTTATTAGAAGTAATTTTTATTGCATCATGATCTGAAAAGCAAGCATTTTGCACATCTGTCTTTCTATATTTGATTCAGAGGATCTTATGTTCTAAGAAGTGGTCAGTTTTTGTAGAAGTGCTATGGTACACTGAGAAAAAAAAGGTCTATTCCTCTCTATCCTCATTCAATTGTCTTCAGAGATCTGTCTTACCCAATTTTCTAAAATTCTATTCACCTCCTAAACTGCTTTCTTGTTTACATTGTGGTTGGATTTATCTAGTACTTACTACTTTGTAATTACTATTTTGTCACTCGTGGTTCTATTTTTCTACATCATTAGATTCTCCAATGAAATATTTTATAATTTCTTCAAAATTTTCACTTAATTTTTACTTTAATTTCATTGACTTTATGTCTAATTGAGTCATTCATTTCCATTTGTCAGATTCTAAGTTTTAGTAAACTACTTTTTTTTCTGTCTGTCTTTCACCTCCTTTTGTATTTGGCCAATTATACAAATTGGCCATGGACATGGACATGGAACTTTTGTTCCATGGCTTTTTAATGAATTTATCCAATTTTAGTTTTAAGGAGTTATTTTATTTTTAATTTTCTCAACCTTATTTTCATTTTTTAATAATTTTTAAAAAGTTATAGCTTTTTATTCACAACACATATACATGGGTCATTTTTCAACACTGACCCTTGCTAAAGCTTTTAATCCAACTTTTCCCTTCCTTTCCCCTACCCTCTCCTTTATATGGCAGGTAGACCAATACATGACAAATATGTTAAAGTATATGTATTTAACATATACAATATATGTATACACATAAGGATCTTAAAAGAAAGCTAGAAAAAAATGGGGAAAGTAAAGGAAAGCTTTGCAAGAGGTTCAGGAAATCATCTCCCTGAAAAACAGTATTTGTGAAATGGAAAAGATAAACAACTCCCAGTCAAACAGAATATGTGAATTGGAAAAGTTAAACAATTGCAAAGAAAACAGAATTTGTGAATTGGAAAAAGAAAATAATTCATTTTAAAAACTTGGGAAAATGGGAAAATTCCATAGAATAAAACAACTCATTAAATTAAAAAACTCAATTGGACAAATACAAAAAGAAATAAAAAAGGGAATGAAGAAAATCATGCTATGGAATATTATTGTTCTTTAAGAAATAACTAGCAGGATGATTTCAGAGAAGCCTGGAGAGACTTACAGGAACTGATGGTAAGTGAAATGAGCAGAACCAACAACAATACTATATTATGATGAATTATGATAGACATTAATCTCTTCAACAATGAGAAGATCCAAATCTCTTCCAATGAACAGAAGCAGCTACATCCAGAGAAAGAACCCTGGGAAAATAATATGGACCACAACATAACATTTCCTCTCTTTCTGTTATTGTTTGCTTGCATTTTTGTTTTTTCCTCTCATTTTGTATTTACCTATGTGGTAGGGACCAGATCAGATCCACCTTTACATCTGGAGTCAACCTGATTTTAACCTCCTCAGGGTCTGAAGTCTGTTATCTTTCCTATAGAAGCTACCAACAGTTGGAGCATGCATTGCTTTTTTGCTAGCTTTAAGAAAAAAACAAAAGCTATGGTCTGCTTATGGGGGACAGGGTGGTATTTCCAAGCTGCCTCTACAGACAATAGGAAGTGGCAGTGAAGCAGCAGTGGGGACTGCACCCAGAGGCTGCCTTGAGATTAGCCATTGTGCTGAAATCAATAGCAGAGAGAAGGCAGTATCTACACTGGGAGCAGTGATTGGGAGCAGCAGTGGGCTGCACTTGGATCACACTGAGTCCCTCTGGCTGTTGGGTGTGTTTGGCCAGGTCCTGAAATACTCAATCGTTTTGGGAATATAGCTATTACCCCTGTGTTTATAGCTTCTCTGCTGATCTACTGTGTGCTGCAAGGGTAGAGTAGCTGACACTGTGCTAAAGTGTTCCCCCCAGATTTTCCACCAGCAGACACCACACCCCACCCCCCTCCAGTCTGCTCAGGGTGAGCTGTTTCCTGTGGTCTCACTGCCTGCCTGAGATCTGTGCCTGGACTAACCCCAGTCTGTCCCCAGGCATGAGCAAAACAGACCTTTTTCTGGAGAATTTCGAGGATATTTTCAGTTGGCAATGTGTTGTATTCTCAATATCCGTGGGTTCTGACAGTCAAGCACTAAATGTGAGACTGAATTTTGTTGAAATTGATTGAGGGTAAAGGAGAGCTTAGGAAGATGCATGTGTTCTTGCCACTATCTTATTACCCACCCTCAACAAAAATAGATTTTTAAGAAATAATTAATATATGTATCTTTCCCATTTTTGCCAAATTTATTTTTAAAGAGTTGTTTCTTATAGATATTTCCATATCTCCTTTTCCACGTTTAGATTTTTATTTTCAAATTGTCATAATTATCCTTCATAATTCTTATTCCTACACATTTTATCTCTCATCTCTTTTTTAAGATTTTTTTTGAGTTTTTTCAGGACAGGGTTTTCAGCTGCACAAGACTTCATATTTCCCCCTGAGATTTTACTCATAGGCAGTTTGCCATTATTATCCTCTTCCAGCCTTCTATTATGATCTTACCTGACTGAAACCTCTTTATGGTCAGATCTTTTTTTTTCCCTGCTCTTCTCACTTGTAAAATTTGAGCTCTGTTCCTTGGACACACAAGAGATTGTCTCAAGCTTCTTTTGCAGAAGAACAGGGGTCTCTCACTGACTCTGTGGGGCCAATGGTGCTGCAGGCTTTGCCACTGGGCTGGCTCGCTGAGGTTCCCTGATTCTCAGGGTCTCTTCTATGTTTGCCCTCTATGTCTCACATCAGAACTGCTGATGCACTGGCTTTGTGGATGAGGACACAGTAAACATTGTTGTTGTACTTTGGCTAAGAGCCTCACACTAAATTCCCAATGCTGGACTTCTCCAGGCTGTCCTAGATATATCCCACCTCTGCTGGGCCATGATGCACCCTGTGCTGTCCACAAAGGCCTGTCCTGAAGCCATTCCAATATAGCTTAAGCTGAAAAATTACATTCCAAATGTTTCTGGGTTCTGTCACTCCAAAATACAATTGGGCTCTTGTTCTGCCAAAAGTGTACATCACTTCTTCACCAATTGTTTCACTTTCTCTTTCATCACTTATTATTGAAGAAAACATTTCCAGTACAATATTAAATAATAATGGTGTTAATGGCTACCCTTGTTTAACCTTGACCATATTAGGAATACATTTAGGCAATTAACATTCACATTACTTTGGGACCATCACTTGCAGTATAATGGCCATGCCCAAGAAGAAGCTACAGCATCTTGTTGAGATCTGTCCCACATCTATGACTGAGACTGGGGAAGGCATCTTCTCTGTAATTGGCCAATATATGGACTATCTTTGAATGATCAGGGTGTGAAATACATTTTTGTGAATGGTTCAATAAGAGAAGGTTTATCACTGAGTGTTGCAGAAGAGTGGGTGACAAATGGAAAAAGTAAGTTGGACCATGTCATCTTCATATACACTTCTAATTATGTATCTGAGGAGGTGGTTCACAAAAGGGCAAAAAACAGCTACGTTTTTCTTTGCATACATAAATAGCTATCAGTTAAAAATGTTTATTCTCATCTCCTATCACTATCTTAGGTTCCCTCTGCAGTATGTACTGCCAGTTGTCCTGCTGGATTCAGGAAGTTTCCTTTGGAGGGGAAGCCTCCTTGTTGCTTCAGCTGCTCCCCATGCTCAGAAGGAGAAATCTCCAGTCATAGGGGTGAGTTACTGCAAGGAACCCTACTTCTTGATAATTTGGGGCAGTACTAGCATGTCTCTTTGGCTCTTCACTGTCTATGTGACAGGGCACTAAAAAAGTGAAGATCACAAAAAAGAGGGAGAAACAATGAGGAGAAAAATATATTTTAGGAAACAGAGAGAATGCTGAAAGCAAGTATGGATGTAGTGTGTCACTGAAGCATTCTAGCTGCTAATTTCAGGTCTCATGGATCTGAAAGCTAGGGTGAAAATAAGGTCAATCCAATATTCCAAATACTAGTGAAAAAATCCAATGGAGGATCCAAAGACAATTTTTCTTTTAATTAATTGATGGAATGAAGGTATTAAAGGGTTGCCTTTTCATTGTTGAATATATCCTGGAAAGGCTTCATTTCTCTTGGGTTTTATAAAAGGAACAATTCCAAAACAACAGAAAAAAGTTTTCTATAAGAAACTTTCCAGATATTTAATAGTTTTATTAATCAATCAGTCAATCAATAGTCATTTAGTAGGAGAAGAACTTGGTCATAAATAATGGGGCATTGTGATAAAAAGGAGGTGAATCCTTCATTCAGGGAGATTCAATTCCAACAGAGGAGACAAGAATACACACACTCTCTGTATCTACCAAGAAAATGTTTAAAAATTCATATAAATTCAACAATATTAATTGTGGAAAGGTGTAAACTGGGAGCTACAAAGAATGAGGAATTATGGATACAAGCAGCTCTTTAACTTGAGTTGTTGCCCAACACAACACAGAAGTAATCTGAATGTTTGATACTGAAGGGCTCCTCTGTCTAAGCTTACTGTCTTTAGTGATTGTGTTAAGGAAAAAAGTAACATCACCTTATGTACAAGAAATAAATAAAACTTGAACAAAAGCCAACCAGGGATCAAGGACAAGAATAGTTTTGATCTGACAAGTATACCAAGGAACTTACCAGTGATTCTGTCATACAGTAAAGAGAGAATGGGATTTCGTGTCCTATGGAAGCAGAAGGACTTGCTGCAGCTCTCCTGACTATTTCCTGCTGTGGGAATCTAGAGAAATGCTTTAATCTAAATTTTAAGTCCTTGTTTGTCTCCTGCAGATGCTGAGCAGTGTCAGAAGTGCCCAGAGGATGAATATCCCAATGAGCAGAGAGATCACTGCCTCCCCAAGACTGTGACCTTCCTGGATGCGAATGAACCTTGGGGGAAGGCAGTGACAGCTGTAGCTCTTTCACTCTCATTCTTCACTGCCCTAGTTCTGTGGGTCTTTGTAAAATTCCAAGACACTCCCATAGTCCAAGCCAATAATAGGAACCTCAGCTACCTGCTCCTCACCTCCCTTTCCTCCTGCTTCCTCTGCTCCTTGCTCTTTGTGGGCCGTCCCACCACTGCTTCCTGCCTTTTCCGACAAACAGTCTTTGCAGTTGTGTTCACAGTGGCTGTTTCCTCCATTTTGGCCAAAACCATCATAGTGGTTCTGGCTTTCAGGCTTACAGGACCAGGGAGCAGGATGAGGATATTCCTTCATCCTAGAGTGCCCTACTGTGTTGTTCTCATCTGCTCTGGAATTCAAGGGCTTTTCTGTGTCATCTGGTTGGGGACCTCTCCCCCCTTTCCAGAAGCAGACACACTCTCTGAATCCAGGCTCATCATCCTCACATGTAATGAGGGCTCCGCCTTTGCATTTTACTGTGTCCTGGGCTACATGGGCTTTCTGGCCCTGGGCAGCTTCACCATAGCCTTCCTGGCCAGGAACCTGCCTGATGCCTTCAATGAAGCCAAGTTCATCACTTTCAGCATGCTGGTGTTTTGCAGTGTCTGGATCTCTTTCCTCCCCACATATCAGAGCTCCAGAGGGAAAGCCGTGATGATTGTGGAGATCTTCTCCATCTTGGCCTCCAGTGCCGGGTTACTGGGCTGCATTTTTATTCCCAAATGTCTTGTGATTCTCCTGACATCATGGGAAAATACCATAAAACAGAACAAGAATCAAAAGAGTTCCAGGAGCAAGAATTTTTCTTTTTTCTAAAATTTGATATCTTTATTTGCCCCCATTCCATGTAAAACACTATTTTTAATGATTTTTTAAAAAGGTTTGACTTCCACATTCTCTCCCTTCTTTTTCAACCTCAGAACCATTAAGAGGCCACACGTGTAGTTACAGAAAATATTTATATAAATGTCTTTTTGAGAAATATACATGCATTATTCCTCGGCTTAAGAAAAAGACCCTTAAAAATAATTTTTTTTACAATCTGTGCAACACCAACAGTTTCATCATAAAGATCTTCAGAGTAGTTTTGGATCATTGTGTTGTTGAAACATCAAAGTTATTTGCAGGTGACCTCTGCACTCTATTGCTGGTCTTTGTAAACATTCCCTTTCAGTTTTCATATTGAAGAGGAAACCCCAAAGCTCCAAAAAATCCTTAAAGGAGAAAACTTCCTTTGATTCTGCCTCAGTGAGGGGACTGCACTCCCAGCACAAACAGTTTCTTCTGTATTATCTAGGTGGGGATGGCTCAGTCCTGAAATCCATTGAGTTCAATTCAAATTATAACCCTGGATGAAATCCAGCCAGGAACCAGCCTGGGACTTGACCCACAAACTCCCTTCAGCTTGTAGCCAATGCCCCCTATCATAAAAGATGCACACTGCAGCTCTCACTTTGCAGAGGGTCTAAACATGCCAGCACCATGCCTGGCACCAAAGACTCTCTGCTCACTAGAACACTGTTTCTGGTGCCCTTTTAATTCTACCTTCATCTTTTACTAATGAGACTTTAACTTTACTTCCAAATACCAAAATAAACCTCTTTTATCAATCTAGGTTTTTGGGTCTGTAAATTCCTTTACAGGGGACTCTTGCACCACCTCTAGAACTCATTTAATTCTATATCCTTGCACGGAATCCAAAGGGGTTGCAGGGGAGCTCCATTTGACTCCCTGTACCCGGAACCTGTCACTAGACCTCAATTAAACCCTAATTTCATTTAGGCACCCCCAATTCTAAACCTCATCACTATGTGTGTGAATCTTTCCAGATTTTTCTGATCATCATATTTACAGAATCATCAAAGCATTCCATCACTATTCCATACCACCATTTCTTCAGCCATTCTGCATTTGATGAGAATTCCCTCAATTTACAATTCTTTCCCCAGGAATAGAGGGGATATCAATATTTTTGTACAGATATTTCTTTTTCCTTTTTTTCTTAATCCCTTTTAGGTTTCAAGCCATGTAGTATTAGTTTTAGATGGAAGAATTTGCATAATTTTATGGGCTTTTCAACATATATCCTATATTTTAATCATTATCAGTTGAGAATTGGCTCATATTTTAATTCATTCCTTTATCTACACATTTCAGAAGAGCTGGCTGCAACAAAGAAAGTTGCTTCAAAATTGTTTTCACAATGACTATTGCTAACTGCATTTTCCCCCTTTATTCTATGTTTTGTTTTTTTTTATTTATCCCTCATAAAAGGCTTTTTTTTCATCATACATTTCACAATATTCCCTCCTTTCTCACCCTAGTCCCTGCTCATATTCCTTTATCCTCTTATTATCTTGCAAAACAATATCGATGTCTATATCTAGGTTGAGTGTGTATGTATTCACTCACTCTCCCTCCTTGCCTCCCTTCTGCCTACTAAATGCTTTATGTTGTCTTTTTAATAGAAGGTAATTTGTGCCATTCTACTTCTCCCTTTCCCTTTCTCCCAATACATTCCACCTACTTTTTAATTTAATGTAATTTCTTTCCTATTCCTATTCAATTTACACTTATGCACTCTGTTTATATACACTCCTTCTAACTTCCCTAATGATGGGAAATTTCTCATGAATTATAAGCATCCTCCTCCCATGTACAAATGTAAACAAATAAATCAGGTAAAATCCCTTATTACTTCCATTTCCTGGTTAATGAGTTGTGCATCTCTTGAGTTCTTTATTTGAAAGTGAATTTTTCAGTTCAGAGAGCCTTGGTTTCCATGGAGAAAATGCAGGAGGCCAGGCCAGCCACCAGGAGCCAGACTCAAGGTGGAATGAAGTTCTCCCTCCTCCTCTCTGAGAGCTTAAGCTCCTGCCTACAGTTCTCTGGTCTTCTCTCCCTCTCTGGCCCTGGCTGAGTTTGTCTGAGCTCACATGCTCTCTTCCCCTAGGTGTGAATCTTGGAGAACTGTATTAAGATCTAAGTACATGCACTGAACCAGAGAATTGTTAATCCCCAAGCTAAACTAGACTACCACTGTCTTTATCAATTCCACTGATTAACCTCTTGGAAGAATCCTGGTTTCAGAGTTCTGGCCCAAAGCAATGGTTCTTGAGTAAGGGGTTAAGTGATGGCATTAAGCTGAGCCTTCTGCTCTGAGAGGCCTTAGGGCTGAGGGCCCCTTGGAGACCTCCCTTCCTGCCCACACCTCAGTCCCTCCTCTTTCTCCTTCCACTCCTTGTTCCTGGGCTGCCCCTGTTCTTTTCTGGATGCTCTGTATGGGACAGCACTCCCTCTGATGTGGAGACTGCTCTTTATTACAATCCCTCATCCTGGGGCTTGGATTGATTCCAGGAGGTGTGAGGGCCTCATTCATCGTGAAATGGACTGACACGAGATAGACAGCTCTGACCAGATTATTCAATTTAAAGCATCATTTATTAGCCAGCTGGTGACTGACCCCCCTAGACAGACTAGTAGAGATCAGCCCTGAACTTTTAGTGAGGTACACTTTAAGCCCATTTGCCACATCCTGGTACAGCCTTGAAGTTACAAATTTTGGGAATCACTGACACAGTTTCTCGTTTACAATGGGGAAGTGTCTAGAGGAGAGTGAGCCCACAATGGAACCTGGAGGCATGTTTTGCATTGTTGTCCTGACTCTGTTAGACACACACTTCTCAATAAGTCTGGGGTCTCATGATCAGGGGGATGGGGCCCAGTCTGAACATAACACTTCCCTAAATGCAGTTTAAGCAACATTTTCCTATAAGCCTGAGGCCCCTTGACCCAAGGATGAGGTGGCCAGTCTTTTGTCATTTCAATAGTTAATTGTGATAGAAGGAGAAATGTTCTTCTATCACAAAGGTCATTTCTTCTATATGGGGGAGGGGTGGGAGATACATTTGGCTTACTCAATGTGGCAGAAAGCCTTGAGCCTGTGCCCCACCATTGTAGGCACAAGGACCTTTTCCCTGTAGTATACAGTCTCCTTAACCTAAAACCTGGCAAAATGACTCAATGGGAGAAGGAGCAGATACATTCACTTCAGACTCTGGGAGGGTTAATGTAGGGAACCCCTTATCGCCCGGCTCACCCACAAACCGGGACAAACATTTTGGCTCTTTGCTGAATAATGTTCACCTGGCTGGGAGGATACAGCAACTCTTGCTCTGACCTAGTATTTGGGCTGGGGAGGATCAAATATAAATGGCTACTGTGCCGGGGGAAGGAGTTTTGTCTGGGAATAATAGCTCCTCTCCCTCTTCTGTGACAAGGAGCTGCATGTGAGTGCTCTCTTTTAGGTCCTTTTTTGCATCTTGAGTTCTCTTCCACTATTCCTTCCCAGGGTGTGGGACCCAAAAGGCCCCTACCCAAAATGACAGCTCAGAGTTCACTCAAAGTGGGAAGCAGAAAAGCTTGTTTATTACAGCATCTCATGAGTGCAGTCCCACTGTGAGGTAAAGAGACTCACAGCAGGACTGCCCAAGACTCAGGGGATACATATCGTATTTTTATAGGGTTTTTGTTACAAGAGATTACACCACAAATTAGGAAGCATTAAGAAGCCTGGGGCTCCTAATTAGATATTGCTGCCAAAAGAAAAAAAGAAAAAAAAAGATGAAAATGGAAAGTTTTCATTTTTCCTGAAATTACCTGCTTTTTAGGAAACCACCCATCAGCAGATGACTAAGCTGGCAGTGTTTAAACAAATAGGCTAAAGGATGTCAGACACTGATAAGTAGCACCAGTTTAGGTTAAATAACTATGTCTGTAACTGGCCTAGGTTTAAATAAATAGAGGCCTATTCACATTGTCAGTCACAGGGAGATACAGAAATAATGAAAATAAAATACAGAAAAAGCATTCACATCCCTGTCAGTTCTTCCTGTCATTTTTCTACTGCATGCACCAGTAAGAGTGATTTGGATGGGGGTGGGAGGGGATTTTCCTCTCTCCTACATCAGTGAAAGTTGTAACTACAAGAAGGAAGCATGGAAACATATACCTGGCTAGGCAAGCCCTATTCCAAGCCATATTATTCCATATCTTTCCATTAAAGTGTCAGTGATCCTTCTGAAGGAAAACAGCAGGGGATGTTTGCAAAGCATTTTGTAACATGAATATTAAATAAACAAGACTGTGAGGCTCCTTTCTGAATTTTTCTGAAGTGTTTAAAAATACATACACACACTGTTTCTGGTTTTCACACAACTCATATTCGGACTCTCAAACTTCACAAATGCCACAAGGTCATTTTTTTAAGCTAATGAACACTTGAGCCATCATTGCCCACCCTCCTCCCATTCTACGCAAATTTTAATTAAAAAAAAAGTATCAGTGATCAAAAATCCGGGGGGGGGGGGAGAGCGTGTAGGGGGGAGGAAGGAAGTTTCTAGTCTTGTGGGTCCAGAGTAATTTAGAGCCAGTTATACCTGTCAGTAGGAGGTGATTTCTCTGATGCATCAGGGTTCTGGGATGACAGTCCTGATCATTCTGGACCATCTGGGAGCTGAAGACTAAATCTCAGTCAAAACCTTTCTTTGGCTGTGCTGGAGAGCTAGAACTCCCATCACTGGGCAGGTCTCTGGACCAATGGAAAGTCTGCTTTCCAGTTCTGCCATGGTGTTCCCTTCCAGGAAGGATGATGGGACCTTATTAGATGCATCACAGATGCCTGGTTCTGAGTCCTTGACTATTGGGCCTTCTCTGTGGGGAAGGAAATGAACAGCCGGCCTGCTGCCAAGTCCCCCTGTGTATTTTGTGTTCCCTTTTCTAGCCAGAATGACAGTCGTCTCTTCAGTGTTCTGGATGGGCTGTAATGGTCCCCTCAGAACCTGAAGGTTCAATTATACCTTGTCTTTACCAAAAATTCATTCAAATATCTGCAGCTAAAAGTGGGTCCTGGGGCAGCTGGGTGGTGCAGTGGATAGAGCACCATCCCTGAAGTCGGGAGGATATGAGTTCAAAACTGGTCTCAGACACTTAACACTTCCTAGCTGTGTGACCCTGGGCAGATCACTTAACCCCAAATGCCTCAGGAAAAAAAATTGTGTTCTGAGGAGAGTCAAAGTAAAAAAAGAAACAAAGTCTGTAATGTTCTGTTGTCTCCAGAGACTGCTGATTGCTCTCTGATCTAGAGGAGAGACTTCTCCCACCAGAAAGCCACCTCAACTCTGACCTAGAGCAGAGACTCTTCTTTCCTCCCAAGAGCCGCCTCAAGTCTGGTCCAGACAAGATTCTCCATCTCTCCAGTGCCACCCTCTTTTATCCTCCCAGAAGATGGGCGTGGGATAATGCAAGGGCTTCTGGGAAAAATTACTTCAACCAATGAACTTGCTCCTCCTAAGCATGCAAGCTCCTCCCCAGGAATTCACAAGTAAAACTCCCAGTAAAGGCATGAACTAGAGAATTGTTAAGTACCAACTTAGCACTTAGTAAGAACCTAATATCTCATTATCTCATTAGCACTTAGTAAGAACCTAACAAAAGTCTTGTGGAATTCTCAGAGTTCTCTGCCAGAGGGGGAGGGCTGACTTAATTCTCCTTGCCCAAAGGGCTCATAGCAGGATCCCAGATAAATTGCCATAGAAACAAAGTCATTAAAAATCACTGATCTCCTTATATCCCAAGGAAATAATAAAGAAAGGAAAGGGAACTGTGTGTGCCAAAATGTTTGTGGCAGCATGGATGCCCATCAATTGGAGAATGGTTAGGTAAATTATGGTATATGAAGGTTATGGAATATTATTGTTCTGTAAGAAATGACCAACAGGATGAATACAGAGAGGCTTGGAGAGACTTACAGGCTATTTTTTTCATCAGATTTTCAAATATCCCAATGATCCTCAGATTATCTCTCCTAGATCTGTTTTCCAGGTATGTTGTTTTTCTAAGTAAATATTTAACATTTTTTCCTATTTTGGTCATTTTTTTGTTTTACTTAACTGATTCTTGCTGTCTCAATGAATCATCCATTTCCATTTGTTCAGTTCTGATTTTTAATGAGTTATTTAATTCATTAAATTTTTTACTTCTTTTTGTATATGTCCAATTGAGTTTTTTTAATGAGTTATTTTATTTTTCCAGTTCACAAATCCTATTTGCCTGGAGTTCTTTATCTTTTCTAATTCACAAATTCTGTTTCCCTGGGAGTTCTTTTCCTTTTTCAATTCACATTTCAGAAAGTTCTTTCCTTTTTCCAGTTTATCAAATCGTTTGTTTTAATGAGTTATATGTCTTTTCCATACTCTCTTGAAGAGTTTCTCTTTCCCTATTTTTCTTCTAGCTCTCTTTTAAGATCTTTTATAATTTCTTCTAGGAGAGCCCTGTTTGATGGGAACCAGGCTTTGTCTGAACACTGTCTGCTATTAGTCTCCTCAGAGTTGGAAATCTAATCTCTTTCTGTATAGAAGCTATCTATAATTAGAGTTTGCTTTGCTTTTTTACTCATTTTTTTAAAAGCCCTTGGGGTCTACCTTCAGGGCAAGGAGGTTCCCAGCTTCCTCAACATAACAGGGACAGATAGACAGTATCTGTCCTGTGAAAATGCTGCAAAGAGCAGCCGGCTATGAAATGTGACTGCCCTGGGGGAGCGCCCTACTGCAGAAGTAGCACTGCCCTGGGAAGAGCCCTGCACTATGCAGGTGCATAACTGTGCTGTGGTCCTGCTGAGTCAGCCTTTGGCTATAATATGATATATCTCCACACTAGGAGAAACCAACCAAGTACCTTTTGACCTAACCGAAGGAGAATCCGAACTGTGGAGTACGCAGCCAGTCCTTTCGCTAGACTCCTGGTGCTGGGTGGGTGTGGCCAGGTCCTGTGAAACTCTGGCATTTTGGGGTACAAGCTATTTTTGGCATTTGTGTAGCTTCTCTGCTGATCTACTGCTTTGCAACCAAAGTGGAGCAGCCAACCTGTGGTAGATTCCTCCCTGCAAATTCTCTCCCCCACAGTCTGCTCAGTGTGGGCTACCCTCCTTGTTCTGTCTCCCTGCCTGTGCTGGCCTCCTCCCACCCAATCAAGACAGACCTTTTTTGGCAATCTTCCAGATTATCTTCTGCTGGCAGGATGCTTAACTCCCAATATTTGTGGATTTTATTAGTCAAGCACTATTTCAGAGGCTACATTTGGTAATCAGTAGTGAAGGTACAAGGGGAGCTCATAATGAAGTATGTGTCCTCTCTAACATCTTGGCTCTGCCCCTCCCTAGTGGAGTCTTTCAATGAATTTTACTTCTGTTTTTCAAATATCAGGACAGTTTTCCTTGATGATTTATTGAAAAATGTTTACTGGGCTCTTTTATTTATCATAGTTTTCAGAACATCCATTAATTACTACTTTTGTCACTCATCATTGTTTTCCACATCATTTGTTTCTTCAATTGAATATTTTCTATTTTCTTCAATTTTATCACTTATTTTTACTTTTATTTCATTGATTCTAGATGTCTAGTTGAATCATTCATTACCATTTGTCAAATTTTAAGTTTGAGTGAATTACTTTTTTTCTGTCAGTCTTTCACCTCCTTATAGTTTTGGCTAATTGTACTTCAGAGGAATTTTTGTCCTATGGCTTTTTTTTTATTTCTCCAATTTTATTTTTAGGAGTTATTTTCTTTTTCAATTTCCTCAAATTGATTTTTGAGAAATAATTTTCTTCTATATTTTTTCCTATTTTGCCAAATTTGTTTTGGGAGGAATTGTTTCTTCTAGACATTTCCCTATTTCTTTTTCCAAGCATCCAAATTGTCATAATTTTCCTTCATACTTCTTATTCTTGCAAATTTTTTCTCACATCTCTTTTTTAAGATCTTTTTTGAGCTTTTTCAAAAGAAGATTTTGATCTTGACAAGGGTTTTAATCCCTTTCTGAGATTTTACTCAAAGGCATTTTGTCCTTGTTATCTTCTGCCAGGCTTCTATTATGATCTTCCCTGACTAATATCTCTCTGTGGTCAGAGCTTCTTTTTGTTCCTCTTCTCATATTAAAATGGAGCTCTGTTCCTTGGACACATAAGAGATTGTCTCCAGCTTCTTTTGCAGAACAGGAGTATCTCACTGACTGTATGGGGTCACTGTGTAAACTCCTTTAAAAGTTTGAACTAAAAGCGTGAACTCTGAGCTAAAGAATTGTTAAGTACTTACTTAGCAACTAGTAAGGATCCTAACACAATAGGTTTGTCACTGAGTGTTGCAGAAGAGTGGGTGACAAATGGAAAGAATAAATTGGATCATTCAAATACACTACTAATTATGTATCTGTTCATGTGGTTATCAAAACAAGAATAACAAAAAACAGCTGCATTTTTCTTCACAAACATAAATAGCTATCAGCTAAAAATGTTTATTCCTGTCTCCTGCCACTATCTTACGTTCCCTCTGCAGTATGTAGTGCCAGTTGTCCTACTGGATTCAGGAAGTTGCCTTTGGAAGGGAAGCCTCCTTGTTGCTTCAGCTGCTCCCCATGCTCAGAAGGAGAAATCTCCAGTCATATGGGTGAGTTACTGCAGGGAGCTTGCTTTTGGAAGGCCCTTGCTAGTGAAAAAAAAACTAAAACGATATTCTTTTGTCTCAGTTTTACAGAAATGTAATGGTTTCTATAAATGATTATATGAGACAGAGAAAGAGTAGAAGCTAGAAACTTTTCCAATAAGATAAAGGGTGAAAATAAGGATGTCCCTTCTCGCTGCTATTATGAATCTTTGTACTAGAAATGTTATGTTTAGCAATGAGACAAAAGTGAAATTGAAGGAATTAATGTATGCAATGAAAAAACTAATGTCCCTCTTTGCAGGAGATATGGTATGTCTAGCAAATCCTTGAAAATCAACAAAAACTATTTGAAACAGTTAACAATTTCAGCAGAATTAATGGGTATAAAACAAACCCACATATATCACTACCTTTTGCATATTACCAACAAAGGCCAGGAAAGAGAGGTAGAAAGAGAAATCCCAGTTAAGTGTAAACAAGACAAGATCTGTGGAAGTCAACTTGCCAAGACAAAGCCAGGAACTGTATAAACACAGTAAATTTTTCTTTCTGCAAAATGAGAAAGACAATATATAGGAAGAAATTATGCATTATCTTATTTCTTTGATGAACTGCAATCATTCCTAGATAGTGTGTCAGAGATATACACAAATGTAAAGATTAAAAGCAATACATACAAATGTCTCTATATTTACATGTACATATGTAAAAATAGAGGTATACATGTTTATGTATGCATGCATATACAGATAGATAGGTAGATAGATAAATAGATAGATAGATAGATAGATAGATAGATAGATAAGGGAATGAGAGAGATGTCTTTGCAAGAAATAGAAATGGAGAAACATATAAACAGATGCTTAGAGTAAAGGCTGAGATAAAAATAGAAAGAAATGAATAGAGAGACAGAAATAGAAACCGAAATACTGAGCTGGAGAAGGCAAAAGCAAATAATATTACCTAATGGGGAAATTGTATCCCACAAATTATAGATTGCAGACTTTTCTCTAATTTATGGATCTGGTTTCAGAGGAAAATTTACTCAACACTGACCAAGAGCTGAAAACTAGCAGGGTCTTCAGAGATCATGCTTCATGTTCCATATGAGATCCAGAGCAATTAGCTGACTCTGTAAGCTCCCTAAGAGCCATTCTAATGCCATTACCCCTTTCTACTGATAATCCAATATTGCCTTTCCATATTTCATTATTCTATTCCTTCATGATATTGAACAATATAGTAACAAAAAAAGTCAGGTATAGTAAGGATTGCTAAACAAATTGGCCTTTCCCCCCTGTCATGTAAATCAACACAGTTGAAAGCAAAGATAGCTCTGTTGACTGGACCTGTTACTCGACTGTTAGAGGGAACTTCTGCAGCAGGAACAATCTCCACCTAATAAGGTCAGGTATTTATTTAGTTGGGCCTTGGTTTCTGGGAGATACCAAAACCATTGTGGAGCAGAGTGATTTCCACAATATTAAAAGTGCATCTGCTCCCTTCATGGCCATCACCTGTTTTCATCATACTTCACATGTAGTAACATCAGATAATTAATTGACTCAGGAGGTTAAGAAATGAGACTTAGGATAAGTAAATCACCACGTGGGTCACAGGCTTGTGGAGTCAACACTGCATCACAAGCTCAAAGCAGAATGAATGCTGCTATGGCTTATTCGATAGCATTTCATTTGAGCCTGGCCTTATATGGTTTTGAATCCGAGAGAGAAAGCAAAAGAAGAAACCAGAAAAAAGGCTGCATCTATAAGAAGATCCTACAATTTGTACAAAATATAGATCATCCCTTAATCTCATGTGCTGCCTTAGTGGGTCACATATGGATATCTCCCCTACATTGAGGGTATACTCTTGATTTAGTGATGAGAAGGATGAGGATGATGGTGATAAAAATTTTTAAATCATGTAAATTGAGGCTCAATTTTGTGCTATATGTGTTGTCTCTCATTTGATGGTCATAATAACCTTATGAAGATGGTATGATTATTATCATTATTTCAATGAAAGGAAAACAAAGGATATTATTTGCCCAGAGTTACATAACAACTGTGTTTCTGAGGCAGGCTGTAACTCTGACTTTCTTGACTTCAAGTCCCATTCATATTCAAGTAGTCATTCACTTACTGATAGTGAAGACTAAAATTGAAAAAGTTGATGGTAATTCGCGACATACCTAGCATGTCTCTACCGGTTTTTACTACAGATGTGACAGGGGCAATAAAAGATTTGTGAGGATCACAAAGAAAGAGGGATAATCAATGAGGAGAAAAAATATTTTTTAGGCAACAAAGATTGCTGTTAGGAATAAGGGATCTAGTGTGTCATTGAAGCTTTCTAGATGCTAATTTCAGGTTTCATGGATCTGGAAGATGGGGTTAAAATAAAGAACATCCAATATTCCAGATATTAGTGAAAAAATCCAATTGAGGGTCCCAAGAGAATTTTTCTTTAAATTAATTGATGAAATGAAGGTATTAAAGGGTTGTTGTTTACACTATCAAATATATCCTGGAAAGGATTCATTTCTCTTGGGATTCACAAAAGGAACACTTTCAAAACAAAGGAAACAGGTTTTCTATAAGAAACTTGCCAACTGTTTAATAAGTCATTATTCAGTCAATCAATAGTCATTTAGTAGGAGAACTTGGTCATAAATAAAGGGTATGAGTGATGAAAAAAGGATGTGAATCCTTGATTCAGGGAGCTTTTATTCCAATAGAGAAGACAAGAATACACACACCATCTGCATCTACCAAGGAAATGTTTTAAAATTCATATAAATCGGTTGTGAAAAGGTGTAAACTGGAAGCTGGAAAGAATGAGGAAGTATGGATACTGGCAGCTCTTCAACTTGAGTTGTTGCCCAACCAACACAGAAATAATCTTGATATTTGATAGTAAAGGGCTCCACTGTCTAAGCTTACTGTCCTTAATGATTAAGTTAAAAAGAAAAGGTGATATCACTTATGTAAAAGGAATAAAGAGAACTTGAAGCAAAGCCAACAAGCGATAAAAGACAAGAATAGATTTGATCTGGCCAGTATACCAAGTGAATTACCAGTGACTGTGTCATTCAGTTAAGAGAGAATGGGGTTTTGCCTCCTATGTAAGCAAAAGGAATTGCAGCAGCTCTCATGACTATTTCCTACTAAGGGAATGAAGAGAAATATTTTAATCTAAACTTTAGGTTCTTGTTTGTCTCCTGCAGATGCTGAGCAGTGTAAGAAGTGCCTAGAAGATGAATATCCCAATGAGCAGAGAAATCACTGCCTCCCCAAGACTGTGACCTTCCTGGATGTGAATGAACCTTGGGGGAAGTCAGTAATAGCTGTAGCTGTTTCATTCTCATTGTTCACGGCCTTGGTTCTCTGTGTCTTTGTGAAATTCCAAGATACTGCAATAATCCAAGCCAATAACAGGAACCTCAGCTACTTGTTCCTCACCTCCCTTTTCTTCTGCTTCCTCTGCTCCTTGCTCGGGCCAGGGAGCAGGATGAGGATATTCCTTCATTCTAGAGTGCTATACTGTGTTGTTCTCATCTGCTCCGGAATTCAAGGGCTTTTCTGTGTCATCTGGTTGGGGACCTCTCCCCCCTTTCCAGAGGCAGACACACACTCTGAATCCAGGCACATCATCCTCACATGTAATGAGGGCTCTGCCTTTGCATTCTACCTTGTACTGGGCTACATGGACTTTCTGGCCCTGGGCAGCTTCACCATAGCCTTCCTGGCCAGGAACCTGCCTGATGCTTTTAATGAAGTCAAGTTCATCACTTTCAGCATGCTGGTGTTTTGCAGTGTCTGGGTCTCTTTCCTCCCCACATATCAGAGCTCCAAAGGGAAAGCCCTGATGATTGTGGAGATCTTCTCCATCTTGGCCTCCAGTACTAGGTTACTAGGCTGCATTTTTATTCCCAAATGTTTTGTGATTCTCCTGACATCATGGGAAAATAACACAAAACAGAACAAGAATCAAAGGAGTTCCAGGAGCAAGGATTTTTCTTTTATTTAAATTCGATATATTTATTTTCCCCCATTCCATGAAAAACAATATTTTTAACTTTTTTTAAAGCTTTGACTTGCAGATTTTCTCCCTTCTTCCTCAACCCCAGAACCATTGAGATGCCACATGATTCAATTACACAAAACATTTATATAAATGTCTTGTTAAGAAATATACATGCATCATTCCTTGGGTTAATAAAAAAAAAACCTTTAAAAATAATATTTTTACAAACTGTGTTATATCAACAGTTTCATCATAAAGGCCTTCAGAGTAGTTTTGGATCATTGTGTTGCTGAAAAAGCGAAACATTTGCAAGTGACCACTCCACTCTATTGCTTGACTTTGTACCTATTACATTTCAGTCTTCTTAAGTTCATGTGTATCTGTAATGTTCTTCCTAAAATGTTATGTTCTCTGGGAGCATGTTTCTTGGGAGCAGCCTATGTTTTAGTTCAGTGTAATCACCCCAAATCCAGCCAGGAGTTAAAGTCCAGATCCTTTATTTTCTCTTTCCAAGTACTGTCTCCTTCCTTGGGCCCAGGTAGCTTTCTTAGAGGCCTCTCTCTCTCCTTGGTTCCCAGAGCTCTTGCTGCTAGTCCTTTGCCTCTGCTGGCTTCAGCCTCTCCTCCAAATATCTCCATCTAGCACAAAGATGGAAGTTAGAATAAATCTGACTCTGCCTCCAAGAGAGGCTTTTGGGACTTTGTGTCTCTGGCCCTGAGAGCTTCTTGCTTTTATGTTGTGCACTGAGTATATTCTAGTCATTATATCACTATGAAACCATTATTTGCTGTGAATTAAATCAGTGCTAAACTAGATTTAAGCATTGTCTCCTCAATTCCACTTAGTACCGTGTTTCAAGTTCTGTCCCATAACATCTCCTTGTAGAATCAGATCAATCATACTGTGTTAGGATTACTAAGTGAGAACTGAGGTTTTCTGGACAATTACAAGGTGAGAACTCAGGTTGACTTGATAGAGGGGGCAAGCTCATTGGCTGGGGTGGTTCTTCCCAGAAGCCCTTGCATTATCCCACGCCCATTCTCTGGGAGGATAAAAAGAGACAGCACTGGGCGCAGAGAGCAGATCGGCCTGGAGAAGGATAAGAGCTGGAGGAGATTCAGAGCCAGGATTCAAGAGAAAGACTCTGCATTGCATCAGGCTTGACGGGGCTCTCTGCAGGAAGGGAAGTCACTTCTAAGGACAAGAGTTAACAGCAACTACCTGGAGACAACGGTTCACTACAGGAAGAAGAATCTGTCTGAGAGATTTGAGTAGACACAGCAGATCTCTTCCCAGAGAGCGATCCAGCAGCTTCTAGAGACGACAGCTCGTTACATTTGGCGCCCAACGTGGGGCAAGGACTTTTGCTTATCCTGACAAGAGGAGCTAGAACAGATCTTCGCAATTTGGCGCCTGAACAGGGACAGATACAGTCCTGATTCCAGTGGAAAAGCCTCCCATTCAGATCTCAATCTCTCTAACCCAGAACCGTGAGTAACGAGGAAACTTTGTTAAAGATTAAGTGAGCGTGCTAATAGATAAATAAGGAACTTGTTAAGGGCTAAACCAGCAATCTCTTATAGTGAAATGGGGCAAACACCTTCTGTTCAAGGAAAATGTTTAGAGAGCATCATCAAGGTTATGAAAAGCCAAGGCTTGATTATAATTTTAGAGGAGATTACTGAACTTTTAAGAACTGTGAAGGTCATATGTCCTTCTTTTTCTCTGGAAGAAGAATTGGATCCAGATGAGTGGAAATTAGTAGGAGAGCAATTAGGTGAACAGTACAATTACCTTTGTGACATTTTACCCTTTGGTTCCAGACCAAACTCAGTTTCCAAAGATACAATTCATACCTACAATTTAATTCAAATGGCTTTAAAAAATGTTATTCTAAAGGAAGAGATGAAGGAGCAAAATGGGGAAGTGTCAACTAAACTAGGTGAAAAGGATGAATCAGATAACAATGAAGTTAAGTACAATTCTGAGCAACAGCAACAGGAGCACCTCCCATCTCCTCCCTCAATTAACCCTTCATGGGTGGAGCAAGAAGGAGGAGAGGAAGAGGCAGAAACACAAACAGAATTGCCTGTGAAGCAGCCTAAGCCTATGACAAGATTAGAAAAAGCATTGGTTAAAGCTAAGAGAGAAGGACAGGATATAAGTGATTTTATACATGCATATCCTGTGATTGAAAATATTGACTCTGTAGGTAAAAAAAGGAGAAGATATGCACCTTTAGATTTGAATAAAATTAAGGATTTGAAAAAAGGTTGTACCCTTTATGGGACTACATCAGCTTATGTCAAAATGTTACTAGATGGTTTGTCTTATGAAGTCCTAACCCCGAATGATTGGAAATCCATAGCAAGGATATGCCTGGAACCTGGAGAAAATTTATTATGGCTTGCGGAATTTCATGAATTATGTAAAATTCAAGTCAGATGCAATTTGGAAATAGGAGTTAACACACAATTCACTTTTGAGCACTTGGCTGGTGAAGGTCGGTATGGAGAGAATTCGGAACAGATTAATTATACCATGACAATATATGAACAAATTGCTAAGGCTGCAATAAAAGCTTGGGGTGTCCTTCCTGGACAGAAAGATCGTGGAGAGGCTTTCACTAAAATACAGCAAGGTCCCAATGAACCTTTTGCAGATTTTGTGGGACGTTTGCAAACTGCTGTCAAAAGAACTATTGGAGAAAATTCAGCTACAGAAATAATGACCAGACATCTGGCTAAGGAAAATGCCAATGAGATTTTCAAAAGAATTATATGGGGATTAGACAAAGATGCTCCTTTAGAGGAGATCATAAGACGCTGTGCTACAGTGGGAACAAATGCTTTTTACACCCAGACAATGATGAATGTGGAAAGACAGGGTCCCTCCTGGCAAGGGCCTTCTAGAGAAACTCGGAGATGTTTTCAATGTGGAAAAATTGGACATCTAAGAGCTCAGTGTAGATATGGAGATACAGTGAGAAGACAGGGTGAGAGAAGACCTAAAACTCCATGTCCAAAATGTCACAAGGGCCTCCACTGGGCCTCCGAATGTAGATTGACACAGGGAAATGGGATGAGGAGCCCAGGTCCAGGGCCCCAGGCAAAAAAGACTTGGGGCATGATGGCAGCTGATGTTACATCCAAAGAACCTTTAGAAGGCCAGGACTCTGATTTAATCAACCAGCAGAAAAGCAATCACATGGCAGAAAGGGATTACCTGATAAGTCAGTCAAAAGGCAATCAGATTGCAAAAATGGATTACACTTGGGGAGAATACAGGCCTTTTAAACCAACAGGGCTGTGCCCAGTGCAAACAACTCCAATGTAATTGTCAGATGATGAGAAGAGATTTAGAAAGTGGTAAATAGAAGGTAATTAGATAGGTTAACTGCCTGGGAGAGAGGGTTTGCTTGTATTTCTTCAGCAGGAGAAGGAATCAGATGGGTGCCAACGAGTCATATTCGCCTTATCCATCAGAGAGAGACAGAAAAAGAGAAAGACCTCAAAATAAAGGAGAAGATCTAAGAAACATCTGACACTGAAAGAGCATGGATAATAAGAAGACTGTTAAAGAACTTTAAAAACCAGCAGGAATCATTGGACTTCCTCACACAAGATGAGACTAATGGACAATGGACTTATGGACATTTATAAATTTTCAATTTATGATTATGTTATATACTTCTAGCATGTGTTACGTTACTATGTTACTATGTGCTTATGTAATTTATGTAATTATCTGTAATACTTCCCATATTGATGGATTTATGTTTCAAGGTCATTTATGTAATTATCTGTAATACTTCCCATATTGATGGATTTATGTTTCAAGGTCATGACTGTCCTATGTTCTAAATCAAAAGAAAGGGGGAGATGTTAGGATTACTAAGTGAGAACTGAGGTTTTCTGGACAATTACAAGGTGAGAACTCAGGTTGACTTGATAGAGGGGGCAAGCTCATTGGCTGGGGTGGTTCTTCCCAGAAGCCCTTGCATTATCCCACGCCCATTCTCTGGGAGGATAAAAAGAGACAGCACTGGGCGCAGAGAGCAGATCGGCCTGGAGAAGGATAAGAGCTGGAGGAGATTCAGAGCCAGGATTCAAGAGAAAGACTCTGCATTGCATCAGGCTTGACGGGGCTCTCTGCAGGAAGGGAAGTCACTTCTAAGGACAAGAGTTAACAGCAACTACCTGGAGACAACGGTTCACTACAGGAAGAAGAATCTGTCTGAGAGATTTGAGTAGACACAGCAGATCTCTTCCCAGAGAGCGATCCAGCAGCTTCTAGAGACGACAGCTCGTTACAATACTGAACCAGCTAAATTAGATAATTATTGTCTCTATCAATTCCACTGCCTTAGTACCTTGTAAGAATCATAACATCTCCCACTTTCTTTTGATTTAGAACCTAGGTGGTCATGACCTCCCTGACTTCTCAAGGAGGTGAGAATCCCAAAAAAGAAGGTGGTCACCCCCTCCCTGGCTGCTCTAAAAAGGAATGAAAACACCATATGAAGAGAAGGTGATCATGCCCTCCCTGATTTCTCAGAAAGGGAGATAAAAACTCCAAAGGAAATGGAAAATCAAATCAGATTAGCAGGGTTTTTGAAGGAGCTCACTTGAAACAGATATACATAAATCCATCAATATGGGAGGTATTACACATAATTACATAAATTACATAAGCATATAGTAACATAACACAGGCTGGTAGTGATGTAACAAATAACATGAATCAACATGAGGATTTATACATGTACAGAAGTCCTAGAAATAGTCCAAATGGAATCCATTGTCCTTTTATTTCATGTGCCAGGAATCCAATAATTCCTGCAAGTTTTGAAGTTCTGTAATAGTCTCATCTTGTGTTAGGGAATCCAGTGTTTTCTGATGGTTTTCAAGTCCTGAAACAGTCCTTATGAACAATTTTTTATCTCAAGGAATCCAATGATTCCTACTTGTTTTCAAGTCCTGCAACAGTCTTATCTTGTATTAGGGAATCCAGTGATTCCTCCAGATTTTATTCTTAGGTCTTCTCCTTCGTTTCCAGATTTTTCTCTTTTTCTGTCTTTCTCCAGGTGCTCATTGCCATCCAACTATTTTCTTCTCCATCTGTAGCAATACAAGTAAACCCTTTCTCCCAATCAGTTAACCTATCTAATTCCCTTCTATTTACCACTTTCTAAATCTCTCTTCATCCTCTGGCAATTTCTTGCCAAGAGGGACCCTGTCTTCCTATGTTCATCATAGTCTGGGTATAATAAGCATTTGTGCCCACTGTGGCACAGTGTCTTATGATCTCCTCTAAGGAGCATCTTTGTGTAGTTCCCAAACCTTAGCCAGATGTCTGGTCATTATTTCTGTAGCTGCATTTTCTCCAATGGTTCTTGTGACAGCTGTTTGCAGACATCCCACAAAATCTGTAATGGGTCCATTGGTACCTTGCTCTATTTTTATGAAGGGATCCCCTCGATCTTTTTGCCTGGGGAGGGAACCCAAAGCTTTTATAGCAACAGTATCGATCTGTTCATAAGTTGTTGTGCAGTGATTAATCTTTCTGAATTCTTTGCATGTTGACTTTCACCTGCTAGTTGGTCAATAAGCATTTATCAGAACCTTTAACTGTAAAAATGTTTTCCCAGTTTGTTGCTTTCTTTCCAATCTTGTTTGCATTAGTTTTGTTTGCACAAAGGCTTTTTAATTTGATATAATCAAAATTTTCTATTTTGTGATCAGTAATGATCTCTAGTTCTTCTTTGGTCACAAATTCCTTCCACAAGTCAGAGAAATAAACTATCTTATGTTCATCTAATTTATTTATAATCTCATTCTTCATGCCTAAATCATGGACCCATGAACTTATCTCGGAATTTTGTGTTGACTGGGGGTTTTTAATTTGTTCCTTTTTTAAGCATTTTTACTTGCAAGCCCAATTCATTGACCTTCTCTTTCTCTATTTTATGTAAGTAGGCCTCTATAGATATGAAATTTCCCTTATTACCGCTTTGGCTGCATCCCACACATTTTGGTATGACATCTCATTATTGTCATTTTCTGGATGAGATTAATAATCATGTCTATGATTTGCTGTTTCATCCAGTCATTCTTTAGTATGAAATTATTTAGTTTCCAATTATTTTTTTGGTTTATTTTCCCCTGGCTTTTTATTGAATGTAATTTTCATTGCATCATGATCTGAAAAGGATGCATTTACTAGTTCTGCATTACTGTAATTGAATTTGAGGTTTTATGTCCATGAACTGCTGAGAAGAAAGTGTACTCCTTTCTGTCTCCATTTAGTTTTCTCAAAAGATCTATCATGTCTAACTTTTCTAGTATTTTATTTACCTCTTTCTTATTTTTTTTTGTGGTTTGATTTATCTAATTCTGAGAGTGCAAGGTTGAGATTTCCCACTATTATAGTTTTGCTGTCTATTTCTTCTTGTAGCTCTTTTAATTTCTCTTTTAAGAATTTAGATGCTATACCACTTGGTGCATATATGTTTAATATTGACATTGCTTCATTATCTATGCTATCCTTTAGCAAAATATAGTGCCCTTCCTTGTCTCTTTTAATTAGATCAATTTTTGCTTTTATTTGATCTGAGATGAGGATGGCTACCCCTGCTTTTTTTACTTCACCTGAAGCATAGTAGATTCTGCTCCAACCTTTTACCTTTATACTATATGTATCACCCTGCTTCAAGTGTGTTTCCTGTAAACAACATATGTAGGATTCTGTCTTTTAATCTAGTCTGCTATCCACTTCTGCTTTATGGGGGAGTTTACCCCATTCACATTTATGGTTAAAATTACTAACTTTGTATTACTTACCATCTTGTTAACCCCTGCTTATGCTTTTCTCCTTTCCTTCCCCCTTATCTTCCTCCACAGTATTAAACTTCTGAGTACCACTTGCTTCTCCCAACCCTCTATTTTTAGTATCCCTCCCTCCACCTTAGAATTCCTCCCCCTTTTTTAGCCCTTTTCCTCATAATTTCTGTATTCCCTTCTGCTTACTCCTTCCCTTTTCACTTTTCCCCTCTCACTTTTCAAGGAGGTGGGAGAAGTTTCACCATAAATCAAATATGTCTAATATTTTTCTCTTTAAGCCAATTTTGATGAGTGTAAGATACACACTATATTCATCCCCCTCCATTCTTTCTCTCAGATATACTAGGTTTCCTTTGACTCTTCCTGAGATGTAGTACCCCACTTTACCCTTTTCCTGGTACAGTTTCCTTTCCACCTATAGTTTCTAGAACAAATTATACATGTGTTCTTTATATATCTTTATAACAGAAATATAATTCCCAAGATTTATTTTTACCTTTTTAGGTTTCTCTTGAGTCCTATATTTGGAGATCAAACTTTTTGTTTAGTTCCAGTTTTTTCATCAGAAATAGATGAAATTCACCTATTTCAATGAATGTCTATCTTCTTCTCTGGGAAAAAATGCTCATTTTGGCTGGGTAAGGTATTTTTGGCTGCATACCAAGTTCCTTAGCCTTTCAGAATATCAGATCCTGGGCCCTTCGATCCTTTAATGTGGATGCTGCTAGATCCTGAGTAATCCTTATTGTGGCTCCTCTATATTTGAATTGATTATTTCTAGCAGCTTGTAATATTTTTTTCCTTGGTCTGATAGTTCCCAAATGCTATGTGATCCTTCTGATGTTTCAAATTATCCCAACACAAATCAAGAATCAGAGGGGATCAAGAAGCAAGATTTTTTCCCTTTTTTTTAAATTTAATATCTTTATTTCCCCAGTTACATGTAAAACAATCTTTTTTTTATTTTTTTGACTTCCACATTATCTCCCTTTCTTTCCATCCCCAACCCCACTGAGATAGCACATGTGAAGTTAAACAAAATGTTTTTATAAATGTCATGTTGAGAAAGAAAACATGTATCCTCCCTTTGCTTACAAAAAAAAGAACTCTCAAAAATAAAGTTTTAAAAAGTGTGCTTTAATCTGTATTTAAACACTATCAGTTTTTTTTTCCTCTGAGTCTATATAGCATTTTTCACCATAAAACCTTCAGAGTACTGTTGCATCATTTTGTTGCTGAAAATAGCAGTCATTTGCAGGTGATGATCCCACAACATTGCTATCACTTTGAAACAGTATATTTCTCTTTTCATGAGCTCATGAATATCTTTCCAGATTTTTCTGAGAGGACCCTGTTCCTCATTTTTACGGCATCATAATAGTGTTCCATCACAATCATATACCTGAATTTATTCAGCCATTCTGCATTTGATAGGAATCCCCTCAATTCAAATTCTATCCCTAAGAAAAGAGATGATATCAATATGTTTGCATAAATTTATCTTTTTCTTAATCTCTTTTGAGTTTCATGATGAGGTAGTACTATTTTTAGATCAAAAGTTATGCACAATTTTATATCCCTTTGAATGTATTTCATATCTTTTGATCATTTATCAATTGGGGATTGGCTCTTATTTTTATAAATTTGTTTCCATCATCTATGCATTTGAGAAAAAAGGGGTTGTATCAAAGAAAGTTGCCTTTAAATTGTTTTCACAATTACTATTATTAACTATTTCTTTCTCGTTTATTCTATTTTATCCTTTCATCCTATATCTCATCAAAGGGATTCCTCTCGCCATCCTTCTTCCAATATTTCCTTTCTTCTCTCACTCTCCCCCTTGCTCAATTTCCTTTTCCCTCCTACTATCTTGCAGGGCAAGATAAGAGAGAGAGAGAGAGAGAGAGAGAGAGAGAGAGAGAGAGAGAGAGAGAGAGAGAGAGAGTTATATCCTCTTTGAGCCAATTCTGATGAATGTAAGGTTCACTCAGCCTCCCTCCTTCCTTCCCCTCTACTGTAAATGTTTTTTTGTTGCCTCTTTAATGGATGGTAATATTTAAGCTTTTTTTTAAATAGATGCATAGTCTTCAACATTCATCTTCTCAAAACCTTGTGTTCCAAATTTGTTCCCTTCCTTCTCCCCAAATCCCTTCCTTAGATAACAAGCAATCCAGTATATATTAAATGTGTGCAATTTTTCTATACATATTATCATGCTGCACAAGGGAAATCAGATCAAAAAAGGAAAAAAAAATAAAAGGAACTTTGATCCAGCATTGCTGCTATTGGGCTTATATCTCAAAGAAATACTGAGGAGGGGAAAGGGACCTGTATGTGCCAAAATGTTTGTGGCAGCTCTTTTTTGTAATGGCTAGAAACTGGAAGATGAATGGATGTCCATCAATTGGCGAATGGTTGGGTAAATTATGGTATATGAAGGTTATGGAATATTATTGCTCTGTAAGAAATGACCAGCAGGAGGAATACAGAGAGGCTTGGAGAGACTTACATCAACTGATGCTGAGTGAAATGAATAGAACCAGAAGATCGCTGTATACTTCAATGTTGTATGAAGATGTATTCTGATGGAGGTGGATATCTTCAACATGGAGAAGATCCAACTCACTTCCAGTTGATCAATGATGGACAGAGACAACTACACCCAGACAAGGAACCCTGGGAAGTGAATGTAAATTGTTAGCACTATCTACCCAGATTACTTATACCTTCGGAATCTAATACTTAATGTGCAACAAGAAAATGGTATTTACACACATATATTGTATCTAGGTTATATTGTAACATATGTAAAATGTATGGGATTGCCTGTCATCAAGGGGAGGAAGTAGAGGGAGGGAGGGGATAATTTGGAAAAATGAATACAAGGGATAATATTATTTTTAAAAAATTACTCATGCATATATACTGTGAAAAAAATTATAAATAAATAAAATTTTAAAAAATAAAAATAAAAAATAAAAGGAAAACAAAAAGCAAACAAACAATACCAAATAAGTGAAAATACTATGACACACTCAGTTTGGAGAGTCCTTGCTCTGGATGCAGATGGCTCTCTCCATCACAAGTCCATCGAAACTGGCCTGAATCACCTTAATGCTGAAAATAGTCACATCCATCACAATTGATCATCACATAATCTTGTTGTTGCTATGTACAATGTTCTTGGTTCTAGTCACTTAAGTCACTAGTCACTTAGCATCACTTCATGTAAGTGTCTCCAGGACTTTTCTGAAATCATCCTACTTATCATTTCTTATAGAACAGTATTTCATAATATACATATAAATGGAAGATAACTTATGCCATTCTACTTCTCCCTTTCCTTTTCTCCCAATACACTCTCCCCCTTACCCCTTAATTTATTTTAATTTCTTTATAAAGCATTTTTCACATCCATATTCTTATTCAATTCATACTTGTGCCCTCTTTATATCTACTTTTCTAACTTCCATAATAATGGGAAAGTTCTCATGAATTACAAGGATCATTCTCCCATATAAAATGTAAATAGAAAAACTATGTTAAGATCCTTATGATTTCTCTTTCCTGATTACTTTCTTGTGCTTCTCCAGAGTTCTGTATTTTAAAATCACATTTGTTTTGGTTCAGCTCTGATTTTTTCATCATGCATACTTGTAATTCCTCTTTTTCATTTCAAACCTACGTTTTGCCTGAAGGATTATAAAAAGTTTTACTGGGCAGGTAATTCCTGGCTATAATCCTAATTCCATCACCCTCCTGAATTTCATATTCCAAGTACTCCAATCTTTTAAAGTAGAAGCAACAAAATCTTTTGTTGTCCTGACTGTCCCTCCATTATACTTGAATTCTTTCTTTCTAATGCTTGCAGTATTTTCTCCTTTACATGAAATTCTGCTATTCTTTGACATTTTTATCTTGACATCTCTTTCAAAAGATGATCAGGTTCATTCATTCAATTTCTACGTTACCCTTTGGTTCCAGAATACCAGATAATTTCTTGCAAGATGATGTCTAAGCTTTTTTTTTTTTATCTTGACATTCAAGAAGTCTCATAATTTTAAAATTATCTCTCCTAAGTCAATTTTACAAATCTGTTATTTTTCCAATGAGATATTTCATATTGTTTTCTATTTTTTCATTCTTTACATTTTGTTTGATTGTATCTTGATAATCATTACTTTCCATTTGATCAATTATAATGTTTAAAGCTGCCAAAGCAGTCACAGATTCAGAAGCCTTATTCCTTATTGGCTAGCAGGAATGGAGCTCTACTGGCTTATTCTACACCACTACTGTGCTCCTATCTCACCTGCACAATAGGCAACTTTCCTGCTGAATTTTTAAGTTATCGTAGTTAGAAAATTTTTTCATTCTATTTTTTTTTTGTGGGCTTTAATGCTCTAAAATGTATTTGTAGTCATTTTGTTCTGGAGGATCAATATAATTTTTATCTCAGTTAATCTGAATGTATGTTTTATTTTCATTCACATAGTCATAGAACAGTAGAAAGAATACTGTATTTGGAAGCATCTTGGATAAGTGGTTATCTTTCTGAAGATCAGTTTCTTTAAAAACATAGATCAGATGGTATTTAAAGTTTTTATCTGGATGGTAGAGTAAAGACAGGAACTTGCCCAACCTTTCTCCCAAGCTACTCCAATTCCTTTAAACAATGACTTAAAACAAATTTTTGAGCATCAGAACACCCCTAAAATGAAGTAGAATATTTTCCAACCAAAGACACAAGGCTGGATGTCCAGCATACAGTCCCCCTGTAGGGCATGGCTGCACAGTCAAGAAGCCAGACCCTACCCCACTGGTCCTGATTTCTGAATCATCAGCAGTACTGGTGGCTTCCTGATCTTCTGTGGAACCAGAGGGGAAGCCCAGCATGTGATCCCTGCACAAACCTGGCCCCAGCCCAAGCTCTGATATGACTCTAGTATTAGCAAAGTGCTGGGGACTTCAGGACCTCTCAGCTCAGGGAAACCAGAAAGTACTTAAAAGGTTAATAGAGAAGGTCTGTGGCAATGAGGTGGGAGTCTAGTATGCTGTCCCAGTGCAGCTGGATTAATGGAGCTTCATCCTGGGCCACCACATTAGATTTTAAAGCTACACTGGGATAGAGATAGACCTATCGGTTCCATGGTAGAAAAGAACTTGTGGTCAAATTCTTGGAAGAATTTCTGAAAACAGTTGCACAAAACCCTTGAAGCTTGGGACAATGCATCCTCCACCCTAGAAACAGTCTTATTTTAACAATTAAAAGCAGAGTAATAAGACTAAGAAAATGATTAGAAAGCAAAAAGAAAAGTTTCTGACCATTGAAAATTATCATGGCAACAAGGAAGATCATCAAGAAGATGATAAGAAACTTTTCCAGAAGTAAACACATACTCTGAATCCAGCCTCATTATTCTTAGATGTAACAAGGGGCTCTGCCTTTGCATTTTGCTATGTCCTAGGCTATATGGGCTTTCTGACCCTGGGAAGCTTTACCATAGCTTTCCTGGTCACAAACTTGCCTAATACCTTCAAGGAAGCCAACCATGTTCATCACTTTCAGCATGCTAGTGTTTTGTAGTCTCTGGGATTCTTTTCTCCCCACATATGAGAGCACCAAAGGGAAGGCAATGGTAAATGTGGAGATCTTCTCCAACTTGGCCTCCAGTGCTGGCTTCTGGGCTGCATTTCTATTCCCAAATGCTATGTGATCTTACTGAAGCCAGACAAAAATACCCCAAAATAAATGAAGAATCAAGGGGGTTCCAGAACCAAGATGTTTTCTTTTTAGTTTTAATTTAATGTTTATTTTCCCCAGTTACAAGCAAAATGATTTTTACATTTGTTTTTAAAACTTTTAGTTCCCTAAAATTGCTAGAAAAGGAACAAATTAAAAACCCCCAGACAAACACAAAAGTTGAAATTCAAAAAATAAAAGGTGAGATTAATAAAATTGAAAGTAAAAAAAACTATTGAATTAACTAATAATTAAGAGTTGGTTCTATGAAAAAAACCAACAAAATAGACAAACCCTTAGTAAACCTGATTTAAAAAAGGAAAGAGAAAAAGCAAATTGTTAGTCTTGAAAATGAAAAGGGTGAACTCACCACTAATGAAGAGGAAATTAGAACAATAGTTAGGAGCTACTTTGCTCAACTTTATGCCAATAAATTCGATAACTTAAATGAAATAGAAGAATACCTTCAAAAATATAGCTTGCCCAGATTAACAGAGGAAGAAGTAAGTAGTCTAAATAGTCCCATCTCAGAGAATTTACAGGGGGGAATCTACAGCAGTATTGGCTACCCTGAAACAACAGAATCTCACAGACCCTGACTACGCTCACCCAGCATCAGAAATCAGTAAACACTGACTCAGCGCAGCCACTGGTGCTTGTAGAGGAAGCTTGGATAACCCCCTTTGTCATAAAAACAGATCTCAACTTTTTTTAATGAATAAAAATGCAAAAAGTGCTCTGACCACAGATAGTTTTTATGGTGAAAGAGAAGAACAGATTTCAAACCCTGAGGATACTAAAAGCAGATTGTCTCCAGATGAAGTTTCAAAGGGTGATATAAATTTGGTGTCCTTTTCACAAGGCTCACCTAGAAGAAATTAATAAGAATTTTAAAAGAAGAAATTTAATTAACTTTTTAAAAAATTAAAAGGATCTTTTAAAAGAGCTAGAAGAAGAAATGAAAACTTTGCAAGAGAGTTTGGAAAAAGCAACACAAAACAGACTTAGTGAAATGGAAAAAGCATATAACTCATTAAAAGATAGATTTGACAAAATGGAAAAAGAAAACAACTCCCAGAAAACAGAATTTGTGAAATGGAAAAAGAAAATAACTCCTTAAAAAACAGAATTTGTGAAGTGGGGGGAAAAAATTCCATAGAACAAAACAACTCATTTAAAAATTCAATTGGATAAATAAAAAAAGAAGCAAAAAAACAAACAAACAAAAAAAAGTAAATGAAAAAAATAATTCACTAAAAATCAGAACTTAACAAATAGAATTGAATGATTCAATGAGACATAAAGAATCAGTTAAACAAAACAAAAAAAATGAAAAAACAGAAAAAAATGTAAATTAACTAATTGGAAAAAGAACTGACCTGGAAAATAAATTCAGGAGAGATAATCTAAGGATTATTGGACTTTGTGAAAACTATGATGAAAAAGAGACCCTAGATACTATTTTTCAGGAAATCATCAAACTTCCCAGATGTCATAGAATCAAAAAGTAAAATAGCTATTGAAAGAATTCACCAATCATCTCCTGAGGGAGACCCAAAAATTAAAACTCCAAGGAATATTGTGATTAAATTTTAGAACTATGGGACCAAGGAAAAAATATTACAAGAGCCAGAAAAAAAAAAAAAAAAAAAAAAAAAAAAAAAAAAAACAATTCAAATATCAAGGAGCCACCCAGGTCCTAGCAGCTTCTACCTTAAAGGATCAAAGGATCTGGAATCTGATATTCCAAAAGGCAAAGGAATTTGGAATGCAGCCAAGAATAAACTACCCTGTTAAACCAAGCATTTTCTTGCAGGGAAGAAGATGGACATTTAATGAAACAGATGAATTCCATTTATTTCTGATAAAAAGATCAGAGCTAAACAAAAAATCTGACCTTCAAATATAGAGCTCAAAAGAAGCATAAAAAGGTAAAAAGAAAAGAAGTCTTGATAATTATTTCTGTTATTGCTTCACCTAGAGAGTATATGTATAATTTGATTTTACTGTTATAATATAAAAAAGAAATTAGAGGTGGAAAGGGGATTGTAACAGGGGAAAAAAAAGGAGAAAGTGGAGGTAAGATGAGGGAAATTACATCTCAGGAAGAGGTAAAGAAAACCTATTATAATTGAAGAAAGGAGAGGGATGAACATTGTGTGAATCTTACTCTTCTCAGATTTGGCTCAAAGTATTAGAAATATTGGATTTCACCCAGAAACTTCTCTCACCTTATAGAAAAGTAGAAGAGGAAAGAGAAAATGGGAAGACTAAATAGGGGAGAAAACAGAAATAGTAGGGGAAAGATATAAGAAAGGGGACGGGAGCCTAAAGGGGGGAGGCCAAACTCGAAATTCAAAAATAAAGTGTTCATAAGTAAAATGCTGAGGAGAAAGGAAAGGGGAAAAAGAAAGAGAAAAGTATAATTTGGAGTTAATAAGATGGCAGGAAATACAGAATTAGTAGTTTAACCATTAATGTGAATGGAATAAAGTCTCCCATAAAGTGTAAGCAGATAGCAGACTGAATTAAAAGCCACAATCCTACAATATGTTGTTTACAAGAAACACATTTAAAGCTGAGCAATACATGAAGCATAAAGGTAAAAGGCTGGAGCAAAATCTATTATGCTTCAGGTGAAATTTAAAAAATGCAGCAGTAGTATCATGATCTCAGATCAACCAAAAGTAAAAATTGATCTAATTAAAAGAGATAAGGAAGGGCACTATATCTTGCTAAAGGATATTAAATAATGAAGCAATGTCAATACTAAACATGTGCACCAAGTGGTATAGCATGGAAATTCCTAAAGAAGTTAAGAGAGCTGCAAGAAGAAATAGACAGCAAAATTATAATAGTAGGAGATCTCAATATTGCTCTCTCAGAGCTAGATAAATCAAACCACAAAATAAATAAGAAAGAAGCTAAAGAAGTAAATAGAATATTAGAAAAGTTAGGTATTATAGACCTTTGGAAAAAATTGAATGGAGAAAGAAAGGAGTACATTTTCTTCTCAGCAGTTCATGAAACCTATACAGAAATAGACCATATATTAAGACATAAACATAGTAAAATGCATTTTTTTCAGATTATGATGCAATAAAAATTACATTCAATAACAGGCCGGGGGGGGGAAATAGACCAAAAAGTAATTGGAAATTAAATAATCTCATTCTAAAGAATGAATGGGTGAAACAGCAAATCATAGCTACACTTACTAATTTCTTCCAAGAGAATGACAATAATGAGACCACATACCAGAAATTTGTGAGATGAAGCCTAAGTGTTAATAAGGGAAAACTTTATATCTCTAGAGGCTTACTTGCATAAAATAGAGAAAGAAATGATCAATGAATTGGGCTTGCAACTAAAAAAGCTAGGAAAAGAACAAATTAAAACCCCCCAATAAAATGCCAAACTTGAAATTCAAAAATAAAAGGAGAGATTAATAAAATTGAAAATAAAAAACTGTTGAATTAAAAAAAAAAAAAAAAAAAAAAAAAAACTTTTAGTTCCCGGGGCAGCTAGGTGGCGCAGTGGATCGAGCACCAGCCTTGAATTCAGGAGGACCCCAATTCAAATCTAGTCTCAGACATTTAACACTTCCTAGCTGTGTAACCCTGGGCAACTTACTTAACCCCAGCCTCAGGAAAAAAAAAAAAAAAAAACTTTTAGTTCCAGATTCTCTCTTCCTCAACACCTTCAACCAATTAAGAAGGCACATGTCAAGTTATACAAAACATTCCTATAATTGTCATGTTGACAAACAAAATATATATCTTCCTTCTCCCTCAAAAAACTGAAGAAAAATCTTCTGGGTAAGAGGCTTTGTTCATCTACTTTCTTTCCTTTGTGTATTGTGCATTGTGCATTGTGCCCATTACTTTAGGTCTTGTTGAATATTTCTGTGGGTTTTTATGGTTTTTAAATAAAAATCTCAGTTTTAGCCAAAAAAAAAAAAACTGAAGAAAATATTTTTTGAAAGTATGCTTCAATTTCTATTCATAAAGATTCAGTTCTTTCTCTAAGTCTACATAACATTTTTATCCTAAGACCTTCAAAGTAGTTGAATCATTTTATTGCTGAAAGTGGTAAAATCATTCAGAGTTGATCATTGAACAACATTGCTATGACTTTATACAAAGTACATTTCATTTTACTTCAGTTCATGAAAGATTTTCCAGGTTTTTCTGAGAGTAATTTGCTCATCATTTCTTTTAGAACATAATCATACAGCACAATTTATTCAGTCATTCCACATTTGATGGGTATCCCCTCAATTTCAAATTCCCTGTCATCAGAAAAGAGCTGTAAATATTTGTTTTTGACTCTTTAATGGAAGATAATTTATACCATTCCCTTTCCCCTTTACTTCAATACATTCCCCTGTCACTCCTTAATTTAATTTAATTACTTTTAGATATTTCCCTTCATATTCAACTCACCTGTGCTCTCTGCTCATATATACTCTTTCTAACTTTTTTAATAAGGAAAGTTCTCATAAATTATAAGTATTATCCTCCCATATAAGAATGGAAACAGATAAACCATGATAGGTACCTTATTATTTTCCTTTCTGGTTACTTTTCTGAATTCTTTATTTAAAAATCAAATTTTCTGTTCAGCTCTGGTCTTTTCATTTTGAATACTTTGAATTCCTCTATTTTACCGAATGCCTACCTTTTTTCCCTGAAGGATTATACTCAGTTTTATTGGATAGGAGATTCCTGGTTATAATCCTAGCTCCATTGCTCTCCAAAATTTCATATTCCATATACTCTGATCCTTTAAAATAGAAGCTAGTAAATCTTGTGTTACCCTGACTGTCATTCCACTATATTTGAATTCTTTCTTTCTAGATGCTTGCAAAACTTACTTCTTTACTGGGGAGTACTGGAATGTGGAAATGCTATTCTTGGATGTTTTCTTCTTGAGATCTCTTTCAAGAGGTGGTCAGTGTATTCATTCAATTTCTATTTTACTCTCTGGTTCTAAATTACTAGTACACTTTTCCTTGAAAAATTTTTGCAAGATGATACTGAGCCTCTTTTTTTATCATGACATTTAGGAAGTCCTCTAATTTCAAAATTGTCCCTTCTAGATCTATTTTCCAGAGCAATTGTTTTTCCAATAAGATAGTTCACATTGTTTTCTATTTTTCATTATTTAGGTTTTATTTCATCAAATCTTGATTTTTTCATAAAGCTTTCATTTCATCAATAATAATAATAATTTTTGTTTCATAAAGCTTTCATTTCATTAATAATAATGTTTAGGGAAAATTTTTTCTCAGCAACCTTTTGTGACCTCTTCATTTGGTCAATATTGCTTTAAGGCATTCTCTTTTTCATCAGCTTTTTCTATTTCCTCTTGCATCACTCATGTCTTTTTCTAACGTTTTCCTACATTTCTCTTACTTGATTTTTCAAATCCCTTTTAAACATTTCCATGGCTTGAGATCAATTCTCATTTTTCATTTAGGCTTTGGATGTAAGAACTTCAACTTCATTATTTTCTTTTGAGAGTTATGTTTTGATCATCCTTGTCAGCATAGTAACTTTGCATTTTAAGAATCTTTTTCTGTTGTTTGCTCATTTCCCCAGCCTATTATTCAGCTTTTAACTCTTTATTGAAATAGGGTTCTGTACAAACTGGGCAAACATTTGTACAGTTAAAGGTTCTGATAAAGACCTTATTTCCAAAATATATAGAGAACTGACTCTAATTTGTAAGAAATCAAGCCATTCTCCAATTGATAAATGGTCGAAGGATATGAACTGACAATTTTCAGATGATGAAATTGAAACTATTTCCACTCATATAAAAGAGTGTTCCAAATCACTATTGATCAGAGAAATGCAAATTACAACAGCTCTGATATACCACTACACACCTGTCAGATTAGCTAAAAACAAAAATGCAAACAGTTTACACTCATTTCCCAGTGTTCCTTCTCTGGATGTAGCTGATTCTGTCCATCATTAATCAATTGGAACTGAATTAAATCTTCTTTTTGTTGAAAGTATCCACTTCCATCAGAATACATCCTCCTACAGTATCATTGTTGAAGTGTATAATGATCTTCTGGTTCTGCTCTTTTCACTCAGCATCAGTTGATGTAAGTCTCTCCAAGCCTCTCTGTATTCATCCTGCTGGTCATTTCTTACAGTACAATAATATTCCAAAGATTCATATACCATAATTTACCCAACCATTCTCCAATTGATGGACATCCATTCATTTTCTAGTTTCTAGCCACTACAAAGTGATCTGCCACAAGCATTTTGGCACATAGAGGTCCCTTTCTCTTCTTTAATATTTCTTTGAGATATAAACCCAGTAGTAACACTGCTGGATGAAAGGGTATGTACAGTTTAATAATTTTGGGGGCATAATTCCAGATTGCTCTCCAGAATGGTTGGATTCATTCACAACTCCACCAACAATGCATCAATGTCCCAGTTTTCCCACATCCCCTCCAACATTCATCATTATTTATTCCTGTCATCTTGGCCAATCTGACAGGTGTGTAGTGGTATCTCAGAGCTTCAATTAATTCAGTTAAGAGTCTCTGATCAATATGTGCTTGATCTGTAAGTTCTTTACCCTTTTTTTCCCACACAGCATCAAGGCTGGATTTGAATTCACATTCTTCTGACTTCATTACCGGTGCTCTATCTACTGTGCCATCTAGCTGCCCCCTTTTCATCTCTTTGAGTTCTACCCTGGATAGTGATATTATATGTACAATTTAATAGCTTTGGGGTCATAATTTTAAATTGATTTCCTGGATAATTAGGCCAACTCACAGCTCCATTACCAGTGAATTCATGTACGTCTTTTCCCAGAGATTCTCCAGCATTAATCTTTTTTTTTTTTTCCTTTCTGAGCCAATAGGATGCAAGTCAGGTGATATCAAAGAGTGGTCTTAATTTACATTTTTTCCTAAATATTAGTAATGTGTGTATTTTTAAAATGGTGCTTGATGCTTGAATGTCTTCTTTTGAAAGCTCCAAAGCTCCTGTAGTCGTCCTTCCTTTTCAAAAAGGATCAATGACCTCACGAGAGTAATGTCTTATAAGTGAATTCCATGACTAATGAAAGTTAGCCCTTTAGGAGCAGCTAGGTGGTACAGTGGATAGAGTACCCCCCTTGAAGAAAGAAAGAAAGAAAGAAAGAAAGAAAGAAAGAAAGAAAGAAAGAAAGAAAGAAAGAAAGAAAGAAAGAAAGAAAGAAAGAAAGAAAGAAAGAAAGAAAGAAAGAAAGAAAGAAAGAAAGAAAGAAAGAAAGAAAGAAAGAAAGAAAGAAAGAAAGAAAGAAAGAAAGAAAGAAAGAAAGAAAGAAAGAGAAAGGAAGGAAGGAAGGAAGGAAGAAAGAAAGAAAGAAAGAAAGAAAGAAAGAAAGAAAGAAAGAAAGAAAGAAAGAAAGAAAGAAGAAAGGAAGGAAGGAAGGAAGGAAGGAAGGAAGGAAGAAAGAAAGAAAGAAAGAAAGAAAGAAAGAAAGAAAGAAAGAAAGAAAGAAAGAAAGAAAGAAAGAAAGAAAGAAAGAAAGAAAGAAAGAAAGAAAGAAAGAAAGAAAGAAAGAAAGAAAGAAAGAAAGAAAGAAAGAAAGAAAGAAAGAAAGAAAGAAAGAAAGAAAGAAAGAAAGAAAGAAAGAAAGAAAGAAAGAAAGAAAGAAAGAAAGAAAGAAAGAAAGAAAGAAAGAAAGAAAGAAAGAAAGTTGGATCTTTGCTGATGGTTCAGATGTAGATGGAAATGTCCTCCTAAACCTCTGTCTGCTGAAGGGGTCAAGCCTCCAGCTCTAGGTCTGACTGGCAGCCCCATGTGCCTCTTTCTCATTTAATTGGCAGCACATTGGCAGGACCTTCTCTACTTCAGACAGGAACAACGCTTTCTAGTCACTAAAAAAGGATTTATCTACACTGTATTTTTCACTTCTCTGTAATTTCTTGAAGAACAGGTCTCTCTTGGAAAACAGGTCCTATTGAAATTAAATCTTTCAAAATAGTTTGGGGATACTGGACATTTGATCTTTCCACTGTAATTACTGTAATCCACATTGTCCTCGGGCCCATTATGTTGCATGTGATTAAAAAAAAAAAAAAGCCAATATATTTTCCCGATCCCTGGGGCAGGGCCAGAGGGAGACGAGAGGCCAGGTGTGCCAGATACACTTCCTGACTAGATATCCCTCCAGACTAAACATGCTGGCAGAACCCTCTGCTGACCTGGTCAATCACTGGGGTATTGATGTGAAAAATCCCCCTTCTTATATATGTTTTCCTTCAATCAAACTGGGTGCTCTGTCCCAATTTCCTTGAGGTAGTCCTCAGTCTGTTCTCAACAGTTTTTATCAATAAAATATTGCCTCTCTTTCTCCAAGTTTTTCTCCTCACCTAGAAGACTGGCTTCCCTCTTGCTCTCTTCTGTTGTCATCCTCAAACTCCTCATCCCACTCCCATGGAAAAATCATGCTCACTGCTAGAGGTATCCTTGAAAAAGTACAAAATTATTCAAAACTAATTCCCAGTTGAATCTCTTGTATATTTAAATCTGGTGCCCCATACAATATGATATTTAGTCATCCCCAATGAGAGCATCCCCAGTCCCACACTACCAAAAATCCATTCCAAAAGGAATCTAGAGATATTTACCACCCCTGGAAATTATAATTCTTCCCCAGGTTAAAACTTAATCCTTCAATTAATTTAACCTAAACATAACCCTCTCCTGGAGAAAACTATATTTAATCCTAATTATTTAACCTTGATCCTAAACTTACACCAAAATGAAACTTGACCTTGAAAGAAATGGTGATCAAGAGGTAGAGTATGATCTTTGTGGACAGTTTTCTGTGGAAAAAGTCACTTCTTGCTCAATGCTCCATGACCTGGGACTGGTATCATTCTCAGTTCTTTGGAGCTACTGCCCCACAAGCCCCTTCAGAATCTCCTCCACACTCTCCCCAGTCCCTCTTCTCTCCCCGATACAGTTCCTGTGTAATTAGGGACTTTGGAACAAATTTTTCAGGGTCGGAGAGGACAGGGTTGGGGGAGAGAGACTGGAGCTCGGAAGCAAGAGAGGAGGTGGTGTGGCAGTGGGGAGACTTGCTACCCAGGAAGAGCCTCTGTGAGGAGTTCAAGATGATAGAGACAGTCATAACAACTGAAGTCAAGAAAGTGCTGCACCAGCTAAATGTTCTCTTGGTACAAGTCCAGATGTCAGCCAAAGATCTGTGGCTTGAGACTCATTGGATCTCCTCTTGATAATGGCCTTTGGACAACTGCAAGACTGAGAGACTTTGCAGGTGAAAGACCTTCTTAGCCTAACTAGTTCTTTGATTTTGACAGAGACTTTTTCTCTAGCTGGGAATTTCCTGGACAGATTTCTATCCAAAATAAAGGTACAACCTGAATATCTTGGATGGGTGGGATTAAGCTGCTTCTAAATCAACAGAGGAAGAGAGAAATATCCCATTAGTCAACTGATTTGATCCAAATAAGTGAATACAAATCCACAGCTTCTGACCTGATGCGAATTAGAGAGTATTAGAGAAGGTGCATTGGAAAGTCAACGTTACTACTACAGCCTTGGGGTTTCTACAGCTTTATTTTTTACTCATTCATGAAAAATGACTATTTCAAAGGACAAAGAAGCAGAATTTAGAAAGACTGGAAGCTCAGTTTTAGGATTGTGTTTTCTAAATCAAAGCCAGCTGTATTGGCCTTGTCTATAAAGTGCACTGGAGATTCAAGCACAGAAATGTATAGAAGTAAAATGATTTCAGAAACATTCCAAGATAAAAGGTAGAGATCTAACCTTCTGGCAGAAACCTGTAGCAAAGAACCTCATCTAACAAGTGTTCTGAACCAAATGTTCAGAAGTCAAAGTGGATTGTGGTTGGGCACATCCGTTGAAGTATACTTATTACAAAATCCCTCATCTTTCAACAATCCCTGAAGCTGGGTTTTAATAGGATTCTTATGGTGAAGAAGTTCAGCTGTTTTGGAGGCTTATTTCACATCAGAATTGTGGACTTGGGCATTAGAATGAATTGTGAAGCTTGAAACATAGCAACTAGGTTCGCATTGATGGTTTCAGACTTGACAGGAAAACAGGCTACAACTGGAAATTGATTGTGTGCTGTAGTTGGAAATGTGTTCAGCATTAAAATATGACCTTCTCTGAAGTATATTACCTCTCCATTGGGTCAGGTGGGAAGATTATTGAGGGTCAGACTCATCCAAGTCCTCACTTCTCCCCCACGATCACAGAACCAAGCTTTCTTAAACTGGGCTCTGTGAACAGAGGCAGCAGTTGTCCCTGGACAACCAGAAGAGGGGGCAGGGTCCTGGGCCAGATCTGAGGTCGGATCCCCAGTTGACTGAGGAGCCAGGTACATCTAGGCCTTGCAGGAAAAGGTCTGCCTTTGAGCAATGAGGGAATTGTCATGAAAGGAGATGGGGAAGCCCAGTGTGCAGCTCTCTGAAGGCTTTGCCTGGTTTCAGCAGTGGAAAGGGAGAGGAAGGAGAGGGACTGAAGGCCCAGGGGACACACAGGGGCTTAGCTTCCTTAGCTCTTTCAGTGACTGCAGAACTTAGTATTAGCATCAAAGTGACTGATAGCAACAATAAGGCTCAAGCTAAGGAAACTGAGGCCCGGGGTTCCCCAGATCATCCAAAGGTGAGTTGGGATTGGATCTGAGGCTTCCTAACTCCAAGTCCAGCAGACTGGCCAGTATACCTCGTTATGGAACCCACTGCCAGGGAAGGCCCTCTCTTTGGCAAAGGAAATATAATTCTCTCAGAGGGGCATCCAGCAAGGAGGGATGTGGGTGCACCCCAAGGATTCCCTGGGCCTTTATTGCTACTGGAGACTGAGCAGCATACAGCAAGAGGGGAGGGGGTATGCCCCAAGGATGCCCTGAGCCTCCAGTGCCACTTTATCCTGGGACTGAAGGAAGGACCCCATGATTCACCTAGTCCCATTTTGGGGGGCCTTCTCAACTTCATATTCTAGGGCTTCCTTTCCTTCCTTAGCTGCAGCCAACAAGAGCCCCAGGGATTGCCTGAACCCCATGTCCTTTGAGGACATCATGTTCTCCCCATCTTGGCTGCTCAATCCCAGAAGCCTCTTCTTCCTTTGATGAGAGGGATGATGGGAATAATTTCTAACAACAACAGCCACCACAACTAGTATTTCTATGGCTTTTTAAGGTGTAAAAAGTCCCCTGTGTGTATATATGCATATCTGTACATGTACATGCTTGCATAAATGCATGTGTTCATATATTCTTACAAACGTATTTTTTTCTTTGGAGCTCCAGAAGCTTAGCTCAGGTACCATCCTTTTCCATAAAACCTTCTCTACTCTGCCCTGGTGTGTGTTCCCTCTCCTGAAGGTAGCATTTGTAAAGTGTTTAGCACAGGTCCTGGCATAATTTAGGTGCTTAATAAAGGTGTGTTTCCTTCCCCTTCCCTTTGTACTTCAATTTTCCTTTGGTTTTATTTTGCTTTTCTTGTTCAGCCATTTTTCAATCATGTCCCACTCTTTCTGACCCCATTTGGGATTTTCTTGGCAGTAATACTGGAGTGTTTTGTCATTCCCTTGTCTAGCTCATTTTATACATGAGGAACTGAGGCAAACAGTGACTTGACCAAGATTACACAGATAGCAAATGTTTAGGCTGGATTTGAACTCAAAAAGATATTTTCCTGCCTCCAAGCCCTAGGATTTAACCACTGCCCCATCCAGCTGCCCCTTCTTTTTTTAGTTATGTATATGTTATATTTCACCCAGATGAACATAAACCAGAGAAACCTTTTACTTGGTGTCTAATAAAAGCCTTATGGGGTGAATCAAAGGCCTCTCCAGATTTTGGGGGGATACACAGAAGGAATGTCCCAGGAGGAGGGGGCTTCCAGGGCTGGTGAGCTGCTAGAATGGACCCACCTCCCAGGGAGACCCCGAATCCTGGGAAACTCAAGTGTGCAGGGAATGTCCTGGCGCCTTGGGCTTGCTCCCCTGTGCTATAATAATAACTGTTATGTATATAGGCCCACTATGTGACAGGTACTATGTTGAACCCTTCACAAATATTAACTTATATAATAATAATAATAATAACATTTATGGAGCACATCCTATGAGCCGTGCCCTGTGCTAAAGGCTTCACAATTATCTCATTTGATCCTCACTTCATCTTCTGGAGGTAGGTGCTATTATCTCCATTTTATATTAGGGACACTGACACAACCAGAGATCCCGTGATTTCCCAGGGTCCCACAGCCAGCAGGTGAATAAGGCTGCAGTGAGAGTCGGTTCTCCCTGGCTCCAGGCCTGAGCTTCATATTCTGCCCCCCTTAGCTGCCCCTTTGTTCAGGCCAGGTGTCCCTGGAGCTCCTGACTTAGCCCTTGCCCTCCCCCTTATCTTGGATCTCTCCCCTTCCAGCTCAGGTGTCAGAAAATAATAGACTTGGGCAGGACCATGGAGAGCCCTGGGCCCCTCCCACACCCACCCTGTTCTGCCTGAGGCTGTACCTGATCATGGACCTGGAGCCAGGAGCCCTCAGAGGTCATTGAGTCCAACCCTCTCTTATTCTGGAAGAAGCCCAGGGAGGTCAAGAATCTCAGCCAATTACAATAATCAGTTGGGTTTCAGCCTAGGAGTAAATGATGGGTGATGAAAGGAACATGTGCTAAGAGCTCCCTCTGTGTGGATCAATGTATAAACCAAAGGCCACAGCAAAGGTTTGTGAGCTCCTGGTCCCACGTTCTAATGGCAAAGAGGCCCAGAGAGGGGATTCAGGCTCAAGGCCTGTGAAAAGGTTCTTAGGGAGCCCTGGCAGAGCAGGTGGCAATATTGCTTGTTCTTGTATATTATTTCCACTAAAAAAAATCATCTGTGATTCAGATGTTGACAATGCTAAGGACTTGGGGGATCACAACTTTCTTCTCTTTTTAGGAGCTGTGATCACTGAGGAGGCAGCACCCTGAAAGCAACCTCCAGGGGCTTCTAATTGCAGAAGACTCAGGTTAATGACCTCACTTACAACCACCTACTCAAGAACTAGGAAACATTCTGAGAAAATGTCTATTCCTTCCCCAGCACCCCTTCCTAGTGTCCATCAATGACACTGTGGAAATGTACATCTTCAGAAACTGGAGCGTTGCCTTAACAACAAAGAAGTCAGGAGTTAACCAGAGCCAGACAGAAATGGAAATTAAGACAGGCAGTCAAATCTTTGGATAAATGTTAGTAATTTTCCTAGTTCTGAGCCTGGGGGCTCAGATAACATAGATATAACAGACATAACAAGATTATGTGAGGATCAATTCTGATGGATGTGGCTCTCTTCAACAATGAGGTGATTCAGGCCAATTCCAATAGACTTGGGATGGAGAGAGCCCTCTACACCAAGAAAAAGGATTATGGGGACTGAATGTGCATCACAGGATAGTTCACTTTTTTTCCACAGGTATTTTCACTTTTTTTGATTATTGTTTGCTTGCTTTTTTTCTTTCTCCTTTTTTTTCCCTTTTTGATCTGATTTTTCTTGTGCAGCATGATAATTGTGGAAGTATGTATAGAAGATTTGCACATATTTAATGCATAACAGATTACTTGCAGTCTAGGGGAAAGGGTGGGGGAAGGAAGAGAGAAAAAATTGAAACACAAGGTTTTGCAGGAGAGAATGTGGAAAACTATTTTGGCATATATTTTGAAAACATTTTAAAAAGAGTTTTTCCTGAGATTTACTCCAAAGCGGGAACAATAGGCCAGTGGGAGAAAACGAACTTCCCAATTTGGGGGATCAAGTTCCCTCAAGGTAAATCTAGGTCTGTGCTATTCTAGAGCTGGAGCTCTTTGTGGGAGGAATTTTCTCTGGCTCCAGGTGTCCTTAATCTCTTTGCCCACTAGAGGTCATCCTATGAAACCACATTGGGGATTAAGGCTCCACAGATCTCAGTCTAGAACTAGAGAAGGAAGAGGAACCTGGGCCTTCCTGAAGAGAGTTCCCTAAATCGTGAGTGGATCTTCCATTGGAAGGGTCTCAGATTGGATTGGACAGCTAGGTGACAGGAATCAGGAAGCTCATCTTCCCAAGTTCAAACCTTGCCTCAGCCACTTACTAGCATCATTATGTGACCTTGTGCAAGTTCTTCACCCTGTTTGCTTCAGTTACCTCATCAATCCCAGAAATTGAAGCAGGAAATGGCAAAACCCTCCAATATCTTCGAACAACCTCAAAATGGGATCACTAAGAGTCTGACATGACTAAAATGACTGAACCTTGCCTGGGCCATTTCTAGATCTAGAGCAGGAAGGGACCTTCCTAGAATCAAAAGGTCTCTGAGGTCCCTTCCAGTTGTTGTTATAAGATCCTAACAATTTTATATGCAATCAGATTGGAAGGATAGCCTGAAATCTGTTTGGGAAAGACACATATTCCAATGAAAGGATTTTATATTTGATCCTGTTCATTTTCCATCGGCAACTCTGCTTGGGTTTCACTGCCAGGAGCAACATCCCTTCCCCCAGGATTAAACTAAATGGAATCACCAATATGTCATCCTCCAAATGATAAAGGATTGAAGGATTTGAACAGGCAATTTTCAGAGGAAGAAAGCAAAACTATCTATAATCATATTTTTAAAACGCTATAAATTACTACTGATTTTGGAGTAATTCAAATTAAAACAACTCTGAGGTATCACTTCCCACCTGTCCAATTGGTTTACTGACAGAAAAGGAAAATAACAAATGTTGAGGCAATGTGGCAAACATTAAGGAACCCTTGGGGGAGGGTTGCCTTATCTGTGCAATGGAAGCACTTGCTTCCCAGAATTGTGAAGATCCAGGGAGATCTGCAGACCTTAAAGTGCTGTCTAACTCTGGGTTCTTATTCCTTAGACTTTCTCATGCTTTACCTCTAAGAGCAAAAGACTTTTCCATTCACACAGTCCATGGCGCCCTCTAGCGCCCGTTTGATTTCCAATGTTGTGCCATCGCAAAAATGGCTACTGTGACTATTTTGTAGATACAAGAATTCCCCTGGGCTCCTGGAGAGCCAGAGAAGCAGAAGCTGGCTACATGATGGCAACAGTGTGCCTAAAAGTATCGTTCAACAAAGTGGGAGAAGCCGGGAGTCCCAGAGGGCAGCGCGGGTGAGTGTCCAGAATAAAGAGCCTGTGGGGCCAGGGCCAGTTACTGTAGCAACTCTGTTTGCTTAAAGTGTTTGTTTCCGGGATAGTTTTATTCTGGAGTAACAAGACCTGGCTGCTGTATTGTCGGCAGTTACTGTGATAGAAAAGCCAAAACGCATTAGAGAGACTTTTGATTTTTTTTTTCCTTAAATAAATTATTGAGAGGAGCGTGAGTAGAGAGGAGACCCAGCAGGGAGGAGATCTCTCTGAGTTCTGTGGCCCTCGAAAGTGGAAGAGGATGGGAGGGGCGGGGGCCCTGTCCAGAGTCACTCAAAGTTTGAAAAAAAAAGTTTTTTTGATTTGATTTTCCTTTAACAATCCCTTACTCCCTCCTCCCCCTCCTCCCCCTCTCTCCCGCCCTTCCTCTCTGAGTGTGTCTCTCGCTCCTTCTCTCTCTCCTTCCTTGTCACTAGCCCTCTCCTCTTCCTCTGTGTGTGTGTCTCTCTCGCTCCTTCTCTCTCTCCTTCCTTGTCACTAGCCCTCTCCTCTTCCTCTCTGTGTGTGTCTCTCTCGCTCCTTCTCTCTCTCCTTCCTTGTCACTAGGCCCTCTCCTCTTCCTCTCTGAGTGTGTCTCTCGCTCCTTCTCTCTCTCCTTCCTTGTCACTAGCCCTCTCCTCTCCCTCTCTCTTTTCCCCTTCTCCTGCTTCCTCTTCTTCTCCCTTTCCCTCCCCTTCTGTCTCTCTTTCTCTCCCCTTCTGTCTCTCTTTCTCTCCCCTTCTGTCTCTCTTTCTCTCCCCCTCCTCTCCTCCTCTGTTTCTCTCTCCTCTCCTCTCCTGTCCCACCCCTCCCTTTCTCTTTTCTTCTCCCCCTTCTTTTTCTTCCTTTCCCTCTCCGTTTCCCTCCCCCACTCTCTTTCTCTCTGTGTCTCTCTCTCCCCCATCCCCATTCTACACCCCCCCCCCACGGGATTGTCCATTCAGAGCTGGTACAAACACGACCCTTCCTCCAACTAGCCCAACCATCCCTTCGTTTTCCAGGTGAGGAACTTGGGTCCTGACGGGTCATAAATCGCCCAGGTCTCTGTAAATGGACGGGCCTGCGCTTTCCCCGTGGATCCCTGCGGGCAGGGGCGGGGTCCGAGTGGAGGGGCGGGAGGAGAAACAGCGCTGCGGAGCCGGGCCGGGGTGGTCCGGGAGAGCGGGTAGGCGGGGCTGGGTGGCCAGTGACCTTTTTTTTTTTTTTAAATTATAACATTTTTTTGACAGTACATATGCATAGGTAATTTTTTTTTTTACAACATTATCCCTTGTACCCCCTTCTGCTCCGAGTTTTTCCCCTCCTTCCCTCCACCCCCTCCCCTAGATGGCAGACATTCCCAAACACATTAAATATCTTATAGTATATCCTAGGTACAATATATATGTGCAGAACCGAGTTTTGTGTTGTTGTTGTTGCAAAGGAAGAATTGGATTCAGAAGGTAAAAATAACAGTTTACACTCATTTCCCAGTGTTCCTTTTCTGGGTGTAGCTGATTCTGTCCATCATTGATCAATTGGAACTGAATTAGATCTTCTCTTTGTTGAAGATCTCCACTTCCATCAGCATACATCCTCGTACAGTATCATTGTTGAAGTGTATAGTGATCTTCTGGTTCTATTCATTTCACTCAGCATCAGTTCCTGTCAGTCTCTCCAGGTCTCTCTGTATTCCTCCTGCTGGTCATTTCTTACAGAGCAATAATATTCCATAACCTTCATATACCACAGTTTATTCAGCCATTCTCCAAAGGATGGGCATCCCTTCAGTTTCCAGTTTCTAGCCACCACAAAAAGGGCTGCCAACATTTGGCCAGTGACCATTTAGCCGTTTCCAGGCTCCCCGCGTCAGGCAGGTCCCCTCCAGCAGTCAGTCAGCATGGACGCTCCAAAGGAGCCGGCAGCGGAGGCCCAGAGAGTTGGGGACTGGTCTCTGACGAGGTCCGCGCGCTGCAAGGGAGGCAGTGGGGAGAGGGGCAGCCGGCTCTTTCCCCTCCGCTTTGGACAGGCCTTGAACGGCGAGTCCAGAGGGAGAAAAGGGAGACGGGGGCGGGTCCCCATCCTTTCCCCACCCCCACTTTGCATTGGTCTTCCCGGAGGGCGGAGGCCTGCGTGGGTCCCATTTAGGCGGGGACACCGGAGCCTGCGCCTCCTAGGTCGGACGGTTTCGGATCTCGGCGGTTCTCTGCAGCCATGGGCTTGGAACTCTACCTGGACCTGATCTCCCAGCCCTGCCGCGCCGTCTACCTCTTCGCCAAGGCTAATGGCATCCCCTTCGAAGTGAAGAGCGTGGAGCTGCTGCGGGGTGAGCGCCCGGCCGGGCTGGCCCCGGTCTCAAACATGACCCCGGACAATGTTTGCCCCGCACTCAGACCCTGCCCCCACTCCGCCTGAGCTCCGAGGAGTCCGGCCTCCAGCCTCCAGCCCAGCCCAGCTCTTGCTTTTTCCTTTTAGACTGAAACGGGGGGTGGCGAGAGAACGGGGGGGTGCTGCAGACGGGCTTTGGGCTCCTTGGGGAAGAGAGGGCAGCTCCCCCCGCCCCCCGCCCGCATAGGGATTCGAAGGGGGAGACGAGGGAGGAACCGAACTCAGGCCGCAGCGGACCTTCCTCCTCCCGCTCGCCGACGTTTGGGGACCCTTTAGTTTAGGAGGCAAGGATGGGGGTCCCACTAGGAGGCGTGTGCCTCTCCACCACCTGCTGCTGCTGTCCAATGGCCGAGAAAAGCTTGAGAGGGAAGTGGCTGGGGCGGGGGGAGGGGGGATGGCCGAGCAGCCACCCCCATAAATCAGGGAATGTGTGCTTTCTGGGGAGCGAGGAAGGGAAAGTCCTCCCCTCCCTCCTCCGTCCCTCGCGCCCACTTTCACTTTGCCCTGGTCCAGACTATACTTTCTCCTTCCCCTTCCCTGGTGCTCTCACTTCTTGCTCCCTCCTCTCCACTGTTTCCCTCATTCCCTCCCTTCCCCCTCCTGCCTCTGGAGGCCGGGCTGGACCTTGGCCCCGGAGGTGGCGGAGCTGGCCCGAGTCAGTCACGTGGGGAAGCCCACAGCCCGAGGCTCCCTGCCCTGGAGCCTCCTGCAGAGCCTGCTGGGTGCCTCCTGGAGAGGCGCGATTTAAAACCTTAACGACCTCAAACCAAACCAAAGGAAAACAACTAAACAAAACAAGCATCTTTAATGTGGTGTCCCCGGGGCTTAGAGAGAGGCCCGCATTTGACTGAGTAAACTTCCAAGGAGAGACGGTTTCTCCCACCTCCTCTGCTGCTCTGTCTTACAGAGTTATCCAGGGCCGGCGCCGAGTTCCGGAACTTTCGAGGGCCACGCAACTAGTTCTACAACCCAGGCCCTCCTGGCTCCAACTTTTCAAGCTACAAGTGCTGAGATGAATTGGAGCCCCCGCTCAAACCAGTAACAAAGGCACCAGCTCCTTCCTCCTCCCCCTCCCGGACAGCTTCCACTGGACTGTTTTTCTCACCTGTCTCTAGTGATACTGCTACTTTTTTTTTTTTTTTTAAGTGTACTCTTAAAACTTATGGAAAAGAACTTTCTCCCCTCCTCCTCACTGAGTTTTTCTCTCTTCTTTTTCTCCCACTAGCTTGCTTTTTCTCTTTCTCTTTCCCCCCTTTTCTCTTTCCTTCCTTCCCCCATTCCCTTTTTCTTCCTCTCTCTCTCAATTTTCCTTCTCTGCCCCACTTCCCTAAGCAATAGATAATAGAGCCTCCCATCTTATTTCATTTTTTGTCTTCTCTAAATTCCATGACCATATGAAACAGCTCATCTTTGATGGTCAAGTTATTTGTTAAAAATAATCTGTTAAATATTTAATATGTATGGGAATGCCTGCCATCTAGGGGAGGGGGTGGAGGGAAGGAGGGGAAAAAATGGGAACAGAAGGAGTACCAAGGGATAATGTTGTAAAAAATTATCTATGCATATGTACTGTCAAAATGTTATAATTATAAAATTAATAATAAAAAATAATCAGTTAAGTGCTCTAAAGATAATTGGAGGAAGTGGGGGAAATCACAATTCTCCAATCTGGCTAAACGACAGAGAAAAGGAAGAGGGGGAGAGGAACAAGAATCTAAAGGATTGACTGGGAAACAAGGGGGAAAAAAGTGGATTGGAAAGAGGTCCTTCATTCTCAAAAGAGGATCAATGACTGGGGCTGCCCTAGAAATCAGCTGGCCTCTAGAGCTTGCTGCTTGAATCAGTCTCATAATTCATCTTCATAGGGTCATGTTTCTATATTCCCCATTAATGAATATAATTTGCACTTATAGTTTTAATCACCTGAATTTAGAGTCCTCAGCCAAATTTATTAAATATTCATTAGATGAACTAGAGAAAGCTCCTTCACCAATTGTAGTAAATATTTCTTTCCATTAAATCCCTCAACTTCTCGGGCTTTAATCCATCCCGAGCAGCTAGATGATCCAGTGGAGAGGGACAGAAAATCCGAGTCAACTCCACCTTAGTTACTAGTTTTGTGACCTAGGGCAAGGCCACTTAATCTTTATCACCTGGATTTCCTCTTCCTTAAACTGGGAATGATTATAGCACTCAACTCATCAAGTTTTTGTGAGGATAAATAAGTTAATGAATTCAAAGCCCTTTGCAAAGTTTTAAAGTAATATAAATATCAATAGGGACACAAAGAAAGGAAAAGGGCAGTGCCCTGCCCTAAGGAGCTCACTATAGAAATGGGAAAGGCAATACATTAAAAATGACTACCAAAAAAAAAAAAAAATTGAAAAAGGAAGAAGGGCACCTAGGGTGAAGGCTGGATGAAATCCAGTGGAAAGTGTGGCAATGAGAAATGATGAGATGGGAGCTCTGGGTGCCCTCCTAAAATAGAGGCTCTTCACTACTCAATCAGAGGGAGGAAGTCATCAGGGGCAAATATTCTGAGGATTAAGTGTCGAGGTTGGCATGATCTAGCAAGGAGATTTGGTGAGAGTAATAGTGAAATCCCAAGCCTTGCAGTGGATAGATGAAATCACCTACCAAGCTACTCTCCCTCCCAGCTGTATAGCACCTGAAATTATTGCACTTTGTGCCATTGATGACTATCAAAATAATTGACAAAAGTATTGACTGAGCTAGGACACAGTGGAGAACATTTTCCAAGACACTAGTGAGCAGTTTATGACTGCCATAATGGTCTGATCATTCAGCCATATCTAAATCCGCCATGATTTTTGCTTTTGGTGTCATCTAGCCCACTTGGCTCCATCTTTTACACACACATAAAATAAGACCTTGTCAAAATGACTTGCTGTAACCAATCTACTTAGACCAGAGCTACTAAAATTCCTCATCTACCAGCCTAATGATCTCCTCCTTCAAAAAGCCTCAGAGATGGGCTCACATTGGCTTCATATCCATCTCTTTGGACAACTTCAATGCTCATGGAATCACTTCTTTGAATCTTCCGAGATTAATTTCATTGTTGAGAGCTACCCATTGGTTTGGGTTGACTCCCCTTACAGACTAGTGGCACGTGAGATCTGACCTGAAATTTTCCTGAACCCTTTGGGATCTGTTTTTCAGAAATTCAGGGTGCCCAGCAAACCACATTCACTTAGCAATAGTCACAAACTCTAGGGCAAACCATCGTGCAGATAGGTAGCGCCATAGTGCACCGTGTTCACCCTCCAATAAGGAAAATTCAACTTCTGAATTCAAATCTGACTTCAGACACTAGCAATGTCCCTCTGAGCAAGTCATTTAACCCTGTTTGCCTCAGTTTCCTTATCTGTAAAAATGAGCTGGAAGGGCAGCTAGGTGGTGTAGTGGATAGAGCACCAGCCCTGAATTCAGGATCCGAGTTTAAATCTGGTCTCAGACACTTAACACTTCCTAGCTGTGTGATCCTGGGCAAGTCACTTAACCCCAATTGCTTCAGCAAAAAATTAAATAAATAAATAAATAAATAAATAAATAAATAAATAAATAAATAGATAAATAGATAAATAGATAAATAAATAAATAAATAAAAAGCTGGAGAAGGAAATGGCAAACTGCTCTGGTATCACTGCCAAGAAAGCCTCAAACAGGCTGAAAATGATTGAAAACAAAAACAAACAGTCATGAGCTTGGGTGGAAGCTTGCCCCTAAAGGTTCCATAATTTCCAGTTTAGCAACCAGGCTCTCTCTTTTGACCAGAATCCAGCACAGAATAAGGGTTCCTCTTGTTGCTTCTTTCATCTGTTCTATCTTTTCTAGTATGAGGGGCTTGGACTAGAGAGACTCGAAGAGCCGTATGTTGTTCTCCCTATCTTGACCTTGAGCTGGCCAGAATCATGTCCTTGGTTTCTGACTGACCTCCCTAGACAAGTCCTTTCTCCAGGAGTGAAGACAAGAGTGACAATTCTGTTGACCTCAGTGACACATCCTGGCCAGCTGCCCCCCAGTGAGACTCTGAAAACCAGTACCTCACCCCTTTCATGGATACCCAAGTGACCAGCTCCTCAAAGCTACAGCTTAGTGGTAAGGGGAAAATACCTCTTTTCCTCATTGGGTACATCTGCTCTCCTTTTAGGGCAGCACATGACTGATGATTTTGCCAAAGTGAACAGCCTGAAGAGAGTGCCTGCCCTAAAGGATGGAGATTTCACCTTGGCTGAATGGTACCTTTCCTGACCCTGAACCCACTTCCCCTAGCACATACTCCTGCCCTCTTGCACTCATGCCCTTATTTTGTTCCCAAATTGTCTTTCCTTCTCTATCTTTGAGAGAATTTTGGAGTGAGATGAGCGGTTGTTATTTCTATAGTTTGACTAAAATTGTGAAATTAGTGAAAAGGCAAGAGAGAGAGACAGGGAAAGCAAAGGAAGGAGAGAGGGAGGGAGATAGAGGATGGGGCCTTCTGATTTTGGATGGCTTAAAAGCTAGGATTGACCAATAGCAGGCCGAGGACATGGCACTATCACATCTTACATTTCTTGGAGACCAGAAAGATGTCCAGAGGCATAAGGAGAGAAAAGAGGAGGGAAAGAGAAACAGACAAAGAGAGAGAGAGAGAGAGAGAGAAAGAGATAAAGAGACAAAGAGAGAGAGAAAAAGGCATGAAATGGAGGAGAGAGAGAGAGAGAAGAGGAGAGAGAAACAGAGACAGACAGAGAGCAAGAAGATGGGGGGGGGCGAGATGAAGGTGAGAGACAGAGGTACAGAGAGCAAGAAGGTGAGAGACAGAGACAGTGAATAGAACTTGGGGCTGGAGAAAAGTGGATCTTTGGGCTCTGGGTTCTAGTCCTGGCTTTGTCTGTAAATCACTCTGAGAAACTAACTCATCTTTTTTCCTCCTGATGTAATTCAAGGGCTTCTCCCAAAGTGTCTTTTGGCTCTGACAAAGACTGAAAGTTGAGTGCCAGGATGCTGGTTTTGGGTGGAGACCATACAGTCTTATGGCCTCCACTCTCACCCCTCAGTGAACTCACTCTTACCCACACAGCCACACCCTCAGGCACAAGCACAATTTCCTGGGAAGAATTGTACGAGAATAGGGGGTGAGATAACCAAAGGAAATCCTTTATCTTTTGAAAGAGTCTGTTTATGGAAATACATGAGGATACTGCCTTGATAAACTTAAATTGCCCTGAGTTGGTTCAAGGAAGAGAATGATAGGAAAGCTTAAACCGGAGGGGGCTGAATAAGACTATACTTTCTCCTCCTCAGTTCGGCCATTCTTCACTACCTGAGTCAGAAATACAATACTCCAGCTCACTGGTATCCTTCAGATCTGCAGGCCCGGGCACGGGTGGAAGAATATCTGTCCTGGCATGCCGACTGTATTCGAGGAAATTTTGGTGCAATGCTATGGATTCGGGTGAGGCTGGGTCTGCCCTGAGGGGGAGGGCTTAGGAAGTCTTGTGTACCACCTGCCTTGACCTTTTTGCATAGTGAGGGGGCAGACACAGATGGACTTGAGGAGGGGATCCTTTATATGGAATGTAGACTGAACTCCCACCCCCCAACCTGACAGGTGCTTGGCCCTCTCATTGATGTCCACGTCCCCAAGGAGAAAGTGGACAGGAACATAGCCTCCATGACCCAGTTCCTGCAACATCTGGAGCAGAAGTTCCTGCAGGACAAGCCCTTCCTCACTGGTGACCACATCTCCTTCGCGGATCTGATGGCACTAGAGGAGCTGATACAGGTATGAGGGAAAAAAGCCTGGTGCCAGAGCTGGGGAAAGGGGAGTTGTTCAAAGCCAGAAGTGCACATATTAGCAGATGAGAGCCACCCCTGCTTGTCCCCCTCAGCCCAGCTTCCTGGCTCCTTGCTAGCTCCCTTCTTGGGGGATGGATGACACCTGAGCATGGCCCTTTAACTTTCCTGCACATTATTTTTTCAGAGTCCTCAAGTCGTTCTTTCATGGGATCATGTCACACTGTGAGCTAAGAGGGGGCAGAATTCTTATCTCCATTAGACAATTGGGACTCAGGGAGGCATTGTCATCAGCAGCAGCAACGACATCAAGTATTCATTAAAGAGTTCTTGTGTGCCAAGCCTTGTACCAAATGCTAAGGACACAAAAAAGACAAAACCAAAGTCTTGTTCACTTGGTACTAAAAAGGCCAATGTGAGAGCCAGCATCAGATGATGAGTTTTTAATATATAAAGTTACATACACAGTGTCTGCAGAGTAGATGGAAGACTCTCTCTCTCTCTCTCTCTCTCTCTCTTTATATATATATATATATATATATATATATATATATATATATATATATATATATAAGATTTATATAGTGTTAAAGGTCTACAAAGAACTTTATAAATATCTCATGTAATCTTCACAAAAACCTAAGGAGAGAGAAGCTATTATTATTTTTATTTTACTATTTGAAAAAACAGGCAGAGAGCAGTTAACTGACAGGATTAAGGAATAGAGAATGTCATCAGAGCTATAAGACTGGGTAACTGACAGGATGATGGTTACCTCAGATCAAATAGGGAATTAAAGAAAAGGAAAGTATTGGGGCTGAGGGAAAATGAATTTTGTTTTGGAAAAGTTGAGTTTGATATGTTAGAAGATGTTCAAATGGCACCTGATGACTGAAGGTTAGGAGAGAATTTAAGGCTGGATAAATAGATCTGAGAATAATTTGCATAGATAACAAATAGATCCTTGGAAGCTAATGAAGTCGCCAAGTGAAATAGCCATGAGAGAGAAGAGAAAAAAGATAGTGACTTGGGGCATTTTCATGGTCCGTGTGCATGACTTGAATGAACCCCACTAAAGAAGACTGAGAAGGTATGAGAAAGACCAGGACAGATGATGTCCCAAAAACCTAGGAAGGAAAAAGAAAAAGAGGAGAGAATGAGAAAGTGTAGTAGCAGAAATACTGCTGAGGAAGGAACTGCTGTTCCTGCTGAGAGGACAGGAAAGAGAAAGGCTCAGAAACTATTGGATTTGTCAGCTCTGGTACCTTTGGAGAACACAGGTTCAGTTGAGTGATGAGATCAGAAGAGGATTTCACAAAGAGAGGAGGAGCAACAGAGGTTCTGATTGGAGATTGCTTTCTCAAGAAGTTGAGCCACAAAAGAGAGGAGGGATGGAGGAAAGTAGTTAGCAGTGAGGCTTGGATGAAGTGAGGGTTCATTAAGAATGGAGAGATGTGGATATGTTTTGGTGATAATAAAAAGGACATTAAGTATGGAGAGATTGAAGTTTAGTGAGAGTTTAGGGGTGTTAGAGGTTATGATCTCCTGGAAAAGATAGAGTGTAACAGGAAGGGCTGGTGGGAAGAGGGTGGGTGGGTAGAGGGACTTGCCTTAGCACAAGTATTACAACCTCAACATGAGAAAAGAATAAAAATGAAGAAAGTAGGGAAAGACAGATGAGCGATGTGGGTGAGGAGGATGGGAGAAGTGGGATCTCTTTGTCAGTGGTAAATATGACAATGTGAGTGTCAATTTTTTTAGTGAATAAGGTAAAGTTCTTTCTTTCAAGTGGGACTGTGGAAGGCGGGATCCCACAGGAAACCTGATAAGGAATGAAAACTTTGGACCACAGGTGTTAAAAGTGGGGACGTCTAAAAGGGAAGTGCGGGAACAATCCAGGATTGGGGCTTAGAGAGGCTTGAGACAACACAGCAAGGGATGTGAATGGAGATGATCTGGTTGAGTTGAAGTGGTTCACCAATGGCTGAGATGGTGAAATGAGGACAATTGAGTCGATGTAGTAGAACGATCTGGGAAAGAACAGAGAAATTTAATGGTGTGGTGAAATCCAAGAAAAATATTAGGGAATGTAAAGCAGAGGGAAACAGGAAACCATGAAAGGTTACAATCAGATAAGGAATTTGAGAGTTCATGAGCATGGAAGTAGAACACTTGTAGTGGCCAAGCCTTTGACTATCTCTGTGTGGGGCTGAGGTGGAGGGGTAGTAGAGGGCCTGGAAAATAGCTAGGTTGAGAGCCTGTGAGGTCTGAGGGCTTGAGGGAGTACAAAATATGCAGGTGAAGGTACTCTGAGACGAGGGTACAAGCTGCAAAGGAGAGAGAGCCTGCCTCTTCCCTCAAGGACTTGGTGTTTTACAGGAAGACACAACGTGGATACAAATAAAAAAATAAATTTGAGGAAGGGCAGAGCACTAAACACTAGGAGCTCAGGATGCTTGATGGAGAAGGACGTGGCCCAGCTCAGACTTGGAGAGTGAAGCTGAGGATTCCAGAGGTGGGGAGAGGGAGAGAAAGAGAGAGAGAGAGAGAGAGAGAGAGAGAGAGAGAGAGAGAGAGAGAGAGAGAGAGAGAGAGAGAGAGAGAGAGAGAGAGGAGAGAGAGGAGAGAGAGAGAGAAAGAGAGAGAGAGAGAGAGAGAGAGAGAGAGAGAGAGAGAGAGAGAGAGAGAGAGGAGAGAGAGAGAAAGAGAGAGAGAGACAGAGACAGAGAGAGAGAGAGAAAGGAGAGAGAGAATGTGTGTGTGTGTGTGTGTGTGTGTGTGTGTTGCATGTAGCTGGGAAGACTGGATATGGCGTGCCAAGTTGAGAGACAAGCTCAAAAGCCAGTTTGCTTGGGATACCGACTACATGAAAGAGGGTGATGTGAAATTAGACTGTAATGGCCAGGATGGAAGGAGTTCAATTTCAGCCTGGGGAGTTTGTTTACATGGTATTCTTTGGGCAAGGCAACAGGGAACTTTGGAAGAATATTAAGCAGGAGAGCACCATGGGAAGCATTAACCTGTGTTTTGGGAAGATCATTTTGGGAGCTGTGCAGCAGATGGACTAGAAGGGATGGCTATTTTCCAAGTGAAAGATGATGAGTGCCTAGTCAGTGGGGATCATGTAAAATGGAGACAAGGAAATGGAGGCAGCATTTCTCGGGAAGTTGGAATTAAGGAGACTTGGAAGTTGGTAGGCTAAGAGTGGAGAAGAAGATATCCAGGATAACCCTGAGTTTGCAAATCAAGTTGATTGGAAGGAAGGTGAAACAGAAACTGGAAAGTATGGGTGGAGGGGGGAGAATTAATGGTGAGATGATGTCATTTTGGGAAATCCTGAGCTGGGGCTGTTTTCCTGCAGACCGTCTATGCTGGTTATGATGTCTTCAAAGGGCGGCCCAAGCTGGTAGCTTGGCGTGCGCAGGTGGAGGCTACCTTGGGGGAAAAGCTGTACCAAGAGACTCGGGAAACCATCCATAAACTCTGTACAGATCCTAGTGCCTTCAAGAACATCCCTTCAGCCATGCAGGAGAGGATGAAGTTACGTCTCTCAAAGATCCCCTAATCCAAGGTGAGATAGAGGGCTGTGGGATGAGGAGACTTGGACTAACAGAGGAAGAGGTGATCTGAGTGTAAAGAGAAGGGAAGAGAAGGAACAGTTTCTGGCATCTTGCCTCTATTCCCTGGAGATGTAATCTCCAATGAGAACTTCAAGGGCCTGGCTCACAAAACACCCATGTTATACAAGCCTAAGGCTGGCTTCACCCCCCATCACATCCCATCTTCAGCCCAGTGAGGACCAGCCACTTCCTCTGCAGTTCCCTACTCTTTAGGGCCTGTAGAACCCAGGATCCCTTCAAGGACACAGTCTACAGCTTCCTTGGCCTCAGACCTTCTCGTCTGTGGGGAGTGAAGCGAACAAGGTCCTGACACCCAGAATCTGTTTCTATTCTTGAATTTCTCCCTAGATTAAAATCCTCCAAAAGAATAAGCCCCAAGTGATGAAAAACCCATTGCAGACAGGTATTCCTGGGTCTCCTCTTTCTAGAGAAATTTATGACCCATATCCACACACCTCCATGCATGCATTTGTGCACACCAGGACAAATCGGCGCGCCTCAAATAATCCCCCCACTCTTATAGATGCTGACAAGTTCATATTCGCACGTAAAGGGGTATCAGTGAGCCAACCCCCAATGTTTGAGGAAAAAGGAAGATATGAAATGCTTAAAATCCTCAGCCTGGGGTCTTGGGATGTATAGGTTTCACACAAACAAATGTAACTTCTTATTTTTTATTTAACACTAAAATCGAATAGAGAACTTCTCGTCTTGAAGGCAATTCAAGGAGAAAGGTCCCAGGACTGTAAATGAACTAAGAGTTTCAAAGGGGTGAACAGTGAAAGAGCCACACCTGGAAGAGTGAGGAGAGGGCTGGCTTTGGAGGCAAAAGATCCCAGAACCAGCTGGCTCAATGTGCATCCAAATGAGAATACTCTTACTATCATCCTAAGGGATATTCAGGGTCTAAAGCTGGCTCCCACATCCCATTCTCCAGCCCCGTGAGGACCAGTCAGCTCTTCTGTAGTCCCCACCCTCTGGATATTCCCAACCTATAGCACCTCTAGGATAGTCTACAACTCTTACTACCTTAGACAGTCTCAGACTTTTCCAAAAGCTGATGGCTCACGATAGATAACTCATTCTCTCTTTGGACACAACTTATTCAAAGTTTCAGAGCCACATGATTTTCCCTTCTGTTGATCCTCAATCTGCCTCTTAACATCTCCCCACTGCCCCCATTTCTGCCCTATGAGGCCAAGGAGAACATGGTTAACTGCTCTTTCGCATCACAGATTCTCAAATATTTGACGGCAGATTCTTCAAGAATAATTTGCTATTATTGCACTATGAACTGGAGGAGTTGATGTAGCACACTTCAATTCCATTCTAATCCAGCTAAGGACTGTGTTTTTATATTTTCCAGACATTCCCAAACAATGCTGTTTGTACTCTGGCCTTCCTCCTTCCTCCTCATCCTCACTCCAGATCCTGAACCCTGCCCCTGGGACATCGGACTCTGATGAACTCTCTCCAGAGCTTCATTACACTTTCCAACTGTTTCCAAACTATATGGTTTCATGTATTCTACCCCTACCTCATGCCTCATGGCCTAACACCCCTTTTTATCCCCCCCCCATTAGTGCATAAATTCTTTAATGTCTGGGACAGTCTTGTTTGCTTACTTTTGTAATCTAAGCATTTAGTATAGTGCCTGATGCATAGGAAGACCTGAATAAATGCTTTTTTCATTCATTTGTTTATTCCTCCATTCATTAATTCTTTTCTCTATAATGTATAGAAGTAAACAATTTCATTGATTAATCATTCAACTCTTGGTATCTGTTCCAGTTCATTAAGGAAACCAGAGAAACCTCTTTCCCCATTAGCTTTCGGCATTGCTGCCCATATCGGACCAACTTAGAAGTCTCCGACTGGAATAAATAGCAGTGTCACAGTCTTTACAATTTACTATTAATTCATCTCTGAAATGAGGATAATAATATCACCACCTACTTCCCAGGATTGTCGTGAGGTTCGGAGATCACAACTATAGGATGTAGTACTTAGTACCTTCCAGGCACTGAGTTAAATACTTTATAATTATCTCATGTGATCCCCAACAACAACCCTTTCAGATGGGGGTATTATTATCTCCATTTTACAGTTTAGGAACATGAGGCAAACAGAAGTTATGTGATTTGCCCAGGCTCACACAGCTAGTTAAATGTCTGATTCTGGATTTGAACCCAAGTTTTCCTGACTCCAGGCCTGGAGCTCCTGTGATAATGAATGGGTTCTAATGAGTAGACAGACATATTCCTTCCAAGAACAATGCCAGAGGTGATGATGATTCCAAAGTCAGAGGGAGGGCAGTGCCTGGCAGAAAATAAACTGTTGAGGAGATAACCAATGGGTAGGAAGTAACTTGCTTGCAATAGTGGACCAGATGAGGCAAGGATGCCCAAGTGGTTCTGAAGAGCAAGAAGTGTACCCTCTACTTTTCCTGGTCACTAGCATGATGAAAGGTTTCAAGACTATGGTTCCCAAGGGAGAGGGAATGGAATGCTCCCTCTGTCCCCATTTTTGCCTTCTAGAGGAGGCAAAGTTGGTGTCTTTGCAATGCAGAACCTAGAATGGTTCTAGACCTAAATGGTCTAGGTGGTCCTAGAATCCCTTACTGCCTGACTCCTTTATAGATGGACTAACTTCTAAATTCCTTCAGCTCTTTAAAGCCCCCAAAGATGCTGGCAACCATTTGGTCAGCCAACCAACAATTGCCTTAGTGATCCAAACAGATCACACACAGAGAAAGAATCCTCTTATTTACCATTTAATATTTCACAGTCCCTTTATTTCATGAGATCAGGATATGGAATGCCCCCCCTTACATAAGTATGGAATAAAAAAAAATTGAGAATATCAATGACAAGGATGTATGAGAACACTGGATGGGGTGGCAGCAAGGGACATGTCAATTGTGTTCAAATGTATGAAAGGTTGTCATATAGAAAGGGAGGAAACTTGTTCTTTGCTGCAGAAGTCAGAACGAGAAACAATGGTGGGGAGGAGGAAGAGAAGAGGGAGTTATGAAGAGAAAAGATTTAGGTTCATGTAGTGTTCCAGTTGGTTTTCTGGAGGACTCTGCACCAGCCTTTGTTTCAGCAAAGTAATCACGAGATTAGCCAGGTGTTAAAGTCCAAATTCTTTATTTTCTCCTTGCTTGGGGCTGGGCAGTTTTCTGGAGGCCCTTCAGAGTGGCTTTGGCGTCAGTGGGAGAAGTGCAAGGAGGCCACACCATGGTGCTGTGAGATGGAGTGAATGAATCTCTGAGTCCTTCTGAGTCTGAACCAGTCTCCCAAATTGCAAGAAAAAGGAGAGAGCCTGATCAAAGATGGAATGTTTCTGGCTTTATCTGGGAATTGTCCCAGCTTATATGCTCTATTTTAATTACATCATCGTGAATCTTGTAGAACTATAGTAAGTACTAAGTACATGTACTGAACTAGAGAGCTATTAATCACCCTGCTAAACTAGACAACCATTGTCTTTATCAATTCCACTGGGTTAGCACCTGGTAAGAATCCTTGTTTCAAATACAGAGTTCTGGCCCATAATCTAGGGAAAACCCTCTTAATAATTTAGTCAGGTCCAAAAGTAGGTTAGGCCGCCTCCACTCCATAGCAGATCCCTGTACCTGGAGTCCATAAGCTGGACGGTCACTTGGGAATGCTATTGTGGAAAGGATTTCTAGCCAGATATGGATGAACTTAGACACTCTGGGATTTTTTCTACCTCTATACTCTGTGATCCTTGAGGGGAATTTATTACAGTGAAAAAAAAGATCAACTTGGCTCTTGTAAATTGGCGCCTGAAAGGAGAAGGCATGGAAAGGACTGGCAGGGAAGAGGCAGGCATGAGGGGATGGGAATCCGATCATCAGGAATGTGGTTGTGAGGGACCAAAATAGCAGTTTTATCCTATTACCTGCTTTGGTGATAGACTGGACCTAATGGGGTTCAGATGGGGCTAAAGTGTATATAATCTTTGACCCAGCAATCCTGCTTCTAGTTCTATATCCCAAAGAGACCAAATAAAGAGGCAAGACCTTAAATGTATTTATATTTATAGCAGTACTTTTGGTTGTAACAAAGAAAACAGAAGGTGCCCACCAACTCGAGAATGTCGGGTTATGATAGATATATCAATGCAATGGAATACTTTTGTGTTGTAAGAAATGAGTAGGATGGTTTCAGAAAAATCTGGGAAAGCTTCTTTGAACTGATGTCAAGTGAAATGAGCAGAACCAAGAGAACAATTTCTACAATAACATTTTTTTTTAATTCAATTGCACTTTATTTTCAGTTCTAGATTCTCTTCTTTCTCGAATCCTCTTCCTCACCCATAGGAAAGGCAAAAAATACAAAAACCATTATAAATGTGATGTCATGTAGAACAAACTTCTTTAGTATCCATCTTCCTTTTTTAATTGAAGTTTTTTTTTTAATTTTCAAAACATATACAAGGATAATTTTCCACCACTGATCCTTGAAAAACCTTGTATTCCAATTTTTCTCCCCTTTTCCCCATCTCCCCCTAGATGATATGTAATCCAATATATGTTAAACATGATTTAAAAAAATGTTCAATCCAAATAGGCATGCATATTTATACAATTATCTTGCTGCACAAGAAAGTTCAGATCAAAAAATATGAGAAAGAAAATAAAATTCAAGCAAACAACAAAAAGAGTGAAATGCTATGTTGTAATCCACCCTCAGTTCCCACAGTCCTCTCTCTGGGTGTAGATGGCTCTCATTATCACAAGTTCATTGAAACAAGCTGAATCATCTCATTGTTGAAGAGAGCCAAGTCCATCGGAAATGAAATGATCGTCATATAATCTTGTTGTTGCCGTGTACAATGATCTCCTGCCTACAATAACATTATGAGTAAGGACATTCTACTCTGAAAGCCTTGGGAACTTTGATCAAAACAATGACCAAGCAGAATTCCAAAGAACTTGTGATGAGGGGCGGAGCCAAGATGGCGGAGAGGAAACACACGACTCAGTGAACGTCCTCACTCCCTCACAACCAATTAGGTAAATTAAGTCTCAAAATTAGCTCAGGATTGATAGATACCACAAGGACTGGAAGCACGACTTACCAGCTGAAGAGAATCTGGAGTTTCAACAGGAAAGGTCAGTTCTCAGGGGAGGAATAAGAAAGACCAGCACAGACGGTGGGGTAGGGGCACACTGCGCCCATTGCGCTGGGAGGGGCTCTGGGATCAGAGAAGCCACTGAGGTAAAGGAATCTGGCACAGGCTGTTAGCTCTTCTCTGCTAATTATTTAGCAGTTCAGAAGAGAAAGCCAAAATATTTTAAAACTCAGATTAGATTTTCCCCGGACCCTGGGGGTGACTCAGGCACCAGGGGGTGTGGCCTCAGCTACCTCCTGAGAATAGTTAAGAGACTGACAAGTGGGTGGATACGGCCCAAGGCAACACACACTGCCTAACTTAGCTGGAGGGAGTGGAACTCAGCTCCAGGAAGTCCCAGAGAAGCGGAACCTTTGAACTAGGGACCGCGGTTTCTGGCAGACACTTCCAGTTTGAGCGCAGGGGCTTCTTACGTCACCTGCTGCAGACACCCACTCCCCACCCGGACACATAGCCTGGGCTTCCTGCAGTCTTCACTATTCTACGCCCTCGAAGCACAGCAGTGCTAATCACCTCTGAGGCACTCCCAGGGAGAGGGTGGGGAACTCTCTCCCAGAGCTCTCTCTTAGCTCAGGCTCAGGAGCCGCTGCATCCATCCCGTCTGGGAGGAAGCTGGTAAAGAAGTAAATAATTTCCTACCCCAGAGACAGACCCCAAAAGATTTTTTTTAAGTATGAGCAAAAAAGCTAGAAAAACCATAGATTCCTTCTATACAGAGAAAGAGCGGGTGTCCAACCCCGAGGAAGTTGACAGCAGAGAATCAGATAACAACCTAAAGGGGAACGATTCCTGCCCCCCATCACATAACTCTCTCCTAGAAGAAGCTCTTAAGAAATTGAGGGAGATCGAAGAAAAATGGGGCAAGGAAAGGGAAGTTATGATAGAGAATAACAATGTCCTGAAATTGGAGTTGGAAAAAATAAAGAATTCACAGGAGATGCAGGGAAACAAAATTAGTGAATTAGAAAAGGTTAAAAAAACACAGGAAAGTAGGATATCTGAATTGGAAAAGATAAAAAAGTCTCAAGAAAATAGAATTTCTGAATTGGAAAAAGAAAATAATTCTCAAAAAAAAAAAATTAGGGAAATGGAAAAAAACTCAATAGAGCAAAATAATTCATTTAAAAACGAAATTGGGCATTTACAAAAAGAACTAAAAACTGTGAAAGAAGAAAATAACTCCTTAAAAGTCAGGATGGAACAAATAGAAATGAATGATTCACAGAGAACCCAAGAATCAGTCAAACAAAACAAAAAAAATGAGAAGCTGGAGAACAACGTCAAATACTTACTGGGAAAATCTATAGACCTGGAAAATAGATCTAGGAGAGATAATCTGCGGATTATTGGACTTCCAGAAAACTATGACCAAAAAAAGAGCCTAGATTCTATGTTACAGGAAATTATCAAAGAGAACTGTCCAGAGATAATAGAAACAGAAGGGAAAGTAGATGTGGAAAGAATTCATCGAACTCCTTCTGAAATAGACCCTAAAAAAAGAACACCACGGAATATTGTGGCTAAGCTGCAGAATTACCACACAAAGGAGAAAATCCTGCAAGCAGCTAGAAAAAAACAATTTAAATACCAAGGTGCCACAATAAGGGTCACCCAAGATCTGGCTGCCTCCACATTAAAAGATAGAAGGGCCTGGAACCTGATATTCCGTAAGGCAAAAGATCAAGGACTGCAACCAAGAATGAACTACCCAGCTAAGTTTAGCATCTTTTTCCATGGAAGAAGATGGTCATTCAATGAAACGGAGGAATTCTATATGTTTCTAAGAAAAAAACCAGACTTAAACAAAAAATTTGATCTACATCCACAAGACTGAAGAGAAACAGAAAAAGGTACACAGAACCCTTGAGAACTGTAACTTTGTTGTGGGTATATAAAAAATACTCAAGGATAATTTGATTTTACTGATATAAAAGAAAAAAAGGGGGGTGTGGTAAAGGGAAGGAGGTCGGTTCAGAAAAAGGGGAAGGAGTGATAAAAAGAGGGAAACTACATCCCAGGAAGAGACATAGAAAATACACCATATCTGAGGGAACTTAGTGAGGGGGAGAATCATTGTGTGAATCTTACTCTCATCAGAAGAGGCTCAAAGAGTAAATAATTAACATATTTGTTTTTCAGAGAATTTTCTCTCACCTCATTAAAAGGGGGGAGAGGAAAAGGGGAAAGGAAAAGGAGAATAAGTGAAGGGACTTGGAGGGAGGGGGGAGGGATCCTAAAAAAAAAAAAAAAAAGAGGGAGGGTTGCGCGTCACAAGGGGGGTCTGTAAATTAAATATCGGGGAGGGGGATCAGGGGGGTCAAGGGAAAAAAGTATAATCTGGGGATAATACGATGGCAGGAAATACAGAATTAGTAATTTTAACTGTAAATGTAAATGGGATGAACGATCCCATCAAACGGAGACGGATAGCAGATTGGATCAAAAAGCAGAACCCTACAATATGTTGTCTACAGGAAACACACTTAAAGCAGGGAGATACATACAGAGTAAAGGTAAAAGGTTGGAACAGAGCTTATTATGCTTCAGGTAAAGCCAAAAAAGCAGGGGTAGCTATCCTTATCTCAGATCAAGCAAAAGCAGAAGTAGATCTCATTAAAAAAGATAAGGAAGGAAACTATATCCTGCTGAAAGGTAGCATAAATAATGAAGCCATATCAATACTAAACATATATGCACCAAGTGGTATAGCATCTAACTTTCTAAAGGAAAAGTTAAGAGAACTGCAAGAAGAAATAGACAGTAAAACTATAATAGTGGGAGATCTCAACCTTGCACTCTCAGATTTAGACAAATCAAACCACAAAACAAACAAGAAAGAAATTAAAAAAGTAAATAGAACATTAGAAAAACTAGGTATGATAGACCTTTGGAGAAAACTGAATGGCAATAGGAAGGAATATACTTTCTTCTCAGCAGTTCATGGATCCTATACAAAAATTGACCATATATTAGGACATAAAGATCTCAAAATTAAATGTAGGAAGGCAGAAATAATAAATGCCTTCTTCTCAGATCACAATGCAATAAAAGCTACATTCAGTAAAAAGTTAGGGGTAAATAGACCAAAAAGTAATTGGAAACTGAATAATCTCATCTTAAAGAATGACTGGGTGAAAGAGCAAATTATAGAAACAATTAACAATTTCACCCAAGATAATGATAATGATGAGACATCATATCAAAATCTTTGGGATGCAGCTAAAGCAGTAATAAGGGGAAATTTTATATCTTTAGAGGCTTATTTGAAGAAAATTGAGAAAGAGAAGATTAACGAATTGGGCTTACAACTTAAAAGGCTAGAAAAAGACCAAATTATAAACCCCCAACCAAAAATTAAACTCGAAATACAAAAATTAAAAGGAGAAATCAATAAAATTGAAAGTAAAAAAACTATTGAATTAATAAATAAAACCAAGAGTTGGTTTTATGAAAAAGCCAATAAAATAGATAAACCTTTGGTAAATTTGATCAAAAAAAAGAAAGAGGAAAATCAAATTGATAGTCTTACAAATGAAAAGGGGGATCTTTCCACCAATGAAGAGGAAATTAGAGAAATAATAAGAAGTTACTTTGCCCAACTTTATGCCAATAAATTTGATAACTTAAGTGAAATGGATGACTTTCTCCAAAAATATAGGCTCCCTAGATTAACAGAGGAGGAGATAAATTGCTTAAATAGTCCCATTTCAGAAAAAGAAATAGAACAAGCTATTAATCAACTCCCCAGGAAAAAATCCCCAGGGCCAGATGGATTCACATGTGAATTCTACCAAACATTTAAAGAACAATTAGCCCCAATGTTATATAAATTATTTGAAAAAATAGGGGATGAAGGAGTCCTACCAAACTCCTTTTATGACACAGACATGGTACTGATACCTAAACCTGGTAGATCGAAAACTGAGAAAGAAAATTATAGACCAATCTCCTTAATGAATATTGATGCTAAAATCTTAAATAAGATATTAGCAAAAAGACTTCAGAAAATCATCTCCAAGATAATACACTATGATCAAGTAGGATTTATTCCAGGAATGCAGGGCTGGTTTAATATTAGGAAAACTATTAATATAATTGACCATATTAATAATCAAATTAATAAGAACCATATAATCATCTCAATAGATGCAGAAAAAGCATTTGACAAAATCCAACATCCATTCCTACTAAAAACTCTTGAGAGTATAGGAATAAATGGATTATTCCTTAGAATAATCAGGAGTATATATTTAAGACCGTCAGTAAGCATAATATGCAATAGAAATAAACTGCAACCTTTCCCAGTAAGATCAGGAGTGAAACAAGGTTGCCCACTATCACCATTACTATTCAATATAGTACTAGAAACGCTAGCCTCGGCAATAAGAGCCGAGAAAGAGATTCAAGGAATTAGAGTAGGAAATGAGGAAATCAAACTATCACTTTTTGCAGATGACATGATGGTATACTTAGAGAACCCCAAAGACTCTGCCAAAAAGCTACTAGAAATAATTCAAAATTTCAGCAAAGTGGCAGGATACAAAATAAATCCACATAAATCCTCGGCATTTTTATATATCACTAACAAAATGCAACAGCAAGAGATACAAAGAGAAATTCCATTCCAAACAAATGTTGAGAGTATAAAATATTTGGGAATCCATCTACCAAAGAAAAGTCAGGAATTATATGAGAAAAATTACAAAACACTTGCCACAAAAATAAAGTCAGATTTAAATAATTGGAAAGACATTCAGGGCTCTTGGATAGGCCGAGCGAATATAATAAAGATGACAATACTCCCCAAACTAATCTATTTATTTAATGCTATACCAATCAGACTCCCAAGAAACTATTTTAATGACCTAGAAAAAATAACAACAAAATTCATATGGAAGAATAAAAGGTCAAGAATTGCAAGGGAACTAATGAAAAAAAACTCAGAGGAAGGTGGTCTAAGTGTACCTGATCTAAAGCTATATTATATAGCAGCAGTCACCAAAACCATTTGGTATTGGCTACGAAATAGACCGGTAGATCAGTGGAACAGATTAGATACAAAGGACAAAAAAGGATACATCTATAGCAATCTAATCTTTGACAAACCCAAAGATTCCAACATTAGGGATAAAAATTCATTATTCGGAAAAAACTGTTGGGAAAACTGGAAATTAGTATGGCAGAAATTAGATATGGATCCACACTTAACACCATATACCAAGATAAGATCAAAATGGGTCCATGATTTAGGCATAAAGAGGGAGATAATAAATAGATTAGAGGAACAGAGGATAATCTACCTCTCAGACTTGTGGAGGAGGAAGGAATTTATGACCAGAGGAGAACTAGAGATCATTATTGATCACAAAATAGAAGATTTTGATTACATCAAACTAAAAAGTTTCTGTACAAATAATACTAATGCAAACAAGATTAGAAGGGAAGTAACAAATTGGGAAAATATTTTTAAAAACAAAGGTTCTGACAAAGGTCTCATTTCCAAAATATATAGAGAACTGACCCAAATTTATAAGAAACCGAACCATTATCCAATTGATAAATGGTCAAAGGATATGAACAGACAATTCTCAGAGGAAGAAATTGAAACTATATCCACTCACATGAAAGAGTGTTCCAAATCACTACTGATCAGAGAAATGCAAATTAAGACCACTCTGAGATACCACTACACACCTGTCAGATTGGCTAAGATGACAGGAACAAATAATGACAAATGTTGGAGGGGATGTGGGAAAACTGGGACACTAATACATTGCTGGTGGAGTTGTGAAAGAATCCAGCCATTCTGGAGAGCAATCTGGAATTATGCCCAAAAAGTTATCAAACTGTGCATACCCTTTGACCCAGCAGCGCTACTACTGGGATTATATCCCAAAGAAATACTAAAGAGCGGAAAGAGACATATATGTGCCAAAATGTTTGTGGCAGCTCTTTTTGTTGTAGCTAGAAACTGGAGGATGAATGGATGTCCATCAGTTGGAGAATGGTTGGGTAAATTGTGGTATATGAAGGTTATGGAATATTATTGCTCGGTAAGAAATGACCAGCAGGAGGAATATAGAGAGGCCTGGAGAGACTTAAATCAACTGATGCTGAGTGAAATGAGCAGAACCAGAAGATCACTGTACACTTCAACAACAATGCTGTATGAGGATATATTCTGATGGAAGTGGAAATCTTCAACATAAAGAAGATCCAACTCACTTCCAGTTGATCAATGATGGACAGAGGTAGCTGCACCCAGAGAAGAAACACTGGGAGGGGAATGAAAATTGTTAGCACTAATATCTGTCTGCCCAGGTTGCATGTACCTTCGGATTCTAATGTTTATTGTGCAACAAGAAAGTGATATTCGCACACAGGTATTGTACCTAGACTATATTGTAACACATGTAAAATGTATGGTATTGCCTGTCGTCGGGGGGAGGGAATAGAGGGAGGGGGGGTAAATTGGAAAAATGAATACAAGGGATAATATTATAAAATATATATATATATATATATAATTAAAAAAAAAATCAGAAGTGAAAAAAAAAAAAAAAAAAAAAGAAAAAGGAAACAGATAAGAAATGACTAAAAAAAAAAAAAATGGTCTTGCAGCAATGAGGGTCAAACAGAGGTTTGAAAGCATGGTTATAATGGATCATATCAGCACAACTTTATGATTTCCAGTAACCCAGTAACAAGGAGAAGGTGGTTGATGGAAGCCACCAAAGGTTACTAGGTATAAGGAAGTCATAAAATGATTGCTTATTAAGACCTTAATCAAGGGTAGAAGTCAAAGATAGCTGAAATCCCTAAAAATCCTATATAAAGCCAGAACAAGAGTAATTAATATACACAAGGAGACTAAGGAGGAGTCTTTGAATCCTAGTTTCATGATCATGACAAAGTACAATTAAGGAGGAATGAGACTGTCAGAAAATAGAGAGATAAGAGAACAGTCAAAAAGAAGAATGTTTTTAGCTAGGTCTGAAATTAGGTAAACATTAACAACATTGAAAAGGAAAACATTTAGACATAAGTAATAATATGGAGAAAAATGTGAAACATGCTGGTCTAGATCACTACAAATTCATACTAACTTTGGTCCCTTGATGTTGGTTGCTAAGGAAATGAATAAAAGGATTCTCACATTCCATATAACTGTTATGTCAAATCTTCTCGTTTTTTCCTCAATTCCCAACTCAGTAGATGATCTCACTTTCTACTTTTATCACAAAATTTTTTTCTCCTCTAAATATCATTTTCTCTACACTCACTTTTCTTCCATCTTCCCTCAAATTAAAGCTTCTTTATTTCCTACACTAAACTTTACTCTTCTTCTCTGGAATCTAGCTCCTTCAATTATGCCTTCCCCAACATCTTCCATTTTCCCCTCTCCAATGGTTCTTTCCCTTCTCCTCTTGAACAAAGAACAAGTTCCCCAATCTTTAAAAAAAAAAAAAAGAAAAGAAAAGAAAAAGTGCACTAGCTTTTGATGCCCCCATTAGCTACCATTTTAATCCTAAATCCTATCCCTACTCTAGGACCTAATTGAAAATCATATCCTCGATCATTATACACTTCAACAACAAAACTATATGAGGATAAATTCTGATGGAAGTGGATATCTTCAACAATGAGAAGATCCAATTCACTTTCCATTGATCAATGATGAACAGAACCAGCTACACCCAGAGAAAGAACTCTGGGAAATGAATGTGGACTACTTGCATTTTTGTTTTTCTTCCCAGGATAATTTTATTTTTCTGAATCCGATTTTTCTTGTACAACAAGAGAACTGTATAAAGATGTACACATATATTGTATTTAAGATATACTTTTAAGATGTTTAACATGTATGAAACTGCCTGCCATCTAGGGGAGGGGGTGGAAGGAAGGGAAAAGTTGGAACAGAAGTGACTGCAAGGGAAAATGTTGAAAAATTATCCATGCATATGTTCTGTCTTTGTGGCCTTTGACAGTATCAATTACCTTCTGAATACTTTTGCCTCCCTAGCTTTTTGCCTTCCTCTCTAATCATTTCTCATGTTCATTTTTCATTGTAGAATCTTCAACCAGTTCAATTTCATTAAGCTTAGGTTAATGTTATTAATCATTCTTCATGTGTAGACCTGTAGAGGGTAGAGCTGGGTGGTTATTTCTGCTATTCTAATTCTACAGAGCTGACCTTGAATGGGACTCCTTGGATGAAGTTTTCTCAAGTTTATGGGACTGGGCCTAAGTCACATGATCCCTATACCCAACTGAGCTTTGGGTTTCAGGAAGTTACCTGATTCCTATTCCCAGCCTTGAACCCTGGGATGCAGGAAATTAGTGAAGTTATTGGTCAAAGATGGTTACATCCTTATACTCTATCTGATGAGAAGTCTTGGGTCTTTTGCTTTTTAAATCTTGGACAAGCCAGAAGCTGGCCAGGTTCCAGGAGCACATGGCAGAGTTGGGATGGCTCCCAGGTGTGTCTGGGCCTCTCCTTGCAGGGATTAAATAAATGTTTTCTCTTTAAGCCTGAAAAAAAAAAAAAAAAAAAAAAAAAAAAAAAAAGAACTTGTGATGAAACATGTTGCCCTCTTCTAGGGAGCACTGATGAAATAAATGCAAACTGAAGCTTATTATTATTATTTTTTTTTCAACGTGAGCAATCGGAGATTTTGCTTTGTTTGACTGTGGTTTTCCTGCTTTCTCAAGAATTGGGTTTGGGGGTTGAGGTACTTGGGAGGCAGAGGAGGCAGATCTTCTTGGGGGGTGGGATATTAAAAAGGGAGACGACCCTGGCAAAGTTCTCCTTGGGGGATATCACAAACGGAGTCCAGGGTGAGAGGAAGGTAGACCAATGGGTGGGTCTTGTGGGCAGGAGCTCTCCTCTCCTGGGACACAGGGTGCCTGTCTGGAAGCTTCCTGTTTTAAGTAACTATTCGCACCATGTTAAGCTTTCACTGTTGTTTTGTAACTTACTCAAGGCCAGTGCTCTTCCCATTTGATGGCATCCTCACGGCTCCTATGTAGGGTAGACCTTGGACAGCTCCGAGTCCCTCAGAGCAGCCTGAGCTGGAGCTCCACCTGATGGCCCCGTGCAGGGCCCCGCGTTGCCCTGGAAGGAGCTACTGGGGGCTTCGCGCCAGCTCCAGCTCTGTTACTCCTCTCCCAAACCAGGGGACCAGCTTTCCAAATGCGGGACTGATCCCCGATGAAATCCGAGCCGGCTCCCACTCAGAACTTAAAGCCCTCCTTCAACACCCTCTTCCAGCCCTCTCCTTTGCCCCCAACCTCAGCTCCAGCCCCTCCGCTACCCTGGGCAGCGATCTGATCAAAGGAGCAGGGTCTGTGAGTGCGCCTGGCTTTGGAGGAGGGAGAGCAGTAGCGGAGGGACCCCAGAAGTAGCCCGAGGAGGGGGCGCCAGCACGATCAGTGACATGGAGCCCACCTCTATCCCAGAGCCCTCGCAATTCCCAGACGTTCCCTTCCCCACCCCCTGGACTGTAGGGGATTCCTCCCCAAGGTGGTTCTGGCCCTGGAAGGATCTTGGGTTCCAACAGAGCAGGGAAACGTGTGCAGCACACTGTCTCCATTCCAGCCTTAAGGAAAGGGGGAGATCTTTGAGGGTGGAGACCTGTTGCTTTTAGGTCTTTGTGTCCAGGTCCCCAATGCCTTGCCATAACAAGAGCCTACAAGGAGTGGTTGGCTCGGAGTAGTAACTGGGGTACCAAAGTAGCACTTCAAAATCTGTGGGGCATTTCAGAGCACACTCTTTCTGCCTTCATTTGAGCCTCACAACAGCCTACTAATATCCCCATTTTACAAATGAGGAAACTGAGGCTGACTTGAAGACACTTGTCCAGCCCACACAGCTCATAAACAATGGATCCAATTGTCTCTGAATTCCATGTTGAGTGCTCTTTCCATCTCACCAGAGGCGGCCCCTTCTCTTTATCTTGGGTTGTTGTGTTCACTTGGGGGGGGGGGGGGACAGAGTATGGATAAAATGGAGATAGTCTGGGAAGGCAGCAGCCTGGTGCAGGAGGGACTGGGCTGGTCCAAAGAGCAGGAGATGCTGAGCCTGCTAAAGAGAGGGTTGGCCATGTGGTGGGTGGGTGGGGGAAGGGATGTCAGGAAGAGGACTTGGAGCCGGTTGCTGGGTCCTGGAAGACAGGAGTGGGAAGGCACCCATGAGAGCTAAGCAAAGTGATATAAGTTGGGGGAGGAGGATGGAGAACCTGGGCCTCCCTGGAGGTGCTTGAGCTGGGTCACACTGGAGGGCCACTGCTCGGCAAGGATTCTTGCTGTGGTTTGTGCTGCAAGAGGTGGTTCCTGAGGCTCCTCTCCCCACTGACATTCTGTGGTTCTGAATGAAGTGCCAGTGCCAAGGGTCAGCCAGCACTACCTGAGCTCACTGGGGACCCCCCTCCTCAGTCAGTGCTGAGCCCAGCAGGGGCTGAAGCTGGAGCTGATAGGAGGGAGCAACCTCAAGGGAAGAGCCCTGCAGCTGGAGGCCAGAGACCTGGTCTGGTGTCCCGCACTGGGCCAGTCACCTCACCTTGAAGGATACTAATAAGAAGCACCTACTATGTGTCAGGTACTGGGAAGACAACAGACAAAAAGGAAGCCATCACAGTCCTCTGGGACTTGTGTTCTAGCTGTGGAGACAATGTGTGCACATGTGGAGGTGTACGTAGACTTTGTATATAAATATGTGTGTGTGTGTGTGTGTGTGTGTGTGTGTGTGTGTGTGTGTGTGTGTGAAAGCCTAGGGTAAACCTTCAGAAGGGAAGGCAGCAGCAGCTGGGAGGGGGGGAGGGCAGAGGGGAAACTGCCTAAGGAAGGGTCTCCTGCAGAAGAGAAGCTAAGGAGTCAGAGGTCACTTGGGACCGCATCCCCAGCATGGGGCCATAGGCCTGGAGGGAGAAGGTTGAGTGTCATTTGGGAGACAAAAGCAATAAAAACGCAAGGTAGGGAAGCCAAGTGGGGGAAGGAGGGATCAGGACTTCCCACCCCCCTCCTTCTTTTCCCACACTTTGCCAAGGGAGGGACTGGACAGGTAGATGAGGTGGCTCAAGGAAACCCTCTGATGCCCTGATGGTGCCTGGACATTGAGAAGCATAAGGGTCCCTCCCTGATACACAGATGAGTGCCCTGGGAAGGGGTAGAAAGGGGGATGGAGGAAGGGTCTATAGCAGGGGTTCTCAAAGTACAGCCGGAGGGCCGGATCCAGCCTCTGACCCAGCCGGGTTATGGCAAATGGGCTGAGAGGCAGAGACAGAGTGTGATTTTTTGTTTTTACTATAGTCCGGCCCTCCAACAGTCTGAGGGACAGGGAACTGGCCCCCTATTTAAAAAGTTTGAGGACCACTGGTCTCGAGGGTGATGTTGGAGTCTCTCCAAATGTAAGATTCTGTGAGAACCCACCCCAGGGCTGCCTTCCTTCATCCCAAGCGCAGCCTGCACCAAGAGAAGTCGGGCACCCTGGCCCACTGGCATCTTCCTCGCCAGGCCCATGCCCATTTGGAGGAGGACCTGCCCGACATACTGACTGTGTGAGGGCACCCTTGACTTCATACAGTACTGTAGGCCTGAGCATCTCGAGATGGGCCAGAGGGTTACTGTGGGTAGTGGGGAGTCAAGTATTAATTAACTGAACCTTTCCTTCCTTTTGCTGTCTACCTTTTCAAGAAGAAAGAAGACAGGCATGTGGCCACAGTGGCCCAACCTCACAGTATCTGGAAAGAAGTTCCTGCAGGATCAGCCTTCCTCTAGGGCATCTGGCTCTCCAGGGAGGAGCTGATGCACATACAAGGAAGAAGCCCTGCCTCTGGGGTAACAGGGAGTTATTTGGAGGTCTCACTGCAAACTCCCTCCAGCCTGGCCTGGGAATGAGGAAGCTATCAGACACCCCTAAGTTGGGCTGTGTCTTACACCCCATTTCCTGTTCCCTACCTTTCTTCTTGGAGCCAAACTTTTGCCCAAAGAGCTTTTTGGTTCTTGCAGAGTATACTTACTCATACTCCTTCTCTCCTTTGTGCCTGAGAATAGCCTGGTGAGGGAAGTGGGCCAAAATCCAAGTGAAGACATGAGTTCCAGAGAGGGGAAGAAGTGGGAAGCACTGGCTCAGCATTTCCCACATGCCAAGTGCTCCAGCAAGGCAACTGTCTCTGCTTCTAAGGATAGACAGAAAATCCAGCTGGAGAGGGGACAGGATGGCCCAGGGAGCCTGAAAGTGCTGCAGGGGCAAAAGACAAGGCCCAGAAGCCCTTGGGGTGATCATGCTCTAGGTCATCTTCCCTAGAAGAACACAGAGAATCTCCCAAAAAACCTCCATGTCCCCAAAGCTCATAAAAAGCACTAGCTATGTATTGCTGGAAGCCCTCTCTGGGTCCTCCCATCTAAAATGAGTTTGGACTGGGGGGCCTCTAAGCACCTCCCAGCTTTCTGCCTGTGAATTCACCATTCCCTTCTTTCCAGACAAGTCAAGAAGCATCTATGGGGCAGCTAGGTGGTGTAGTGGATAGAGCACCAGCCCTCAGACATTTAATACTTCCTAGCCACAAGTCACTTAACACCAATTGCCTCAGCTGAAAGAAAGAAAGAAAGAAAGAAAGAAAGAAAGAAAGAAAGAAAGAAAGAAAGAAAGAAAGAAAGAAAGAAAGAAAGAAAGAAAGAAAGAAAGAAAGAAAGAAAGAAAGAAAGAAAGAGAAAGAAAGGAAGGAAGGAAGAAAGAAAGAAAGAAAGAGAAAGAAAGGAAGGAAGGAAGAAAGAACAAATACAACATATGCATACATATTTATACAATTATCTTGCTGCAAAAGAAAACTAAAATCAAACCAGAAAAAAAAATGAGAAACAAAATAAAATGCAAGCAAACAACAAGAAAAAGAGTGAAAATGCTGTATTGTAATCCAGACTCAGTTCCCACAATCCTCTCTCTGGTTGGAGATGGCTTCCTTCATCACTAAATCACTGGAACTGGTCTGAATCATCTCATTGTTGAAGAGAGTCACATCCATCAGAATTGATCATCGTATAATCTTGTTGCCATGTATAATGATCTCCTGGTTCTGCTCATTTCACTTGGCATCAATAACAAATAGTTTTGAAAGGAAAATAAAACATCCCAACTAATCTATATATTGAAAAAGTCTGAGAACATGAACATGGAGCAATGCCTGTGGACCTCTCCCCTTTGTGAAGGTGGGGATGGGCGTGTCCTCTCATGCCATGCTTTTCAAATATGAATAGTTTAATGTCAGAAAACTCAGTGTAGCGCCCCAGGATACGTGCGTCATTGACCACAGTATGCTTGCCATTTTTGTCAGTGACTTGGCCAATAGCCCAAATGATGTGCTTGTTGTGCCATTCCCAAGAGAGCAGATACAGGGCTTGGGACACAGTCTCTTCTCCTACACCCCTCAGAGCAGCATACTGTTTTCTCCTGTTTTCCTGCAGCTGGTCTATTCTGACTTTTATACCTTCACGGGGTGGTTCAAGCTGGCAGTTTGGCGTGGGCAAGTGGAGGCCACCTTGAGGGAGAAGCTGGGCCATGAGGCCCAGGAAGTCATCCATAAGGTCTGTGCAGAGCCTTCCCAGGACCCCCTGGGGTCATGCAGGAAAGGATAGCATTCATACAAGTAAGTGTCTGCTTCCTTCATCTTGAGCTCCATCTTCATCTCTTCCCTCTCCTTCCTGGCAATTTCAATTTTTTGGCTGAGGCTGATTCTTGGCCCATAAGACATTAGCTGTCTTATGCATGCACAGAAGGAAGGGGACTCTCTCAAGAACAACGCTCATCTCTTGGGAGGCACATTTGCAGGTTAAGTTTTCGGGGCCTTTGGAGTTCCTCAAAGTTTCCTGCCCAGCCCCTGGCAGCTAGGTGTTAGCTTTGACTCTACCATAATGTCTCTGCCTGTCTGGGCCTCAATTTCACAAAACTGGCTTTGAAAAGACCCTTGGTATCTATGTCATATTCTAGTGGTCTGTACATATGGAAAAGGACCAAATCTATGTCACAGCACCTGAGCTTAAAATAGTTTTTACATTTTTATATATGACAAAGCTTTATTTTAAATGTCAAAACAAAGAGTCATACAAAACCAATTGAGTTGTGGCCTCCTGGCCATGGTTTGCCAATTCTTGACCAATCTAATTTGTCTCTGACTAAGGATTCCCAACATACGTGGGGAATTTTCCTGGAGAAAAATCTGACTACTTCCTAAGGTGACCTATCTCACTTCTGAACAGCTCAAATTTTTAGGGAGTTTTTCCTGACACCATGCCTAAGTTGGCCACTTTACATCTTCTATTCATCGTGCCTTATTCATCTTTACAAAGAACTTCATAGACCTTTCTTGTTTAACAAATTAGATCCTTAACTTCCTGTTAGAACACATGCACACACACACAGACACACACACATACACACACCCTCAAATACTTTCATTCAATTGGATATAGAAACCTATTTTACTAATCAAAGGATATGAACAATTTTCACATGAATTAAAGCCATTTTTAGACATGAAAAATTGACCTAAATCACTATTGAATAAGGAAGTACTAATTAAATTTTATACCTCTCAGATTGGCTAAGATGAAAATGTAATGATAAGTATTGGAGGGAATGTGGGAAAACTGGGACACTGATGTATTGTTGGTGGAATTGAGAATAGATCCAACCATTCTGGAGAACAATTTGGAACTATGCCCAAATGGCCATAAAATTGTGCATACCCTTTGATCCAGGAGTATCTTTATTGTGTATGTATCTCAAAGACCCCATAAAAGTAGAAAAAGGACCTACAAGTGCAAAAATGTTTGTGGCAGCTATTTTTGTAGTGGCAAGGAATGGAAATTGAGTAGTTGCCCATCAGTTGAGGAATGGCTGAATAGGTTATGGTATATTAATGTAAGGGAATATTATTTTTCTATAAGAAATGATGAGCAGGATGATTTCAGAAAAACTTGGAAAGACTTGCAAGAACTGATGCTGACTGAAAAGAGCAGAACAAAGAAAACATTGTATACAGTAACAAGATTATGTGATGATCAACTGTGATGGACTTGGCTCTTCTCATCAATACATTGATCTAAGGCAATTTCAATAAACTTGGGGATAAAAAATGTCATCTATATCCAGACAGGCAACTATGGAGATTGAATGTGGATTAAAGCACAGTATTTTCACCTTTTTGTTTGTTTTTCTTTCTCATGGTGTCTTTTTTTTCCATTTTGGTCTGATTTTTCTTGACAAAAATGGAAATATGTTTAAAAGGATTGCACAAGTTTAACCTATATCAGATTGCCTGCTCTCTTAGGGAGGGGGGAGAGAAGGGAGGGAGGGAGAAAAATTTGGAACACAAGGTTCTGCAAAGTGAATGGTGAAAACTATCTTTGCATAATTTAAGAAAAATAATACTATTTAAACAATTTTTAAAATTATCCAATAAAGAAATAAGAGGGCAAAGGGAAAAGAAAAATGAAGGGGAGGGTGATAAAAGGGAGGACAGATTAAGGGAGGCAGTGGTCAGAAGCAAAATAGAATTATAAGGAGGGGCCAGGATGAAAGGACAGAGAGAAGGATAAATGGGGAAAATAGAATTGGAAGGAATAAACAGTTAATCATCATAACTGTAAAAGTGAATGGGATGAACTCATCCATAAAAGAGAAGATAGCAGAATGGATGAGAAACCAGAATCTGACAATATATTGTGTACAGAAGACAAAAACAAAAAGATACAAAGAGTTAAAATAAATGACTGGAACAAAATTGTTTATGTTTCGGCTAAAGTTAAAAAAAAAAAAAAGAAAAGAAAAAAAGCAGGGATAGCAATCATGATCTCAGACAAAAGAAAATGTAAAAATAGACTTATTAAAAGAAATCATCAAGGAAATAACGCTTTGCTAAAAGGTAGTATAGACAATGAAATAATATAAAAATTTTACAGCAAATTTTCTGGTAATAGCCTCACTTCTCAAATATATAGGGAACTGAATGAACTATATAAAAATAAGAGCCATTCCCCACTTGATAATTATTTAAAGGGTATAAAGAGGTAGCTTTCAGAAGAAGAAATCAAACTATTATGTGGCCTGGAGAAACAAACTCATTGGTTTCCTGCAAAAAGGTATGATTTCGGAGTTTTTCAATAAAACCAGAAAGATCATGGAAAATGAAAGAGATGTCACAAGATTAGAGAAGACAGATTTTGAATTGGTTGGATTCCAAGAAAAGTCATTAGGATGTCAGCAGGGGACAGCCAGTGAGTTTGTAGTGTGGGCCTTGGAACTGGAGAGATCTGACTCTGAATCCCATCTCATTTGTCTCATCGCCTTCATCTACAAATAAGGAGAATAGTACTTCCCTCTCAGGTTATTGTGAGAATCAAATGAAACGACAGACATATAATTTCCTACTATGTATGTAATTAGATATTATTATGTATAAATATATATATGTGCATATACACACATATAGGCAATTCACTTCTCTTAAAGAGCTATGTAAGTCTTCACGAATCAGTGGAAGAAAAGTAGTGAAAATTGTCATTACTGTTGTTGTTTGCTCTAACATAAGATGAGATGAGGTCTCTCGTGCAGTTCCCAAAGACCTCTGCTCAGTCCTGTGACGTTTAACATATTTATCAGAGGCTACCTGCACAGGTAACATGCTCATTAGATTTGCAGATGATGCAAAGTAGGATGGAAAAGGGAATCAATAGAATGAGAGAATCGGGGTCCAAAAAGGTCTTGACAGATCTGTGCACTGGGCTGAAGTCAACTAGCTGAAATTCAGTGGGAATAAAGATAAAGACTTGCACTTGGGTATAAAAAAATCAACTTCACAAGTTGGAGATGAGGAGAAAGATGGATCAACAGCAGTTCTAAAGACACTCAGAGTGTTTTAACAAACTGAAGGCTCCATCGAAGGCATCAGTGTGTGGCAGCAGCCCCAAAGAGGCCAGCTTGCATTCAGTGAGGCTGGCTTGCCAGCACTAGAGAGGTGACAGACCCTGTACTCCATCCTCCTCAGCTCCCATCTGGAGCTCTGGCTTCAGTTCTAGGCACAGTGGTTTAAGGAGAGATCAATGCAGCTGGAGGTTGTTTTATGACTGAAGAACAAAATAGTAACGGTCAAGTGAAGCAACTGGGAATGTTTGGCTTGGAGAAAACATGGAATGACTGTATTCAAGTACAGTGGGACTTAGGTATTCATCATAACTAGGTTCCACGAGGAACAGCAAAAACAATAAGTACCAAATGAATTTTTCCCACAAGGAATATATATCCAGTTTGCATCCTAACCATGCTTCCCCACCCAATGGCCCAAAGGGGCAAGTGAGGCTTCCAGCTGAGGAAAAACAAACCAGCCCAGGTCAGCCCAGATCAGCCCAGCTCAGCCCAGCCCAACCCAGGTCAGCCCAGGCTAGTCCAGCCCAGCCCAGTTCCTTCCTTCTTGGCCCAACTCACTTTCTGAGAGGAACCATGACCTCTTCATTCAGTCCAAGCTTCCTTAGGGTGATGGGAGCCTGAATGTGGAGACCAAAGCTTTGGTGTTGTGACCCCGCACCCTCTGTGGCCCAAGTTCTGGCTGTAGCCCAGTAATAAGGGCTGCCAGAAGTCCTAGCTTCTCCCCTCCACCCGGACTCTCTCTGCTGCTCCTGCCCCTGCTGTTCATCCTACTGAGCATCCTACTGAGCATGCTGATCCCTCAGTGCCCCTTTCAGTACTACTCTTCGGAGCCTGGAGGCCATACCCTGCAGTCCCATCTTCCTGCAGCTGCTGCCTGCCTGCCTCCAGGCACAATGTCAGCACTATGGGCTCCAACCTGAGGTCCGGTTCCCCACTGCCTTAGCTGGGGAGGAGCTGCCCAGGCAGGGGGCAATAATGGTGACCTGGCCAAGCTCACATCCCTACTGCTCAATCAAGAAAACAGCACGTGCCTAAGTGTCGAATGGGCAGCAAGTAGGGAAGCATTTCTTTTCTCTTAATACCAAGGTACCACTGAACCTGAAAGGGTCCTGTGGGAAAGACAAACTGTAGCTGGTCTGTTGGCCCCAGAAGGAAGAACCAGAAGTCTTGGGGGAAGAAGGATGCAATGACAAAGAAGCTAGTTTAGGATTAATGTCAGGGTGAAAATCTCCCAATGGAAGCTGCGCCAAAGTGGAATGGACTGCCTGGAGAGGCAGTGGCTCGCCTTCCTCAGAAGTATTCAGAGCTATTGGACGGCCACTCATTGGGTGCATTACAGCAGGGACTCCTTTTTGAACAGGTCAGATTACTGGGTGCTTTCTCTGTGCTTCCCAGGCCCCCTAGTCTCCGAATGCTTCCCCATCCACCAGATGTTACTAGAATGGATGCTGGTCTCCTGGACTTGTAGTTTCCCCACTAACTACCCCAAAGCTCTGCGGCTCAGGTTTCCAAGTTTTCAACCTCCAAGTCTTGAACAGAACGTTGCGTATCACAAACACAGAAAAAATGGAAGATTTAAGACCTCTGATCAATGCAATGAGCAATCATAAATCCAGGGGACTGGTTACAAAGCATCACCTTACTGCTAAATCAAACCTTCCTGACACCACCTCCTTCAGTCGGCTCTTCCCTCTGATCCGAGGGCTGGAGGGTGGAGTATTAAATTCCTCCTATTGACTTTTTGGATAAACTGCAGAAATGAGACTTTGGGGCTTACTCCACTCTTTTATCTGTTCTGCCTGATTTGAACTCCCTGAAAAAATTATGCCTCTGTTCTGGACTCCCTCGGATAACCCTGCTCCCTCTTTTCCCTCCCAGCCCTTTCCTGCCTCATTTTATGTGTAGTTTTTTTTTTTTTTTTTCCCCATTAGATTTTAACATCCCTGAAGATAGGAATTGTTTATTGGTTGTATTCTTGACTATATACATTTGTTATCTCTTTTCTTTCTTTTCACTTTTTAAAAATGGGAAAGAACATAGGTGTTTTGTTCTTTTAAAAGTGGATGGGCTAAAAGGTATAGCACAGACTTAATGAGGCAGGGTGGGGGTGGAAAGAATGAGATACTGTTCTTGCTACCTTAGTCACATACATGGCCCTAGAAACCAAGGACTGGGATTGATCCTTAAATCAGTGAAAAAACAAGCACATAATTCTAACAAAATGGAGATTATACGACCCAGGGGAAAAACATGGAATAAATAGTGTCCTTGTTGTTTGACTTTCTTTAAAAGCTATGAATGGGCGTTCTAGTTTCCCTATCTTTCGCCATTTGTGAACAGTTCACTCACTGAGTGAGGCATAGGTGGCTTCACAACCGCTGGACAAGTGAACACAAATACCAGAGGACTCTACTCATTAATTTGCTTATAGTGGAGAAAATCCTTCTATGGTCCTAGATGGTTTCAGAGATTCTGCCTGCAGGGCCACAGACGTGGCCAGTCCATTTGAGACACAAGTGAAGGACTCATCCTGTTTCCAGAGAGGGAATAACAGTTATTCCCTGAATCTTAGAAGATCGTGTAGGTCGCATCTCTTACTAAGCTCCAGAGAGCTCACAAGTTCCTAGGTCCGGTTATGGAAGATGCGTGCTAACTATTACTATTTATTGGTAGGTATCTTTTGGAACCTATATACATTCCCTTGTGAATAAACACCTTTATTTTTTAAAGGCCCCACTGAGTCTGGAAGATATGATGGCAGAAGGGAAAAGAGAATTACTAAGTGAGCCAGATAACCCCATCCTCCAAATGTGATCACATACTAGCAATGGCAGCCAGTCAAAATGGGTTACAGTTCATTTCAGTTAATAAAGATTAAGTACTGGGGCCTCTAGGTGGGTGCAGTGGATGGGTGCAGAGAAGTTAGGAGGACCTAAGTTCAAATCTGGTCTCAGACACTTAACACTTTGTAGCTCTGGGCAAGTCACTTAACCCCAATTGTCTCAGCAAAATAAATAAATAAAAATAAAGATTAAGTACTTACTGTGTGTCAGGGCACTGGGCATTCTGTCCTCAAGGAGCTCACAATCCAATGGAAGAGAAAATACACATATAACTAAGTACATATAAGCTACATACAGAATAGATGGGAGCTAATTAACAAAGGGAATTGGGGGATTAAAAAAAGTTTCTGGCAGAGAGACCTAAGTGAGGACCTGTTGGAAGCCAAGAGTTGGAGTTGAAGAGTGAGATCATTTCAAGTATTGAATCAGCTAGGGCAGCTAGGTGGCGCAGTGGTAGAGCACCAGCCTTGAATTCAAGAGGACCTGAGTTCAAATCTGGTCTCAGACACTTAATGCTTCCTAGCTGTGTGACCCTGGGCAAGTCACTTAACCCCAGCCTCAGGAAAGTATTGAATCAGCTACAGAAAATGCCTGGAGTTGGGAGAGGGAACTTCTAAGCTATGAAGGACTTTGAATGCCATCTAAACACAACCATAGCTTTAAAGATTTTTTATCTGTGGATGATTAAAGATATTTTGCTTTGGGATATGTAAAAATATTTTGATGCAAACATTGAATAAATAATGTTATGTACATTTTTTTTTTTTTGAGGCAACGGGTTAATTGACTTGCCCAGAATCAGACAGCTAGTGTCTGAGGTCACATTTGAATTCAAGTCCTTCAGACTCCAGGGCTGGTGCATTATCCCCTAGGCCACTAGTTGCTTCTCACAGATATATTATAATGCTTTATTCTACTGTTTTACTTGAAATTGTTTCCAAAAATTCCCTGAAGCACCAAATGGGGAAAACAAAAGCCAGATGATACTTGTTAATTTTTAAAATCTTCAAAGATACTAAAGCTTCTTTCTGTAAATCAGCTTTAAACTACCTAATTAGGTCAGCAATTTGAATTTCTGGGCTTTGTCACAGCTTAAGAAAATGTCATTGCTTTGAATCTTTTTTCCTTAAACTGAGCAATACAAAATTCTGCAGATATTTTATTACATCGTACAAATTTGCTACTTTCATGCACATGAGTAGCACTCCCTAGTCAGAATCTTAATGAACTTCATACCAATGTATTATGTATATAGAAACATATCACTTTGGGTAAATTCATAAATTAGTTAAAAGCAATTGATTGTTTTAAATGTCAGTTGTTTTAATGCAATTAGTCTTTTCTTGGCCTAGAAGTCTAGATTGGTGGTTGCTGTTGTTTTGAATCTTTGTTCTCAAAGGAGACTAAGACATCAGGGAGGTGACATCATGTCATGCAAATGAATTGGATTTAAAGGAAGGAGGGCTGTCCAAGATCAACTGCCTCACTTCTCCCTCCAGAGCCATCTGGGTCCAGTAGCTGGGTCCAGATCAAGACAACTGAAGAAGGCCCTGGATGAAATGGAAGACCTGAGTCTTTTTAAACCGAGGTCTTCAGTTTGACTGAGGCTATACCCATTCTGCGATTAAGGTTGGGTGGCAATTAAGGCAAAAAATCTCCTCTTTAACCCACTCAAAAAAAAAATGGTTCTAGAAATGCAATGAACTTTCAAAATGTTTATTTTGTTTCTCTACTGAGAACTATTACACAATCGTATCATATGGAGAAAGCACTCATTTATGATATGCCTCTATAGTGATGTTTGACCATAAAACACCTGTAAAAATATATGTGCAAATTTAAGGAGGAAATTACAGAAGAGCATAATAAACAATGAACATTATTCTTGAAATGTAGATTAGGAGAGCTTTTAAATGCCAAGAGGCAAGAGATTAGCCATAGTAGAGAATGGGTGGCAGAATGAAAGACCTCTAGAGGGACTACTGAAATAAAGGAGGATAGTCATCTGCCAGTCTGAGAAATTGAATTGTTAATGACTTAGACAGTCATTTAGGTCCCACCCAAATGAATCCCAACCAGAACATTATCTTTGCTTGAAGACTTTCAGGGGTGGAATCTACCATTTCCCAAGACAGCTCTTTGCATTTTTAGGCAACTCTAATTGTTTCCTATTATTGAATATGAATTGATCTTTCTGACCCTTTACCTCAATGTTCCTGATTCCTGCCTTCTCTGGCCAAAAGGTTTAGACTAGAACTATATGATGTTTTTATAACTCTGTAAGGATAACAAAGTGTTTTGTTCACACTATTTCAATGGATTTTCCCAACTCCATGTTCTTCTCATAGAGGGGGGTTAAGGTACTACCCCCATGGTCCCAAAACTAGTATGCACCACAGCCAGGATTCTTATTCTGAGCTCTACAGACTTCAAGCTGTACTATGCCATTCATACTCAAATTTAATGAAAACAATTCAGAAGTAATTACACAAGATCAAGTTATTGCATGAAAGAAGTGTGGTTTATTGCAGGCAGGACCAGGTATCAACCAACAATTCTATCAACAATGAAAACAGTACCCTGCAGCACCCAGGAATGATCAGCCCGAGTGATAAACCCATGCAGAAATGTGTTCCAGCAGCCTGACCAGTCTCCCAGGGTGCAGAATGACTCAAGACCATTGTGCTTCCACACCCACTGATGCAATGGGATGGGCAGCCAATAGTGACACAGCTGAGTTCTGAATCTTTTCTCATGAAGCTAGTTCCCACAGAGTCCAAGACTATAGGGATCCTGGACATCAGGCTCTGTGTCGGGCACTGCAAGGGCAAGTTGCAGAAAGACACTGATCAGGTCAAGTGGCTCAGCTTTCCCTATCTCTAGTGGAGAAGCCATGACCTAAGAGATTCCTGGAAAATAGACATTTAAGGGGACCATGAGACGTGCAGTTTGTGTCTACTGCACAGAAGGTTAATGGAGTCAGGATTGGAATTAGTCAATAACTGCTGCTCTCCAAGGGTCACTCTTTGGCACTCCATTCATGTCTTACAGCTATAATAGACTATTAGGGAAGTAAATGCTACCAATAGCACTAAAACTGCCACTGCCATTTAAACAAAGCATAAAGAGGGGAGAAAGAATAGTAAATGGGGAGAAATAATAGTAAATGGCAAGCCCTGTCAGGTCCCAGAATGCTATTCTGGCTGCTACCCTGGTTATCTAAAGCCCTAGGGCAGTTATCCTGGCACTGCTTAGGACACTCTGTGAAGAAAACTTAATTTTCAGAAGAATCAGGGGGGTGCTCCTGGGGAAAATGCTATGGTCCCCAAAAGCTATGGAAATACATGGTATAACCAAGAGACAAGTAGGAAGAAAAAAATCATAAAAATTTGTTAATTGTAGCAATTTCTGAGTTGGTTTCAGAGAGAACTCCCATCCTCTTCATTTTCTGCCACCTTGAGAGCCCTGAGTATTTTTATTCTCTTTTCTAGCAAGTCTTTACCTTTCATTTTTTATCTTGCCATTGCAACCATTTGTTTCCAGACACAAGTTTGATAAGTGCATAAATATTAGAAACCTCTTCTTTTAAGAGCCAAAATATTTACTCTGACAGGAAGAAGGCACTCTGATGGTACAATGAATTCTGGATTAATCTTTTATAATTTTTCAGAGCCTAAATCCTTTTCATCTTGTTTTGCTTCTGGGAAAGATTTTGTTCCTGAACTATCATTCCATTCAACTTATCTTTATATTGGGCAGACTTGATATAAGAGCCTAATTTTGGATGAGGAAAATTGTCCCTTTCGAGTAAGGGAAAGCAATTAGTTCTTCCAAGAAAAATACAACCACTTTCATTCTTGGGTCCCTTCTCTAACTCCTCCCCCAAATTCCCCAGATGGCAACAGGATTCAGAAGTGGTATTCAGAACAATTATCAGAGCTTCCAAATGTCTCCTCTATGTACTACTGTCAGAGCCTGCTCTGATAACCTATTTGGGGTGGATGGTTTGTCACATCAGTAATTTCTACTACCAATCCGGCCTTCTCTTGTTAGTGAGACTATTACTGACCCAATAGTACGTGAAACAGAGTGCCCAATTCCAAGATGAAAAAGGAACATAAGCAAATCATAAGATGCAACCTGGCCTAATGCATTGTATACTACACAGTGAGGTTGATGTTTTTCAATCATTGTAATAAACAGCAAATTATCTATATGAACTTGGTTAAATATATCTCTAGATCAACATTAGCTAGCACCTACTTGGTTTGAAGCTAGAGAAAAGTATATGATTAATTAGTAAACGATGCATCCTTGGTCTTTAATGAACTTTTCAATATATCTAAAATTTTCATCACTTTCCTTCTCTTCCTAAGTTTCCAGCCCCATATCTCATTCATAGGATCATAGATTCATAGCTGAAAAGACACTCCTAGGTTATTTAACCCAATCTCTCCATTATACAAAAGAAGAAAATGAGACACAGGTTCTGTGACTCCCTGGGGTCTGACTTCAGAACTGGAATTCTGGGTCAGGTCCTCTGAATTCTAATCTCACACTCTAAGATATAACCACTAACCCAAAAAGTCAATAGGACGTATAACAGCTACATGAAATAGGAGTATAACATAGGATGAACCAATACAGGGAAGACAGAAGAGGTAAATAAATCAAAATCATTAAATCGATAAGCAGGATTCTCTAACCACTCACTCTCAGAAGCCGATGTTGTATAAGTCCCCCAAAGGTCCAGATATCATATGATCTGCATTCATGTTTCTATGAAACAAATCAGGAGATTCATCATAATTCACCTTTCAATCTTGAGGACAGGAAGGTTTTTCTAGATAGAAATGTCACCATAGTTGTCTGTCAATTGCCAGAGTTCAATTTCAGTTCAGGTGCCAATAAATCTTCCTAAATGGCATATTACCCCAAAGTTACAATTTTATTATTTTCCAGGTAGTCCTTGGTATTTTTGACTTTTTTTTTTTAAACAAATACAATTTGTCTAATTGTAAAACTGCCCCTTAAGTATCATGGTATGTCACCAACTCTGAAATTTGGCAATCACTTCATTACTATTATATTGGCACAGTCTATCCAAGAACACTGAATTTCTCTGCAATCTTCAGATCTTCTTTTATTCCTGTAAAAAGTCTTGTAGTTCTATTTTTATAAGTCCAATGTATGTCTTTACAGCATAATTCCCAGGTTATTTGATCTTAAGATAGAACTCCTAATTTCTTCTCTTGAATTTTATTGATCCATATAAAAGCTAATGAATTCAATGGATTTCTTTTGTGTACAGCTGCTTTACTGAAGTTATTGGTTTTCTTGATTATTGATAATTTTCCATCCAGCTTCTAGGTTTCTCTATGAAAACCATAAAATCAAAATGTTCAAAGTCTGGAGAGAGTAATTTTACAAATATAATCACTGTGAAAAGGAATATAAATGAAAAATAATAGGATCAAAGGATGATTGTTATATTACATTTCAAAGTATATGAGACAAATATATGAAGGATCTAGGTCCATATCAAAGCAATAATTCTCAAAACAATCTGGCACTGGATAAAATATAGAAAAGTAGATCAATAAGACAAAGTAGATAAGTAAGACTTAGAAATAAATGTACAAAGTAGAATCTGGCAAACTAAAAAGTACATGAACTACTGGGAAAGGAACTATATGAAGAGATCCTGGAAAAAAATGAAAAGTAGTATGCTTTAAAACAAAGTTTGGATGAGTATGTTATGCCAGATTCCACAAAAAAGTTTCCAATGGATATGACCCAACTATAAAAAGTCACACCATTAAAAAAAAAAAAAAACAAAACAAAAACTAAAGGGGAATTAAAGCCTACTTATCCCACAACTATGGAAAGAGAGAAGTATTAATCATTCACAAGATAGGTCACAAAAGAAAAAAAACACCATTAGGATAATGTAAAGTTATTTTTTTTTTGCATAAATAAAAAGCAATGCAGCCAGTCTCAAAAGAAAAGGTCATGGGCAAAAAGTTTTTGCATTAAAACTCTTAACATTTAAAACCAGAGGGAAACTACCATATGTTTATAGGTTAACACTTGTTCCCAAAATACAAGTGGTCAAAGCATACCAAAAACTTTCAACGAAAACTATCAGAAGTATTGCCTTTCACATATCAAGTTAAAAAAGATGGGACCACTAATTTATAGTTAGTTAGAAGAAGGCAAAAATGTTGCATGGAGCTGTCAATGAGCTCAACCAATCCAGAAAATAAATTGCTGATATCTCTTTAATCTAGAGATTCCACTACTGCAATTATCCTCAAGGAAGACACTAAGGGAATCAGTCTCAATAAAAATATTCTGAACTACATCAAGCGCGGTCATATGTTACATGTGAAGAATGACTGAACAAACTAGCAGTATAAAAATACTGAGGAATATTACTGGGTAGCAAGGAATAATAAAGATAAGCTGGAAGAAACTTGGAATAACGGATTTGAAGAGTGGCAGAGTAAGGTAAGCTGAGTCAAAGCACCAACAGATATAAATGTGTCAACAATGGAAATAAAATCAGCACTCAGAAGGAAAACAAAACTTGTCAAATACAGTAGTCAATATAAATCAAATAATATATAAAATATAAGCACAAATCTCTCCTTTTGTTAACAAGTGAGAAACTTTTAAGAATGTACATTATCAGAATATTTAAGTATTTGTTGGGATGCAATAATTGTAAAATGATGGATCAATAATTTGTAAATGGGGAAAAAAAGATAGTCCATTCATCCATCAGATTTTTCTCTTCACTAAGAACTGATGTTAAGTAAGGAGCTAACCCTTCCTCAAAGTTTCTTTCAATTATGTAGCCTCTGATGTCTGGTTAGACCAGCACTCAAGCGGAAGCACCTTCCACATTCACTACATTCAAAAGGTTTCTCTCCAGTATGAATTTTCTGATGGCGACTAAGCTGGGCACTCTGGCGGAAACACATCCCACATTCATGACATTCATAAGGTTTCTCTCCAGTATGAATTCTCTCATGTTGAATAAGATGTGTTCTCTTGCAAAAGGCTTTTCCGCATTCTCGACATGCATGGGGTTTCTCTCCAGTATGAATTCTCTGATGGGCAGCAAGGGATGAATTGTAGTTGAAGGTCTTCCCACATTCATTACACTCGTAAGGTTTCTCTCCGGTATGAATTCTCTGGTGGCAAATTAGCTGTGAATTCTGGTGGAAGGCTTTTCCACATTCATTACATACATATATCTCTCCTGTATGAACTTTCTGATGTCGAGTTAGTTCTGTGCTCTGGCGGAAGGCCTTGCCACATTCGTTACATTCATAAGGTTTCTCTCCAGTATGTATTCTCTGATGGGCAGCAAGAGATGCACTGTGGTTAAAAGCCCTCCCACATTCATTACACTCATAAGGTTTCTCACCAGTATGAATTCTCTGATGGGAAGCAAGGGATGAGCTGTGATTGAAGGCCCTCCCACATTCGCTACATTCATAAGGTTTCTCTCCAGTATGAATTCGTTGATGGCGAGTAAGATGGGCACTCTGTCGAAAGGTCTTCCCACATTCAGTACATTCATAAGGTTTCTCTCCAGTATGAATTCTCCAGTGTTGAGTAAGCTGTGTCCTCTTGTAGAAGGCCTTTCCACATTCATCACATTCATAATGTTTCTCCTTAGTATGAATTTTCTGATGTTGACTAAGTTGAGTTCTCCATTGAAAGGCTTTCCCACATTCAAAAGGTTTCTTTTCGGTATTTAGACTATGATAGTCAATAAGATCTGAATTATAACTGAAGGATTTCCCACAATCGTTATACTTGGAAAATATCATTTTTGAGCTCGTTCTATTTTATTTTTAACTATCTAAATAGTTTAAAGTTTGTTCTGTGTATCACATCGGTAGAGACTGTCTATAAAAAACACTTTGTATTGTAGACAAAGGGCTGGTACTACACTGAAGATTTTACTTAATTTCTTATCTTCAAGTAGATTTCCTTTGGCTGACTTATTTCCCAAATGTTTTCCTCAATACTCTGCTGCCTCTGTAACCCAAGGCTTACATCCAATAGAGAAGTTTGATTCTTTTCCAGGCTGGTTCTTCCAGAAAAATGCCAAACTTGAAGTGGAATCCTTAGTTTCACATCTAGTCTCCAAATCTGGAAGAGAAAAAAAAGTCAATGTCCACTGTTCTCTAGTTGTGCAAAGAACCTTGTGTTGTCACATGTATCAAAAAACAACAAAACAACACCCTCAAAACATTAAATGGAAGGAGAAATAATAATACAATCTTATGTTTAGAGGGCTATGGTGAGACTACTTCCCGAATCTTAAAGTATTATAAATATAAATAAGTAATCAATAGGGTATCAAATATCTCAGATTGAAACAATTTATGAGATAGGCATGTCATTTTAAATCAAGGAAACTAAGGTTTGGAGTGCTTTTGTAATTTTAATGAAATGAATGTGTTCCCAATCATAGTAGTAATAAAAACAAAATATGGGACATGAACTTCAAGTTCAGTACTCTTTCCACTAAACAAAAATACACATAAGAAAAAAAATATACTTTTTTTCTATACTGATCTAAAAAGCCTGGCTAGAAAAATAGGTAGAAGTTGCAGAAAGGGTGTTCTCAACTAATTATCAAGAAAGACTATAATTACAGCTTTAGAACTCATAAAAGACCATCTATTATAAAACCATCCTTTTGAAAATGAAAAAATGGATTTAAGACGTCCTTCTGAATAAAGCTCACATCCATACTTATATTTTGGATTCTCTCCTTTCCTCAGACTACCCCAACCATCAGCCTCTCTGAAGCTTCAGTAACCTTCTAATTGGTCTCCTAGACTCTTGTCGCTGCCTAATCCATGCTATACTCGGCTGTTAAGGTGATTTGCCCCCCCCCCCCAGTTAAGTGACTTGCCCAGGGTCACACATCTAGGAAGTGTTAAGTGTCTGAGACCAGATTTGAACTCGGGTCCTCCTGAATTCAAGGCTGGTGCTCTATCCACTGCGCCACCTGGCTGCCCCTGTTAGGTAATTTGCCCCAAGAACTCCAATGGTTCCCTTTGATTTTTTTCCAATATAAAAATTCTTTTTTGACATTTGAAGTCCATAATTAGGCACCTTCCCTTCCTATCTTTCCAGTCTTCTAAAATCTTAACTTATTCTCTTTCCACCTCCCCCCAATTCTACTGGCCCACTCATATCTTGCTCTTATGTGACACAGCTCTCTATCCCCTGCCCTCCCCAAGTTTGTCTATTTTCTCTTATTGTTTTGTTTTTCTGCTGAGGCAATTGGGGTTAAGTGACTTGCCCAGGGTCACACAGCTAGAAAGTATTAAGTGTCTGAGGCCAAATTTAAACTCAGGTCTACCTGACTTTAAGGTTGGTGCTCTATCTAGCTGCCCCTGTCTTCCTATAAAGTTCAACTCAAATTCTACCTTCTGCAAGACTTTCTTTTGACCGTGATCAACAAATGCCTTCCTCTTTTCTACTTAAGGTGATCAAACACACATACATGTATTATTATGTATGTGTCCTACATGTACTCAATTATTATTGTTTTCCCAATTAGAATAAATGCTTACTGAAAGCAGGGTCATTTTTCTCACTTCTACTACTGCTAGCATAGAACCTGGCATATGGTGAATATTTATAAAATTATCAATGATTTCTTCCTTGTTTTTAAGATTTTTATTCTGAATTTTACAAACACCCCAAAAGGGAACATTTCCACTTATAAATTAAAATAGGAAAAGATTATATATGGCATATGAAACTGTAAGTCGCTATTGTATACTCTGAAAAAAAAAGTGTTATATACTCAGTGTTGATAGGGGAGGAGAGGCGTTATTTTCAAAAGTATCCTGTTTGTCTTTATTGTTCCCTGAAATTCGTATTTTCATATTTTAAAACATGCTTAAGTGATTTTTTTTGGGGGGGGAGTAATATTCATCCCCACCAAATTTATAAAAGCCAAACTAATCACTTATGTTCAATAAGTAAGCACTGCCACAAGCTTTAAAGGCAGACGAACAAATCTACCCATTTGCCGTATCCAGAAGGGCACACCACATTTGACACCCTGGGTCAGACTTCTGTTGGGGGTGGGTAACATGTGTCACACATGGTCACCAGAAGCATGGATAGTCACCATGATAATCAGAATTCTAAAGTCCTTTCCAAGCTGATTTTCTGTACAATGAATGACATTCCTATGTACAATGGCTTCCTGGTTGTGTTCATCTCACTGTGCACCAGTTCATGAAAGTCCTCCCAAATTTCTTTTGTCTTTTTTGTGAGTTTAACCCTCACTGCTGTCATTTCCTTTGATGAGATTTTCTCTTCTTTCTCTGACTTCTCTATGACCCACAGATTTTTTTTAGGATTAAGTTATTCAGTTTGCAACTTTTAATCCTTTTTTTCAAAGGCCATTATTTTGATTTTCTGTGCCTGTGAAGTTTTTATGTATACTAAGTTAATTTCTGTACATGTGACAAGTACTGCTGAAAAATGTTTACCCCTTTCTCGGCCTAAGACATCTAAGTTTTCTGTGATTTGATTCAGGGCCTTGAGCTAGGCTGACCCTGGGAAACGACTTCTTTTTAAAGGCACTTATAAACCATTCCTTTAACAGACTAGACCCTGGAATGTCGTCAGCAATACAGACCTAGTTCACTGGACATTTTGCAGACTCTACCTTGATCCTTTTCTGAAATGTGTGTTCCTTTCTTTTCTCTAGTTCTTACCATAGTTCTCTTGTTCTATATATTATTTTTTGAAGAAAATCCAGTGACTCAAAAGTCACATCAACCAGTTTCTTCAAAACACTAAGCAATACTTCCAAAAATGGGTTTATGGGGGTGGAATTCTGGAAGGAAGTACTATCTCTCAGGGTTTATGCCAGAGAAAGTCAAGAAAATTCCAGGCATGATGTGACACAAACTCAAGATTGTGGAAAGCAGATTTTAAAGGCTTCAGGAGAAAGATGAGTAGGAAACCACAGACTAAAAAATACTCTGAGAAGTCAGCCCTGGAAGCAGAGGAGATGCTCAAGAACAAAGGGTATTCTTGACTATGACACCAAATCTGGGGAAGGGAAAGAGAATAACGTTGGCCATTTCTCCACTGTTCAGCTACTGGCAGAGCACAAGTTGATATTCAGAAAGAGCATCAGGGCCCACTATCCCTCTGATGTCTCATGATATAGCTCTTTGACAAACACAGCTCCTGCTTTCTCCATGTATTTTGGAACTGATTCACATGAGGTTGCATCCATCTCTACCCTGCTGCCTTTTCTATTTATTGTTTCTTCTCAACCAGGTCCACACCTTCACAAAAGCAAATTCCAGTGCTCCATCCCAATCCATCAAGCCTCAGTAACACCCAACAAATCAGTCTCTTTCCATTAGGCCCTGTCGTTCACTGGCCACCTGAGTGCACAGAACTTCCAACCTGGAACAGCCCTAAGTAGCCTTCTCATGGAACCTATCCTGGACTAGAACGCACCTAACAATACCCCGATATTTGCTCCAAGTCTCTTCTTCCACGTAGGCCTCCCCCTCCCCCAAAGATGCCAACAGAACTGCCGTCTCCCGCTCCACATTCCAGGCAGTGTGGCTCAGGAGATCTCTCAGAAAATTTGGCTTCCGGTACCTAGACTGGCACTGTGCCTACCATGCAACCACGTAGGATATTCGAGTTTACAGACTGACTCTGTAGGAGATAGGACATGGGCAATGTGACCCCAACCCAGACTCTCCCTTCTAGGACTTTGCCCAGTCCTATGCTAGCTTTCATCTCTCCAGTACTGCCTTCCTTCCATTCTGCTCGCTGAGGAGACCGTTGAGGTGATGCTCCTGAGTTGGGCCACTCAATAGATACTTTTTTAAAAAGTCGTGTTCCCCCCCAGCTTTAGGAGGCAATAGCTCCCCTTATTACGGCATCTTCTGAGTCCCTGTCACAATACAGGCCTAAGACTGGTGCTGGAGGGAAAATGATCTTGAGATTCAGTGGTAAGTGTATAAAAACAGGTACCGGCCAAGTGGTTCACAAATATTATCTCATTTGACCCTTGTAACAAGTCTGCGAGGTGTCATTACTTGCTCCTTATTCACAGTTGAGAAGACAAAGCCAAAATGACACAGCTAAGTGTGAGTTCAGGTCTGTCACACTATCCACTGTGCTACCCAAACAGGATGATACCCTCCCCTGACTGCACATTTGAGTGACATGGCACAGCTCCGGCCTCCTGGAACACCCAACGTGAAGGCAAGCACTCTCCTTTTTCTAGCTGACAGGGTTTTACAGTTTATCCTCTCCTAGTAACAAAACTAATACTTCTGGTAGACATCCTGGAAGATGAAAATGACCACTCATAAATTATTCAAGAAGTCAATTTATTCATCAAATTGGCACTCCATCCTAGAGGGCCTATGAGGACAGAGGAACATCACGTCGTCGGGACAGGTTCTATTTTGGATCAGGTTCCGGTCAGATAGTCATCTGTGACAATGTTGTCAAGCTAAAGTAGTGCCTAACTGGTCACATGACAATCACAGTAAAACCTCCTCTATGGAGATTCTCTCGGCTGAATGAAGGCCAGCTCTTCATCTCGAGCCTTAAAAGTGCTATACCACTTCCCCCAATAAAAAATGCGATCATTTGGCAGATTGGCTAAAATATCTATTTCGAGAAAAGGATGCTGGGTGACAAATATTCTGTTCAAACCCCCCTGATAGAGGGGAGTTGGGCTAGGTTTGCTAAGCTGGCAAGTAGTCCTCAGGCACATATAAGTGGAAGTACTACTTGAAGGCCTCGAGTAAGGATTAAGGTTCGGATGTGGACACGCTCATAGTATTAGTATATAGAAGAGGTAAGCCCATGGGCAATTATTAAAACTGTTGCTCCTATAAAACTAAGGGGGGGATTGTAACAATCACTAAACCTATGTGGCTTACAGAGGAGTAAGCAATGAGAGACTTTAGATCTGTTTGACGTAGGCAAATAGAGTTTGTTGTAATTATTCCTCATAGGGAAAGAATCATGAACGGGTAGCACAGGTTTGTTGTTACTGGTTCTGTAAAGGCTGTGATTCGTATAATACCATAGCCTCCTAGTTTGAGTATTATTCCTGTTTTGAAAGAATGGAAACTATGTTGGGAAACATATTCTCTTGGCCTGTCCCATAGTTGCCCCCCCCCCCCAGCCTCATTTCATATCCCTTTAGAGGTAGAAAGGATCTTCCATTCATTTTACAGATGAGGTGAAACCACCAAGGTAAAGCTGGCAGCTTAACTTCGAAGATCGATTGGAGACTGGAAACCTGAGTGCAAATCCTGTGGCAGTCCCTCACTAGTATGTGACTCTAGGCAAGTCACTGAACTCATGGATAATAAATAAGGGCACCTGTCTGGCAGCTGTTCTCAGAACCACATAATTGAGGTAAAACACTTTGCAAACCATAAGGTGTTCTACCAGTTATTGACATTATTACAGAGTTTGGAAGAAGCAGAACTGATCTTATGCACAGTTTAGTGTTACCCGGCTCCCATTTCTGTGCTCTGACCAAAGATTTCCAGGATGGCCTAGCAGAGTTTGCACTAAATAGAAACCGCTAAATTCTAACCCCAAATTATCCCCTTTCGGTGCCCTCCTAACCATCCATTAAAGATGTCACTTCCTGTTTGAGCTCCTGCTCAATTGTATGTTCTAGGGTTTCATATGAGTTGAAGACAAGAACCATCTTTTTCAGCAGATGGGAAGGAGAGAGGGGGTTTGCAAAAGTTTATTTCCCCCTCCCAATCTAGCCTCAGGATTTCATCTCCACTCAAAACTCTAAGCAGGCTTTCTTTCATTCCCAGCTGCAAACTCTAGCAATTCACTCACACGTTGAAGTGTTGTAGAGGGGTCTGAGGCACTGAAGTTGTGTCTGGTCCCACGGCCAGGCCCCTAGAGACCAGCCCTCTGGGGTCCCACAAAAGACTTCTGGGGATCTGGGAACACGTGGGGAAAATGTTTTTTTCACTCTAACTGATTGCAATGCTATGTGTTTTACTTTTTACTTCCAGAGAAGGGGGGTGACCATGTGCCCAAAGTATCCTGATATAAGGAAGGTGACGAGTCCCTGGACTCTGCCAAGCCACTAGCTACACCTTCCGTGAAGAGCATGTCCTTTCTCTCCCATGTTCCATTCCTTATACTTTATATAGAAAGGACGTCCTCTCCTTCCAACAACAAAGTCTTCCTTACATTTGGTTCCAGGAAAGTGTCATGTTGTTGACAATTGCAGTTTTCCCTTTTGCTTTAGTTTTCAAGGTAATGGGCAGATCCAGGCTCAGCCAAGAGCATTCATGGGACTTCTGAAAGCTCCTGGCTGCCCTTCTGAAAGGCCACCGGTCTCTCTCACTGTGGGAGTTTTCACTGTGGCAGCTACCTCCCAGCCAGCTAGAAACAGCAAGTTTAGAACTAAAGTGACAAGCAATAAGCCCAAATGGATTAAGGTAAGTTTGGTTGAGTAGTGATCTTCAGAGAAGTGTGGCTTTGGAGAAGGAAGAAGATGAGAATGAGAGGACGGAAAGGGGAGAGGAGGAAGAGGGGGAAAGGTAGAGGAGAAGATGGGGGAAGGGGAAGGAGCAGAGGAGAATCCTGGAGGGGAGCTCAGGCCTTTCTTGAGATGGGTGGTATTAACTCATTTGAAGGACTTTTCTTGTGAAATGTTTTACTGGATTATGCTACTAGATTCTCTGGGGAAGACGCCCACCGCCATGTTCTGTGAAGAACTTTTCTAATGCAAACCTGGATTCTAATAAACCTGAATCTCGGGGGTTGGGAGAAGGGCAGAGGGGGTTCACGGCCTCTATGGCGGAAAGCTGACTGGCTGAGGGCCCCACTGGCATCAGCCATCTGAGATGGGCACAGAAGGACTGACACAGGGTCAGAAGCAGATGCAAAGCTCTGGCTGCATGATGTGGAGGCTGGGGCTTGCTTCTCAGCCTCTAGAAAAGGGTCTTTAACTCGATGGTAATAGCCAGAGGAAGCAACACCAGCAAGAGCGTGTCTAATAGGGATATAATCCTGTAAGTAAAAATGGTAGCCAGCAGTTCTCTAACAAACATTTCATCTACAACCTTGGGAAGTAGACACTATTATTATCCCCATTTCAATGATGAGGAAACTGAGGCAGGAAGGGGGTAGGCACACCTGCCTAGGGTCACGCTGCTAGAAAGTGGCTGAGGCTTCCTGAACCCAGGGCCAGCTTGATACCCGGTGTGAGGTAAATATATCTCTAAATGACATCTGACCTACAGGCAGGAAGATCTGAGTTCAAATCCCATCTCAGACAATGCTGTAACTGACTGGGCAAATCATTCAGCTTCTCAACCTCAGTTGCCCCATCTGTGAAATAGGGAGATAATAGCACCTGCTTTAGAAGGTTGTCGTAAGGCTCAAAAGAGAGAGCATCTGTATTACAGCACTTTATAAATGACAGCTGAGACCTGGGGGGGGGGGGGGAGAGGGAATTTTTCTGTATAGATGAACTCCCCGGCAGAAGGGATAGTGACAATGTGTAATATTTCCTATTTATATTTTTAAAACCTTGTGGAGAAAAATCAAATCCTCCAGAAAGGAGGTTTCCTTCCCAGGCTCCAAGATCTAATAATCTAGTCGAGTTCAGTGTTGTAGAACCCAAAGTGCTTTCTGAAAGAATAGGTGTCTGGAAGAAGGTGCCTTAGACCTGAAGCCCAAGGGGAAACTGAGTAAGGCAGACTTGGAAGAGTCAAGGAGAGAAGGATTCTGGGAAATGGGACAAGGGGGCAGGCCTGGGCAGCCACACTCAGATCCTATTATTAAGCTTATCAGAAGAGGGCTCTGACCTGAGGTAACATCCAGGCCAAAAAGGAGCCGAATTACAACCCGACACGTTCCGCAGACTTTCTTGGCAATTGGAGCTAGCTTGGCATTGGAGAGCAAAGCTACATTCTCTTGAATGGTATCCACTGGAACGACCCTCCCTCCCCCCATATGTTCTCTTGGCAGTGTGGGCTATTAAGACTCTCAGAGGACCTAAAGCCCTTGAGAAAGGCTGGGGCAGGGGCAGGATCCAGGTCGGAGAGCACACGTGATGGAAGCGGGATGGGGGAAGGGGCCACAGAGATGAGGCCTAAGCAAGAGCAGGGTCTGGGGAGCCTCGGCCCGGTTCTCTGAGGCAGTTCTGCAGCCCCAGCTAAATCCTGGGCTAGGATTGGATTGATTCCTCACAGAGACCAGATGCCCCCCGACTTCCCCAAGCCGGCCTGCTATGAACCTCAACATTCTTGCTTCCTCTTTTATTACAAAGAGATCAGCCTTTCTGGAGGATTTATCCCCTATAAGGCAAAAAAAAAAAAAAAGAGAAAAAAAAAAAAGTAAATAAAATTGAGCATTACACATGGCCACCCCCCTTCCCCCAGAGACCTGGGAGAGCAGGAAAACTCCCTCCGCCCACACAGATCTCCACTCCTGGGAATGGCCTGGGGCGCTGGGAGAGACGGTCCTCCCCACAAACCAGAGTGAGTCACGAGGCTGGGCCGGAGCTGGGCTTCGGCCCCCTGGCCAAGGCAACCTTCAATTACCCACAACTTTCTAAACCCAGACAGCTGGGAAGCTGCACAATTAGATGGGGCTCCCGGTGGCAGAATCCTATAGAGCTTCCCCCCTCCCAAGGCACCCTAAGCTCTCACTGGGCCTCCCGGACAACTCCCTAGCTACTGCACTAAGGGCCCTCCCAGGGCTTCTCCGGCTCACTGCCAGCTGGAGCACCTCCCCAGGGGCCAAGGTCTTCTCCCTGAGGCGGCCCCACCAGCACAAGCCATCCGTTTTTTGTCCATCACACATTCAGGTACACCGCCCCAGAAGACCTCTCTGGTGCTTGCCAATGATGACGCCTCCAAATTCACTAAGTCTAAGTGAAATTTAGCGTTTCCTTCAGTGATGAAATTAAAAAAGAATCGAGTCCCCAGGCTTCACCGGCCTGTCCCAGGGGGTCCCTGCTGCGAAAAGGACCCCAGCACCGGTCCCGACACCCTCCCCCCATCGTCCTCCCGGGCAAGCCTCCAGGCGTCCTGAACCAGCCTGTCCAATGGCTACGGCCCCAGAGGCCAGGGAGAGCTCGGCTCTGGGCAGCCCCAGAGGCCAGGTGTTTGTTTTATTTGAACTCAAATGTGCCCCTTGGTTACCTCGGTCTGCCTGCCCTCCAGGCACCCGAGCTCCTTTGAAAAAGCCCCCCCCCCCCCCCAAGGGGACCCTTTACTCCTGCAAAGGCAAAAACTGCCCTGGATTCTGCCCCTGCAGCGCTTAGCCAAGAAGTCCATTCTTCCGGGAAGCCCCTCCGGCCGAGCCCCACTCAGGGCTGACAAACTTCCCCTCCAGCCTCCCCTCAGCTGGCTTCAGTTCCCCAGCCTCCTTAGGCTCTCAAGTCCTGTCAAGTCCACCCCTTAGTAGCATCCGATCTATCTACAACATCCCACAGAGCACCTGGGAAACCACAGGCGCCTAATTACTGCAGGGCCACCCTGAGGATGAGGCCATCCTCCCGTCACGGCTCCTCCCGCCTCTCCTTCCTCCCAGAGCTCCCCTCTCACTCCCTGGCCCTGGGTCACATTCATCCTTTTGGGGGGATCTGAAGGACCGTCACCCGCAGGAGGGTGTTCCCTGTGAAAAACTAGGGACAAGCTCCGGGGCCCTGAATACAGCGAGCTCGGTGCCTTTCCTAACCACGAAGCAGAGCCAGCCATGGCTGCCCGGCGTCCCGCCCGCTCCTGCTCCCTTCCAGTCCCGAGCCGGGCTCCGGGTTCTGCCCCAGGAGGTTCGGGAGCCACAGGCCCGGTGAGGAGGGGGCGGGGCTGCGCTTCACACCGGGTCTCAGCTGCCTGACCTCTCTGGGCCTCAGGTGGAAAACAGGGCCCACAAGGGTCTGTAAGACTCCCAGCATCCTCCGCTCTCCCCGGGGGCCGGCCGCAGCTCTCCCTCTCACAGGGGTCCTGGGGTCCCTAAATCTCCCAGCATCCTCCGCTCTCTCTGGGGGGCGGCCCTAGCCCCTCACCCTCACAGGGGTCCTGGGGTCCCTAAATCTCCCGGCATCCTCCGCTCTCCCAGGGGGCCGGCCGCAGCTCTCCCTCTCACAGGGGTCCTGGGGTCCCTAAATCTCCCGGCATCCTCCGCTCTCCCCCAGCTGCTCCCTCTCACAGCGCCGGGGATGGCCAGGCCCATGCTCAGGCCTGGGAGACTAGAGGCCTCCTTACAGGAGACGACGATCCCGGGACCTGGGGGACCCCAGCCCTGGCCTCCGGGGCACTTTCTAGGGTCCCGCTGTCGGGGACGGCGAGGTCCGTGGTGGGGGCGGTGGGACACACGGAAACCAGGGCAGCGCCCCCTCTGCAGCTCCCCTCCCCGGCGGGGCGCCGGCCCAGTTTCATCTCCGGGGGCTCCCCGGGGCGGGGCCCCCGGCCTGGCTGCCCCTCCTCCTCCAGGCCTGGGGGGAGTAAACATTCCTCACCGAGGTCCCCACAGGCTCCAAGCGCGCCGCACCCGCGGATGGAGGACGAGACCGAGGGTCCTAGGAAGCTGGGCGCCCGGCCCCGAGGGGAGGGGCAGGGCGGCGGCCAGAAGCTGGGTTCGAATCCTCCTGGGCCACTGACCAGCATCCACGGCCTCAGTTTCCCCCATGGAAACACGAGACGCGGGGCTTTTCGGGTCAGGAACAAAACGGCCGCGGGCGCTTCCGAAGCGCTTCCCGCCGCCCCTCCCGGGCCGCTGCGGACCTCAGTTTCCCCGCCCAGGGGCAGCGCGGGGGCCTGGACTCGGCTCCGAGGCGGGCGCGCGCCCCGGGCCCCAGGATGGCTCCGTCGGGAACCCCGGCGGCCTGGCCCGCGCACACCGCCCCGGGCAGCTCGGACTCACCTCCGCCCCTCCCGGGGGTCGGCAGCCCCTCCTCAGGCCTGGGTGCAGCGAGCGAGCTCCGGCGCTTCGACCAGGGCGTCCGAGACCCAAGCACCGCGAGAGCCGGAGCGAGAACGAGCGCGAGCGGCGGAGCCCCGCCCCCAAACACAATCCGCCAATGAGAGAGGGAGAGAGGGCTACCGCGGTCCCTCCCCCTCCCCCCGCGCGAGGCGTCCCTCCCCGCTCGCCCCGCCCCTCTCCCTCCAGCTCCAGCCCGGGGCCCCGCCTGCGAGCCACCCTCCTCCCTCCCTGCCGGCGCTGGGGGAGCCCGGACCTCGGTCCCCGGTCGCGCGGTTTCCGAGGCTTTCTTTGTGCCCCCCCCCCCCCCCGGCTGCGAGCCCCGGAGGGGGGGTGGAGAGGGGGCCCTGGGCCTTTCTGGTACCCCGGACTCCTCCCCTTTCTCGCCCCCTTGTCCAGCAGGCGGAGGCCGACCTTGACTGAGTGGAGCGCGGGGAGGGGGGGGAGAGGGAGAGCCCTGGAGCCGTGGGGCGCTCGCTGCGGGCGGGGAAGGCCGGAGCTGGCCGGGCGGAGGGGGTTTCCACGCTCCCGCTTCTTCCTCCTGGGCGGGGGGAGTTTCCAGGCGGAAGAATCCCCCTCCCCCCATTCTAGGGAGTTTCCGCCCTGGGAGTTCCCCGAGGTGAAGGAGGGAGTTCCCACACTGGGATTTCCCCACCCAGATGGAATAACTTCCGGGAGGAGCCGGAGAGGACCCGAGTCCCGCTCTCCCGCTGCCGCCGGCCCGGCTTCCGAGGGCGAGCCCCCTCAGGCCCGGGAGCAGAAAGCTGGGGCCCTGCAGGGGGGGCCTGGCCTGGGCCCCGCGGAGCTGCACGAGCTGCGCGGGTCACTGGCCGCTCCCGGGGGCGGGCTGCGGCCGCTGGAGCCCGGGGAGGGGGGGGGCACCAAGGCGGGGCTGCCTACGCCTTCGTCGGGTCACCACAAGGGGGGGTCACTTCCCGAAGGGCACAAGCCCCTGCTCCCGGGGAGCTCGTGCATTTTTACCTCGCACCCATTCCGTGGATCTGGTTAAACTTATTTGCCTGAGCCAGAGCTGAAGCGCATCCGGGGCTTCAGAGATGCCCAAGTCCGTGGGCATCACGAGTCCTTATGGCATGGGCACCACGAGCGCCCCTGTGGGGTGGGCCTCACGAGGGCCCTCAGGGGGTGGGCATTACAAGCACCCTGTAAGGGAGTATCACAAGCCCCCTAGGAGGTGGGCATCACGGGTGCCCTTATGGCAAGGGCACCACGAGCACCCTGTGGGGTGGGCAGTATAAGTCAGCCAGATGCCCTGTGGACACTGGGCACCCACTGACCTCCTGCCATCTTTTCCTTCCCTTTTTTGCTGAGAGATCTGGCAGCCTCTGGTTTGGATTGAGGCGTAGGGCGGGGCTGGGTGGGCACTTTGAGGCTTTTTCCGCCTAGGACATCTCGGGTGGGTGGGGCAGCTCTCCCCCCAAAGCTTGGGCTCCTTACTGGAGGCTTCTGGGTGAGAAATGGGCAGAGCCCTGAATCAGGAGTCTGAAAGAACTGAATTCAAACTTGCCTCAGGTCTGTGGACTTGGGAAAGCCACTTGACTTCCCTTTGACTCAGTTTCCTCACCTGTAAAAGTGAGGTAATAATAAAAAGGAGACAATTATCACCTAGTACACAACCTTGTATGAGCCCGACTGGCTCTACAGTGTTTGAATTGTTTCTTTTGTCTGTTCCCAATATTTTCTCCTTGACTGTGAGTTCTGAATGTGGCTCTATTTGCCTGGGTTGTATAAGATTTCTCTGGCGTCCCTTTCAGGAGGTGCGCCTGGAACCCTTTCTGGACTTAAGAGATCAAGATAATTTATTGAAATATATCCAGGCCTTTTTTTTTTTTTTTGAACATAATTTTCAGGCAGTTCAGTAATTTTTAAATTATCTCTCCTTGATCTATTTACAGGATAGTTTTTTGGGGTTTTTTTTGACAATTCACATTTTTTATTTTTTGTTCATTCTTTTGGTTTTGTCTTATTGCTGCCTATTGTCTCATGCAATCAATCATTAGCTTCCACTCACCCAATTCCAATTTTTAGAAATTGTCTTCATTGACCTTTTGTACCTCTCTTCCCATTTGACGACTACTGCTTTTCAAGGAAATTTTTTAGTGGATTTTTGTGCTGCTTTTCTCACGACTCCAATTCTGTTTTTTAAGGTATCATTTTCTCCAGTTTTTTTTTTTCACCTAGTGCTCATTTTTCTAAACCAAAAAGTTAATTTTTTAAAAATAATTTTATTTCATTACACCGATTGCTTTTCCCAATTCTTCCTCTACCACTTATCTCTTTAACTCTTCTAGGAATTCTTGTTGGGACCTGTGTCCAACTGGTATCTCTCTTTGAAGCTTTGGTTGTAGCTGTTTTTATGCTATTGTTGTCTTCTGAGTTTGTGTCTCAGTCTTCTCTGTTACTGTGGTAGCTTTTAATGGCGGTTATTATTTTATTGTCTTCTGAGTTTGTGTCTCAGTCTTCTCTGTTACTGTGGTAGCTTTTAATGGCGAAGTTATTATTTTTATTATTTCCTCCCAGTCTGAGCCATCAATCCACCCACCTGTCTATTAGTTACCAGTGGTCCTCACACTTTTTAAATAGGGGCCAGTTCCCTGTCCCTCAGACTGTGGGAGGGCCGGACTACAGTAAAAACAAAACCTCACACTCTGTCTCCGCCCCTCAGCCCATTTGCCATAACCCAGAGGGCCACATAAATGTCCTCAGCCCGAAGCATCTGGCCCCTGGGCTGTAGTTTGAGAACCCCTGAGTTAGACAGTTGGCACTTGTGAAGCACTTACTATGTATCAGACGTGGCAGTGCTGGACTCTGGGTCCAAGGCAATCTCTGAGCCAGTTTTTGGGGAGCTCAAGTGTCTTGTTACTACAGTACTGCTACAATACCCAGCTCTCTCAAGCTAGAAGAGAGCTTGGGGCAGCTGGTACCTTATTTTAGCTCCTCCTTGTGACTCTGACTAGACCATCCTGAGCCTCAGTTTCCTCCTTTGTAAAAGGCAGTCTTTATGACCCCTCAGGAGAATGAATCCCACTGCCTTTATTTCAGGGCTTTGCCTTTTCCCTCCTTTTGTTAACCAGCTTTCATCCCTTAAACTCCAGCCAAGCCCCTGAGCTCCTTCCGCCTTCCTGGGCCCTGGGCTGGACTGGCAGGGCAGGTTCAGAGAACTGACTTGTCTGGTTCTTCTTATGCCTAAGGCCTTTCCAGCTCAGTGGCCTCTTCTTCCCTTTCCCTCTCCCTCCCTTCTCCTTCAGACAGCCCATAGGCATTTTCTCTGTTTTCTTTATAAGGGAAAATAAAAAATAATGCACTGAGTCCCCCAGAGGACCACCAGGGGACACCACAGAGCACCAGGTCAGGAGTCAGGAAGGCTGGATCTTTCTGAGTTCAAATCCAACCTCAGACCAACTGGACCTGTCACTTAATCTTGCTTGTCTCAGTTTCCTGTAAAATGACCTAGAGAAGGAAATGGCAAACCACTCCTGGATCTATGCCAAGAAAATCCTAAATGGGATCACAAGCAGCCAGACTTGATTGAAAATGACTGAATACCACCAATAAAGGCTCTCACATCAACCTAAAGTCTTTCCAACTGCTTGTAAAAGACACCTGTCTAGCCACAGGTACTAGGCTATTAGAAGTCTCCCCTACTGCCCTTGGCTATATCCCAACACATGCCAGTTAGCTCCTGGACAGAGGCCTGGAGAGACATCCCCTCCCTCGTTTGCATCCAGCCAGTTCAGGAATGTTCCCTAGGAGTCCCATGTTAAAAGGATGGATTTGGATCATGGGTAGATAAAGCTCTCTGGGAGTCAAACTCCCCAGGGAGTCATGGGAACTGAGTTAAGGAGGAGGCTTGCTATTCATAACTGGAAACAGGACATCCCAGATTAAAAATATATATACTCTTTTGTTGTTAGCACAGCTTAGAATGGAGATACGGTTTGGTCTGAATCTTTTTTTTTTTTTTTGGGGGGGGGGGGGAGAAGGGAGGCCTGAGGAACAAGCTTGCAAGAGCATCACGAGGAAGAGCCTGTGAGTGGCTGAGAGCTAGTGAGCTTCCTCAGGAGCAGGTCATGCCCCATTAGCCACGCTTGTCCCCATAGATGCCAGCTTCTCTCTGGACCTGGCTTTTGGAGACCACGAGATTCCCATCCCCAGTCCCTCTCCTTTGGGATTCCTTTGGGACTCCATGACTTTGTGTCCAAGAAAAGCCTGCAGAAGCTGCCATATGTGCTGACTGCTAATCTGTCACCATCTTCACTCTAGGAATAATGGTGAGTCTCGTATTTTAGGATTAAGCTTCTACATGATTATTGCCATTTAATAAGCAAATAAACAGGAATTTCTAACCTTAGAATTTTGAGATTCACATGTTGAACTAAGACTTTGACTATGAGCATGTGTTTGATTATTCCCATTAAATTTCTCTCTGGAATCAAATTGTTTCTCCATTTTGTGGGGTTCTGCTTCCAGGAGCTTGAATGGTCGATGCCTAGAAGATCCTGGGGGAATTTGCCTCCACCAGATTGGGATTGGGAGTAGTCGAACCTGATTCTGCCCAGTTTCCTGGTAGTTTGGGTTCAATGTTAGAATGAAATGAGATCCTCCTAGAAGAGTTGGCACCTCACCAACAGAGGTTTACTTAGCATAGCAGGAAAAAGAGGAGGAGAGCAGATCTGAGGGAATACAGCATGATTCAGCCCAGGGCAGCTTCCTTCTGCTGAGGTTGCTAATGGATTAGACCTTAGATGTGAACCTGAGGGAGGGGTTGGAGCCTCAGGCAACCCTGTCAAGAGCCAGAGTTGGTTCCTGTGCCACTCAATGCCACTTTTAAGCAAAAGTTCTTGCCTTAGTTGTATTAAGTGGGACCACACTGGGAGCTAGCCCAGACTCCATTACAAGGCTGAAGGAAATGGGACAACATGTGACTTTGAGTGGCCAAGAAAGTAGAGCCTTTCTCACTCTGGATTCTCACAGGCTTTTGAATTGTCCACTGGAGGCTGCTCACTTGTTGCCAAGGCCAGTTCCTTTGGGCTAGCCCGATCCAATATCTGTCTCAGCAGGTAGCTCCCTATTTCAGTACTCAGCTACTCTTGCAGCTACTTCCTTGTAGATCTCTGGACTCCTCCTGCCTCATCTTTCCCAGAATGTTTAGTATCTGGTTCTCTGCTTGGCTTCCCAGTACTCTTCCTGAAGCTAGACTGTTGTCCCCAACTCTCTGAGGGTCCCATACATGGTGTCAACAACCATCAGGTCTTCCATAAATCCATTTTACAGAGCATCTAATGCAGCCTTCCTCCATCCCCAATACTGTCAATCATTTTTGATCTCCCTGACAGAGGGCATTCATTATGCATCCTTTGCTCAAATACTTGTAGCGACAGGGAGCTCATTACCCTTCCATCTTTGACCACTTTAAAAGTTCTTTGTGAGAGTGAGGCAAATTCTACCTCCCTGCAATCTTTACCCCTTGTACTTCATTCTTCTTTCTGGGGACAGATAGAATCCTTTTCATCCCTCTTAGCCACGATTCTCTTTCATGTATCAGGCTCTCATTCCTCCTAAGCCTTCTCTCTTCAGATACCCAGAGCACATTGTAATATGGTATCATGGCATAAGGTCAGAAAGGGGATAGAAGGTCTGGTTTTGGGGAACTCTTAATGGCCTTGTCATAACAGCATTATCGCCCTAGAGCCCTCTTGCTTCACTTGAAGACTTCCATGAGGATGAGGGCAGAGATCCAGACTCCAAGGAGCTAGAGAGAGCCCAAAGGGGTCTCACAAGACATTTTGTAATCGAGTGAATGAGTCCTAGAAGAAGTATGGACTTCACCCAGATCACAGATGTAATAAGTAGAAAACAGAATTCAAATTGAAGCTTCTTTGACCCCAAATAATAATAACAAGCATTTATCTTTAGAATTGCTATCATTTATATTTTTACAGCATTTTAGGGTTTCTAAAGTTTTTTGGTTTTGTTTTTGTTTTTTTACAAATATATTATCTCATTTGGTTCTCACAACAACACTGGGAGGTATGCTATCATTAGCCTCATTTTACAAATGAGAAATTGAGGCAGGCAGATGTTAGTTAAGTGACTTGCTCAAAGTCACACAGCTAGTAAGTATCTGGATTTCAACTCTGGTTTTCCTGCCTCCAGGCCCAGGAGCTCTATCCACTACAACACTACCTAGATCATACTTGTTCTCAAAGAGCTCATATTCTCATAGAGGAAGTAACACATTGTAATGGAAAAGTCCCATGGTCCTTAGGGAACATGTCAAAGCAGATGTTAGCCCTCCTCTCTGATGTCATTTTTTCAGAATGGGAATCTCCAGGGAGGACAATTCAGGGACAACTGTCCTCAAGTAGAATGGGCCATTCTCAAAAGTAGTGGATTCCTGCCTTATTGGAAGCAAAGGTTAAAGAGCCATTTGTCACATATCTTAGAAAGAAGGTTCTTGCCCAGTTTATGGGGGGGAGTAGAGGTAGACAGAATGTACGTACAAATTTGCAGTGCTTCTTATCTCTTAAATATGTTTCTGTGATTTCTCTCACCTGGAGACCTGGTAAATCTTGGTCACGGTGACCCAAGGAATTAGAAATCCCAAAGAGAGAGCTGTAGAAGAGTGAAGCCATCCAAGGGCCAAGAAGGGGAAAGAGACCCAGGTTATGGTGAGGCCTCAGGGTCAACTCATTTAGGGCCTCCAGAATTGAGGGGAAAATCTCCAGGGAGAGACCTGCATGGTGGATGGGACACAAAACTCCAGAGTCTGAAGAGTCCTTGGAGGGCCATTGCAGAGGGACCCATACATCCCTGAGATAGCTAGGAGCTGTTCTTGCTGCCCGAGGCAGCTTCAGACCCAGAGAACTCACAGTCACCCAAAGGCTACTGTGCTGGAAAGGATTCTGGGTTTGGAATTAGGACATTTGAATTGTGTGGTGTGCCTAGCTATGTGCCCCTAGCAAGTCAGCTCACTCTCCATGCCTCTCCCCGCCAATTCTGTGTATTCTCAGAGTTGGAGGAATCTGGAGTCAGAGTAGTTTCATTTAAATACTATCTCTACAGCTACGTACCTGGGTGACTGTGAGCAGTTTACTTAATTTTTCTGGGCCTCAGTTTCCTCATTTATAAAATGAGAGACTTAGGCTACATGGTCTCTGAGGTCCTCCCAATTCTGGATCTATGAATGACCCTCTGAATTGTAAAACGGTTAATACAACCTCCAAAATCTGTTATGGGACAGGTCAATTATCTGAGAACCTCCACAGCTGTGGATCATAATATCTGAAGGATTGTAAGGCAGCCTTTGCTGACACTGGTGTTGCAGATTGGGAATGAAATAAATTGGAGGCAGAGAGAAGAGGAGAGATCAGACAATGCAACAGTCAGAGAACAGCAAGGGCCTCTCAGTCTCCTTGTATCATCCTCTCACAAGAGGAGATCCATTTTGGATCTCCAGCAGCCATTGTCAGGTGGTTCCCATGTATTCCAACAGCTCTCCTGTTTCTATGTAGAAACAAGCAAATGCACAGTGAAATTGGAGGAGAATCTCAGGAAAAGCACTAGCTGGGGGTTGCAAGCACAGGCTTCTTTTTTTAATTTTTTTTTTTTACTTTTTTAATTAAAGCTTTTTATTTTTAAAATGTATACATGAATAAAGTTTCAACATTAACTCTTGCTAAACTTTGTGTTCCAATTCCCCCCTTCCCCCCACCCCTCCCCTAGACAGTAAGTAGTCTGATATATATTAAACATGGTAGAAATATATGTTAAATCCAATATATGAATACATATTTATACAATTATCTTGTTGCACAAGAAAAATCAAATAAAAAAATAAAAAAGAAATAAAAGGCAAGCAAACAAAAAAGAGTGAAAATGCTATGTTGTGAACCACACTCAGTTCCCACAGTCCTCTCTCTGGGTATAGATAGCTCTCTTCAACACAAGATCATTGGAACTAGTCTGAATCATCTCATTATTGAAGAGAGCCACATCTGTCAGAATTGATCATCATATAATCTTATTGTTGCCTTGTACAATGATCTCCTTGTTCTGCTCATTTCACTCAGCATCAGTCCATGTAAGTCTCTCCAGGCTTGTCTGAAATCATCCTGCTGATCATAATATTCCATTACATTCATATACCATAAAGTATTCAGCCATTCCCCAAATGATGGGCATCCATTCAGTTTCCAGTTTTTTGCCATTCCAAAAAGGACTGCCACAAACATTTTTGCACATGTGGGTCCCTTCCCTCTTTTAAAATCTCTTTGAAATATAAGTCCAGTAGAAACACTATTGTTTCAAAGGGTATGCACAGTTTGATAGCACTTTGGGCATAGTTCCAAATAAACACAGGCTTCATGCAGCAGGTGTTGCCATCACTGAAGAACAATGAGAGCAGAAGCATGGTGGAGCTTCTGATTATAGTTACTGCAATAAATAAGGCTAGTGGACTGCTTGAGCTCTGGAGTTTTGAATCACTGTAGGCTTAGAGCAATTAGATTGTCTATACTTAATCCCACAAATGTGGTGGGAGGAAGGGGATGTTTTTGTCTAGGAGCAACAAAAAGGGCAGGGAATGGGTGCAAAATTCTAGGTTAACTAGAATGGGTGGCCACTGACCTTATAATTTGGGTAAGGCATGGAAACCCAATATCCTCAAAGACAAACTAAATAACCAAATGAATGAATGAATAAACTAATGAGTGAGTGAATGACTGAGCAAATAATGATTGCTAACAATTTTTTAATTGTGTATATTTTATAGCAATTTAAAGTTTGCAAGATATTTTATATATATTATCTAATTCTATTCTCACAACAAATATAAGAAGAAAGTGTTGCTTTTTTCCCTAGGTAAGTGGCACAGGCACTTGCCAAGTCACTTCTCTGTTTCAGTTTCCTCATCAGGAAACTGGAAATAATATTACCATTTACTACCCAGGGTTGTTGCGAGGATAAAATGAGATGATGTTTGTAAAGCACTTTTGAAATCTTAAAGTACTTTTAAAATGCTATTATTGGGGGCAGCTAAGTGGTGCAGTGGATAGAGCACCAGCCCTGAATTCAGGAGGACCAGAGTTCAAATCTGCTCTCAGACACTTAACACTTCCTAGCTGTGTGACCCTGGGCAAGTCACTTAACTCCAGCCTCAGGAAAAATAAAATAAAATAAAATAAAATGCTATTATTGTTATCATTGTTGTTGTTTTATTATTACTTTTACAGAAGAGAAAATCAGCTCAAAAGGAAGAAACTTGCTCAGGGTCACATAGCCAGAGAGTGTCTGAGGCCAGATTTAAACACAGGTTTTCCTCACTCCAAGTTCACTCCATCCAGTAGGCCATAATACCATACTTTTGTTTGTTGAATTGAATTATTACCCAAGTGATTCCAGAAACATCATCATCGTTAGTGTCCAGAAATTTATTTTTATTGTTTTATTTTTTTCTTGTCATACATGTACATTAAAATTTTTTAAAATGCACATTTCTTTATGCATCATGTTGGGAGAGAACAATCAAAACAAAAGGGGAACATCACAAGAGGGGAAAAAAAAGCAACAACAAAAGTGAATATAGCATGCATTGATTTATAATCAATATCCATAGTTCTCTCTCTAGATGCAGATGGTGTTTTCTATCCAAAGTTTATTGTGATTGTCTTGGATCACTGAACTGCTGAGAAGAACCAAGTCTTTCATAATTGATCATCACACAATCTTTCTGTTACTGTGTCCAATGTATTCCTGGTTCTACATGTTTCGCTCAGTTTCAGTTCATGTAAATCTTTCCAAGCCCAGATGGCTACATTCTTGTATAGCTTTTCCCTGCCTCCCAGGAGACCCTAAGAAGGTGACCCAGAATCTTATTATGAGCTAGATTATGGAGGCAGTTTGGGATACTTAGTGCCCATTCTTCTCCTTTGGTCAGGGATATTCTCACAACTCCCTGCTCTCTCCCTTGGTCATTTTTATGGGGAGTCTCATTCACTAAGAGCTCCAAGTCCCATAGAACCTGTTCATTGATTCTCTAGGCCCTTGGTCATTTTTACTGGGAGTCTCCTTCATTCACTAGGAGCTCCAAGTCCCATACAACCTGTTCATCGATTCCATTGGCATGTTTTTTCCTGATTAGGCTTTCCCTTTGTGTTACTTCCTGGGATTCTCTGCTCAGGTCTGAGATTGTAGACTCTCTGGGCTGGGAGAAAGGAGAATTGTGAGGGTCCCTGGGAGATAGACTGGAGGTACCAAGTCTCCTGTGAACATAAGCTGGAGGAAGGCGTAGGGGTCTGATGACAGGCAGGAAATGAGAGTGGGGAAGGAGGGGGAAGCTATCCCCAAATCATATTTATAAAGTACCTACTATATTCTAGGAAAGAAAGGTTCCCTCCTCAGTGACCTTATGTCCTCCAGCATATCCCAAGCCTATCCTTACACAGTGTCTCTCTTGGGTAAGCATTCTGCCCTGATCCTCCATAAAATCCCTCTGAACTTGTACAATTCCCTGACCTCCCTGCAGCTTTTCCCCTCATTTCCAGGTACCAGCCTTCCTGAGGAAACACCTACAGGAGGTGGTCACATTCCTGAAGCCCAGTGCCAGTTTCGTGGCCCCAGGCCTAGTCAGACTGGTTCCTTTTGGCGGCAGTGTGTCTGGAGGCTGCTGCAATTAAGGCTGTAAATCTGGAGAGTGAGTGGGTGGGAAATCCAGGGAGAATAGAGTTGGGATCTTAGACCCATGGGCTTCTTTAGGGAAAGGTTCTCCTCAATTTAGGATGAGACCAGAGAAGCCATTGGGACTCTGCTTCATTGGGACACGATGTGACAGACTATAAGAATTAGAATACAGAATCACAGAATCTTTGAGATGGTGGAGAGGTAGATGAGCCCATTGGACAAGGAACTCATCAAATGGAAACCTGGGTTCTAGTCCGAGGTCTGCCACAAAACCTCTGTATAGCTTTGTACATCTTGGGTGAGAGCATCGCTATTTCCTTTAATGTTGAGTCTTGGGCCCTAGAAACTTGCAGGGGCAGAGTGCAAGTCAACCTTGGGGGATTAATTAAAAGAGATCTGCTTCCAGAATCTGACAGGCCAGGACAGTCCCATTGCAAGTTTGGTCCTTGATGGGGGCTCTGACTTCTCTCCAATGCTTATTTGTGCAGATATATCCCAGAGATCTCATCATCTGTCCTGTCCCTCCCCCTACTTCCCATGCCAGGACCCTGCCCCTCCAGCCTGGAGGACCCCATTGATTTAATTCAACTCAACCAGCTTACTATGTGCCTGGAACTGGGCAAGGTAGTAGGCATAGAAAGAAAAAAAAAAAAAAAAAAAAAAAAAAAAAAGGAAGTCATCCCTACTTGGAGTTTAAGTTCAATTGTTGGACCAAAAAAAACTAAATAACAAGCATTGCTCAAGTTTGTTCTACAGACACTATGCCTGTTAGTTACAAAGTAAAAAGGAAGCTGTCTCTCGACTTTTAGGAAGATACTCAAGTAAATACAAAATAAGCAATACAAAGTAATTTCTTTTTAAAAAATAAAGCCTTTTCTTTTCGAAACATGCATGGATACTTTTCCACATTTACCCTTGCAATTGTGTTGCAGTTGTTTTCCCTTCCTTTCTCCACCCCCTCTCTTAGATGGCAAGTAATCCAATATATGTTAAACATGCGCAATTCTTCTATACATATATCCACAATTATCATATTGCTCACGAAAAATCAGAAGGGGAAAAAATGAGAAAGAAAACAAAATACAAGCCGACAACAACAACAACAAAGGTGAAAATATTCTGTTGTGATCCACACTCAGTTTCTGCAGCCCTGTCTCTGGATGCCGATGACTCTTTCCATCACAAGACTATTGGAACTGGCCTGAATCACCTCACAGTACAAAGTAATCTCAGAAGGGAGAGAGACAGAGTTTAATGTCTCACTTCTGAAGTCATGATTGAGAAGGTTGTGGATGTGTCGCCTCCCACTCTGTGGCCAAGAGAGGAGCAAAATGGCAGCCTGCTCTTCTCAGAAACACATTGAGCAGATTGACTTTACTTAGTTATAAGGCAAACCTGCTATTGGGAGGTCAGAGTGTGGTTGGGGCTGTGAGGGGACAGTGAGACACATTGCTCTTCCCCCCATCTCTGAGACCATTGGTCAAACTGATGGCAATACCTAGAATTCTGAAAGCAACGAAGGACAGAGAAGGCCACAAATGGACAGATTGATTTTGTTACTTCCTGTAGAATATATACATATGTGTGGGGAGATAGAACATCCCCACACATCGATATCTTATAAAAGATATTTACATATATCCATTGTAAACTTGGTCCTTGGCTAGAACCCTGACTTAAAATACACACACTAGTATACGTATACGTACATACATACATACACAAACAATAGACATATCCACACATATCCATATGTGCATATATATTTATAATATGCACAATTTATAATATACCCACATATATACCCCACACAAAACAACACACATGCACAGATGCATATGTAGGCATTTACATGTATATGTAAACATATACATACATTAATCTATTTACACTTAGATATACGCACATACCCATGTATGCATAAATATACATATACATGTGTACAATCAAATGCACAATATAAAACCCAATGTATATGTACACACTCATTCAGCAAATGTACACGCATGCATACACATATGTATGTACTACAAACTTACATGCAAATACTCATACCTATATATACGTGTCTGTACACAGTATACAATATACATACATGCACACACACATATGTATTTATAAACACATTTACATATTTTAAAAGACTTTAAGATTTAAAGATTAAAATAAAGATCAGAAAAGTATTTGAGAGAATCTGTGTTTTATAATTAAAATATTATTCTTTTAGGTATCTTTTTTCTTTTCTTTTTTCCTAAGTTATTGATAGAACCTTCCTAGTTTAGGTTTGACTGACTTCCTAAAGACCAGGGAGGCTCAGGCTCTACATGGCTGAGGTTTCTGAGCCCAGTCCTAGCCCACTCACAGGACCTAACCACTAGACTGGCTGCTTCCCTGAACTGTCCTGTGAGCCAGGACTCCTTTAAGTCCCCAGTACTCTATCTTAGTCACAGCTGGCAAGATTCTTGCTAGAGCCCTCCTTAATAAGCTGATCCTACATCTGAAGAAGGTCATTTTTACCTGACAGTCAGTGTGGTTTAAGAAGGGGCCAAAGATTAGTTGATATGATGTTTACTGCCCAACTACTCTGGAAGAAATGCCACGAGTAGAACAGAGATCTGTATACAATATTTGTAGATCTGACTAAAACCTTTGATACTACTCATGAGAGCTTATGGAAAATTATGTCAAAATTTGGTAGCTTGGAGAAGTTCATCAGTATCGTATGACAATGTCATGATGGCGTGCTTGCCCATGTTCTGGATAATGGATGAAGCTCAAACTTCCCAGTCACCAATGGAGTGAAACAAGGTTGTGAGCTTGCACCCATGCCTTTTAGCATGATGTTTTCAACTATGTTGTCAGACACTTTCAATGACGACAAACATGGAATCAAAGTCAGCTACCGTACTGATGGTAAATTATTGAACTTGAAAAGGTTACAAGCAAAAACTAAAGGGAAAGGAGTTTGTTTTCAGATGATCGTGTACTCAGTGCAGCCTCTGAAGCAGAGATGCAACAAAATATGGATAGATTCTCTACTGCTTGTGCTAATTTTGACCTAACAACTAACACCAAGAAAACATAAGTCCTCCATCAGCCAGCACCACCTCATCCATATGTGGACCATCAGTGATAGCAAATGGAAACAATTAGAATACTGTGGATAAGTTTGCTTATTCTGGCCCAAAAGACAGGTTAAGCACCACAAAATTTGTCAAGATTGTAAAGCACAGGACCACCCTGCATGGCGTGCTGATATCAGCAAAGCCTCTATGAGCAAAGCAGAATTAGCCCAGAAGAAACATGAAATATGCAAAGTTAGAGAAGCACCTGAAATGTTCATAGGGACTATTTGTGTCTGACCTGTGTCAGAGCTTCCTGAGCTTATTAGTCTGATCAGCCACAGTCAGACACATTAACTCGATTCTAACATAGTGAGGCCATTTTGGTCCTCTTTGAGAATGAAGGACAGCAATCAATCAATGAATTTGGCTATAAAAATCTATGTTTTCTTTTTAAGCTTTTGTGATATTTTCTTTCTCTTTGCATTATGAATTGTCTTTTCCTTTGTGTCTCTGAATATTGTAAACTCTTTCCTTTGAAGGAATGGGGAAATTATATCACAGACTCACTGAAATACTCTTACCCCAACCTCTTCCTGCTGTCCCCACCTTTCTTCATTTTCATGAAAGTTTATGGACATTTATGGACGTTTCCATGAATATCAAGTGACTCTGGGACATGGAGAAATGCATGATGGGAGTATACCATGGGCTGGAGCAGAACCTTTGGAATTATGAGAAAGAGTATGAGTCCCTGGTTCCTGGGGGACCAGAGCCTAGCTGAGGTAGGTGAGCATAAGATTAGAAGTGGGGACAGCAGAAATGTAGTGTCTCTTATTCAGGGACAGAAGTCTCAACAAAGGTGGGGATGGCAATCTCAAATGGCTAAGAATAGGCTGCTGAGATGCCTTGATTTTTCTCTGGCTTCTCAGCTGTGAAATGGGTCATTATAAGGAGCTAATGAGATATCAACTGTAAAGTGCCTCGCATGTAGTAAGGAATACATAAATATTGCCTATTATTATTGGTCACAATAGACTTGCTGGGGAAGCTAAGTGACACCATATGCATTGAGTGCTAGACCTAGAGTCATGAAACCATCTGGCCTTAGACATCAGCTGTGTGATTGGGCAAGTCACTTAACTCTATGTGCTTTAGTTTCCTCCTCTGTAAAAGGATCTGGAGAAGGAAATGGCCAATCATTCCAGCATCTCTGCCCCCCCCCCCAAAAAAAAAAAAACTTCAACCGAGGTCATGAAGAGTCAGACATCACTGAAATCACTTAATAACAATAACAAACTTAATAAAAAGCAGGATACTTTTCTCAGAAGTAAAAGGCCTTAGCAAGAGTTGACTTCTTTGTTTCTTTCCTTTTGAAGCTGATTTGTAAAGAGTGGCAGTGACTCAGTAAAGAGTCACATTTCTACTAGCTAAGGGAGAAGTTGGGGAAAAATGATCATGACTACACTCCAAATAAGGACAAAGGAAATTCCATTTCCATCTTAAAAACCTGGAAACATAGACTCTGCCACCTGCTGGATAAAAGTTACAATCTTAGATAAAATTTTTGAAGGGGAGGGGGGGATTGTTTTTTCTTTGGAGAGCTCTAATAATATTTAAATTATTTTTTCCTGCTTCTTCTAAAATAGAATTTCCTGTATGATGTTTGCAGGCATTGAAAATAAATACTTGTACTACCAAAACTTTAATTTTGATTTTTTTTTTAATGAATCCTGAGTCTTTTGTGTTATTTTTTCTTTTTTTCTTTTTTTTTTTATTTTATTTGGAATTTTTTTTCACAGTATATATGCATGAGTAATTTTTTTAAAATAATATTATCCCTTGTATTCATTTTTTCAAACTATCCCCCCCTCCCTCCATTCCCTCCCCCCGATGACAGGCAATCCCATACATTTTACATGTGTTACAGTAAAACCTAGATACAATATATGTGTGTAAATACCATTTTCTTGTTGCACATTAAGTATTAGATTCCGAAGGTATAAGTAACCTGGGTAGATAGACAGTAATGCTATGTGTTATTTTTTCTTTACAACTTTGATTTTAAAGGTGACTACAATTCATTTTTGTTGTTGTTGTTGTTGTTTCTTTAGGGGCCAACTGTTTGTTGCATTTTAAAAAAAAATTTTATGATATTATGCTTTAAATGTATACATTTAAATATTTTTTAATAATTTTGACAAAATTCTTTTGAAAGTTACTTTTATTTTCCTGTTATGTTATTTTTTCTTTCCTTGAATTCTGTCTCAAATTCTGTTTCTATTTTTCATTTCTTATTTTGATTTTTCCCTTTTCCTGAGTACCTACAATCACACAATGCAAAGGATGGTCTCTTTATGGTGTATTTGCATAGGTCTGGCAATGTTTGCGTTAATTTGCATATCAATGGACACAGTGTCCCAAACTGCTCTTTTTCTGCCAGGGAATGTGGCAAGGGATGCAGCTGTTGTAGTTAAATAGCATCATCTTTTCAGGATACTTTTCACCTGTCAATTGACTTGGAACACAGCTGGCTTGTTAGGTCAGAAAGGACTTTAGGCATCTTTTGAGTTGAGAACCTCATTTTATAGGTGAGGAAGCTAAGACACAGAAATGTGTGACTTCTCCAAAGTCCCAGAAGCAGTCAGTGGCAGTGCTGGGATTCCAAGGAATATCTCCCTGAGTCCTGATACTTCCATCCTTTTCCCTATTTCATGATGCTTCTCAATCTGTGAGTTGCCCTTGGTCAGAGATCAATGGTGTGAAATGATGAGTGTGGTAGTTGACAAATACTTTCATGTCACCCTAGGGATACTGGCATTCATAAAAGATGATAGAACATGATATCATAGGATTCTTTAAGAACAAAAGAAATGAATATAATGGCCCATATTGGTACCCACTGAAGAGGCTTCATTAAGGGGGTGCTCTGTAAAGCTCCAGACTCAACTGACCACTTCAATACATTTAACAAATTCAAACATGGAACAGAACTTGGAAACTGATGTTTCTTTCTCAATAGGAGAAAGATATTTTAGAAATGCAGCAACCCATATGAGTGGAGGGGATGCTATAGCACCTTGGGCAAGCTTGACATTTTATTCGGGACTAATAAGGCAAGGATCGGTCACCAGAATCACAAACACACTTTTTGAGGCTGACTGATTTTTTTTTCCCCAAAGTGAGAGTTCTATCTGTACCTAGCCTGAGGCTTCTCCTTTGGAGAACTTCGGAAACTAGATTTACCTTAGGGGGAAAATGTACCTCACTCAATATATTAAGTTGGGGAAGAGCTAAGTGGGCAGAATAGAGGCAATGAATTAATGCTGTCCAAAGAGCGCTGGTCTTGGAGTCAAGCCCTGGCTTCAAATTTGACCCCAGACACTTACTATTTAAGTAATCCTATATGTATGTGTATATATATATATATATAGAGAGAGAGAGAGACAGCAGATAGATAGATAGATAGATAGATAGATAGATAGATAGATAGATAGATAGATAGATAGATGGATGGATGGATGGATGGATGGATGGATGGATGGATGGATGGATAGATAGATAGATAGATAGATAGATAGATAGATAGATAGATAGATAGATGGATGGATGGATGGATGGATGGATGGATGGATGGATGGATAGATAGATAGATAGATAGATAGATAGATAGATAGATAGATAGATAGATAGATAGATAGATAGACAGACATATATATGTATATATATAAATATAGATATTTATATATATAGATAGTGTAAGCAGGTAGATAGGTAAGTACATGGTAGCTAGCTAGGTAACACAGTGAATACAGCACCAGACCTGAAGTCAAGAGAACTCATCTTCCTGAGTTCAAATCTAGCCTCAGATACTTACTAGCAGGGTAGTTAAATTTATGAGTACAAGTAATTCCCCAATTGATAAATAGTCAAAGGATATGAACAGATGATTTTCAGATATAGAAATTAAAGCTATTTATAGTTATATGAAAAAATATTATAAATCACCATTTATTAGTGAAGTGAAAATTAAAACAACTTGGAGGTACCACTTCATACCTTTCATATTGGCTAAAGTAGCAGAAAAGGAAAATCATAACTGTTGGAAGAGATATGGGAAAACTGGAACATTAATTCATTTTTGGTAGAGTTGTGAATTTATCCAGCCATTCTGGAGAACAATTTGGAACTATGCCCAAAGGGCAAGGAAGCAGGCAGAAATATATCAGAAGAGTAAGGAGGAATAGGAATGGGGTATTTTATTTTTCAATTACATGTAAAGATAATTTTCTCTTTCTTTTTTTTTTTTTTTTTTTTTCTCTGAGGCTGGGATTAAGTGACTTTCCCAGAGTCACAAGCTAGGAAGTGTTAAGTGTCTGGGAGCAGATTTGAACTCAGGTCCTCCTGAATTCAAGGCTGGTGCTCTATCCACTGCACCACCTAGCTGCCCCTAAAGATAATTTTCAACATTTAATTTTGTAAAGTTTTGAATTCCAATTTTTTTTCCTCCCTTCCTTGCTTAACGCCCCCTCTTCACAAGACAATAAGGAATCATTTTTGAATATATTTACATATTAAACATGTTAGGAAATAAAAGGCATAACAAACAGGAAGAATTACAAGAAAAAAAAAAAGCAAATAAACAAACAAAAATGTTAAAATAGTATGCATCTATCCACACTCAGTCTAATTCTCTCTCTGGATGCAGATGACATTTTCTATCCCAAGTCTATTGGGACCGTCTTGGATCAATGTTCTGCTGTGAAGAAGTAAGTCTATCATAGTTGATTGTCACATAATCTTGCTGTTATTATGTACAATGGTTTCCTGGTTCTGCTCCCTTCATTTGGCATCAGTTCATGTAAGTCTTTCCAGGCTATTCGGAAATCACCCTGCTCATCATTTCTTATAGAACAATAATATCATAACTTATTCAGCCATTCCCCAATTGATGGGCATCTACTGATTTTCCAGTTCTTTGCTACTACAAAAAGAGCTACTACAAACATTTTTGCACATATGATCCTTTCCCCTCTTTTATGATCTTTTGGAGATACAGACAACAGTGGTACTGCTAGATCAAAGTGAATGCACAGTTTTATAATCCTTTGGGCATAGTTCCAAATTGTTTTCCAGAATGGCTGGATAAGTTCACAACTCTACCAAAAATGAATTAATGTTCCAGTTTTCCCATATCTCTTCCAACAGTTATGATTTTCCTTTTCTGCTACTTTAGCCAATATGAAAGGTATGAAGTGGTACCTCCAAGTTGTTTTAATTTTCACTTCACTAATAAATGGTGGTTTATAATATTTTTTCATATAACTATAAATAACTTTAATTTCTATATCTGAAAATCATCTGTTCATATCCTTTGACTATTTATCAATTGGGGAATTACTTGTACTCATAAATTTAACTCATTCTCTATATATTTTAGAAATGGCCCTCTTATTCTTTAACCTATTGACCCCTCTAAAAGTTTCTTGCTTATCCTCTTCCCCCTACCATATCTCCTCTTATTTCTGTCTAAATTTAGACTTTTATAATCCCCCTCTGTCTTTCCTCTCCTTTATATATGTGTATGCGTGTGTGTGTGTGGGGGGGTGTTCCCTTTTTAGCCCATTTCAGACAACTGCTCTTCCCCTAATAGCTTCTTTTGTATTTATTTTTCCCTTTTTGGCTTAATTTGTATGAAATAAATGATCCTTTTGATGTCCCCCTACACAATTTTATATTTTTGAAGCACCCTAAATTTTATATATAAGAAGCAAATGATTTGGCTTTATTGAGGCCCTTATAATTGGTCTTTAATAATTTGCCTTTGAGGTGACCATATAAAAGCACAGGTGATTAAGATAGCCCATTCCGGAAACACTGCAGGGTCCCAGTGTTTTTTTTTTTTTTTTTTTTTCTTTCATGGCACTGGTCAGTCATCCAGTCAGTTACCAAGTATCCATTAAGCACCTACTATGTGTTAGATACTGTGCTAATCTTGGGAGATACAAAGAAAGCAAAATGACAATCATCCACGAGTTAACAATCTAACAGAGTTGACAAAATGCAAATAATGCTGTGCAAACATAGTTAGATAAGATAAAATGGAGATAATCAATGGAGAGAAGGCACTAGAACAAACTGCCACCGGGAAAGGCTCCTTGTAGATTTTTATCAGGGAACTGAAGAAAACCAAGGAGGTAGACATGGGAAGACTTCCAGACATGGAGGACAGCCAGTGTAAATGCTGAGTAGGAAATGCCTACTGGGAGTAACAACCTCTTTCTTTATTGAGCAAGTCATTTTCCTAAGCTCTCTAGGCCTTATGCTTTGTTAAATTTCTTTTTCTAAAGTAGGTTATTTGGACAGTCTGTTTCTTTTTCTATTAACATAGGCAGTTTATATTTTTATAAATTTCATCCAATGCACTTAAAATGTTAAATTTATTGGCATGCTGTCATCTAGGGGAGGGGGTAGAGGGAAGGAGGGGAAAATTCGGAAAAGAAGTGAGTACAAGGGATAATATTGTAAAAAAAAATTACCCATGCATATGTACTGCCAAAAAATTATAATTATAAAATTAATTTTAAAAATTATTGGCACGTATTAAGCAAAACAACTGATAATTGCTTTGATTTCATATTCATTAGTGATATATTCACTGTTTTCATTTTTTATTCTAATAATTTGGTTTTCTCTCTTTTATATTAATCAATGATTTATCCATTTTATTGCTTTTTTCACAAAACTTATTCCAAGTTTTATTTATTAATTCAATGGATTTGTATATTCAGTTGTAACAATTTCACTTTTATTTTTTAGGATTTCTAATTTGATGTTTACTTGGGAATTTTAAATTTGTTCTTTTTCTAATTTTTTTTTTAAAAACACATACCTAATTCATTGGTTCTTTTGCTTTAGAAAAAGAAATTTAGCAAATCATAAATGAACTTCCTAAGAAAAACCATCAGAACTAGATGGATTTACAAGAGAATTCTACCAAATGTTTAAAGATAACCTAATTCCAATAGTAAACAAATTATTGGAATGATAAGGAAAGAACCAATTCACTGTTCTTTCTCTATGGTATTAATGTGAGCATTCAGAAATAAAGATTTCCTTCTGATTACTGCTTTTAGTGTATCCCATAGATTTCTTTATGTTGTATGATTTTTATCTTTCTCTTTAATGAAATTATTTATTGTTTCTATGATTTGTTCTTCAGCCCACTCAGTGTTTAAGATCAGGTTATTTATTATCCAATTAGTTTTTTTTTTTCTTTTTTTTTTTTTTCCTGAGGCTGGGGTTAAGAGACTTGCCCAGGGTCATACAGCTAGGAAGTGTTAAGTGTCTGAGGCCACATTTGAACTCGGGTTCCAATTAGTTTTAAATCATGTTTCCATTGCCCCTTAAGATCTAAAAAGGTTGCATTTTTAAATTTCTGTTTGTCTGCATTAAACTATAAAGTTTTTATGCTCTAAAATATGATCAGTTTGTTTGACTTGTCTCAGATCAATGATTTTTAGCCCTACTATTTTTCTAACAAATTCTATTCCTAATTCTTGTTCTAGTATTTGTATATATATCTTATGTCCTGTTTCTGCTAATTCTTCTATCTTAACTCTATTACTTAATTTGTTTTAATAGAGTTAGGAGGGTTTTGGTAACCAAGTCCAACCTTTCTGACTCTGACTTAACCCTCCCTTCTTAATCTCCTCTCACCCAAGCATTCCTCCCATATCTTCTCTCCCCAGTCCTTCTTTATGCCATTTACATTAATTTACATCTCTCATCCAATTCGTATAAATCTAAACATCCTTTTATACCCCCATTTTATCCTTTATCCCTCTCTCATTAATCTTTTTCCTTTTTCCTATTGGCACAAATCTACATATCCTTTTATACCCCACCTTCTCCTATTCCCTTATCCTATTCCCACTTATTGAGAATAAGTCTTTCCAGGCTATTCTGAAATCACCCTGCTCATCATTTCTTATAGAACAATAATATCATAACTTATTCAGCCATTCCCCAATTGATGGGCATCTACTGATTTTCCAGTTCTTTGCAACCACAAAAAGAGCCACTTATTTCTTTATAGATATTGGAGCGTGCTATATCCTTCATGGATATATAGTGTTCCCTATTTAACCAATTAACTGAAAGAGGGTTTAACCAAATGAATCAAAAAGGTTTTAAGAGTGTTCTTGTACTGCTTTTTCTGACCACCTTGTGAGTGTTTGTCCTGTGTAAGTTCTCCATAAAATAGTCTTTTTTGATAAGCATATATTTGAAATTCGAACAATGTGGCCAGCCAAAAAGGGCTGTGCTCTATGCAGTAGCATTGGAATGCTTGGCAGTTTAGCTCAAGAAAGAATCTGTAACTGGTATCTTATTTTGCCAGGTGATTTTCAGAATTTTCCTAAGACAATTCAAATGGAAGTGAATGAGTTTCCTGGCATGGTGTGGGTAAACTGTCTCATTTTCACAGGTATGCAATATTGTGTCATCACAATAGCTCTGTCCACCTTCAGTTTGCTAGTCAATCTGATACCTTTCCTCTCCCTCACTTTCCTTTGGAACACTAGTTGACTCTGGGAATGCATGTGTCAGTCTCATTATGAATGTGGACATCCTTGGCAAGATAAGAGAATTTAAACACAGCATTCAAAACTTTACCATTTGTTGTAACTGGTGGTTCTACATATAGATGGTGTGGTGCTGGCTGATGAAGGAACTGTGCTTTCTCGATGCTAATTATTAGGCCAAAATTAGCACAAGCAGCAGAGAATTGATCCATATTTTGTTGCATCTTAGCTTCAGAGGCTGTATTGAGTGCACAATTATCTGCCAACAAAAAATCATGCATCAACACTCCCTCCACTTTAGTTTTGGCTTGTAGCCTTTTCAAGTTGAAAAAATTACCATCAATTCTGATGGAAGTGGATATCTTCAACATAAAGAAGATCCAACTCACTTCCAGTTGATCAATGATGGACAGAAATAACTACACCCAGAGAAGGAACACTGGGAAGTGAATGTAAATTGTTAGCACTACTGTCTATCTACCCAGGTTACTTATACCTTCGGAAGCTAATACTTAATGTGCAACAAGAAAATGGTATTTACACACATATATTGTATCTAGGTTATATTGTAACATATGTAAAATGTATGGGATTACCTGTCATGGGGGGAGGGAGTGGAGGGAGGGAGGGGATAATTTGGAAAAATGAATACAAGGGATAATATTATAAAATAAATAAATAAAGAAAGAAAAGAAAAGAAAAGAAAAGAAAGAAAGAAAGAAAAAATTACCATCAGTGCAGTAGTTGAATTTGATTCCATGATTGTTCTCAATAAAGTTGTTTGACAATGTGGCTGAAAGCATTATGCTAAAAAGCACAGGAGCAAACACACATTATTGTTTCACTCCACTAGTGACTGAAAAAGCTTGAGAATCTTGTCCATTGTCCAGAAGCTGGGTAAACTTGCCTTCATGAATTGACATAATAAATTGATGAACTTTCGTAGGCAACCAACTTTTGACATACTTTTCCATAAGTCTCACCACTGACAGTATCACAGGTCTTGGTGAGATCTACAAATGTCGTGTACAGCCGTCTGTTCCGATACTGGCATGTCTCCTGGAGTTGTCAGGCAGTAAACACCATATTGACTTTTTCTTGGCCCCTTCTGGAGCCACACTGCCTCTCAAGTAAATAAAATTCTCAAGGTATTGCTTAAAAACTTTAGAAATGATTTTACGGTGGGAGATACTGGCACAGAACCACTCAGCATGCTGTGCCCTCATCAGAGAAGGTAGTCTGCTTTTTAAGCAAAGAAGAATTGATTAAACTTGGAAGAAACATAAGATGCATAAAATTGGAAAAACCCTCCCAAATGTTCATAGGGACTATTTTTATACAATCTGTGGAAGAGCATTCCGAATCTGTATTATTCTGATCAGACACAGTGGGACACACTGTAACTCAACTCTAACATAGCGATGCTATTTTGGTCCTCTTAAAGAATGAAGGACAATAATCAAATAACCAGCCAAGAGTTTTCAAAATCCCCTCCCTGCCCCTCTAATGCCTCTGTGTCAATTCTTCTCTCAACTTCATTTATGTAACATAATTGCTAGTTTTATTTTTTTTCTAGATAATTTTGTTTTCAAAAGTCAGATCATACCCAACTATGCCCCAATCTTTCATTTGCGTTACCCAATTACTGATGTCAGTCTTAAACATATGGCAAACATTTTGTCCATGTTGAGTCAATTAATCTTTGATATAGGCTCTTATATGTTCAAATTTCTATTAAGTTTGGGTTTGGTTGATATAAAGTCCTGAAAATCTGCAAGTTCATTGGATGTCCATTTTTTTTCATTTAATATTATGTATAATTTTATTGGCTAGAATATTTTTGGCTGCAATATTGATTATCAATATATAGTATTGTAGGAGCTGTGGTCTTTTATTGTAGCTGCTGATAAATCCTGTACAATTCTAATTGTAACTCCAGCATATTTTATTTGTTATTTTTTGTGTGTTTCTTTTAAAAGCAGTAATATTTCTGTGTGTTTTCCACATGGGACCTCTTTGAGGTGGTGATAAGTAGATTTCTTTTTTTTTTTTTTTTTTTGGTTAAATTTCTACTTTTGCCTTACAGTCTATTACTTTAGGACCTGTGGTCAGTTTTTGAAAAGTTATCATGTACTACTGAGAAAAAAATGTATATTTATTTTTATTTCCTTTCAATTTTCCCTAGTTACCTATTATAACAAGTTTATCTAAAATTCTATTTGTGTCCTTGACTTTTTTCTTTTTTTTTTTTATCAGATTTATTTAGTTCTATGAGGGGAAACTTAAAGTGTTCCATGATTATAGTTTTGATATTTATTTCTACGTGTAGTTTATTTAGCCTTTCCTTGAAAAATGAGGTCATAACATTTGATACAAATTGGTTTTTTTATTGATATTACTTCATTATCAATGGTACCTTGAACCATAATGTACTTTCTCTGTTTGTCTCTTTAATCTATTTTAGCTTTAATTTTGTCTTTGAGCACAATTGTCACCCTTGCTTTTTTACATCTACTGAACCAAAATAAATTCTATTCCAGCCCTTTATTTTTACTCTGTGTATATCTCTCATTTTAAAATATGCTTCTTGTAAACAATATATTGTCAGATTCTTTTAAAAATCCATTTATGAGTGAATTCACCCTCTTCATATTCAAAGTCATAATTAGTAGTTATGTAATTCCCTGTATTCTATTTCTTTCACTGTTTATCTTTTTTTTCCTCTTTTTTCATCCTATCCCTCCTCAATTAATTTACTTCTAATCTTTGCTTCCTTGATCCACACCCCTTCCTTACTCACCTCTTTTTAATCTACCATCCTTCTAAGAGTCCCTCTCTTATTTTATTTTCTTATTTATGGCCTCTTATTTATTAATCTTCATGCTCTTCTAAAAGTCTCTTCTTTAGCCTCCTATTGCTTTGCCTCCTTATTTCTCTGTAAGTTGAAAAGACTTGTATACTCTTCTAGATATATGTAATTGCTTCTTTAACCCAGTACTATGAGAATAAGGTTCTAGCATTACCAGTCATCCACCTCTGATGCTCCACTGTAACAAGAATTTTTTCAGTCATCTCATTTGTATGAAGTAATTGTTTCATTTAACCTCTCTGTTCTCCAAGCGCTCTCTCTCTCTCTCTCTCTCTCTCTCTCTCTCTCTCTCTCTCTCTCTCTCTCTCTCTCTCTCTCTCTCTCTCTCTCTTTCTCTCTCTCTTTCTCTCTCTATCTGTTTTTCAAACTAGTAATGATGATATTCTCAAGAATTACATGGTTTTCTCATATAAAAAGTAAACTGGATTAAATCTCTTGTGATTGGTCTTTTGTGTTTACCTTCTCAAGTTTTCCCTGATTTTTGCAGGTCAAATTTTCAATTCTGATCTTTTCCTCACAAATCTTTGAAAATCCTTTCATTCATGCAGTATTAATTAACTTTGCTGAGTAAATTATTCCTTTATTCCATAGAATATCCTGTTTCTTGCTTATTGGTCTTTTAATGTAAAAGATAATTCAAATGGAAATGATTCTATTTTCTGGCATAGCCCCACTAGTCTGTTGAGGGCACACAACTAATGTATCTAAAGTAAGGGTTTAAACCCTGGACTTCCTGACTCCAGGCTCAGTATTCTTTCACTCTATCACTTAGCTATTAACGTTGCATACTTGTGTTTTACTGACTTTTTCAGAACTCCAATTATGGTGGAATGACATAAGCTTTTTTCTAGGGTTCCAATATCCAGGGAGGACATGGTTTCTTCTTTTGGCCCTTTTTTGCCTGCTCCTGATCCATCAGGCTCTCTAGGTCACCTTCATCATTATACCTCGGTTCAAGGCTTTCTTTCTTGTCATAGATTTCATTTTTCTCTAAGGCAATGAGAGTTTTTCACTGGATTTTCCATCCCCCACAAGACATAAATGGATTAGGTTCAAAGAAGAACCATTTTGAGGGGTGAGCTAAGCTTTTCTCTAGAGGCAACAATAATGTAATGGACTATGTCAGATTTGGAGTCAGGAAGACCTACATTTTAATCCTTTCTCAGATACTTATTGACTATATATATTATGCAAGCCATAGAAGTTCCCTCTAGCCTGTTTCCTCCTCAGTAAAATAGTGATAATAAAAAATAAATATTTCATAGTGTTGTTGTAAGAATAAAATTTGATAACTTATTTAAAGTGCTTTATAAACTTTCACGCACTTTGGTGTCTGGTAGTGATGGAGCATCTCTAATGCTCCATTTTTTGTTCCCCAAGTCTCTCTGATTCTATGATACTAATCATGGGGAAAATCTGAACTTGTGATGTCACTCAATGACAAGACTGAGCCTGGCTCAGAAGTCAGTGGATGTCATTGCCATGAGTCCTGCAGATTCTCAGTACAGCTGTCCTCCCCCACTTTTTTTTTTTAATTTAGTCTGTTCACATCAAATTCTATCTGATGCAATATCTGCCAGCTCCAATATTCTGTAGCCCCCTGGGTGACACAGGAACATAGAAACTTCTCTATGAGGCCTCCTGTCTAATAGTCTCTGTTGACCACCAGGTCAGAGATTTCAAAACATGTTTTTTTTTTCCTCCATTTGTGTTTTTGCTGTGGATGTGCAGACACAGCTGGAGATGCTCGAGGCAGGAATGGTCCCTAGAAATCCTCCTGGAGCTGCAGGTCTCTGTGGACACAATTGTCAGTGACTAATCCCAAGGTTGCTGAGAGGCAAAGTAGAGTTTAAGGGTCAGAGAAACTTTCCAATTACCTCCTTAGTCTTACATCACTGTTTTTGTCCTTGATGGTAAGACAACTGTTTATTCATGTTTTCCCAGAGGTAGAGGGAAGACTTAACCTGACCATCTGCTCCAGAACAGGAAATTGCAGTTCCAGGAATTTTCTAAGCAGATCAAACCTCAAGTGTTTATTGCTCTAATTAGAGCATAATTATGTCAATTCTGTGGCTCCTGCCACTCTTGGGGCTTTAGCTAATGTGTTCAGAAAAAAAAAAATTCTCTTTTGTATTCAGTCCTGTTCTTGTCACTGTACCTCTCTGCTTCCCCCAAATCAGCCCCAGCCTTGTCAGAAATGGGGGATCTCAGATTGGGACTTTTCTCCCCATGTATACAAAGTGAGAAGTTTCAGAGAAATAGGACTCTTTGAGAGTAAACCTAACAAAGACTGTTGGCCCAGCCTGCCTGAACCTCAGAGAGGGCTGATTATTAGACAGTTCTTTATGGAAGAGGCAGGTGGGAAGATGCGTTCTTGCCTGCTTTCCTTGCTTCTGTAGCTCATAGTCAGTTTCCATCTATTTTATTTTCTCACAGAGCTAAAGAGTGAGAGGGTTGTCTCTGTCTCCCAATCTTAGTCTTTTGTTTCTTCCAGTCTCTATGTCTGAATTTGCATCTCTATCTGTGTGTCTGCCTCTCTACTTAATGATCTTGAAGCACTTAGTTCTGCTTATATTGTGAACAACTTTAGTAAATACAAGACTCCAATATCCAATGATACAATCTCCAATATAAACACTAAGAATCTTTATTATATTAGGCTTAAACACAGACACAGACACACAGACACCCTCCTTCCAGTGATTCCTGCCCAATTTCACTGTGAAACCACTGGTAAGAAGGATAGGTCATAGAAGGTGACAATTTTGCTGCATTTCTATTGCTTTTGAGTTCTTTCTGCATTTTACATTCCCTTTGTGACTTTCTTTTTTGTCCTCCACATTTTTTCATCCCCATTGGTCTAACATTAAGAGCTCTTTTAATATTTCTTGAATACTTTTAAATGTTCCCAATTCTTTTCTATTCTATTATTATTCACCACCTAAGCTGAGTAGATGAAAATTGGCATGAGACAGGTAAACAAGCTCCCACTCTAAGTGTAGCATTGGACAAAAACAGGTTCCTTTTTTGCCTCTTGTACCCTTTGACAGACTTTCCTTGAGAATGGTGACAGGGAAATTTGTTCTTTTTCCTCTTATTCTAATTGTAGCAAGCATGAATGAAAAAAAGAATGGACACAGGGTATTAAATTCTTAGAAAACAGACAGTTAGCAGAGGGAAAGTCAGTTTAGATGTAAATGATAGAGTGAATGAGAAAGCCTAAATGTATTTTTATGCTTTCCTGACCCCTCCCAGAATACAGGTCTGTCTTACATTAAAGTTGAGAGCTACTAGAGAAATATTTCTGAGATAGTAAATATCTTGTAAGCACAGAATGTGCGTACAAATTTGCAGTGCTTCTTATCTCTTAAACATGTTTCTGTGATTTCTCTCACCTGGAGACCCTCATCTCCACCCATGAATACCCTCTTTCTTCTAGCACTATGATTTATTCATGAATTCTTCCTCTAGTAGGAAGGTGTCTCCCCATGCTCAGTAGTCCTAACTCTGTATCAGTTACAGGTCAAATATTTCCCACTGACTTGTATGACAAGTTTATGGGTCTACTATGCTTCTCATGATTGAATCCTGAGCCTTCGGGGGGTAGAGTAGAAGTTATGGGAACATAATATTATCAGGTATTGCCCTAATACATTACCTGTATTCAGATTCAGAATACTACACAGAAAAGATAACATTATCTCTTATCTCCTACTTGGAAAGTTTCCCCAAGTTTTCCCATGGAAAAAGCCATACAGATTAAATACCTAGACATAGCCTTAGTGTCAAGGAAAAGGAGAGGGGTACTGAGACACCATGTCATCAGTTCAATACTTTTTCTTTATTTTCTCTAAGTAAGAAAATTTGAAGAAGAGGTGTAAATAATGAGTTGTTGGTCACACATGTTCTAAGATGAGAACCCTACAAAAGCTAGCCTTCCTAGAAGGCACAGCAACATTGGAGAAAGCCAGAAGGGAACAGAACTAGAGAAGCTACAGGAAGCAAACTTTTTGTGGAGTAAGGAGGATGTTTACAAAAGTGTAGAACGGGCAGGGAGGATGGATACACTGCATTCTTCTGGTGTACTGGGTGGTGTGAGGTGTCTGAGTACTATGAAGAAGAGAAGAGATCATTCTTCTTCATAGGGTTATTATCAGGAACAAATTATTCTTTGGGAGAAGGGGTCATGGAAGCTCATACTTCTATTGTGGAACAAAAGACAGGACTTGTGTTGACTAAAGCTTGGTTAGGGCAGGAGAAATTGTGAGTTTATATTCAGACACAGATTCCAGAAGAGCACATGGCTTTTGGTATTCGCTTCTAATCTTTTTTTTTTTTTTTTTTTTTTTTTTTAACTTCCTAGTATGTTTTCATTAACTCTTAGAAGAATTCCTTACAGATAATACTATAGGGAGCATTCCTTTTGAGAATGAGTTGGATTAAATGATTTCTTGGCTGATTTCAAAACCTTAAATTCTATGATTCTGAAATGATAGACATTCAGTATACATTTATTTAAATGAATGAGTGAGTGAGTGAATGAGGTACTCTTAGAGGCAGAACCATTACTAGGAGCTCAAAGCAAATAATCCTCAACATTACAATCATAAGAGAGGAATAGTAAAAGAACAAGGAAGGATCACTATAAATATATTATAATTATACTACATTATACAAATAATATATATTAATATAATAACAATAATAATATATTATTATTAATATATTCAAAATGAATTAGAGTCTTTAGATTTGAACTTTTATGTCCTAGAATATCCTCCTTTAAAGGATCTTATCTTATATAATTCAGGAAAACATAAAGGATTTTAAAAATTAGATTAGAGATAATGGTTCTCTAGTTCACATATATCTAGTATGATATAACAATATAATCACTTTAGTTTGATATAATGATATAATCACTCTAACTTGATAAAGTGATATAAACATTATAGATTGGCTTATACTCAGTATACTGTAATGATGTAATTGTAATAGGGTATTTAAGGGCTGAGAGAACTGGGGACAAAGGCAGACTCAGACTGAGACTTGTTGAGACTAGCAGACTGCAGGAGACTGGGTCAGACTGAGTCTGGGTCAGACTATGACAGACACAGACTGTGAAGGAGACAATAAAGACTTTGGACTCTATTCTTGTCCATCTTCATGGTGACTATCCTGCTGAGACCAAGACCTCTCTGGAGGACCTCTAAAAGCTATCTCAAACATTACAAATAATGGTGATAGCGGGCAACCTTGTTTCACCCTTGATCTTATTGAGAATGGTTCTAGTTTGTTCCCATTACATATGACATTTGCTGATGGTTTTTAAATAGATGCAATTGACTATTTTAAGGAAAAGTCCATTTATTCCTACACTCTCTAGTGTTTTTAATAGGAATGGGTATTGGATTTTTATCAAGTGCTTTTTCTTCATCTATTGAGATAATCATATGTTTTTTCTTAGTTTAGTTATTGATATAGTCAATTATGCTAATAGTTTTCCTAATATCAAACCAGCCCTGCATTTCTGGTATAAATCCTACTTGGTTGTGGTGTATTATTCTGGGGATGACTTTTTGTAATCTCTTTGCTAATATTTTATTCAAGAGTTTTGCAAATATTCAATAGGGAGATTGGTCTATAATTTTCTTCCTCTATTTTCATTGTACCTGGTTTTAGATATCAATATCATGTCTATGTCATAAAAGGAATTTGGTAGAAGTCTTTTTTCCCCTATTTTTCAAATAATTTGCATAGTATTGTAATTAATTGTTCTTTAAATATTTGGTAGAATTCATATGTAAATCAATGTGGCCTTGGAGATTTTTTTCTTAGGGAGTAGATTAATAACTTATTCTATTTCTTTTTCTAAAATGGGACTATTTAAATCGTTTATTTTCTCTTCTGTTAATCTGTTCAATCTATATTTTTGTAGGTATTCCTCATTTATAAAATCAAATTTGTTGATATAAAGTTGGTCAAAATACCTCCTAATAATTGGTCAAATTTCCTCTTTATTTGTGAAAAGTTCTCCCTCTTCATTTTTGAGACTAACAATTTGATTTTCCTCTTTCCTTTTTCTAATTAAATTAACTAAAGGTTTATCTATTTTGTTATTTTTTTTTTCATAAAATCAACTCTTTGTTTTATTTATCAATTCAATAGTTTTCTTCAAGTTTTATTAATCTCCCCTTTTACTTTTAGAATTTCAAATTTGAGATTTAATTGGGGAGGTTTAATTTGTTCTTTGTCTAGGTTCTTTAGTTTCAAACCCAGTTCACTGATCTTTTCTTTCTCTATTTTATGCAAGTAAGCACCTAGAGATATAAAATTTCCCCTAATTACTGCTTTGGCTGCATCCCATAAATTTTGGTATGTTGTCTCATTATTGTCATCCTCTTGCATGAAATTATTGATTGTGCCTATGATTTGCTATTTCACCCATTCATACTTTAGGATTAGATAAATGGTAACTTTTTGATTCTCATCATAATCAGTATTATACTCTCAGTGTTACAGATGAGGAAACTGAGGCAAAATTAAGATCTGAAAGGTAATTTGAACTCAGGTTTTTCTAATTTCAGGTCCAACTAGGTGACCCTGTATTCTAACATCTGGAGAAACTCTAGGATGTACTCTCAATCCACTTTGTCTGCATCTCATAATTCCTATTCTGTCCTCTTCCCTTCATCTTATAGTTTCTCTCTCTCCCCCCCCCTTTCTCTCCCTCTCCCTCTCCCTCTCCTTTTCCCTCTCCCTCCTTTCTCTCTCTCTCTGTACCATAGCTAAGTATCATTTCTTACTCAGTAGTCCAAGAAAGGCTTTCTGTCCCTTACTCTTTGCAGTGATAACTGCAGGTTGTTGACTCTCTCTGCTTGCCTTCCCCTAAGCACATCATCCTTCTGAATAGTGCTATGGTTTGGGGGGTTTAAAACCATTTCTTCTTAATTCATTCAGTCCGAAGTCCCAGCCTATTGGACACTAAGGAATAAAATCCCATCACCTTAACTGTATTCAAACTCTGTTCACACAAAAATAATGGTAAATCTTCAGCCAAATCCATGATAAAACTTTTGATGAGAATAAGCTTGAGAAATAGAGATCTTTTACCAATCTCCAGCTGACACTGATGTTTTAAGCCCTATTTTGGGTGGGTCTGGTCATTTATAGAGTATTGGATTCATAAAATTGTACTGATTTCTAGCACAGCATACCTGTCTGTCTTGTCCATGAAAACAGTTTGGCTAAATGCTTTATGGATGTTTTCCCTTGGTGATTTTCTATAATCCTACAGAAGATTTGCTTACATCTGCCATCACCCATAGCACAGAGGAATAGCAGCATAGAAACTTATCCCAGAACCAGTTCTAGCTGAACTTCATGATAACTGGTAGGAAGTGTGAAATGATAAGGAGGGAGAGGAAAAGAAGGCAGACAAATACCATGGTAACAATGAAATTAAGTTCATGTTCAGATAGAGCTTCTAAAACGGCTGCAATCCAAAAATAAAATCCAAAGGGCCTCAGAGAGGACATCACACATGAACTCACCCCACAACATATCAGCCAAAATGGGATGTGAGGTTCCTGCAGGTTTCTGAATAAAACAGACAAGTTTATGGTACTTAAAGTTAGGCTCTGGTCCTTCCAGCTGGCTTTACAGGAATATGTTCTTAAGCAGAACAGATTTTGAACAAAATAGATTAGGCAGTGAAATGGTGGAGAATGCAATTTGTATTTATAGATAGCTAGGTGGTGCAGCAGAGTGGAGGCCTGGAGTAAAAAACGATAATAATAATATTCCTGATTTCAAATCTGGCCTTCATCATTTACTAGCTATGTGATTCTGTGTAAATTACCTTTCTACCTCAGTTTTCTTATCTGTAAAATGATTTGGAGAAGGAAATGGGAAACCACTCTTTTATCTTGGACAAGAAAACCTCCCATGTGGTAACAAAGAGTTGGAAAAGACAGAAAATTACTGAAAAACAAAAGCAATTTAGCTACTGGCTATATAAAGTCATGGATTAAATATTGGACCACCAGTCAATAATGCCTGATCTCAAAACCAGATTTAGGCAATTAATAGCTGTATGACTCTGATTAAATAAAATAAGCTTCTTTGGTGTTCTCTGCCTAATAAATAAAGCAGGATTTTAAAGGATCCATTCCAAAAGTTCACATGGACTATTTGTGTCTGACCAATTGGCACCTAACTTACAGAGTTAAATTGAGAATAAAATGAGATAATATTAATACAGTTCTTTGTATTCCTTAAATCTTTATATATATATATATACATATATAATTTATTCTAGATATTTTTGCTGTGATGATCATCCCGTTTCCAATTTTATCTATAAATTATTTAGTTCTCTCTCTTTCTCAGTGTGTATATCTCTGTCTCTTTCTCTCCTTTTGTCTCTCTGTCTTTCTTTCTCTTTATCTCTGTCTCTCTGTCTTTCTCTTTCTATCTTCTTCCCTCTTTCTGTCTCTTTTTGTCTCTTGCACAAAGAAATAAACACACACTCACAAACACAAACACACCCCAACACACACACTTGTCTCTCTGTGAAAAAATCTGTGCAACTCTGTGTTTCACTTCCATTTGGGCCTGTACCAGGCCTTCAATTTTACATAGTAAATTTGTGGAAATATCAGCTCCAATGGTCACCTCTGTACAAATGATTCCTAGATCTCTGCCTTGTCACCTTGCACTTTTGAATCAAAATCTAACTTAACATCTATTCCTGCTTCCAGTCAGCCTTTAGACACCAATTCTTAGTCTCTCCTTTCCTGACCAAAACAAAAAGCAAAAAAAGAAAAATCATAATCACTCTAGTGGACCAATATACCAGGCTAATATTCAAAATGTCCTTAATTACTTATTGCTCAAAAAAATTATCTTTGAATTTTTAAATAGCAAAGACACCCGGATCAGATGTAGAATGGGCCTAAAAACTCAAATCACAAAGACCATCTTGACTACTTCTTCCTCTCCAATTATAAAGAAAAACAGTCCAGGATTTTGAGTCGTAAACTTTATGAATAGCAAGGCTTCCCACTCAGGATCCATTGTCCCATCACTGGGATACAAGTTTGTGGAGATGCAGGCTGGCAACTGCTCCTGTAGCCTGTACACCCCTCCCTCTGCAAGACCCAAAAAAAGAAGGTTGTTGCCTCCAAAGTTTTGACATGGAGCATTCATTTTTTTTTTTATAATTATAAAATTTTTGACAGTATAATGCATGACTAATTTTTTTATAACATTATCCCTTGTATTCATTTTTTCCAAATTATCCCCTCCCTCCCTCTACTCCCTCCCCTAGATGACAGGCAATCCCATACATTTTACATTGTTACAATATAACCTAGATACAATATATGTGTGTAAATACCATTTTCTTGTTGCACATTAAGTATTAGATTTCGAAGGTATAAGTAACCTGGGTAGATAGACAGTAGTGCTAACAATTTACATTCACTTCCCAGTGTTCTTTCTCTGGGTGTAGTTGTTTCTGTCCATCATTGATCAGCTGGAAGTGAGTTGGATCTTCTTTATGTTGAAGATATCCACTTGATGGAGCATTAATTAATGCTCCAGGTCCATTCATTCCTTCTCCATTCCTCTGGAAGAGCTGGGAAAGGCAAAGACTTTTTTTTTTTTTTTTTTAATGTTTTGATTTTTTAATTATAGCTTTTTATTTACCAGATCTATGCATGGGTAATTTTACAGCATTGACAATTGCCAAAGCTTTTGTTCCAATTTTTCCCCTCCTTCCCCCACCCTTTGCCCCAGATGGCAGGTTGACAAATACATGTTAAATATGTTAAAGTATAAGTTAAATATAATATATGTATACATGTTCATACAGTTGTTTTGCTGTACAAAAAAGAATCAGACTTTGCAATAGTGGACAATTAACCTGTGAAGGGAATCCAAAGTGCAGGCGGACAAAAACAGAGGGATTGGGAATTCTATGTAGCGGTTCATAGTCGTCTCCCAGAGTTCTTTTGCTGGGTGTAGCTGGTTCAGTTCATTCCTGCTCTATTGGAACTGATTTGGTTCATCTCATTGTTGATGAGGGCCTCGTCCATCAGAATTGATCATCATACAGCATTGTGGTTGCTGTGTACTATGTTCTGTTAGTTCTGCTCATTTCACTCAGCATCAGTTCCTGTAAGTCTCTCTAGGCCTTTCTGAAATCATAAGGGAAAGGTTTCTTTAGCAGACTGTCTCTAAGTGGATTCCCATTGCTTGCATTTGTGTCCCAAATCTCCCCATCACCTTCTACGACTGATAGAATTGGGAATATCAAATCTAGGGTTATACTGAAGATATCATGTCTTTGGAAAAGCTCTGGAAGAATGTGAGGAAAGATGCTGAAAGGGCTGGATCAGCCAGAGGAAAATAGGGACAATCCCTGGATCTGGGCAGAGACGCTAGTACAGATGTGCGGCTCACACGTCACAGTGAGGGGGATACAGGCCCAGGGGAGGCAGAAGGCCCTGACTTAGCTACATCCAAAGCCCCTGTGAGGTCTCAGTTCTGCCCTCCAACCTCTGGGTTACTGCTTATAATCTGTTAAAAGTGCTGGTGCTTTACCCAACCACTAGCTATCCTCATGGGAGCACGTATGACTGGAGAGAAATGAAGAAGGATCTACAGGCTACTCCTGTCTGACTTTTACAATGACTTTTACAAGGTCTCACACATACACACACTCTCCCCAAAGCTGTCCTCCCCTGCACCCATCCCTCCCTTGTCCTATGCACAGAGCCCCCCCTCCCCCTTGTGGGACTGGTGAGCAACAAGCTGGAGTCTCCTTCTGGCTGTGGGATCCCCACCCTGTGGGTGGGGTGATTTGGGGACATGCAGCCAGTAGGTGGTGCTGTGGAACTGGCTCTGGGCAGGCAATGGGGGACAGGAGGAGCCTGGGGATCTCAGTGGAGAGGAGCCCAGCTGGCTGTTTCTGTGGCTACTCGGACCCCTTGGAATCATTCATGGGTGACATTTCAGCTGGGCTCCACCCCCTCCCCCAAGAGACACACCTTCCCCAGGGAACCGGTAACCCCAGATTTAGGACCCAGGGAAGGGTCCTAAAGAAGGCCCAGATTTGCATCCAGCCCTGCCCCCTCCCCAGCTCATCCCAGGCTCCCAGGGGGAGGATAAGAGGGGCCTGGCAGAGCCCGGACCCCGCCGGTTCTCTCTGGGGAGCAGAGCTCTCGGGTCCCCCGCACCATGGCCTGGCCTCTCGTCTGCCTCCTGCTGCTCAGCTTCTGCTCAGGTCAGGGCTGGCCCTGCTCCTCCTGCTCCCCCTCCCTGTCCCGGGGGCTCCTGGGAGGGTCTCTGAGCCCCTCCCCCCTCTCCCCTGTGCTGGGACATTCATGTCTGTCTGTGTTTCCAGGTTCCTTCTCCCAGCCTGTGCCGACTCAGGCTCCCTCCCTGTCTGTGTCCCTGGGAGCCACGGCCAGACTCTCCTGCAGCCTCAGCAGTCAGCACAGCGGGTATATGATCTATTGGTACCAGCAGAGCCCGGGAAAGGCCCCTCGGTACCTCATGTATGTCAGCAGCAGTGGAGGTGTGGGCAAGGGCGAGGGGGTCCCCGCCCGCTTCTCGGGCTCCGCCTCTGGGGCCGATCGCTACTTGTCCATCAGCAGCGTCCAGCCTGAGGATGAAGCCGATTATTACTGTGCGACATATCAGAGTGGTTACCACAGTGACACATTCAGTGGGGAAGTGGGACAAAAACCTCCCTGCAGCCCGGCTCTGGCCCCGACTTCTGGTACATCTCCAAGGGGGCGGCCCTGTGTGGGGCCTCACCCCCAGAGCCCTTTATCAATAAGCCAATGGGTCCAAAACTGGGCACTTATCAAGTGACCCATCAGTGGGACAATAAGGAAGAAATGCTCAAGAAGACTCTCCCACCAATGTGCTGAGATCAGGGAGAAGAATGGGCCCACGCTGGCAGGGCATCAGGGGAGGGGCCCCCAAGACAGCCCCTTCCTGAGGCTCTGCGGGGTCCCAGGGCTTTTCTCCTCCCATGGCACTGGGTACAGTCAGCCAGTCACCAAGCAGTCATTAAGCACCTACTGTATGTCACTACTATGCTGAGCTTTGGGGTATAAACATAGGGAAACAACAATCCCTGCTTTCAGAGAGCTTACAATCCAACCTGGGAGACAAAATGTGAAAACTGCTCACACCTAGGAGTGGACAAAGTGGAGGCAATCAGGGCGGAGATGGCGCTCTCGGGCTTGGGAAGGGCTCCTTGCAGGGGAAGATTTTACCAGGGAAGCCGAGGAGGCAGCCATGGGACGGCTGAGCCTTCCAGTCCTGGGGGATTTATGAGCAGGGAGATGGAGAGTCTGGTGGGAGTAAGCACCTGTCAGGCAATCACGCCCTCAGCTCTCCAGGGCTGGCCCCTCCTCAGTTGGCCTCTTTTCTAGGTGACCTCCCTGGGCCTCTCGCTCCCATCATCTCCTTGCACCCACGGAGACCAGGCTCCCGTAACCACGGAGCCTCCCTGGCCACCCTTTCCAGCCCCGGCTGCACTGTTCCTCTTACTCCTCCTGTGGTGAGGGAGACAGGCTCCTCCCTGGTCCCACTGGCACTGCCGGGCTCTCCCCTGCCACCCCCACACTCAGCAACCTCTCCTTCGCTTCTTGGATTTCCATACAATTCTGGTCTCTCTTGTCTACTGAGCTCCCCACAGTCTCCCTACTCTGCTACTTGCTCAGTCCAGGAGTCCAAGACCTTGGACTAGCATCAGACTCAAATTTTCTTCCCTGCAAATGTCGGGGTCTCTCTTGGGGCCTCCGGGCTTCCTTCCAGCTCAGAGACTGGGTGATGACTGTGTCCTGTCTGTCACTATTAGCAAAGCCATTCATGGCCCCACCAGAAAGCAAAGACTCATTTCCCTGTGTGGGTGGGTAGGGGAACCTTGTCAGACCTGTCCCAGCTGAGGGGATTTCATCATTTAATGTCCCAGTCTCCATCAGTCCCCAAGCCCTGAGTTCTTAAAGCTTGCAGCCAGTGCGAGCCTCCTCAACTCACCAACACACTCCTAGGAAGTAGAGAGAGGGGGTCTTTTATCCCGGGCGGGATTCTGCTTCCAGAGATGGAAGCCATGCTCAGCACTCATCTTGGTTCTGCTGCCTGGGAGGGGGATTTTCTTCTGCTCCCTTTCCTCTGGAGCCTGGGTTCCTTTGGCCAGAGTCTGGGCCCTTCGACAGCCTTGGGTACCAGGCTGTGTGCCCTATTCATCAGTGACATTAAGCTTGAAGAATCGCCTATTGAGAAAAGCAAATTTAGGAATGGTACAGCTAGGTCCCAGAGTGGATAGAGGGCCAGCCTTGGGGTCCAGGAGCCCTGAGTTCAAATCCAGCTTCAGACACTTTGCAAGTCACTGAATCCTTTTAGCCCCCATTCTTCCTGTGTAAACTAAGCTGGAGCAGGAAGTGGCCAAAGCTCTCCACTATCATCGTGGTGAAAACCCACAATGGAATCATGTCGTCCCACATTAAAACACGTGTCATATGTGACATATGTCGTACCATATTAAAACAGCTTAATAACAACAACCACAACAACTACAACAACAAATCACATTGAGATGTATTTGGCGAAAAAAAAAAAGCAGAATAAGCTGGACTTTTCAGGTGGATTGGAGCAGGGGAAGGAAATCTCCTGTTAAGAGGCCTCTCAGGCGATTCCTGAGAAGGAGGCTTACTGTTTCGGGGACCACATCTTCATGGGACATTTGAACTCAGGACAAAATGTGCTGAAGAACTGAACGTTGGGAGTGGGGCAGCAAGGAGAGTGGATGCTCATGAATATTGCCGGTCCTTATTCTTGTATCTTGCTTTCTTCCCACCATACAACACCAAACATGGCCCTGCGCCGGACATGTCTTTGCATGTATACAGTTGGCTACAAAGAAGGGGGATGCTGACAGTCCTGTCAATTGGGGCACCCGTTGTTCCCAGTTCTGCTTGTCAGGCAGTGTTGGGGGGAGGCGTTCTGGACTAGGGGACGCCCGCAGAGCAGCTCTTTGCATTTCCTGCTCCTTTCCCTTCCCCCGAGCTGCAGCTCATCCTGCTTCTGCTGCTGAGCCAGACTTCTCGGAACTTCTCACTTTAGCTGTGGAGGACGTCTCTGAATTGTCTTCAAAAAACCAAGAAGACGTCTCCCTCCTGCCCCCCCAGCTTCCAGCTGTGACTCCAAGAAGTGTCACTGCCATAACAGCCCCAACCCCGTTCTCACACGGGGAGGGAAGGGCTCTTCTTTTTTTTTTTTTTTTTTTTTCTGAGGCTGGGGTTAAGTGACTTGCCCAGGGTCACACAGCTAGGAAGTGTTAAGTGAGGGAAAGGCTCTTAAAGTTGCTGGTGACTTAAGGCAGGATGTCAGCCCAGCCCCGGGAGGACTTCCTCCTGTAGTGTAGCAGGATGCGCGAGTCTTGTTCGCTGGGACACATTTCCAGCTCGGCCAGAGGTGGAAGCCGCCAGGTTCCCCCGGCATCCGTCAGGCCTGAGAGTCCGGCAGCCATTGCCGTGAAAGGACTCAGAGGCTTTGTCTCCAAACTGCTTCCCCGGTGAGATGAGGCCTCCACACAAAGGCCTGCTTCCCCAGGCTGAGCTGGTCCAGCGGCGGAGGGGCCGGGGCAGCCGGGATCGGAAGGATGGGGGTTCTGCAGCCACAGCAGCCACAGGGAGCAACAGGAACCTAGTGTGTGATGGCCGATAAAAACTGACCTCTGCACAACTGACCCAGAGACAGCAGAAGCAGTTCTAGAGCAGATGGGGATTGGGGGAAGGACTAGAACCCGTCTGCTCTAAAATATCTTTAGGAACTCTCTTTGTGCTGGAAAAAAATGGGAATTGCCTGGAAGCCCATCACTGGGAGGGGACTAAACAAGCTGGAAAAGGATGGTGATGGGGGGGGGGGGAGCAGCCTCAGGGGCCTCCTTTATTCACTTTTGTTCCAAACATGGGCTGGATAAAAATGTTTGTCCACCAGGGGGCAATGTGGCCCCTGGGCAGGCAGGGGGCCAGAGGGAGCTGGGGGATCTGGTTGCTCTGGCTTCCTGTGATCACTCAGGTGCAGCATCTCAGCTGGGGGGGCGGGGCAAGGTATCCCAGCCCTCGGTACCCACATCCTCCTTATGGGACCTGTGACTCTAGTTACTTAAGAAGGCCCAGATTTGCATCCAGCCCCGCCCCCTCCCCAGCCCATCCCAGGCTCCCAGGGGGAGGATAAGAGGGGCCTGGCAGAGCCGGACCCGCAGGTTCTCTCTGGGGAGCAGAGCTCTCGGGTCCCCTGCACCATGGCCTGGCCTCTCGTCTGCCTCCTCCTGCTCAGCTTCTGCTCAGGTCAGGGCTGGCCCTGCTCCTCCTGCTCCCTCCTCCCTGTCCCGGGGGCTCCTGGGAGGGTCTCCGAGCCCCTCCCCCCTCTCCCCTGTGCTGGGACATTCATGTCTGTCTGTGTTTCCAGGTTCCTTCTCCCAGCCTGTGCTGACTCAGGCTCCCTCCCTGTCTGTGTCCCTGGGAGCCGCAGTGAGTCTCACCTGTACCCTGAGCAGCCAGCACAGCACCTCCACTATTGAATGGTTCCAGCAGAACCCAGGAAAGGCCCCCCAATTTGTCATGAAAGTGACGAGTGGTGGAAGTGTAGAGAAGAGTGAGGGGATCCCCGCCCGCTTCTCGGGCTCCGGCTCTGGGGCCCATCGCTACTTGTCCATCAGCAGCGTCCAGCCTGAGGACGAGGCCCATTACTATTGTGGGGCAGCTTATCATAGTGATCGTAGGTATAGTTAACACAGTTCCGAACCATTCAGTTCGGAAGTGGGACAAAAAAATCCCTGCCCACCCAGCTCCCTCCCTGGCCCCGACTTCTGCTAAAGGGACCTGGGGGACCCGAGACTGGTCTTTCTGTTTTGTTATCTCTGGCTCAGAACTCAATTTCTATGGCTGCCCAAGACCACACTAAGAGTAAGTCCCAGAATGCACCTTGACTCCAGGCCCTGTCTCCCCATGAGCACTTTCCCCTCTTTCCCAACTTATTTTCCAGGACTTGGAACCAAGGAAGGGCTTCAGCTGAGCCTTCAGCCCTGGGATTTGGCTGGGGGGGGGCCCTGCCATGAGGAGGCTGCTGCAGCTGGGCCCTCTCAGCTCTCCCCAAGAGCAGCCTTGTTGTGGAAGGGGACCCCTGGACACTTGCCAGGGCTCACGAGGCCGTGACCACGGACACGTTCTAGGGGGAGCAGAGACACTAGAAAGGAAGCAGGAACCCAGCAGAAGGGCCAGCTGCTGCCAGGCCCGGCCGAGAGCCGCTCCCTTCTGTTAACCAGCACCTCCGACGGCCATGACCGGCATCTGCCGAGCTCAGCCCGAGTCCTCCAGACCGGAAACTCCGCCCCACTTTGGGTCTTTCTGCCCTGGCATTCCAGACTCTTGGCTCAATCTACTCAGTGACCAATGGATCTGGTCAGCAGAACAATAGTGATCCTTCAGGGTTAAGGGCCCTGAGACGACTAAATGGCACCTTAGAGAGAGCGAAGCTGCTGGAGCTTGGCTCCAAATCTGTCCTCAGCCAATTATGAATCATTTGCCACTTGGCAGACCTTTCTCAGTCTCAATTTCCCATTTATTAGAAAGGCACCATAGCTCCTGCCTCCTAATGTTATCCTAATGCTGAGGATGAAATGAGATAGTATTTGTAAAGTTCCTTACAAACCATAAAGCTCTTTTAATCTTGCTGCTGTTATTATTTTCATCATTATTGGAAACATGATGAGTAGCAAGTGCAGCACCTACCTCCCACCACTTGCCCCCACAGTGGGCTCCGCTAGCATACATCTCCAGGGGGGCAGTCCTGGGTTTGTCCTCACACCCCAAACAATACGTCCCCAGGGCCATTTAGCAATAAGCTAAAGGGCCCAAGTAGCTCAAAACTGGGCACTTCTCAAGTGACACATCAGTGGGACAATAAGGAAGAAATGCTCAGGAACATACTCCCACAAATGGGCTGAGTCTGAGTCTCCACCAGGGGAGGGGACCCCATGGAGGGCCCAGTGGCCAAAACAGCCCCTTCCCGAGGCTCTGCGGGGTCCCAGGGCTTTTCTCCTCCCATGGCACCGGGCACAGTCAGCCGGGCACCAAGCATTCATTAAGCTCCTACTATATGGAGAATACTGTGCTGAGCTTTGGGGTATAAACAATCCCTGCTTTCAGAGAGCTTACAATCCAACGTGGGAGACAAAATGTGAAAACTGCTCACACCTAGGAGTGGACAAAGTGGAGGCAATCAGGGCGGAGATGGCGCTCTCGGGCTTGGGAAGGGCTCCTTGCAGGATGAGATTTTACCAGGGAACTGAAGGAAGCTGAGGAGACTGAGCCTTAGAGGGAGCAGTGGAGAGGCTGGTGGGAGGAAGCACCTCCCTGTCGGGCAATCACGCCCTCAGCTCTCCAGGGCTGGCCCCTCCTCAGTTGACTCTTCCCTAGGTGACCTCCCTGGGCCTCTCACTCCCAGCATCTCCTTGTACCCACGGAGACCAGGCTCCCCTAACCACGGAGCCTCCCTGGCCACCCTTCCCAGCCCCGGCTGCACTGTTCCTCTTATTCCTCCTGTGGTGGGGGAGACAGGCTCCTCCTTGTTCCCATGGCACTGCCAGGCTCCCCCCTGCCTCAGGAACCTCTCCCCTGGGTTCTTCGATTTCTCTTCCATTCATGTTCTGGTGACTCTTGTCTTCTTGATGAGGAGGAAACTGAGTTTCTAAACCGAGATGGGTCAGTTCCTTTTCTCTCTCTCCTTCCTTCCCCGAAGTAACCAAGGGCAGGGTCGGCAGCAAATTAATTTGCTACTTAATGCTCTATGGAAACATAGTCTTTATTGATTAGAATGGAAACACCGGAGAGCAGGTGGGCAAAATGGCTGCAAGATACAAGGCCAATTTTGCAAAGAGAAGATTTTTGAGGACTCTGTTTTATACAAGAGCACAATCATTCAGCCTGAGAGTGATGTAAATAAGATAAGGATTCTCTTGTTATCTTTTGGAGACAGACAGATGTCTCTTCCCAAAAAGGAATTTCCTGCTGCCATTTGGTCTACCTGAGCAGATTAGAATGGGGGCTGTAAAACCCCGGCCAGCTCAGAGACCCCAAACTAGTTGGACCAGATCTTGTATCAAAGGTCCAAGTCCCAAAGGAAGTTGGAGATCAAACAAGGAATACCAAGGGGCTACCGCCCTCAACATTCTGACGGTCTCCTTGATGAAAATTTTGATTCTTCAGCTTGCTCAGTGCAGGAGTCCAAGACCTTGGACCGGTGTCAGACTCCGATTTTCTTCCCTGCAAATGTCGGGTCGATCTTGGGGCCTCCGGGCTTCCTTCCAGCTCAGAGACTGGGTGATGGTCTGATCAGGGTTTGTCTCCTGTCTGTCACTATTAACAAAGCCATTCATGGCCCATGAGAAAGCAAAGACTCATTTCCCTGTGTGGGTGGGTACGGGAACCTTGTCAGACCCATAACAGGAGGCCCTGGGACACGATCAGGCTGTGACCCGGAAGGGAAGACGGGGCTCTGGGAGATTCTGGGTCCAGGACGTGTGAATGACTGCCAATGAGAGGCAAAGACTTCAGATTCTAGAGCCCCTCGTGGCTCTCTCTCTGCTGGCTGAGCAAGGGGGGGGGGGTGAGAGGGGGGGAGCAGCCCCAGGCCAGAGGAGGGGACTGAGGAGCAGCAGAGTCTGGGAGCCTGAAGCTGCAGCTCAAGGGCTGGCTCTGCCTTTGGGAGGGGGGAACAGGGCAGCCACTGGGGCCTGCTCTGCCTCTGTGGCTCCTGAGGTTTGCTTCCAAGAATGGGTTAGAATAGGGGTATTGGGGGGCTGCTCCTGGGCAGGGAAGGAGGGGACCATGAGGAGCCAGGGATCAGCTCTAGTGGCCGTGGCTGCCCAGGCTTCCTGTGATCACTCCAGTGCCACATCTCAGCTGGGGCGGCCCAAAGTATTCCAACACTCCCTACCCCCCACCCCTCAGTGAAAGACAAACTCTCCTTAAGGACCTGTGACTCTAGTAAGGACTCAGGGTGTGGTGAAGATTTGCATCCAGGCCCCGCCCCCTCCCCAGCCCAGCCCAGGCTCCCAGGGGGAGGATAAGAGGGGCCTGGCAGAGCCCGGACCCCGCCGGTTCTCTCTGGGCAGCAGAGCTCTCGGGTCCCCCGCACCATGGCCTGGCCTCTCGTCTGCCTCCTCCTGCTCAGCTTCTGCTCAGGTCAGGGCTGGCCCTGCTCCTCCTGCTCCCCCTCCCTGTCCCGGGGGCTCCTGGGAGGGTCTCCGAGCCCCTCCCCCCTCTCCTGTGCTGGGACATTCATGTCTGTCTGTGTTTCCAGGTTCCTTCTCCCAGCCTGTGCTGACTCAGGCTCCCTCCCTGTCTGTGTCCCTGGGAGCCACGGCCAGACTCTCCTGCAGCCTCAGCAGTCAGTATCGCTATAATACGATTGCATGGCACCAGCAGAGCCCGGGAAAGGCCCCTCGGTTCCTCATGGATGTGGACAGTGATGGAGGTGTGAGCAAGGGCGAGGGGGTCCCCGCCCGCTTCTCGGGCTCCGCCTCTGGGGCCGATCGCTACTTGTCCATCAGCAGCGTCCAGCCTGAGGATGAATCCGATTATTACTGTGGGACAGGTTATGGTAGTGGTAGTAACTACGGTTACCACAGCGCTACATTCAGGGAGGAAGTGGGACAAAAACCTCCCTTACCAGCCCTGACCTGGCCCAGGCTCTGACAACAGCCCGGGCTGCCAGGGGATCCCTGGGTCTCCCTTTCTCTCTGTTTCTTCTTGTCCCACACTTTTTCCTCCTTCCTCTTTCTGATTCTGCCTCTATATCTACACCTGACACTCTGCCTCCCTCCCTCCCTCCCTCCCCTTCTCTCTCCTTCCATGTCTCTCTGTCCCTCTCTCTCTCTCTCTCTGTGCCTCTGTCTGTCTCTCTCTCTCTCTGACTCTCTGTCTCTGTCTCTGTCTCTCTATCTCTCTGTCTCTGTCTCTGTCTCTCTGTCTCTGTCTCTGTCTCTCTATCTCTCTGTCTTCCTCTCTCCCTCCCTTTCTCTCTCTTTTCCTCTCCCTCTCCTTCCCTCCCCTTCTCTCTCCTTCCATGTCTCTCCCTCTCTCTCTCTCTCTGTGCCTCTGTCTGTCTCTCTCTCTCTCTGACTCTCTGTCTCTGTCTCTGTCTCTCTGTCTCTGTCTCTGTCTCTCTATCTCTCTGTCTTCCTCCCTCCCTCCCTTTCTCTCTCTTTTCCTCTCCCTCTCCTTCCCTCCCCTTCTCTCTCCTTCCATGTCTCTCCCTCTCTCTCTCTCTCTGTGCCTCTGTCTGTCTCTCTCTCTCTCTGACTCTCTGTCTCTGTCTCTGTCTCTCTGTCTCTGTCTCTGTCTCTCTATCTCTCTGTCTTCCTCCCTCCCTCCCTTTCTCTCTCTTTTCCTCTCCCTCTCCCTCCCTCCCCTTCTCTCTCCTTCCATGTCTCTCCCTCTCTCTCTTTCTCTGTGCCTCTGTCTGTCTCTCTCTCTCTCTGACTCTCTGTCTCTGTCTCTATCTCTCTATCTCTCTGTCTTTCTCCCTCCCTCCCTCTCTCTTTTTCTCTCCAAGGAGTTCTGTGACTCACTTGAGATGAGACCTAGATTACATGACAGAATCAGATCTTGCACGCAGTTCTTCTGACCTCAGAACCTGGATTTTACCCATGTCCCATTTTGACCTCCAGGGTTCAGGCTTTGACAGGTAGAGAGGAGATGAGAGGGAGCCTCTGCCATGGTTTCTCTACAACAGCTGGGCCCGGCTTCTTCTCGGAATGAGAAATGAGGCTTGGTGAAGGGGCCCCTTGGACCATAGCCAGTGATCATGAAGTCTTGGCCACAGGTACCAGACAGCAGCAAAGACCCCAGCAGCGAAGTGGGAACAGAGAGGACGGTTTCTCCTCTGGGGAGGAGGTGAGGCAGGTCTAGTTACCTAACACTTGCTCTGTGGCCACAAGCAGCTGCTTGCACCCTGCTTCAAGACTGTTCCCCTTAAAGTGCATCTTTCACCCTGCTGTCAAGTACATTCAAGTTTGGATCTGATTTATCACCACCTTGTCTCTTGCATTCAGTCATCTCCTCACCTCACTGTGATTTTCTGGATACAATTTAGAGTTCTTTCTTAGGCTTTCAAATCTTTTTTATGGCCAAGCCTTGTAAATAGTGGGGAACCCTGGGCGAGTTATTAGACCTTTTAGTCCAGTAAAAGGAACCCTGCTGATAGAGTGTGGTTTGAGTCCCCATCACCCCTAAGGCTGTTTCAGCCTTCCTGAGAAATCAGGGGGTATGACAATCTGTGTTGTACTTGAAGCAGAGTTATGCTGATATAGCAAGGAAACATTTGCACACAATAGCAAGTCGTTCATGTACAATATCCTATAGTTATGTAAGTGTATTACATAAGCATAGGGTATTTAGGACTGGGATTTTTTTTTTTGTAATAAATGGAATCCTGTTTGACCATCCTCATCATTTTTCGCCCATGATCAATACTCATACTGGTACTGAAATCCTCCTGTGAGCAAGTCTGGACAATTGGTATCCACCAATTGGTGGAAAGTTGGGCCAGTCATACCCTTAAAGAGCAAACATTAACAAGAGTGATACAAAACATAAATATCTATTAAAAACAGTGATCAGAGCTAAATGTATACTTTTAAAGCTTATATCAAAAAAAAAAAAATAGAGAAAGAGGAGACCAATGAATTGCATATATGAGTCCCAAAAGTCTCAAGAAAGAAGAAATTAAAACCCCCCAATTCAACACTAAATGGGAATTCTTAAAAATTAAAGGTGAGAAAGGATAAAATTCAAAAGATCTTGTGCATTTGTATACTTGGGCAGCGACTGAGGATCACTGTGGCATAGAATCCTAGAGGCCCATTTGTCCTGGAGAGTGAGCAAGAAGAGGCAAATCTTGGTGAGAAAATGACAAAAAAAAAAAAAAAAAAGATCACAGTGATGATGATGCTTCCCACAGCTCTCAGAAGAAGAAAGCCATGGGAGCTTACCTCAGTAACCATGATTATAATAATAACAACATTTATAAGTTTTTACATAGCATTCCTAGGTCTGGTAGGCACAAAGTAAATAATAACTTCTTTGATTCTAACCACAGCCTTGAGAAATAGGTTTATAATCTGCAATCCTTACAGATAAGGTTTCTTACAGATAAGGAACCAGAGGCACAATTAATAACTTAAAGGTGATTTGAAGTCAGGTCTTTCTAACTCCAGGTCCACCCAGGTGCCTCTCTGCTCTGACTTTTGGGGAAGCTCCAGGATGTGCTCCCACTCCACTTTGTCTGCATCCCATAATTCCTGTTCTTTCTTCTTTCCTTCATCTCTCTCTCTCTCTCTCTCTCTCTCTCTCTCTCTCTCTCTCTCTCTCTCTCTCTCTCTCTCTCTCTCTCTCTGTCTCTCTCTCTCTCTGTCTCTCTCTCTCTCTCTCTCTCTCTCTCTCTCTCTCTCTCTCTCTCTCTCTCTCTCTCTCTCTCTCTCTCTCTCTGTCTCTCTCTCTCTCTCTCTCTTTCTCTCTCCCATAGCTGAACTTCTTAATAGCTCAATAGCCCAAGAAAGGCCTTGTGTCTCCTCTGGACATCAATGAGAACTTCTGGTGACCCACTCTATTTGCCTCCTTTTGAGCACATCATCCTTCCTGAATATTGCCATGGATTTTAGGCTAAGCCCATTTCTTCTTATTTCATCAAGTCCACCATCCCTGCCTGCAGCACAGAAAGGAATATAATCCCACCAATCAAGTTATGTAAATTTCTTTAAAATCAGTAGTTTAGCTTATGATATAATAACTGCATATTCCAAACTATAAATTGTTTTGCAAAGGAATATTTTTTGTCCCTTGTTTTTAAAGTCACCTTTATTTAAACTTTAAGACTCCCCATAAGCTAATATCAAAATTACTTTGGACCAAATTTCTTAAAATTTATACATATATCCAGCAAAGCTGACAAAATTTTAAAGGATAGCTCATAATTTATTAGAAAGCAACATATTTCACCTAATTAGTGGATAAGAACATGTGATCTCTTAAGGTAAGTTACCAGAACTTTGTTTTAATAACCTATTTTTGATTTAAAATCAAATCAAATATAAATTTAGTAGCAATACGATAATATTAATGCACACATATTTTTAAAACCTTATTCTCAAATGCATCAATTGAAAGTAATTTGATCATATGCCATGTTTTAAGTTAGTGTTTTAAGTCACCTTTTTTGGAGAAAATGTCACTTCCCTTCAAAAGCTCCATTCTCCTAGACTACCTGAAATCTCTAAAATGGCTATAAACTATTGAGGCCTGAGATAGAGACACAGGCCCCGGGGAGCAAAAATGGCTCTGGCTCCTATCTCCCCTCCTAAATTTTGTATTCTTTCCTATGAATTGCTATAATGGGAAAGGGGGAAGATTTTAAAATGTAAAATAGATTTTCCTAGATTTCCCCAACCACATAGAAAAATATATATTATATTATAAATATATGTGTAATAAATATTTAAATGTATTATAGAATCCAGAGTCCCCTGAGAAGAATTTGGGGACTTTGGGGAGTTGGGGAACATAGAGATCCATCTAGAAAGAAATCGAGGCTGACTCTAGAGCATGGGATTCTGGAGGAGTCTACTGTTCTTTGGAGAGACTGGACTGGACATGAGTCTACCCACAATGGCCCTGCTCATTTCCAGTCCCCTCTAGGGAGAAAAGCTTTCAAGCTTTGGTCTCTGCACAGAGTTGCCCTGGCTGCTGCAGAACCCACTCCAGTTCCCTTGCTGTTTCCTGGATCCATCAGTGACTTCACTTTGTAGTTCTGGATTCTTTGGACAAACTGTGAATGGGGAAATCCCAAGCTGAGCCCCTAGGCCATTAAAATCTCTTCATGCTTGGACAGAGCCACCCAGAACTCATAATATCTGGATCCTGGACAGAGTCTCATTTGTAAGAAACAAAATATCTTAATCAAGACTTCCACCGACTCACTGCTGAATGCAGGAAAGCTTTATTTTACATTGTTGCAAGCCTGGGAGCCTCGGTGAGCAGAGCCCTCAGCCCATTTTTCAGATGACCTCTCTGAGGGCCTTTGGATTTCACTCCTAGATTGTAGCCATGGAAGAGGCTCTCTCTGAACATGAGCTTGATTTCATTGTTACCATGGTGTTTCCCAGGCTCCTCTTCCTCCTCTTTTCACAATTCTCATCAGATTTCATGGCATGCAAATAGAATTGGAGCTGGAATAAGTTGTTATCCTGCTGTTGACCTAATTCATGTGCTATCTGTGATGGCCCAGATAGATACAATGACTGCTTTCTTAATGGGATAAGTGTATTACATGTAAGCTCATCTTCTGCAGCCTCACAGAAATCAGACATGGGGAAACCTCCCTAAAGCATCTAACAAGATCCTGTCTTAATGAGCAAGAGAGACAGCTGGGCTGGGCTGGAAAGTAACCTCAATTTTATGAATTCAATACTCTATAAATGGCCAGACTCAAAAAATAGAAATTAAGACATCAGTGCCAGCTGGGGATTGGTGGAAAATTTCTCTTTCTTAAGCTTATTCTGATCAAAAGTTTCATCAAGGATTTGCCTGAAGACTTCCCATTTTATTTTATGTGCAGGAAGTTTGAGTACAGCGAATGTGGTGGGATTGATTATGTTCCTCTCTGTGCTGCAGGCAGGGATGGTGGAGCTGATGAAATAAGAAGAAATGAGGTTATTAGTCTGAAACACTCCCAACTAACACATTTTCAAGCAATCCTGAAGCCACTGACTAGGTCCACATATTGAAGTGACTCCCTCTCTAGGTGACCTTCCTATGGATTTTGAATGCTGTTAGGGCCCTCTTATAAGGCTAGTGCTGACTCTATTCCAGCTGAAGTTAGGAAGCAGGAGAGCACTACTCATACAACAGCTGATTGAAACTTGTTGAGTTATATGTCAACAGGACATTATTCTCCAGCAGCTCAAGGAAGCCTCCATTTTCCAACTATATCAAAGAAAAGGGAATCATTTATCTTATGGCAATCACGGAGGAATCTCTCTCCTAGTCATTACTGCCAGAGCGATCCTTAATAGGCTGATCTTTCACCTGAAAGATGGTCATCTGTCCAAGAGCCAGTGTGGCTTCAGAATGACTGGAGGAAAGGTTCATATGGTGTTTGATGAGATAGAAGACTGACAAGTGCTCCTGCAGGATCTGCAATCCCAAGTCTGGAAGATCCAGGAAAACATATTCTTTTAAAATATTTTTTATTATAGTTTTTATTTACAAGATATGGGCATGGGTAATTTTTCAGCATTGACAATTGCAAAATCTTTTGTTCCAATTTTTCCCCTGCTTCCCCCCACTCCCTCCTCCAGATGGCAGGTAGACCAATACATAAATATGTTAAAGTATATGTTAAATACAATATATGTATACATGTCCATACAGTTATTTTGCTGCACAAGAAAAATCAGACTTTGAAATAGTGTATAATTAACCTGTGAAGGAAATAAAAAATGCAAGCGGATAAAAACAGAGGGATTGGGAATTCTATGTGGTGGTTCACACTCATTTCCCAGAGTTCTTTCGCTGGGTGTAGCTGGTTCAATTCATTACTGCCCCATTGGAACTGATTTGCTTCATCTCATTGGAAAACCTATTATTTCACTCAGACCTTAGTTCTCTAAAATGGTTTCCACCACAAAGTGCTGTAATTTTAACAGTGTAATTGTAGTTAAAGAAGAGGCAGGACTATCTGTTTTGCTGCTGTACATAAGGACCATAGGACCTTTTCATTTGATCTGCAGTTGAAATCTTCTAGGAGAATTGGAGCTTTTTGAGAACAGGGGATGTTTTCATTGTCTGATGAGGTCTAGATATGGGATACCTAAATGAAATTAGGGTTTAATTAAGGTCTAGTGGCAGGTTCGGGGTAAGGGAGTCAAATAGAGCTCCCCTTCAACCCCTTTGGATTCAGCGCAAAGATACGGAGTTAAATGTGGTCTAGTAGTGGCACAAGAGTTCCCTGTAAAGGAATTTACAGACCTGAAAACCTAAAGTGATTAAAGAGGTTTATTTTGACGTTTGGAAGTAAGGTTAAAGTCTAGTTAGAAAAAGGTGAAGGTAGAGATAAGAGGGCACCAGAAACAGGTTTCTAGTGGGCAGAGATCCTTGGCATGCCAAGTATAAGGCTGCCATGTTTGGAACCTCTGCAAAGAGAGGACTCCAGCTTGGCTCTTTTATAATGAGAGATTTAGCTAAAGGGGTCTGCGGGTGGAGTCCCAAGTCGCCTCAGATCTGGGTGGGGGTTGTGAGAGCCCAGATCTCCTATTGGAATTCACAAGGGTGCTTTTGACCTGGATTTGTGGATCAAAGGTCCTGGCTTCTTGAATTGTTAATGCATCAGCTAGGAGGGGTTTGGAATCAGAAAGGAATAAATCAATCTGAAAGGACTAGTTTCTTAAAGAGATCACAACCCACATCATTGTCCATTTGCATTCCCACTTCTTAGCTTGGTGCTGCCCCAATGAACATTTAACAATACGGTTTTTTGTCCTTTCTTTCCTTGAGTTCATTACTAGATCTTTCTGGCAGGAAGTTGCAAAATTCACAGTTGTGGACCAGGTTTCTGTAAGATGTGAATTCAAATCAGGCTTTTACTGATTATACATAGTAAATGTACATTTACTATTTGTGTAATGCTAGGAAAGTCACTTAACTACTGTTTGACTCGGTTTCCTCTCCTGTAAAGTGAGGACCCTGGAGAGGGAAATGACCAATCACTCCAGTATCTTTGACAAGAAAACCCCATAAAATCAGGATCCCCAAAAGTTGGATATAACTAGTACAACTTAAGGAATGGTAGAGTAAAAGATAAATGATAAACATGGCAAAGGTAAAAACGTCTTTATCAGAATCTGTCCAACTGGTTTCTCCTTATTTGCACACATGGCCCAAGGACACATATCTACCACATTCTGAAGGGCCACGGAGCAGTTATTTGGAAACATGAAATCTTTGCGTGTGTTGATGGAATCATATTCTGGGAAAACTCTGAAAGAGCATGAGGAAAGATGCTGAAAGTATTGCATCAGCCAGGAAAGGTTCCCCTCCCCGCCCAGTAAATCATGACAAAATTGAGGAAAACGAAGTCAGATTAGGGTGATAGGATATTCATGAGTTCTCTGGCTCCAGATATTGGGACATTGGAGATTTGGCCATCTGCAACATCCAGCCCAAAGAGGACGATGCTTCCTGCCCCTTTTCTCCTCTGCCACAGCCCCCACCATGGTGCAGGTTCTCAGCACTGAACACTTGGACTATTGCAAGAGACAGTGTTCACCTTCTGAGTTGGTGAAAAAGGATGTTTCCTCCGGGTTCAAACACCTACACACACCCCAAGGTTGCCCTTCTCTGCACCAATCCATCCCTTGTCCTATGCACAGACATCCCTTTGTGGAACTGGTGAGCAACAAGCAGGGGTCTCCTTCTGGCTGTGGGAACCCTGAGGCTTGCTTACAAGGATTGGGTGGACTGGGGGCCTGAAGCTGCTAGAAGGCATTGTAAGACTGGCTCTGGGCTGGCAATGGGAGAAGGAGGAGCTTGGGGATATCAGTAGGGATGAGCCCAGCTGGCTGTGTCTTTGGCTGCTCTGACCCCCTGGGTGGCATCTCAGCTGGGCTCCATCCCCTCCCCCTGAGAGACACGCCTTCCTCATGGGACCCATGACCCCAGATTTAAAACTCAGGGTATAATTAAGGAAATGCAGATTTGCATCCAGCCCCGCCCCCTCCCCAGCCCCATCTCAGGCTCCCAGGGAGAGGATAAGAGGGGCCTGGCAGAGCCCGGACCCCACCGGTTCTCTCTGGGGAGCAGAGCTCTGGGGTCCCCCGCACCATGGCCTGGCCTCTCGTCTGCCTCCTGCTGCTCAGCTTCTGCTCAGGTCAGGGCTGGCCCTGCTCCTCCTGCTCCCCCCTCCCTGTCCCGGGGGCTCCTGGGAGGGTCTCCGAGCCCCTCCCCCTTCTCCCCTGTGCTGGGACATTCATGTCTGTCTGTGTTTCCAGGTTCCTTCTCCCAGCCTGTGCTGACTCAGCCTCCCTCCCTGTCTGTGTCCCTGGGAGCCACAGCCAGACTCACCTGCACCCTCAGCAGTCAGCACAGCACCTACCCAATTCATTGGTACCAGCAGAGCCCAGCAAAGGCCCTCCGATCTGTCATGTATGTCACCAGTGGTGGAGATGTAGGCAAGAGCGAGGGGGTCCCTGCCCGCTTCTCGGGCTCCGCCTCTGGGGCCGATCGCTACTTGTCCATCAGCAGTGTCCAGCCTGAGGATGAGGCCGACTATTACTGTGCAACAGGTTATGGTAGTGGTAGCAGCTACAGATAACACAGTGCTACATTCAGTGAGGAAGTGGGACAAAAACCTCCCCCACCAGCCCAGACCTGGCCCAGGCTGCTGACTCAGGCCAAGCTGCCATGGGACCAGTGGGTCAATCTCTCTGTCTCTGTCTCTCTCTGTGTGTCTCTCTCTCTGTCTCTCTCAGATTTCTATGACTCTCCTGAGAAGAAACCTGGAGCACGTGACAAAAATCGGTCTTGCATCCAGTTCTTCTGACCCCAGAAGCTGGATTTTAACCACATCCCATTATGGCCCCTTGGCAGAGATTTAGCTGAGCCTTCAGGCTTGAGGCTTTAACAGGTAGAGAGGAGATGAGAGGGAGCCTCTGCCATGGTTCCCCTACAACAGCCGGCCCAGCTTCTTCTATGAAAGAGAAGTGATCCTTGATGAAGGGGCCCCGGGGCAAGAGCCAGTGGCCATGAGGCCTGAGCCACAGATTCCTTGTAGAACAGCACAGACCTCAGCACTGAAGTGGGAACAGAGAGGACTCCAAGTGCTGCTGGGCCTGGGCCCGGCCTCCCTTTTCTCCCCGACACAGACACCACTCCTCCATCAGTCATCTGCCTATTGCCTCCTGGATATAATTTAGAGCCCTCTCTTGGGCTTTCAAAACATTTTATGGCCAAAACCCTTCCCACATTTCTGAGCTTCTGGCTCCTTAACCTCCAGCCACGGCCTACTCCATCAGCAGGGACAATGAGCCCCTTCTGCCAGCTCTGCCCATTGGCCCTGGCTGTGTTCCCTGCCTAGCTGTCTAACCCTGCTCATCTCCAGCTTCTTTCCTCCCTCCAGTCTCAGGTAAAATCCTACCTTCCTTTGCATAAAGTCTCTCCCAGTCTTCCTTAATCTTAGTGCTTCCTCTTTTATCTCCAAATTGTCTCTTTTATGTGCTATTTGGCTGTTGCTCTTTATATCTTGTTCCCACCATGACATTAGGCTATGAATTCCTCAAGATCGGAGGCTGTTTTTGCCTATTTTCTATCCTTATAACTTGTAACACTGTAGGTGATTAATAAATGCTTGTTGACATTATTTGATTTGCATGGTTTACAGAATCATACTGTGAACTTGGTAGGGACCTCTGATACAAGGAACCCCAGCCCATTCAACTTGCAGATGAAGACATTGAGTTCCTAAGAGCCTGATTTTCTGACTTGCACATCCTGAGAACATTTTGTTCCCTTAAAAGCAGTTTAATTTAAAGATGATTTATAGATTGAACCAGCCTTGTAGGAATTTGTTTGCTTCTTTTATCCTAGTCTTCCAGATCTAGTTGAAATCTGAGGCTGGAAAGTTGGATCAGTCATAACATTGATAGCTAACTTTAAGAGAAGGAAAAGAATAATACAACACATCACTACCTGTGGGATACATAAAAACAGTGATCAGAGGAAAATGTATATTTCTAAATGCTTACATCAAAAAAAAAAAAAAGAAAGAAAGAAAGAAAGAAAGAAAGAAAAAAGAAAAGAAAGAAAGAAAGAGCAGACCAATGAATTGGATATACAATTTTAAAGTCTCAAAAAAAAAAAAAAAAGAAAATTAAAAATCCCCAATTCAACACTAAATAGGAAATCTTGAAAGTTAAAGTTGAGAAAGGGGAAAGTGTAAAAGATGTTTGTGTGTTTTTGTGCTTGGGCAGTGAATGAGGGCCACAGTGATACTGAATCCTGGAGGCCCATATGTCCTGGAGAGTGAACTAGAGGAGACAAATCTAGGTGAGAAAATGATGTGAGGAATAGAAGGCAACGATGGTGATGGTTTTCAAACTTCTCAAAGAAGAAGGAAATGAACCATTGGCTGTGACAGAAGCTTACCTCAGTGATTATAATTATAATAATAACAACATTTATAAGCATTTATCTCTGGGCAGAGAAAGGGGGCAGTAGGAACCTGGAGATCTCAGGGGGGAAGAGCCCAGCTGGCTGTATCTGTGGCTACTCTGACCCCCTGGGATCCCTCATGGGTGACATCTCAGCTGGGCTCTATCCCTTCCCCCTGAAGTACAGGCCTTCCCCATGGGACAAAAGAGTTAGGAACCAGGGCTGCTTAAAAAGCCCCAGATTTGCATCCAGCCCCCGCCCCCTCCCCAGCCCATCCCAGGCTCCCAGGGGGAGGATAAGAGGGGCCTGGCAGAGCTCAGACCCAGCCAGTTCTCTCTGGGGAGCAGAGCTCTCGAGTACCCTGCACCATGGCCTGGCCTCTCATCTGCCTCCTCCTGCTCACCTTCTGCTCAGGTCAGGGCTGGCACAGCTTCTCCTGCTCCCCCCTCCCTGTCCTGGGGTCTCAGGATCCCAGAGCACCTCCCCCCTCTCTCCTGTGCTGGGACATTCATGTCTGTCTGTGTTTCCAGGTTCCTTCTCCCAGCCTGTGCTGACTCAGCCTCCCTCCATGTCTGTGTCCCTGGGAGCCACAGCCAGAATCTCCTGCAGCCTCAGCAGTCAGCACAGCAGGTATATGATCTATTGGCACCAGCAGAGCCCGGGAAAGGCCCCTCGGTTCCTCATGTATGTCACCAGCAGTGGAAATGTAGGCAAGGGGGAGGGGGTCCCTGCCCGCTTCTCGGGCTCCGGCTCTGGGGCCGATCGCTACTTGTCCATCAGCAACATCCAACCTGAGGATGAAGCCAATTATTACTGTGGGGTATCTCATAATGGTTACCACAGTGACACATTCAGTGAGCAAGTGGGACAAAAACCTCTCCTCCAGCCCCGACCTGGCCCAGGTCTGCTTCTTCCTCTTTCACATTATTTCTTTCTTCCCCTTCTGCCTCTGCCTCTATGTCTATGCCTGTTATCCTGCCCGTCTCTCTCTGCCAATGAATTGGGCTTGCAACTAAAAAAGCTAGAAAAAGAACAAATTAAAAAGCCCTAATTAAATGCCAAATCTGAAATTCTGAAAAAAGGGGATGATTAAGAAAATTGAAAGTAAGAAAACTATTGAATTAATAAGTAAAACTAAGAGTTGCTTTAATGAAAAAACAACAATAGCAAAAGAGATAAACCTTTAGTTAGTAGGATTAGAAAAAGGAAAGAAGAAAATCAAATTGTTCGTCTCAAAAATGAAAAGGGAGAACTATCCAGCAATGAAGAGGAAATTAGAGCAATAATTAGGAGTTATTTTGCCCAACTATATGTCAATAAATATGATAATCTAAGTGAAATGGGGAAATATCTATAAAATATTGCCCTATATTTCCCATATTAAAAGAAGAAGGCATAAATGACTTAAATAGTCCCATTTTAGAAAAAGAAATAGAACAAGCTACTAATCAACTCCCTAAGAAAAAATCCCCAGGATCACATGGATTTACAAGTGAATTCTACTAATCATTTAAAGAACAATTATATCCAATATTTTACAAACTGTTTGAAAACATAGGGAATGAAGGACTCGTATCATATTCCTTTTATAACAAATATATAGTGCTGATACCTAAACCAGGTAGGATGAAAAGAGAGAAAGAAAATTATAGACCAATCTCCCTAATGAACATTGATGCAAAAATCTTAAATAAGATATTAGCAAAGACATTATAGAAAGTCATATCCAAGATAATACATGATAATCACGTAGGATTTATACCAGGAATGCAGGGCTGATTCAATATTGGGAAAACAATTAGAAAAATTGACTATATCAATAACTAAAGTAACAAAAGCCATATGATTATCTCAATAGATGCAGAAGAATCATTTGATAAAATCCAACTTCCATTCCTATTAAAAACAATAGTGAATATAGGAATACATACTTTTCCTTAAAATGATCAGTAGCACTTACTTAAAACTCATTTATTTATAATATCATACTTTATGTCTATAGACATGAAACCCATGTCTATATGGGTTCAAAATGTTATGAACCCATTTTGACCATCACTTGGAATACAGTGTTAGGTGTGGGTCAATTGCAAGTATCTACCATAGCAGTTTCCGATTTTCCCAGCAGTTTTTGTCAAATAGTGAGTTCTTATCTCAAAACCTGAGATTTTTGGGTTTGTCAAACACTAGATTGCTATAGTTATTAACTATTTTGTCCTGTGAACTTAACCTATTTCACTGATCAGATTCTCTATTTCTTAGACAGTATCAAATAGTTTTGATTACTCTTGCTTTATAATATAGTTTTAGATCAGGTACACCTAGGCCACCTTCATTTGCCTTTTTTTTTTTAATTCCCTTTAAATTCTTGACATTTTGTTCTTCCAGATGAATTTTGTTGTTTTTTCTACATCATTAAAATAGTTTTGGGGGAGTCTGATTGGTATAGCACTAAATAAATAGATCATTTTAGGGAGTATTGTCATCTTTAATATATTTGCTCAACCTACCCAAGAGCACTTAATATTTTTCCAGTTGTTTAGATCTGATTTTATTTGTGTGGGAAAGTGTTTTGTAGTTTTGCTCATATACTTCCTGACTTTTCTTGGCAGATAGATTCCCAAATCATTTTTACTATTGACAGTTATTTTAAATGAAATTTCTCTTCATATCTCATGCTGTTGGATTTTGTTAATGATGAATAAAAATGCTGATGATTTATGTGGATTTATTTTATATCCTGCAACTTTGCTAAAGTTGTGGATTGTTTCTAATAGTTTTGTAGTTGATTCTCTGTGTTTCTCTAAGTATACTATCATATCATTTGCAAAGAGTGATAATTTGCTTTCCTCATTACCTACTGTAATTCCTTTAATCTCTTTATTCTCTTATTGCCAAAGCGTTTCTAATACAATATTGATTAGTTATGGTGATAGTGGGTAACCTTCTTTCACCCCTGATCTTATTGGGAATAGTTCCAATTTATCCCCATTACATATGATGCTTACTGATGGTTTTAATAGATGCTACTGACTATTTTAAGGAAAAATGTATTTATTCCTATACTCACTAGTGTTTTTAATAGGAATAAATGTTGGGTTTTATCAAATTCTTTTCTCTATCTATTGAGATAATCATAAGATAGTTTACCTCTCAGACTTGTGGAGGAGGAACGTATTTGTGACCAAAGAAGAACTAGAAATCATTATTGATCATAAAATAGATAATTTTTATTATATTCAGTTTAAAAAATTGTACATACAAAATGAATGCAGACAAGATTAGAAGGGAAGCAATAAACTGGCAAAACATTTTTACAGTCAAAGATTCTGATAAAGTCTCATCTCCAAAATATATAGTGAATATACTCAAATTTATAAGAAATCAAGCCATTCTCCAATCGATAAATGTTCAAAGGATATGAACAGATGATTTTCAGATGATGAAAGTGAAACTATTTCTACTCATATGAAAAGGTGATCTAAATCACTATTGGTCAGAAAAATGCAAATTAAGACAACTCCTGAAATACCACTACACACCTCTTAGGTTGTCTAAGATGACAGGAAAAGAAAATGACAAATGTTGGAGGGAATGTGGGAAAACTGGGACACTGATATATTGTTGGTGGAACTGTGAATGGATCCAACCATTCTGGAGAGCAGTTTGGAATTATGTTCAAAAAGTTATCAAACTGTACATACCCTTTGATCCAGCAGTGTTACTACTAGGCTTATATCCCAAAGAGATCTTAAAAGAGGGAAAGGGACCCACTTGTGCAAAAACGTTTGTGGCAGTCCTTTTTGTAGTGGCTAGAAACTGGAAATTGAAGAGATGCCCCTCACTTGAATGGCTGAATAAATTGTGGTATATGAATGCTATAGAATATTATTGTTCTATAAAAATGACCAGCAGAATAAATTCAGAGATTCTAGGAGAGACTTACATGAACTGATGCTGATTGAAATGAGCAGAATCAGGAGATCATTATATACTTCAACAACAATACTGTATGAGGATCAATTCTGATGGATGTGGCCATCTTCAACAATGAGAGAATCCAAATCAGTTCCAATTGATCAGTGATGAACAGAAGCAGCTATACTCAGTGAAGGAACACTGGGAAATGAGTGTGGACCATACCACAGCATTAACACTCTTTCTTGTTATTGTTTGCTTGCATTTTTGGTTTTTTCTTCTCAGGTTAATTTTACTTTCTTTCTAAATCTGATCTTTCCTGTGCAACAAGATAACTGTATAAAAATGTATACATATATTGCATTTAACATATACTTTAACATATTTAACATGTATGGGACTTCCTGCCATCTAGGGGAGGAGGTGGAGAAAAGGAGGGGAAAAGCTGGAACAGAAGGTTTTTCGAGGGTCAGTGTTGAAAAATTACCCATGCATATGTTTTGTATATGAAAAGCTATAATAAAAAATAAAATAAAAAAAAAGAAAGAAATGATCAGCAGGATAATTTCAGAGAAGCACTGAGAAACTTATATGAACTGATGCTAAGTGAAATCAGCATAACCAGGAGATCATTATACATGGCAACAACAAGACTATACAATGATTAGTTCTGATGGATGTGTCTCTCTTCCACAATGAGATGATTCAAACAAGTTCCAATTGATCAGTGATGAACAGAACCAGCTATACTCGGTGAAGGAACACTGGGAAATGAGTATGGATTGCAACATAGCATTTAGACTCTTTCTGTTATTGTTTGCTTGCATTTTTGTTTTCCTTCTCAGGTTTTTTTCTTTCTTTCCAGATCTGATTTTTCTTGTGCAGCAAGATAACTGTATAAATATGTATACATATATAGGATTTAACATATATTTTGACATATTTAACATGTATTGGACTACCTGCCATCTAGGAGAGAGATGGGGGGAAGGAGGGGATAATTTGGAACTGAAGATTTTGCAAGGGTCAATGTTGAAAAATTACCTAATACATATGTTTTGCAAATAAAAAGGTCTAATAATAAAAAATATTAAAAAAAACTATTTACTAGTTGTTTGTATGATCTGTGCAAGGTGAAAGCTTAATCACCTTTCCCTAATAGGATGTGGCTGCCTCTGTAGAAGTGAGAAAACAAACCCACCTAATGCAACCCCTCCTTCACTTCTGCCCTGCTCCTATTAAATGAAATTACTCTAACATTAATTGCTTCTATTATTTAAAGGAATACCTTTCATTTACATGGTGTTAATAACTGATTTTTTTTTTTTTACCTTTCAAGGCTGTGGTTATTTTAAGGCGAACTCATTTGTGATGGTATATCAAAGGTTCTACTGATTAGCAATGCAAGGAACTTCTAAAAAGAAGTTTTTTTAGATTTCTGGTTAATTGCAAATTCATTAAAAATAGTTACTTCAAAACCCATTCAGCAAATTATTTATTAACTGCATCATGGTTGCATAGTTTAATGAATATGATCCAAATGTGCTTCCTTGAAATACTTAGAACAAGATTTCAACCTGACAGTCCTGCACATCTAGCTTTGGCTGTGCTCTCCAAACACATGGGACAGATAAGTTTAGGATTTAAAACCTGATTAGTGAAACTGGCTGTTGAGATGAAATCTCTTGAGATTATAACTGTGATAGTTTTCAGTCTTGAATTTGGAAATAATTATCTGTTTTTTTTTTTCTTTTTCTTTTTTCTTTTTTTTTCCCCCTGAGGCTGGGGTTAAGTGACTTGCCCAGGGTCATACAGCTAGGAAATGTTAAGTGTCAGAGACCAAATTTGAACTAGGGTCCTCCTGAATTCAGGGCTGGTGCTCTATGCATTGTGCCACCTAGCTGCCCCCTGGAAATGATTATCTGATGAACTGAATTAGTAACCCACCATTTGAGAGTTGAGTTAACTATAAGGTGGGATTATTACTACATAACTATCAGCTGTGATTTAGGTGCCTCTGACCGAGGCCCTAAAGGATCAGTTTTGATGCTATTATGATCATGCCCCTGTACTTCCTCTTGTAGCAAAGTTCTACAATCAGAGTAAATGGTCAACAGAAAGCACACTTGAAGTATGTAATATTTTGCTGTTATCTATCTAAAATATGTAGTTATTATATCTTATTATTAGGTATATGAGTAATTTGGTTTAGTCATTTACCTGTTACTAGATGTATGTATCTGTGTGAAATAAGGTGCTTTAGGAAATTTGTGTTAAAAAAAATAATTGATAAACTGTCTGGGGGACCCATTATTTTAATGATTATTGCAACTGGAAGCTGAAATATCTTTTGTATGGTTCAGAGAGGAGGATTTTAGTGTACTCGAGTTTTCTTAGAGGGATGTGAATGAAGCGAATTGTGAAAGCTGTCCCACAAGATGGAGGCAGTGTTCTAAAAATGAAATGAAAAGCTTACCTTGCTTTCTCCAGAAATTACTTGGTTTACAAGAATGGGATCATTCAGCCCTTTTCTTTGTGAAACTAAGTTTTGGTCACCTTGGCATTAAAACTCCCATATCACATAATTTAGTACTCCTAAAGATGTGGTTGGTTTACAAGTTTTTCCTCATTTATAACTTAGAATATAAGGTCATTTGTCCTAACTAATCAGGGGAGAGGTCCAGCCTCTGGGGAGTGCTACCCAAAACTTGTATATAATCTTTGTCTGCTTTCTGTACTTTGCCTCTCCCTGGCTGACTGCTTGTGGGGAGGGAGATGCCTTTTCTCAAGAAATCATAATCTGCTTCTACTCTGAGAAATCTCCTTGATTTATTTGAGCCTCTGGTTCTTGTCCCACATGGAGCTAACATGAATGTCAATGAGAAAGTCACTTTTATTTAAGTTTGTTACTAATGTGGAAACATTTATATAGTGAATATAGTGTTTTCTTTTGAATAACTTTATTGAAAAGCTATTAGCCAATCTATTTTGGCCTTTCCCAGTCCATCCTACAGCAAGAAAAATGGGGGGGGGGGCACGAAGATCTTATAAAATAATATCAGAGACTTGACATGTGACTCATGTAGAAGTCTGGGTTACTCTGTCATTATCCTACTTTTGATAGGTCATGAGATCTGTTAATGAAAGATTGTGCGAATACTTCTGTTATTCTGATGGGATTCCCCCGTTTTGCTTTTGGGGTACAATTTAGTCTCTAAAAAAGAGATGATACATCACTGCAAGGAAGGAAAAACACACCTCTCAAGAATGAGGGCTCTGCTCTTTGTACTTGCTCTCTCCCTGGTTCTCTTAGATTTGTTTTCCTATAAATAATTTTGACTTTGAGCAATTCACCTCCAACTGATGAGCACTAGACACTATATTGACCAACTTCAGGGGTCTGCGACCCTGTAGATTGAGGCAGCTCAACACCCATTCTCAGCAGGAAATAGTTTGTTGAGGGATGAGAAACTCTAACAGCATTTGGGGTCCCCAGGCTGGTGTTGTCCACACTCCCAGTCTCTAAATTACTTTGGCAAAAAAGGGTTTCTTTTGACATTGATAATTCTCAATGGGCTAAGTTTCTGATTGGAAAATAGCAAAGCAGCGAGAGACAGAGAACAGCCTTTACCCAGTTTTCTATCATATAAAGCCAAGGAGTACATGCTGATGCTATGATCAGAGGCTAAGGAGCAATCTCCAGATGAATTAAGGATGGTGGGCTAAGGAATAATCTGCAGGTGAATTAAGGATGGTGGGCTAAGGAGTAATCTGCAGGTGAATTAAGGATGGTGGGCTAAGGAGTAATCTGCAGCTGAATTAAGGATGGTGGGCTAAGGAGTAATCTGCAGGTGAATTAAGGATGGTGGGCTAAGGAGTAATCTGCAGCTGAATTAAGGATGGTGGGCTAAGGAGTAATCTGCAGCTGAATTAAGGATGGTGGGCTAAGGAGTAATCTGCAGGTGAATTAAGGATGGTGGGCTAAGGAGTAATCTGCAGGTGAATTAAGGATGGTGGGCTAAGGAGTAATCTGCAGCTGAATTAAGGATGGTGGGCTAAGGAGTAATCTGCAGCTGAATTAAGGATGGTGGGCTAAGGAGTAATCTGCAGGTGAATTAAGGATGGTGGGCTAAGGAGTAATCTGCAGGTGAATTAAGGATGGTGGGCTAAGGAGTAATCTGCAGCTGAATTAAGGATGGTGGGCTAAGGAGTAATCTGCAGCTGAATTAAGGATGGTGGGCTAAGGAGTAATCTGCAGGTGAATTAAGGATGGTGGGCTAAGGAGTAATCTGCAGGTGAATTAAGGATGGTGGGCTAAGGAGTAATCTGCAGGTGAATTAAGGATGGTGGGCTAAGGAGTAATCTGCAGGTGAATTAAGGATGGTGGGCTAAGGAGTAATCTGCAGGTGAATTAAGGGTGGGGATTATCCTAGGATTTTCCTGAGGCTGGAAGCTAAGCAGTGATCATAATCAGGAGAGTTTTCTGAAACAGATTCCAAAGCCAGAAGATGCAGGGTTTCTTGACCCAGCCCTCCCCCCCCCCCCCCCCCCCGCAAAAAAAAGGATCAGGGGACCAAAGAATCCTATTATATCAGTTTCATAAGATGAGATCATCACCCATATCCCAAAAGACTTAGGGTCCCATTTGTTTGGGAAGGAAGCAGAATTTCTTGGTGAATGGACCCCAACTACCCAGTGTTTGAGTGGGTTCCCTATAAGGAATGAATCCTGTGAAGGAGGGAGTTTATGTAGGAATAATGTTATTCCTCTGCTGAAGTAGTATTTGGGGCTTAGGAAAAGGACATTGGGTTAACATTAGGGTTAATATTCCTGGGAAAGATACCCCACAAACAATTCAAATTATAGAATTATAGAGGCTTGACTAGCTATAGATAAGTAGATGTAATAAGTGTTTGTGTCATGATTTAAAAAGAGGAATTATGGAACTAAATGTCCAGTTTGGAATAATGTCTGGTTTGCTACAAGGGCTGGATATTTAGAAAATGCCGATCAAAGAGAAATTTGCTAATAGCTATAGATCTCTTAGGAAAATTTGGAATCAAGCTGAGGACTTAAGGCAAGTGATAGACACCAGTGCTTGGATAGAACTGGTAAAGTGCTCTGTAAAGAGTCTGAACAAAAAGTAATTTCCATATCTGTGCTACAGGTTGCCCCCTGCCCAGACAGTATCTTTCCCTCTGGTTATGGGAGAACATGAAAGTGAATTCCTCCTGGTCCCAAAAGAACATTCATGGGGAGAATTGTAGGGCTGTATACTCCTCCGGAGATCAATCAGCTTGCTTCTCATGGCAGGTGAAAGATTCCAAAATCTTGGCACTGTAGTGGCTCTTAGCCGAGTCCAGAACATAACTGTGGGGTGCTCTGGCTCCTCTGATGATCATACCCAAGCAAACCATGAATGTTATTGTGGAGGCAGCACTTTCCAACCTGCTTTGCCTGGGAACTGAGTGGGTACCTGTGCACTGACCCACTTGGCTCATCCTTGTCCCCTGGCATTCAATGAAGACTGAATCAGGAAGAACTGAGTCCACTACAATAACTGATGAATTCAAGGCTAGAAATCTAGTTCTGGATTTGGGTCATTCCTACTCTGGTGAGTAAATATTATTGGATAAGTTATACTAGAGAAGCAGTGAAGGGAATAAAAAAATTAGTTAGATGCCCCGAGCAGAATGGCATGGGAAAACATGCCATAGAAAGATTGGAATTGGCAGACACAGGAGGAGCACGAGTTACAATTGCAAGTAGTTTCCCTCCTAGTACAGCCCTATTAGAAGAATTAGCAGAGAATTCAGAGATTAATTATCCATCCTATGTAAAGAGATCTGTGCAGGGGGTTCATAAACTTTTATTCTGAAGTGGGATGTAAAAATTGGACAAATCTGAGCAGCTGGATGAGAATGTGGAAATCAAATTATTAAAAAGAAAAAAAGGGGGGATTGTGAGAAATACATAGATGTTTGTTTTCTACAGTTTTGAGAATTGAATTGGAGAAATGAAACTTCAAATAGAAAACTCTCTCCCATTTCCAACCAATTCACACAATTGTTTTTAATAAAGTGATATTAACAGAGATGAAATCACACATAGAGAAGTTAAAATTATTCTCTTATCTAGAGACTTTTCCCCTCTATAAATGCATACAAATGGACTCCGCCTGAAAATTCTTTCTGCATTGTGTTCATACAACAAATGTTGGTTCTAAATGATATATGGTTTAAAAGATTAGGATGGATGTGGTCCTGTAGCCAGCAGGTGACGCTATGGTCCTATAGTTGTACAGGCAGTGGGGGGCATGAGGAGCCTGGGGATCTCAGCTGAGGATCAACCCAGCTGCCTGTGCCAATGGCTGCCCTGATCTGTGAGATCACTCATGTGCGACATCTCAACTGGACTAGGTGGAGATATCTCAAGACCTCTCTCTACCACCAGAAAAGCACAGGAGGCCTAGAAGTGGTTTGCAGGGGGAAAGCCAGGATCAGCCAGATTTGCACTGAGACCCCTCATCTCCCAGACACTATCTCAGGGTTTCAGGGAAAGGATAAGAGGGACCCAGAAAAGCTCAGGCCTCTCGGTGCTCTTTGGAGAGCAGAGTTCTTGGGACTCTTGGCCCAATAGTCTGGTCTCTTCTCTGCCTCCTACTGCCTCTGTTCAGGTCAGGACTAGTCAGAAGAATCCTTTCTTTGCTTCCATTTTCCTTCGTTCCTCTGAGGATCTCAAAGCAGCTTCCTAAAGTCTTTTATATCAGGATCTTTAATGACTTTCATTTCTCCAGGTTCTCTCTTCCAGACTGTACTGACTCAGTCTCCCTCAGTCTCTTAATCTCTTGAAAGCCCAGCCAGTGGGTGCACATATTGCAGTGTTGATTGGTACCAGCAGGATCCAGGAAAGGGCCCTCATTATATAATGACAAAAGGGATGGATATCCCCAGGATAATTAACGCTCTGTGTCCATTCATTGCTTGCCCATGACCAGATTCCTATGGAAAGCTGGGAAAGGGAGAGCTTCTTCAGCAGAATCTCTCTAAGTGGATCCCGTTGCTTACACTTATATCCCAAGTCTCCTTGAGGGGCCCATCACCTTGCACAACTGATATAATTGGGGACAGGAACTCTGTGCTTGAGCTGCTGAAGTCATATCTTTGGGAAAACTCTGGAAGAACGTAAGGAAAGATGCTGAAAGTGTTGGATCAGCCAGAGGAAAATAGGGAACAATCCTAGAGCCAGGCAGAGATGCTAGTACAGATGTGGGGTCATGTGTCCCAGTGAGGGGGATACAGGCCCCTCGGAGGAAGAAGGCCCTGACTTGGCCACATCCAAAGCCCCTTTGAGGTCTCAGGCCTGTTCTCCAATCTGAGGATTACTGTTTATAATCTGTCAGAAGTGCTGGTGCTTTACCGGACCACTAGATGTCCTCACGGGAGCACATGTGAGAGTGATGAAGAGAAGACCTGGAAGAAACTTTTGTCTGGAAATGACCGAGGATTTCCAGTGACTGTTACAATCACACACACACACACACACACACACACACACACACACACACACCCCTCACGGCTGCCCTCCCTGCACCTCTCCATCCCTTTGTCCTGTGCACAGATTCCGGCCTGGAGGGCAGGTGAGCAGGGACCCGGGGTCAGCTTCTAGCTGTGGGGTCCCTGACGTTTGCTTACTAGACTGGGATTCATTGGGGGCCTGTAGCCACTAGAGGACACTGTGGGAGTTGCTCTGGGCAGGCAATGGGGTCAGGAGGAGTCTGGGGATCTCAGTGGGGATGAGCCCAGCTGGCTGTGTCTGTGGTTGCTCGGACCCCTGGGATCCCTCATGGGTGACATCTCAGCTGGGCTCCATCCCCTCCCTCTGAAATACACTTTCCTCATGAAGCCCAAGAGATAGTAACCAGTAAGAAGGCCCAGATTTGCATCCAGCCCCGCCCCCTCCCCAGCCCATCCCAGGCTCCCAGGGGGAGGATAAGAGGGGCCTGGCAGAGCCGGACCCCGCCGGTTCTCTCTGGGGAGCAGAGCTCTCGGGTCCCCTGCACCATGGCCTGGCCTCTCTTCTGCCTCCTCCTGCTCAGCTTCTGCTCAGGTCAGGGCTGGCCCTGCTCTTCCTGCTCTCTCCTCCCTGTGCCGGGCTCTCCTGGGAGGGTCTCCGAGCCCCTCCCCCCTCTCCCCTGTGCTGGGTCATTCATGTCTGTCTGTGTTTCCAGGTTCCTTCTCCCAGCCTGTGCTGACTCAGCCTCCCTCCATGTCTGTGTCCCTGGGAGCCACGGCCAGACTCTCCTGCAGCCTCAGCAGTGCATACAGCAATTATGGAATTGAATGGTACCAGCAGAGCCCGGGAAAGGCCCCTCGGTACCTCATGCATGTCTACAGCAATGGAGATGTGAGCAAGGGCGAGGGGGTCCCCGCCCGCTTCTCGGGCTCCGCCTCTGGGGCCCATCGCTACTTGTCCATCAGCAACATCGAGCCTGAGGATGAGGCCGATTATTACTGTGGGGCATATTATGGTAGTGGTAGTAACTACGGTTACCACAGTGACACATTCAGTGGGGAAGTGGGACAAAAACCTCCCCTCCAGCCCTGACCTGGCCCAAGCTGCTGACACAGCCCAGGCTGCCAGGGCACCAGAAGGTCTCTTCTTTCCTCTGCTTCTTCCTCTTTCACATTATTTCTTTCTTCCTCTTTCTGCCTCTGCCTCTATATTTATGCCTGATATTCTGCCCGTCTCTCTCTGCCAATGAATTGGGCTTGCAACTAAAAGAGCTAGAAAAAGAACAAATTAAAAAGCCCTAATTAAATGCCAAATCTGAAATTCTGAAAAAAGGGGAGATTAAGAAAATTGAAAGTAAGAAAACTATTGAATTAATAAATAAAACTAAGAGTTGCTTTAATGAAAAAACAACAACAACAAAAGAGATAAACCTTTAGTTAGTAGGATTAGAAAAAGGAAAGAAGAAAATCAAATTGTTCCTCTCAAAAATGAAAAGGGAGAACTATCCAGCAATGAAGAGGAAATTAGAGCAATAATTAGGAGTTATTTTGCCCAACTATATGTCAATAAATATGATAATCTAAGTGAAATGGGGGAATACCTATAAAATATTGCCCTATATTGCCCATATTAAGAGAAGAGCGCATACATTACTTAAATAATCCCACTTTAGGAAAATAAATAGAACAAGCTACTAATCAACTCCCTAAGAAAAAATCCCCAGGACCAGATGGATTTACAAGTGAATTCTACCAAACATTTAAAGAACAATTAATTCCAATATTTTACAAACTGTTTGAAAACATAGGGAATGAAGGACTCATATCATATTCCTTTTATGACACATATATAGTGCTGATACCTAAACCAGGTAGGATGAAAAGAGAGAAAGAAAATGATAGAGTAATCTCCCTAATGAACATCGATGCAAAAATCTTTTTTATTAATTTTTATAATTATAACATTTTCTTTGACAGTACATATTCATAGGTAATTTTTTTTACAACATTATCCCTTGTACTCCCTTCTGTTCCAAATTTTTCCCCTCCTTCCCTCCACCCCCTCCCCTAGATGGCAGGCATTCCCATACATATTAAATATGTTATAGTATATCCTAGGTACAATATATATGTGCAGAACCGAATTTTGTTGTTGTTGTTGTTGCAAAGGAAGAATTGTATTCGGAAGCTAAAAATAATCTGGGAAGAAAAACAAAACAAAACAAAACAGTGATGCAAAAATCTTAAATAAAATATTAGCAAAGACATTACAGAAAGTCATATCCAAGATAATACATGATAACCAAGTAGGATTTATACCAGGACTGCAGGGCTGGTTCACTACTGGGAAAACAATTTCTCCAGGTTCTCTCTTCCAGACTGTACTGACTCAGTCTCCCTCAATCTCTTGAAACCCCAGCCAGTGGCTGCACATATTGCAGTGGTACCAACAGGATCCAGGAAAGGGCCCTCATTATATAATGATAAAAGAGATGGAAATGAAGTCAGACAAGGGTGATGGGATCCTCATGACTTCTCGGCTCTAAACATGGGGACAATGGATATTTGTCCATATGCAACATCCAGCCTGAAGATGAAAATGATTCCTGCTCCTTTTCTCCTCTGTCATAGCTCTCACCATGGTTTAGGTTCTCAGGACCTTCTGTTTGTTGTTGAAAAGGGATGTTTCTTTTGGACCTGTCAATTGTGCCACCCAGCTGCCTCAGACACAGTAGGTACTTAATACATGCTTGCTGATATGAGTTTTTTGGGGAGTCAGAGACTCAGAATTTGAAGGGACCCCATATACAAGGAAACATATTTGACTCTAATGATAATCATCTCCAGGACAGGACAGGAAGGGAAGAAACAAAAGAAATGTACGTGCTAACTTTATTATATATTTTAAATATAGCAAATTGTATGTAATAGATTGGCATCTTTTTATATTAGTTTACAGAAATGCTTCTTTTATTTCCCAAATGAAAATAAAATACATAAAAAAACCAAAATCATTATAGTGGACCAAGATATCATGCCAATATTCAAATGTTCTTATTTATTTATTGCTCAAGAAAAAGTTTTATCTTTGGATTTTTAATTAGCAAAGATACCCGAGGAAGAGATAAGATGCAGGATGAGCCTAGAGAGTCAAACCACTACGACCGTGCTCATGGTCATGAGGACAATGGTCCAGGATTTTGAGTCCTAAACTTTATGAATAGCAAGGCTCCCAGTTTAGGGTCCATTGTCCCACAACCGAGAAGCAAACCTATGGAGATGCAGCCCAGCAACTGCTTCTGTAGATGCCATACTTATTGTTTTGTAAAACTCAAAAAAATTTGTGAGGTTCCCATCACAAATTTATAGAATTTTATGAATATAAGGGCAGTTAAAGAAAGTCATCATCATTTGCAGCTACAACCTCGGGACGATGGGACCTTTCCATCTCACCTACAGGTGAGACGCTCCAGGATAGAACAGGGGGCTCCTTGAGGACAGGGGCTGTCCTAATTTTTCAGTTGGATTGACAGCTCTTAGCATGAGCTACCACAGTAGCACTTGATTAATGCTCCAGGTCCATTCATTCCTTGTCCATGGCCAGATTCCTATGGAAGAGCTGGGAAAGGGAAAGCTTCTTCAGCAGAATCTAAGTGGATCCCGAGGCTGGCCCTTAGGTCCTGTCTCCTTGAGGGCCCCATCACCTTCCAGGACTGAGGGAATGGAGACATGAACTCTATGCTTGAGCTGATGACATTTTTTGGGAAAACTAGAAGAGCATGAGGAAAGATGCTGAAAGGGCTGGATCAGCCAGAAGAAAATAGAGACCGATCCCTAGAGCCGGGCAGAGACTCTGGTACAGATGTAGGGTCACGTGTCCCAGTGAGGGGGATACAGGCCCGGAGGAGTCAGAAGGCCCTGACTTGGCTCCAAACAAAGCCCTTTGAGGTCTCAGGTCTGTCCTCCAGTTCTGGGGTTACTCTTTGTAATCTGTTAGAAGTGCTGGTGCTTTACCCGACCACTAGATGTCCTCACGGGAGCACGTGTGACTGGAGAGTGATGGAGAGAAGTCCTAGAAGCAAACCTTTATGTGAACATGACCCAAGCTTTGCAATGACTATTGCAGGGTCTCACACATACACACACTCCAAGGCTGTCGTCCCCTGCATCCATCCCTCCCTTGTCCTGTGCACAGATGCCCCCTTGCGGGACTGGTGAGCAACAAGCTCATGGCTACTTCTGGCTATGGGACACCTGAAATTTGCTTACCAGTCTGGAGTGACCTGGGGGCCTGCAGCCACTAGGGGGCAATGTGAGACTGGCTCTGGACAGGCAATGGGGGCAGGAGGAGCCCAGCTGGCTGTGGCTTCTCTGACCCCCTGATCCTTTATAAGTTACATCTCAGCTGGGCTCCATCTCCTTCCTCCTGAGAGACACGCCTTCCTCATGGGACCCATGACCCCAGATTTAAAACTCAAGGTGTAATTAAGGAAATGCAGATTTGCATCCAGCCCCTGCCCCCTCCCCAGCCCCATCTCAGGCTCCCAGGGAGAGGATAAGAGGGGCCTGGAGGAGCCCAGACCCCGCCAGTTCTCTCTGGGGAGCAGAGCTCTCGGGTCCCCCGCACCATGGCCTGGCCTCTCTTCTGCCTCCTCCTGCTCACCTTCTGCTCAGGTCAGGGCTGGCCCTGCTCCTCCTGCTCCCCCCTCCCTGTCCCGGGGTCTCCTGGGAGGGTCTCTGAGCACTTCCCCCCTCTCTCCTGTTCTGGGACATTCATGTCTGTCTGTGTTTCCAGGTTCCTTCTCCCAGCCTGTGCTGACTCAGGCTCCCTCCATGTCTGTGTCCCTGGGAGCCACGGCCAGACTCACCTGCACCCTCAGCAGTCAGCACAGAGATTATGGAATTGAATGGTTCCAGCAGAGCCTAGGAAAAGCCCCCAGATTTCTCATGCAGGTGGAGACTGATGGACCTGTAGACATGGGCGAGGGGATCCCTGCCCGCTTCTCCGGCTCCAGCTCTGGGACCGATCTCTACTTGTCCATTAGCAACATCCAGCCTGAAGATGAAGGCGATTATTACTGTGGGACACTTTTTGGTAGTGGTAGTAGGTATGGTTACCACAGCGCTACATTCAGTGAGGAAGTGGGACAAAAAGCTTCCCTGCCCAACCTGCTGACTCAACCCAGGATCCCAGGGGACCAGCCGGTCTCTTTCTCTCTGCTCCTTCCTCTCGCACACTTTTTCTTTCTTCCTTTTTCTAACTTTGCCTCTCTTTTTCTCCAAGATATTCTATGATTCACCTGGATGAGACCTAGATTATATGACAGAAACAAGTCTTGCACCCAGATCTTCTGACCCCAGAACCTGGATTTTACCCATGTTTCATTGAGACTCCAGGGCAGAGATTTAGCTGAGCCTTCAGGCTTCAGACTTTGACAAGTGGAGAGGAGGGGAGAGGGAACCTCTGCCCTGGTTTCCTTGCAACACACGGCCTGGCTTCTTCTTGGAAAGAGAAATGATCCTTAGTGAAGAGGCCCCTGGGACAACTGCCAGCGGTCATGAAGCCTTGGCCCAAGATACTTTGTAGAGCAGCAAAGACCCCAGCACTGAGGTGGGAACAGAGAGGACTCTGTGCTGCTGGTCCTGTATGCAGCCTCCCTTTTCTCCCCTGACACAGACACCACAATGGGGCAGGTCCAGTCACCCAACACCTGGAAGTGGCCATGAGCAGCTGCCTGGCCCTGCTTTTAGGCTGTTCCCATTAAAGTCCATCTTCCACTCTGGTGTTAAATACATTCAAGCCTGGATCTGACCTTACCACCATGTTTCCTTCCTTCCATCATCTCCCTTGTCTCCCTATTACCTCCTGGATAAAATCTACATTCCTCTCTTGAGCTTTCAAGGCTTTTTAGGCCATATGCCTTCCTATCTTTCTGAGTTTTTGGCCCCTTAAGCCTCCGGGGCCACCAACTATTCCACTAGCCAGGGACAATCAACCTCTCGTTTTTTTTTTTACCCAGGACACTGTCTGCCAACTCTGCCCATTGTCTCTGGCTGTGTTCCCTGCCTAGCGGTCTAACCCTGCTCATCTTCAGCTTCTTTCTTCCCTCCAGTCCCAGGTAAAACCCTAATTTCCTTTGTAAAACATTTCTCCCAGCCCTCCTCAATTTTAGTGTTTTCCCTCTTTTCTCCAGTTTGTCTCTTTTATGTGCTGTTTGGCCATTGCTGTTTACATGTTTTCCCACGGCCACCTTAGGTTGTGAGTTCCTCCATGACTGGAGGCTGTTTTTGCCTATTTAGTATCTGTGGGAGTTGGAACACAGCAGGTAATTAATAAATGTTTGTTGACATTACTTCATCTGTGGGGTGGTGGGAATCATGCATGTGGAGTTGTAAGGGACCTCGGATACAAGGAATCTCAGCCCACTCAGCTTACAGATAAAGGAACGGGGTCCCAGAAGTTTTAATGAATTTCTGATTTGAACATCGTGAGAGTATTTTCTTTCTTTTAAAGGCAGTTTAATTTTAAGAAGCTTCATGCTTTGAAGGAATCTTGTAAAGAACTGGTGTTTGTTCAATAATTGTATAACTATGTATGTACATATTGGATTTAACATATATTTCTACCATGTTTAACATGTATTGGACTACTTGCCATCTAAAGGAGGGCAAGGGGGAATGGGGGGAAATTGGAACACAAGGTTTTGCAAACATCAATGTTGAAAAATTATCCATGCATATGATTTGAAAAATAAGAAGGTTTAATAATAATAATAATAAAAGAACTGGTGTTTGTTTGCTTGTTTTATCCCAGCCTTCTAAATCTGTCCCCCTGAGGTGGAAAGGTTGGACCTGTCATAACCTTAGGAGTTAACTTTATTTATTTTATTTTTTTATTTTTCTTGAGGCTGGGGTTAAGTGACTTGCCCAGGGTCACACAGCTAGGAAGTGTTAAGTGTCTGAGATCATATTTGAACTCCCGTCCTCCTGAATTCAGGGCTGGTGCTCTATTCACTGCACCACCTAGCTGCCCCAGCAGTTAACTTTAAAAAAAGAAGAAGAGTGATACAACATATCAATAACTATGGGATACAGTAAAAACAGTGATTAGAGGGAAATGTATATAGCAAAACCTAGAGAAAGAGCAGAACAATGAATTGGATATGCAAATTAAAAAGTCTCAGAAAAAAAAAAAAACAAAAAAACTAAAAATCCCCAATTCAGCATTAATTAGGAAATTTTAAAAATTAAGGTGAGAAAAGGGAAAGTGCTGAGGATGTTTGTGTGTTTGTGTATTTATGTGCTTGGGCAGTGAATGATGGCCACGGGACCCTGAATCCTAGAGGCCCATTTGTCCTGGAGATCGAACCAGAGGAGGAAAATCTTGGTGAGAAAATCAATGATGATGATGATGGTTCCCAAAGCTCCCAGAGGAATGCTGGTTCTGGCAGACTCTCTCCTCATAATAAAAAGAACAATATTTATAAGCATTTACACTTTAAAGCTACGTAGCACTTTGTAAATAATAACTTTTTGATTCACACTATGGCTTTGGGAAGTCCATTTATAATCTCCATGTGACAGATAAGGAACCTGAGAGAAAATTAATATCTGAAAGGTGATTTGACTTCCAGTCTTCCTAACTTCAGATCCACCCAGGTGCTTCTCTGCTCTGACTTCTGGGGAAGTTTTAGGATGTGCTTCCAGTCCACTTTGTTTGCATCCCATAGTTCCTGTCCTCTTTCTTTCATCTTACTCTCCATTCCCCTTTGGTACCACAGCTGAGCATTTATTCCTATTCAATAGTCAAAGAAAGGCCTTGGAGATCCTCCCCTGAAATCACTTAGAACTGCAAGTGTTTGATCCTCTCTGGTTGCCTCCCCTTAAGCCCATCATCCTTCCTGAATATTGCTATAGATTTGAGGCTATCCCCATTTCTTCTTATTTCATCCAGTCCACCATCCCTGCCTGCAGCAGAATGAGTGCTGGGGCCCCATGCTGAAGCCCTATACCCTAAACAAACATCCTGCTTACTCAACAAAGCATGGGAACATCCTGCCTCGGTCATAAAGACCCAGATACTAACAATAAACCATTCTTTCTTAAATATCCTGCCATAGGATATTACAAGATCCGCCACAGATGTTTCCTAACTAGCAAAAATTCCCCTAGTCACGTAGTCACAGAATTGTTTTTTCAAACCTATACTCTGGAAACATATAAAAACCTTGTATTTCCCTCTAATAAACGAGCGTTTCTGCCTAACACAGAATCGTCTCCGCCTCTTTCTTTCTTCACCCATTCCCAGGTTGTCGCCTTACCAGCATTTTGCTTACAGGTTGGCACGGGGCTTCAGAACCCCCCTAGTTCTAGACCCACAGGTCGGGTCAATTGGCGCCCTCGAACAGGGACCTGAAGATTCGTGGCAGCCCGGCAGATCAGCGAGGAGAAGGAACGTACCCGTCTGGCCAGACCCCCTGCTTCAGCAACCAGAAGACTACGAACGGTGAGTACGCTATCTGTCGGAAGCATGGGGCCCCAGCAAATGAGGATTACAAATCCCATCACATTAGCATTACTCAGACTTTGTTCACATAAAAAAATAAATGGGATGTCTTCAGCCAAATCATTGATAAAACTTTTGATCAGAATAAAGTCAAAACGGTCTTTTTCACCATTCCCCAGCTGACATGGATGTCTTAATCCCTAATTTTTGGTCTTGTCATTCACCGAGTTTGAATTCATAATATTTTGCTAGTTTCCAGCAAAGCACAACTGTCTGTCTTGCTCACCAAGACTGGTTCTGGCTAGATGCTTTATGGAGGTTTTCCCCTGACTGTTTTCTGTGAGCCTACAGAAGATGAGTTTGCGTGTCATATGCTTATTCAGTTAAGAAAGCCATCATTTTATTTACCATCAGCCATTATCCATAGCAAATAAATTATTTGCAGAATAATAACAGCATAGAAATTTATGCCAGCACCAGTTCTGTTTGAATCCCATGAAAACTGGTGACAAGTGTGAAATATAATGAGAATGAGGAAAACAAGGCAGACAAATACCATGGTAGCAAGGAAATCAGCTCATGTTCAGATCGAGCCTCTAAAATGGCTCCAATCCAAGCATGAAATCCAAAGGACAGGGGACATCAAACATGGACGCACCCAACAATATGTCACAAAAAAATTGAAATGAGAGGATCCTATAGGTTTCTGAATAGAAATGGACAGGTTCGTGATATTAATTTAGGATCTTGTATCTAACAGGTGGCTTTATAGGAATGTTTTTCTTAAAGAGTGAAAACTTTGAACAAAGTAGAGTAGACAATGAAATGACAAAAAAAGCAAATTGCAGCTACAGCAGATAGAGTACCAGCTCTGGAGTCAAAAAAACTAATTTGTCTGAATTCAAATCTGACCTCAGGGCATTACTAGCTGTGTGACCCTGAGCAAGTTTCCTTTGTGCCTTAGTTTCCTCATCTGCCAAATGAGTTGGAGAAAGAAAAGACAAACTACTCTTGTACCTTGGCCAAGAAAACCTCCAATGGAGTCATGAAGAGTTGGACAGAACTGAAAAATTCCTGAGCAACAAAAGCAATTCAACTACTGGCTGTGTACAGTTATCCTCTTCCGAATACTGTGAAAGATGCAATTTGATCACTAGAGTTTCCATCAAGAATCTGTTCAAAAGCATATGTCAACCAACACCCAATGTGGGATCCTCATGTCAAATTATCCATTTATATGTTCATACCTTGAAAATGTATCAAATTCACCAATGAGACCTAAGTAACATTACTATTGCCCAAATATTAATCAATCCCAGTTTAAAAACAGTTTGAATTAATAAAGCTTTAGTTAAATTCATGTTTATTCATTTTTCTGAATAAATAAATCTCATCATTTATCCCCTGATAACTGTGATATCCCCTGATAAGACCTAAAGCCTGGAAAGCCCTCCCTTAAGTCTGAAACATCAGAACAGACCTCAACTAATACCCACAACCCAAGTAGAGGTTATTGCACCCACAACCCCCTGCTTGCAACTCCTGAGACTTTGTAGACAAATGGCTGTTTTTTTTGTTTTGTTTTGTTTTGTTTTTCACTGTTCTTGCTAAACAGTTAGGTCTCCATTTATGTCAAAACAAATTCTGCCAACGAAGAGTCAAATCCTTTCATGGAAGAGTAACTCTCCTTGGCAGCTTTGTCAAGTCACGGAGAGTGTATTAGCCAAGTCAAGAAGACCTAACTTCAAAACTAGCCTCAGGCAGTTAATAGCTGTATGAGTCTGGCTAAGTTAAATAACCTTCCTCAGTGTTCTCTCCTTAATCAATAAAGCAGGATTTTAGAGAATCCTCCCCAAATGTTCACATGAAATATTTCAGTCTGACCAGTGTTATTGCTGTGATCCAGTATAGTCAAATACACTGAAACTTGATTCTAACATACTAATGCAATTTTGTCCTCTTAAAAAATGAAGGACAACAGCCAACTAGCTTGAACAGGAACCAAAATGGCACCTAATTTGAAAATAAAATAAGATAATATTAATAAAGTATTTTGCAAACACTAAGTGCATCTCTCCATCCATTTAGATAATAATATTTAGATATTATAATATCTAGATATTATTATATTCTAAATATTTTTTCCCTATGGTGATGACCCACCTCCATTTTTACCCATAAGATGGTTTTTTCTCTCTCTTTGTCTCTGTTTCTGCCTATGTCTCTTTGTATGTCTGTCTGTTTCTGTTCTTTCTCTTTCTCATTCTCAAAAACACACATACTTGCTTCCTTGTGAGAAAAAAAAATATTTGCAACTCTGTAATCAAAGCATTATATTCAGGAGCATATCCCAGGAGGATTTTGGCATTCATTGTGAAAGAGAACACAGACACTGGGGAGGTGGAAATCTTTTTTTTTTTTTTTTAAGGTGGATATTGTTTAGAGGGCTGGACAGGTTTGGAGTCATTGGGGAGACATTTTCCAAATGATTGACTCCATTCTTGCATTCAGCCTAATTCAGTTCTATATTTCCTCTCACTTCCCTCCAAGTACATTTTGTTGAAGTTATTCCATTCAAAAGGCTGAGTTTTCCTATTCATTGTGTGTGTGTGTGTGTGTGTGTGTGTGTGTGTGTGTGTGTATGTGTGTGTGTGTGTGTGTGGTATATATATGCTATAAGCCTGGCATATGTTTTCCAATTTAAAGGAATCTAGTAAACAAGCTTTGAAGTTTCCCAGAAGAAATGAATTATTGGTTCATAATAATGTGATTGCATTTTGTGGGAAAATACCATTCCATGATCATCAGTAAGTATGTATGATGCAAAATATTATAAGACTTGGGAACTATCATCATGACCCATCAACATACTAAAAGTTTCTATTTGAGTAATTGAATTAAACAGGAGAGTGGGCACAGACTACTACACATGGCAGGAAGTCTTTGGAAGAAAAGGAGTTAGAACCCACAACTGCAATGATCATTTATTATTGTGAATCTCTTGACCTTCTCCTTACCAACATCATATTCTATTTATCTTAAGACAACAAACCATCATGGATGTCCCTTAAAACAGACATTTACATTTAATAGACTTTGAGATTTTAAGGAGAAAAAATAGATGGGATGTGAGACTGATAAAGGCAATTTGTGGCAGATTGCTGGACCGATCATAGACTAATGATTTCCAAAATGAAGATTTGCAATCAGCAAAACAATGACCCAAAGTCAAGACAATCAGCAAAATACTTAATGTCAACATGTTAGAGCACTTCATGAACAGTATATTGCTAACTTGGAGAAAAAGCTGAACCAACACAGAATTAGCAACAGTGGAGCAGAACTTTGAGACTGGGTATAACACTGCATTTCTACATCTGGACCAAAACACTCAAAAGCATCAAAACTGGTTTGACCAAAAAATGATGGAGAGATTCAAAAGCTGACAAGGAAGAAACAAAAAATCTGTGCAGTCTATTAGCTGGATAATTCATCCTTCTCTAAGATTGTCCCACAACTGGGATATAATCTTGGGAAGATGGAGCCTGGAAACTGCTCCTGCAGATACTGATCTCATGATTGTTCATGACCCAAAAAAAGGTTCTTGCTCCAAAAGTTTTCAGGTCCAGGAAATGGCCCCACCACAAAGTTAAAGCATTTTTCAGTATAAATGCAGTTAAAGGAGAAGCATCATTATTTGCAACTACAAACTCAGGCTTGTGGGATGCCAACATCTCACCCTCCAAAGTAAGAAGAGAGGTGCTCCTTGAGACCAGGGACTGTCTTTGTTTTTCAGTTGGATTGCCAGCCCTTAGCATGGAATAAAACAGTAAGCAATTAATTAATGCTCTGTGTCCATTCATTCCTTGGCCATTACCAGATTCCTTTGAAAGAACTGGGAAAGGGAAAGACTTCCTAATCAGAATCTCTCTAAACTTACTCCCATTGTTTGCACTTATGGCCCAAGTCTCTTTGGGCCTTCCAGAACTCATAGAAGAGGTACTTGGAGACAGGAACTCAATGCTGATGATATCGCATGTTTAGGAAAATTCTGGAAGAACCTGAGGAAAGATGCTGAAAGGGCTGTATTGGCCAGAAGAAAACAGCTGCCGACTTTTAGGGGACAATCCTAGATCTGGGCAGAGCTTCTAGTACAGATGTGGGGTCACATGTCCCAGTGAGGGGGATACAGGCCCCTAGGAGGAAGAAGGCCCTGACTTGGCCACATCCAAAGCCCCTTTGAGGTCTCAGGTCTATTCTCCAATCTGAGGATTACTGTTTATAATCTGTCAGAAGTGCTGGTGCTTTACCAGACCACTAGATGTCCTCACGGGAGCACATGTGAGAGTGATGAAGAGAAGACCTGGAAGAAACTTTTGTCTGGAAATGACCAAGGATTTCCAGTGACTGTTACAATCACACACACACACACACACACACACACACACACACACACACACCCCTCACGGCTGCCCTCCTTGCACCTCTCCATCCCTTTGTCCTGTGCACAGATTCCGGCCTGGAGGCCGGGTGAGCAGGGACCCGGGGTCAGCTTCTAGCTGTGGGGTCCCTGACGTTTGCTTACTAGACTGGGATTCATTGGGGGCCTGTAGCCACTAGAGGACACTGTGGGAGTTGTTCTGGGCAGGCAATGGGGCCAGGAGGAGTCTGGAGATCTCAGTGGGGATGAGCCCAGCTGGCTGTGTCTGTGGCTGCTCTGACCCCCTGGGATCCCTCATGGGTGACATCTCAGCTGGGCTCCATCCCCTCCCTCTGAAATACACTTTCCTCATGAAGCCCAAGAGATAGTAACCAGTAAGAAGGCCCAGATTTGCATCCAGCCCCGCCCCCTCCCCAGCCCATCCCAAGCTCCCAGGGGGAGGATAAGAGGGGCCTAGCAGAGCCCAGACCCTGCCAGTTTTCTCTGGGAAGCAGAGATCTCGGGTCCCCTGCACCATGGCCTGGCCTCTCTTCTGCCTCCTCCTGCTCACCTTCTGCTCAGGTCAGGGCTGGCCCTGCTCATCCTGCTCCCCACTCCCTGTGCTGGGGTCTTCCAGGAGGGTCTCCGAGCACCTCCCCCCTCTCTCCTGTGCTGGGACATTCATGTCTGTCTGTGTTTCCAGGTTCCTTCTCCCAGCCTGTGCCGCCTCAGTCTCCCTCCATGTCTGTGTCCCTGGGAGCCACAGCCAGACTCTCCTGCACCCTCAGCAGTCAGTACAGAGTATACTATTGGTTGGTACCCACAGAGCCCAGGAAAGGCCCCTCAGTACATCCTGTATATCACCAGCAGTGGATATGTGAGCAAGGGTGAGGGGGTCCCCTCCCGCTTCTCTGGCTCTGGCTCTGGGGCCGATCGCTACTTGTCCATCAGCAGCATCCAGCCTGAGGATGAGGCCGATTATTACTGTGGGGCAGCTGATGGTAATAATGGGTTACCACAGTGACACATTCAGTGAGGAAGTGGGACAAAAACCTCCTGGCCAGCACAAACCTGGCTCAGGCTGCTGACTCAGCCAAGCTGCCAGGGGACCAGAAGGTCTCTCTTTCTCTCTGCTTCCTCCTCTTTCACATTTTTTTCTTTCTTCCTCTTTCTGCCTCTGCCTCTTTTTCTATGCATGTTATTTTTGCCAATGAATGGGCTTGCAACTAAAAAAGCTACAAAAAGAAGAAATTACAAAGCGCTAATTAAATACCAAATTTGAAATTCTGAAAAAAGAGGAGATAAAGAAAATTGAAAGTAAGAAAACTATTGAATTAATAAATAAAACTAAGAGTTGGTTTTATGAAACAAAACCAGATAAACCTTTAGTTAATATGATTAGAAAAAGCAAAGAAGAAAATCAAATTCTTAATCTCAAAAATGAAAAGGGAGAACTATCCAACAATGAAGAAGGAATTAGAGCAATAATTAGGAGTTATTTTATCCAAATATGTTAATAAACAACATAATCTAAGTGAAATGGGGAAATACCTATAAAGTATAGATTACCTGTAATAAGAGAAGAGGAAATAAATTACTTAAATAGTCCCATTATAGAAAAAAAGAAATAGAACAAGCTATTAATCAACTCCCTAAGGAAAAATCCCCAGGACCAGATGGATTTACATATGAATTCTACCAAACATTTAAAGAACAATTAATTCCAATACTATGTCTGAAAAAACAGGGAAAGAAAGACTCCTATCAAATTCCTTTTATAACACATATATGGTGCTGATACCTAAACCCCATAGGATGAAAACAGAGAAAGAAAAGTATAGACCAATCTCCCTAAAGCATATTGATGCAAATATCAGAAATGAAATATTAGCAAAGAGATTACAAAAAGTCATGTCCAAGATAATACACAATAACCAAGTAGGATTTATACCAGGAATGCAAGACAGATTCAATATTGGGAAAACAATTAGCATAATTGACTATATCAGTAACTAAACTAATAAAAACCATATGATCATCTCAATAGATGCAGAAAAATCATTTGATAAAATCCAACTTCCCTTCCTATAAAAACACTAGTAAGTATAGGAATAGAGTTTTCCTTAAAATAATCAATATCATTTATTTAAAACCATCAGCAAACATCATATGTAATGGGCATAAACTATTAACATTCCCAATAAGATCAAGGATGACACAAGATTGCCCACTATCACCATTACTATTCAATATTGTATTAGAAATGTTAGCTTTGCATTTGATAAAATTTTGATTACATCAAACTAAAAAGTTTCTGTACAAACAATACTAATTCAAACAAGATTAGAAGGGAAATAACAAATTGGGAAAATATTTTTATAGTTAAAGGTTCTGATAAAGGTCTCATTTCCAAAATATATAGAGAATTGATCCTAATTTATAAGAAATCAAACCATTCTCTAATTGATAAATGGTCAAAGGGTATGAACAGACAATTCTCAGTTAATGAAATTGAAACTATATCCACTCATATGAAAGAGTGTTCCAAATCACTACTGATCAGAGAAATACAAATTAAGACAACTCTGAGATATCACTACACACCTGTCAGATTGGCTAAGATGACAGGAACAAATAATGATGAATGTTGGAGGGCATGTGGGAAAACTGGGACACTAATACATTGTTGGTGGAGTTGTGAAAGAATCCAACCATTCTGGAGAGCAATCTGGAACTATGCCCAAAAAGTTATTAAACTGTGCATACCCTTTGATCCAGCAGTGCTACTACTGGGCTTATATCCCAAAGAAATACTAAAGAAGGGAAAGGGACCTGTATGTGCCAAAATGTTTGTAGCAGCTCTTTTCGTAGTGGCTAGAAACTGGAAGTTGAATGGATGTCCATCAATTGGAGAATGGTTGGGTAAATTATGGTATATGAAGGCTATGGAATATTATTGCTCTGTAAGAAATGACCAGCAGGATGAATACAGAAAGGTTTGGAGAGACTTACATCAACTGATGCTGAGTGAAATGAACAGAACCAGAAGATCGCGGTACACCTCAACAACAATGCTGTATGAAGATGTATTCTGATGGAAGTGGAAATCTTCAACATAAAGAAGATCCAATTCACTTCCAGCTGATCAATGATGGACAGAAACAACTACACCCAGAGAAGGAACACTGGGAAGTGAATGTAAATTGTTAGCACTACTGTCTATCTACCCAGGTTACTTATACCTTTGGAATCTAATACTTAACATGCAACAAGAAAATTGGATTTACACACATATATTGTATCTAGGTTATACTGTAACACATGTAAAATGTATGAGATTGCCTGTCATTTAGGGGAGGGAGTAGAAGGAGGGAGGGGAAAATATGGAAAAATGAATACAAGAGATAATGTTTAAAAAATTACTATGCATATATACTTTCAAAAATGTATAATTATAAAATTAATTTAAAAAAAGAAATGTTGGCTTTGGTGATAAGAGAAGAAAAAGAGATTAAAGGAATTAGAGTAGGCAATGAGGAAATCAAATTATCACTCTTTGCAAATGGTATGATGGTACACTTGGAGAACCAACTAAAAAATCATTAGAAATAATCCACAACTTTAGCAAAGTTGCAGGATGCAAAATAAATCCACATAAATCATCAGCATTTTTATATATTACCAAAAAAGTCAATGGGTAATTGAAAAATCCCATGGATATGTTCTGTCAATAAAAAAGCTACAATAATAAAAAGCAGAGACAGAGAGTGATAGAGAGAGACAGAAAGACAGAAAGATAGAGAGAGAGAGAGGGAGAGGAAGAGAGGGCGAGAGAAGGAAAGAGATAGACAGACAAAGACAGAGAAAGAGACAGAAAGACAGAAAGAGAGAGGGAGGAGAGGGAGAGGGAGGAAGAGAAAGGGAGAGAAAAGGAGAGAGAGAGAGAGACAAACAGAGAGAGATAGAGAGATACAGAGACAGAGACACAGAGACAGAGAGACCCAGATTCAGAGTAATAGACAGACAGATAGAGAGACAGACAGACAAACAGATAGAGAGGCAGAAAGAGAGACACACAGAGCGAACAGAGACTGAGGCTATGACTTAATAGGTATAGAGAATTTTCTGATGAGAGAATCTCTTCTATCAATATAGTTAGGTACTTTCTTCTGGCCTCTTAGTTTTATAGATTTGCTTGGAACATAGAGATTAAATAACTTACTCAGGATCAAACAGCCACTATATGTCACTTAAACTCAGGCCTTTCTGGGCTACCTCTCTATCTTTTTTTAAAGTGTGCATTAAATTTGATATGGCAGAAATAAAAAAAGAGAGAGAGAGATACAAAGAGAAATTCCATTTAAAATATCTGTTTATAATATAAAATATTTGGGAGTCTACCTGCCAAGGGAAAGTAAGGAAATAGTACATGACAGAAACAGGTTATGTTCCCAGGTCTTCTGTATCCAGAACCTGGATTTTACCCATGTTCCATTGTGATCCCAGGGAAAAGATTTACCTGAGACTTCAGGCTTTGACAAGTGGAGATGAGAGGAAGCCTCTGCCATGGTTTCCCCACAACAGCCAGCCCGACTTCTTCTTAGAAAGAGAAATGAGGCTTAGTGAAGGGGCCCCTGGGAAAACAGCCAGTGGTCATGAGGCCTCAGCCACAGATACTTTGTAGAGCAACAAAATCCCTAGCACTGAGGTGGGAACAGAGAAGACTCTAACTGCTGACAGTTCTGTGTCCGGCCTCCCTTTTCTTCCCTGAAACTATGATGGGGAAGGTCGAGTCTCCTAACACTTGACTGTGGCCACAAGCAGCTGCCTGGCCCTTGCTTCAAAGCTGTTCCCATTAAAGTCCATCTTCCACTCTGCTGTCAAATACACTCAATCCTGGATCTGACCTTATCACCACTCAGTTTCCTTTGTTCCATCATCTCCTGAGCCTCCCTGTTATGTCCTGCTAAATGGGCTCTCTTGGGCTTTCTCTTGGGCTTTCAAGACCTTTTTTTGGCCAAATCCCTTCCCACATTCCTGAGCTTCTGGCTACTTAACCCTCCAATCTCTACCTACTCCAACTTCCAAGAACAATGAGTTCATGTTTCCAAGGCCCCTGTCTGCCACCGATGCCCATTGGCTTTGGCTGTGTTCCCTGCCTGTCTAACTCTGCTCCTCTCCAGCTTCTTTCTTCTCTCCACTCTCAGGTCAAATCCTAACTTCCTCTGCAAAAAGTCTCTCCCGGACCTCCTTAACCTTAGTGCTTTCCCTTTTTCCTCCACTTTGTCTCTTTTATATGCTGTTTGGCTGTTGCTGTTTATATGTTGATCCCACTGTCATCTTAGCCTGTGAGTTCAACAGTGGAAACTATTTTTGCCTATCTTGTATATCTATAGAACTTGAAACACAGTAGGTGATTAATAAATGTTTGTTGACATTAATTAATTTGTGTGGTTTATGGAATCATACTGTGGAGTTGAAAGGACCTCAGATACAAGGAATTCCAATCCACTGATCTTATAGATGAAGAAACTTAGTCCCAGAGAGCCTGAATAAATTTCTGATTTGCACAACCCGAGAGCGTTTTCCTCCCTTAAAAAGTGGTTTAATTTCCTGTCAGATTGGCTAAGATGACAGGAACAAATAATGACAAATGTTGGAGGGGATGTGGGGAAACTGGGACACTAATACATTGCTGGTGGAGTTGTGAAAGAATCCAGCCATTCTGGAGAGCAATCTGGAATTATGCCCAAAAAGTTATCAAACTGTGCATACCCTTTGACCCAGCAGCGCTATTACTGGGATTATATCCCAAAGAAATACTAAAGAGTGGAAAGAGACATATATGTGCCAAAATGTTTGTGGCAGCTCTTTTTGTTGTAGCTAGAAACTGGAGGATGAATGGATGTCCATCAGTTGGAGAATGGTTGGGTAAATTGTGGTATATGAAGGTTATGGAATATTATTGCTCTGTAAGAAATGACCAGCAGGAGGAATATAGAGAGGCCTGGAGAGACTTAAATCAACTGATGCTGAGTGAAATGAGCAGAACCAGAAGATCACTGTACACTTCAACAACAATGCTGTATGAGGATGTATTCTGATGGAAGTGGAAATCTTCAACATAAAGAAGATCCAACTCACTTCCAGTTGATCAATGATGGACAGAGGTAGCTGCACCCAGAGAAGAAACACTGGGAGGGGAATGAAAATTGTTAGCACTAATATCTGTCTGCCCAGGTTGCATGTACCTTCGGATTCTAATGTTTATTGTGCAACAAGAAAGTGATATTCGCACACATGTATTGTACCTAGACTATATTGTAACACATGTAAAATATATGGTATTGCCTGTCGTCGGGGGGAGGGAATAGAGGGAGGGGGGGTAAATTGGAAAAATGAATACAAGGGATAATATTATAAAATATATATATATATATAATAAAAAAAAAAAAAAAAAGTGGTTTAATTTTAAGAAGCTTCATGGGTTGAGTCAGTCTTGTAAAAAGTGCTGTTTGTTTGCTTGTTTTATCCCAGCCTTCCAAATCTGGTGCTAACCTGAGGTGGGAAAGTTAGACCTGTCATAACCATAAAAGCAACCTTTAAGAAAAGGACAAGAAGGCCTAAAGGATCACAGCAAAACCATTTTCAGAGGAAAATGTATATTTCCAAAAGTTCCCATCAAAAAATAGAGAAAGAGCAAACCAATGAATTCAACTGCATTTTTAAAAGTCTAGAAAGAGAGGTGATTAAAATGCCCAATTCAATACTAAATGGGAAATCTTAAAAATTAAAGGCAAGAAAGGGGAAAGCTCAAAGGATGTTTGTGTACTGGGGCAGTGAATGAGGGCCACAGTGACACTGAATCCTAGAGGCCCATTTGTCCTGGACAGTGAACCAGAGCAAGCAAATCTAGGTGAGAAAACAATTGGAGGAATAGAAGGCAACAGTGATGTAGCTTCCCAAAGAAGCCAGAGAAGAATGGAATGGACTGCTATCTACAGCAGGAATTTACCTCATGCTAATAACAAGAACAACATTTATCAGCATTGACCTTTTAAGGTTTGGTACTTTATAAAATAATTATATACAATTAATAATATATCCAGATAATTACAATTCTAATTAAGTATAAATTATTACAAATTAAAGGCACTTTATAAATAATAACTTCTTTGATTCTCACCATCATCTCGGGAAGTCAGTGTTACAATCTCCATATAACAGAGGAGGAGACTGAAGCAAAACTAATATCTGAAGGTCCCACCAGTTGGACAGGAGTTAAAAAAAAAACCTCCTAATAAACAAAAGAAACTTAGTTACTGGCTGTATAAAATTATCCTCTTCAAGAGGCTGAGAAAAATGAAATCTGGTCGCTAGAAGTTTCTACCAGAATATCTTCAGTATCATACATCAACCAACACCCAATGGGGGCTCCTCCCCACCCCACCCCCACCCCACCCACCCTTCACCTCCTCCCCCTCTCCTGTACATGATACATTTGTATCTTCATACCTTGAGAATGCAACAAAGAAACCAGGGAGATGGCGGCAACATTGTAGCTTCCACACTGAGAAATCCTGGTTTAAAAACAATTTGAATTTCCTAATATTAAACCAGCCCTGCATTCCTGGTATGAATCCTACTTGATCATAGTGTATTATCCTGGGGATGATTTTCTGAAGTCTTTTTGCTAATATCTTATTTAAGATTTTAGCATCAATATTCATTAAGGAAATTGGTCTATAGTTTTCTTTCTCAGTTTTCGATCGACCTGGTTTAGGTATCAGTACCATGTCTGTGTCATAAAAGGAGTTTGGTAGGACTCCTTCATCCCCTATTTTTTCAAATAGTTTATATAGCATTGGGGCTAATTGTTCTTTAAATGTTTGGTAAAATTCACATGTAAATCCATCTGGTCCTGGGGATTTTTTCCTGGGGAGTTGATTAATAGCTTGTTCTATTTCTTTTTCTGAAATGGGACTATTTAAGCAATTTATTTCCTCCTCTGTTAATCTAGGAAGCCTATATTTTTGGAGGAAGTCATCCATTTCACTTAAGTTATCAAATTTATTGGCATAAAGTTGGGCAAAGTAACTCTTTATTATTTCTCTAATTTCCTCTTCATTGGTGGAAAGATCCCCCTTTTCATTTGTAAGACTAACAATTTGATTTTCCTCTTTCTTTTTTCTGATCAGATTTACCAAAGGTTTATCTATTTTATTGGCTTTTTCATAAAACCAACTCTAAAACTCAAGACTTCTTTATGAGAATCTGTCCAACTGTATTCTTCTTATTTGCACACATGGCCCAAGCACACTTCTCTACCACATTCTAAAGAGCGATGGAGCAGTTGTGGGGAGATATGAACTCTGCATATGTTGATGGAATCCTACTCTTTGGGAAAACCGGAAAGAGCATGAGGAAAGACACTGAAAGCGGCAGATCAGCCAGGAGAAAATGGTCTAGATTTTCAAAGGGGAGTTTCTAGAGCTGAACAGGTCTTGCTCCCATTCTGCTCTGATCCTCCTACCAGAACTGCTCAATGAACCAATTCACACAATTATTTTTATTTTTTTCTCTCTTTTTAAAAATTTTATAATTATAATTTTTTGACAGTATATATGCATGAGTAATTTTTTATAACATTATCTCTTGTATTCATTTTTCCAAATTTTCCCCTCCCTCCCCTTACTCCCTCCCCCTGATGACAGGCAATCCCATACATTTTACATGTGTTACAGTATAACCTAGATACAATATATGTGTGTAAATCCAATTTTCTTGTTGCACGTTAAGTATTAGATTCTGAAGGTATAAGTAACCTGGGTAGATAGACCGTAGTGCTAATATTTTACATTCACTTCCCAGTGTTCCTTCTCTGGGTGTAGCTGTTTCTGTCCATCATTGATCAACTGGAAGCGAGTTGGATCTTCTTTATGTTGAAGATATCCACTTCCATAAGAATACATCTTCATACAGCATTGTTGTTGAAGTGTACAGCGATCTTCTGAACCAATTTGCACAATTATTTTTAATAAAATTATATTACCAGAGGTGATATCACAATACGGAAGTTGAAATCATTTTATTATTTAGAGAATTTCCTCTCTATAACTATACAAAGGGGAGAATGGTCTCCAACAGAAAATACTTTATTATGTCCATGGAACTAATTTTAATTCTAAATGATGCACAGTTTACAAAAGTAGGGTGCATGTGGTTCTGTAGTCAGCAGGTGACACTGTGGGGTTGTACCTGTGCAGGAATGGGTGCATGAGCAGGCTGGTAAGCTCAGCGGGGGATCAGCCCAGCTGGCTGTGTCTATAGCTGCTCTGACCCCTAAAATCAGTGTTGTGTGACATTTCAACTGGACCAGTTCAAGACCTCTCTCTACTGTCAGACAGAAACAACCCACAAGCCTAGAAGTGGGACACAGCAGGTGGTTAAGAAGGCACAGGATCAGACACAGATTTTCACCTACTCCTCTCACCTTCTCCCAGACACCATCACAGGGTGTCAGAGAAAGAATAAAAGGGACCCAAAAAAGCTCAGGCTTCGTTGTGTGCTCTTTGGAGAGCAGAGTTCTTGGGACTCCCTGCCCCATAGTCTGGCCTCTTACTTTTCACAGTCTGCTCAGGTCAGGACTAGTCACAAGAACCCTATTCTTTGCTGCTCTCCTTCCCGTGCTTCCTATGTGGATCTTAAAGCAGTTTCCAGAAGTCTTTTATGTTTAGCATCTTTAATAAGCTTCATTTCTATAGCTTCCCCCTTGCAGACTGTGCTGACTCAGCTTCCTCAGTCTCTGTGTCTTTTGAAAGCACAGCCAGATTCACCTGCACCATGAGCACTGTTGGAACTCTCAGTTGGAACCAGAAAAGGACACTCAGTATATGATGTCAAAAGTCATGCAAAGCCCGTCAGATAATGGCGATAGGAGATTCATGGCTCCGCTGGCTTTAAATATTAGAATTATTTGTCCATGTGAAAAACCCAGCCCAAAGATATAGATGATTACTGTCCCTTTTCTCCTCTGACACGGCCCCCAACGTGGGACAGCTTCTTATCCCCGAACACTTGGACTATGGCAAGAGTCTTAAGTCACCCTCTGAGCTGTTGACAAAGGTTGCTTTCTTTAGAATCAAATGATATGGAAATAATTACAACCATGTCATTAAACGTTTGCTCCTTGGAAGGAAAGTTATGGCAAATTGGACAAAGTGAAAAGTAAGGACTTTTTTTTTTTTTTTTTTTTGCCAACAAAGTTCTGTATCAACAAACCCCACCACCTTCCAGGGCGGAGGGAGCAGAGACATGAACTCTGTGCTTGTGCTGATGACATCACATGTTTAGGAAAACTCTGGTAGAACAGGAGAAAAGATGCTGAAAGGGCTGGATCGGCCAGAAGAATATTGGGGACAATCTTAGAGCCGGGCAGAGACTCTAGTACAGATATGGGGCTCACATGACATAGTTAAGGGAGAATACAGGCCCCGGGGGAGACAAAAGGCCCTGACTTGGCTCCATCCAAAGCCCTTTGAGGTCTCAGGTGTGTCCTCCAACCTGGGGGTTAGTCTTTATAATGTGTTAAAAATGCTGGTGCTTTACTGGACCACTAGATGTCCTCACTGGAACACAAGTGACTAGAGAGGGGTGAAGAGAAGTCCTAGAAGCACACCTTGATCTGAAAATGACCCAAGCTTTTCAATGACTATTGCAAGGTCACATCTACATCCACACCCCACAAGGCTGCTCTCTCCTGCACTAATGGACCACATTCCCCTGTGCACAAACGCCCCCTTGTGGGACTGGTGAGCAAGAGACAGGGGTCTCCTGGCTGTGGGGACCCTGGGGTTTGCTTCCAAGTGTGTATGTGTGTGTGTGGGTTAACTGGGGGCCTGAGGCCACTAGGAGGAGCAGTGAGGCTGGATGTGGGCAGGCAATGGGGGCAGGAGGCATCTGGGTAACTCAGGTGGGGAGGAGCCCAGCTGGCTGTGGCTGGGATCATTCATGGGTGACATTTCAGCTGGGCTCCATCCCCTCCCACTGAAAGACACATTTTCCTCATGGGACCTGTGACCCCAGAGTTAAGACCCAGGGCTGCTTAAGAAGGCCCAGATTTGCATCCAGCCCCCGCCCCCTCCCCAGCCCATCCCAGGCTCCCAGGGGGAGGATAAGAGGGGCCTGGCAGAGTGCGGACCCCGCCGGTTCTCTCTGGGGAGCAGAGCTCTCGGGTCCCCCGCACCATGGCCTGGCCTGTCGTCTGCCTCCTCCTGCTCAGCTTCTGCTCAGGTCAGGGCTGGCCCTGCTCCTCCTGCTCCCCCCTCCCTGTCCCAGGGGCTCCTGGGAGGGTCTCTGAGCACCTCCCCCCTCTCTCCTGTGATGGGACATTCATGTCTGTCTGTGTTTCCAGGTTCCTTCTCCCAGCTTGTGCTGACTCAGGCTCCCTCCATGTCTGTGTCCCTGGGAGCCACGGCCAGACTCTCCTGCACCCTCAGCAGTCAGCACAGCAATTATCCAGTTGCATGGTACCAGCAGAGCCCAGGAGAGGGCCCTCGGTTCCTCATGTATGTCCTTAGCAATGTCGTTATGAAAAAGGGTAAGGGGGTTCCCGACCGCTTCTCGGGCTCCGACTCTGGGGCCGATCGCTACTTGTCCATCAGCAACATCGAGCCTGAGGATGAAGCCGATTATTACTGTGCAACCGGTGACAGTAACAGTCACCACAGTGACACATTCAGTGGGGAAGTGGGACAAAAACCTCCCTGCCAGCCCCAACCTGGCCCAGGCTACTGACTCAGCCCAAGCTGCCAGGGAATCACTGGGTACCACCTTCTCTTTGCTTCTTCCTCTCACACACTGTTTTCTTTCTTCCTCTTTCTGCCTCTATGACTGCTATTCTGCCTATGTGTCTGTCTGTCTCTCTATCTCTCTCTCTCCCTTTCTCCTCTTCCTCCTCCTTGTTTTTCTTTCTTTTTCTTCTTCTCTTTCTCTCTCTCTATGTTTCTGTCTCTATCTCTCTGTCTCTGTGTCTCTGTCTTTCTGTTTCTCTCTCTCTCTCTGTCTGTCTAGAGATTTCTTTGACTCACCCAGTCAAGGGGCAGAAAACCTGGATTTTACCCATGTCCCATTGTGACCCAGGGGAGAGATTTAGCTGAGTCTTCAGGCTTCAGATTTTGACAAGTGGAGAGGTGAGAGGGAGCCTGCCTGGCTCCATCTTGGAAAGAGAAATGATCCTTGGTGAAGGGGCCCCTGGGACAACAGCCATGGCTCATGACGCCTAGGCCATAGATACCCTGTAGAGCAGTAAAGACCTCAGCACTGAAGTGGGAACAGCGAGGACTCCAAATGCTGCTGGTCCTGGGCCCGGCCTCTCTTTTCTCGAGACACAGACACCACAGTGGGGCTGATCCAGTCACCCAACACTTGGAGGTGGCCACAAGCAGCTACCTGGCCCCTGCTTCAAGGCTGTTCCCATTAAAGTCCAGCCTTACTCTGCTGTCAAATACATTCAGACCTGGATCTGACCTCATCACCTCCTTGTCTCCTCCATCAGTCATCTCCTCTGCCTTCCTAGTGTTTCCTGGATATAATTTAGAGCCTCTCTTAGGTTTTCAAGACCTTTTATAGCTAGGCCATTTCCTACCTTTCGGAGTTTCTGACTCCTAAAATCCCTGGACACCTGCTCCTCCACCTTCCAGGGACAGTGAGCTCCTCACTGGTCCCCAAGGCCCCCTGTCTGCCACCTCTGCCCACTGGCCCTGACTGTGTTCCTGCCTAGCTGTCTAACACTACTCATCTCCACCTTCTTTCTTCCCTCCAGTGAATCCTATCTTCCTTTGCAGAATGTTTCTCCTTGACCTCCTTAATCTCAGGGCTTTCCCTCTTTTCTCCACTTTGTCTCTTCTATGGGCTGTTTGGCTGTTGCTGTTTAAATGTCTTCCCCAGTATCACTTCAGTCTGTGAGCTCCTTAAGTCTGAAGGGTGTTTTTTTTCTATTTTATACCATGGAACTTGTAACACAGTAGGCAATTAATAAAAGTTTGTTGACATTAAATGATCTGTGGAATTTATGGAATCATACCTGTGGCATTGAAAGGGACATCAGATATAAGGAACCCCAGCCCACTCACTGTATAGATATAGAAACTGAGTCCCAGAGAACCTGAAAGAGTTTCTCACTTGGAATTTCATTGGCTCTCAAACCACGAGGGTTCTTCCCTAGAGGAAGTGTAGGAGCATGGAAGGGAAGGCAAGCAATACAGCTTTTTACTATGCTCCTAGCTTCCTCTCTTGTTATTCCAAATTGTAAATGTAAATCTCAAGCAGCCTGATGAGATTTAGAATGAGATTCTTGTGTGGCCTGAAATAAGGGAGTGTGGCTAACCTGGTGAGAAGGAGATCTGCCTCTGAGTTTCTATGAAAATAGGACCTGGAAGTCCACTAGTAGAGTGGACATGCAAGATATAAATCTTACCTGGATGCTTTCTCACTTGCTCTTGAAGTTCCTCAAAGAGCTGATATATATTAGAGGCACAAATTTTATTTGGGCTGTGGTAATTCTTTGTACCACACCTACTGAATAGGCCGAATCAGATATTGTATTTATGTCTCTCAGGTAATAAGAGCTAGCATGATTGCATACAATTCATGCTGCTGAGTATCCTGAAGAGGAGTTCTGACCACTCTCTGTACAGTTAAGTCTGGAGAGTATACAGTACAAATATTATGTTTGGATGTATAGTAAGATATCTTAGAAACCTTTTGTTCAAAATCCCATGGCCAGTTATGGAATAGCCAGGCTATCCTGAAGGAGACCCATGGGTGAAATTTGGAGCTGTGGCCAATAAAATTCACCACTCTGGGATGGTTACCCAGCATAACTTAATTTGTGCCTTGGTATAAGATGTCTATATCTTGTCAGGTCCTGTCCCAAATAATTATATTACCCATTTCATGGCCTTTAATAAGATTCTAGCCAGAAGCACTGGTAAGGAGGAAAGCTCTGGTTTGGTTGTGCTGAGAGGATCAGCATCAATCACACTGTCTCCTTGATGAAGAATTGCTGTAGGTGTCTTTTTTGTACCAAATCAGACTAGTCCAAGATATCTCGAGACCCCCCTCCTCCAAGAAAGATATAAACCCACAAGAGGACTAAGATCCAGGGGGCAGTGAAAAAAGCACAGGATCAGGCACAGATTTGTATCAAGACTTTTCCTATTCTCCCAGACATCATTAAAAGGTTTCAAGGAAAGGATGAGAAAGCTCCTACCTTGCTGTGTGCTCTTTGGAGAGCAGAGTTCTTGGGACTCCCTGCCCCATAGCCTGGTCTCTTGTCTGCCTCTCACTGCTAACTGCCTGCTCAGGCCAGAACTAGTCACAAGAACCCCCACTCCCACTTTTCTTACTTCTACTTTTCATTTGCTTCTTCTATGGATCTCAAAGCAGTCTCCAGATGTTCTTTATACTCAGGGTTTTTAAAGAGTTTTATTTTTCAAATTTATCTCTTCCAGATTGTGCTGACTCAGCTTCCCTCAGTCTGGGAATATCCACAGCCAGGTTCCCCTGCCCCTTGAGCAGTGGGTACACATATTACCCCCGCAGGGTCCAGGAATGGCCCCCAGTACATCATGACAAAAGTGAGGGAAATGAAGTCAGATAAGGAGGAGTGGATCCTGATGACTTCTCTGCCTCTAAATGTAGGGACAAAGAATATCTGTCCATCTGAAAGATCCAGTCCAAAGATGACAATGATGACTGCCCCCTTTCTCCTCTGACACAGCCCCCACCATGGTACAGGTTCTCAGCTCCAATACTTGGACTTATATGAGAGTCTGAGTTGTTGAATAAGAATATTTCCTCTTTCCTCAAACAGCAGTGCAGATGACTGCAGCCATAAATTAAAAATGCTTGTCCTTTGGAAGGAAAGCTTTTGCAGATCTGGACAGCATACTACAAAGTGAGCACTTTATTTGGCCAACAAAGTTCTGTATTGGCAAAGCTGTGTTTTTTCCAACACCAATGTATATACTCCTAGTTATGGAGAAAGGTGAGTGTTCCAGAATCACCAGTTTTGAACTGTGATGCTGATGTCTTGGGAGGGCAAAATGAAATAAAATAAAATAAAATCTATCAATTTAAAGAAATTAATTCAGGCTGTTTACAGGAAGTTCAAATACTGAAGTTAAAGATTAAATATCTTGAGCACATTCTGAAAAGAGAGGACTCAGTGGAAAAGATTCTGATGCTGGTAAAGTTTGAAGGAGAAAGGGAAGGCCGAGGATGAGATGGAGATGACCATGGAACAAAAAGCATGCATTTGGGCAGGCTTCAGGAAATGGAGTTTGACAGAAGAGTCTCCTGTGACATAAGTCACAGGGTCATTAAGAGTCCCACATGACTAAACTACAATCCCAGTCACAAGAAGCAGCAGCTTGACCCCCTGCCTCAGGGCTTTTGCCATTAAAGTATATCCTTCAATTTGCTGTCAAATGCATGAAAGCTTAGCTCTCCCTATCAAAGTTCCACCCCCACTATTCAGTCCCCTCCAGTGGCTCCCTAGTCCCTCCAGGACAGAATACAGAATTAGCAATCTGGTTTTCAATGTCCATCAGTGCTCCACCTCCTCCCACCTTTCTAGGCTTCCCTCTTTTTGAAAAGATATTGGAGAAGTTTGCTATTTTCTTCTCCCATTCATTTTACAAATGGAGAACTAAGGCAAAGAGGGCTCAATGACCTATCCATAGCTATTAAGTAAATGCTTTAGGCCAGATTTGCACTCAGGAAGGTGAGCCTTCTTAATTCTTAGCCCAGTACTGCCTCACACATTGTACACACTTAACAAAAACTTGCTGACTTGAATTTGTTTTGTGGGGAGTCAGAGGCTCAAAAGTGGAAGGGAGCTCATATACAAGGGACAATATTTGTCTCTAATGCTAGGGATCTCTAGGATTGGGGGAGGGAGGAAAGAAAAAAAAATGTATATGGTAATTCTAAGACATATTTAAAAGGGTCAGCATATCATAAATAAAGATTGGTACCTTTTATACTAGATTGCAGAAATGCTTGTTTTATTTCTAAATTAAAAAGAAAACCCATTTTAGGCATGGGGAGGAGCCAAGATGGCGGAGAAGATACACGCGATTCTGTAAGCTCCTTTCTTCCCTCAATACCAATTAGATAATTTCAGCCTCAAAAATAGCGCTGGACTGATAGAAACCACAAGGACTGGAAGCACGACTTACCAGCTGAAGAGAATCTGGAGTTTCAACAGAAAAGGTCGGTTCACAGGGGAGGAAGAAGAGAGGCCAGCACAGATGGTTGGGTGGTGGCGCACTACGCCAATCGCGCTGGGGAGGGCTCTGGGATCAGAGAAGCCACTGAGATAGAGGAATCTGGCACAGGCTGTTAGCTCTTCTCTGCTTATAAAACAGCAGTTCAGAAGAGAAAATAAGCCACTTTAAATATAAACTAGATATTAGAACCTCCCCAACACCTGGAAGTGACTCAGCAGATCTCGGCATTGTGGGTGTGGCCGACTTAGGCTGTCTGGGCTTTCACCTGGGAGTAGTTAAGAGATTGAAAAGCGGGCAGACACAGCCCAAGGTAACACATAGTGCCTTGCTCGGCTGGAGGCTGTGGAACTCAGCCCCTGGAAGTCCCAGAGAAGCAGAACCTTTGAAATAGGGACTGCGGTTTCAGGGCAGACACTTCCAGTTTGAGTGCAGGGGCTTTTCACGTCACCTGCTGCTGACATCCACACCCCACCGGGACACATAGGCTGGGCCTTGTGTCTCCTTTACTGTTTGGTCTTAAACCTCAGGAAAGTCGCTAGGACACACAGCGCCCTCACAGCGCAGTGCTGCTAATCACCTCTGGAGCACTTCTGGGGGGGGAGGGGAGGAACTCTCTCCCAGAGCTCTCTCTTAGCTCAGGCGCAGGAGCCGCTGCATCCATCTGGTCTGGGAGGAAGCTGGTAAAGAAATAAATAAATAATTTCCTACCCCAGGGACAGACCCCAAAAGATTTTTTAAGTATGAATAAAAAGCAAAAAAGAGCCATTGACTCATTCTACACAGAGAAAGAGCGGGTATCCAACCCCGAGGAAGTTAACAGCAGAGAGTCAGCAGATAACAACCTAAAGGGGAACGATTCCTGCCCCCCATCACATAACTCTCTCCTAGAAGAGACTATTAAAAAGTTAAGAGAGTTTGAAGAAAAATGGGGAAAGGAAAGAGAAGCTATGATAGAGAATAACAACATTCTGAAATTGGAGTTGGAAAAAATAAAGAATTCACAGGAGATGCAGGGAAACAAAATTTGTGAATTATAAAAGGTAAAAAAATCACAGGAAAGTAGGATTTCTGAACTGGAGAAGATAAAAAAGTCTCAAAAAATTGGATTTCTGAATTGGAAAAAGAAAATAATTCTCAAAAAAAATTAGGGAAATGGAAAAAAATTCAATAGAGCAAAATAATTCATTTAAAAACGAAATTGGGCATTTACAAAAAGAACTAAAAACTGTGAATGAAGAAAATAATTCCTTAAAATTCAGGATGGAACAAATAGAAATGAATGATTCATTGAGAACCCAAGAATCAGTCAAACAAAACAAAACAAAACAAAACAAAAAAAAAATGAAAAGGTGGAGAATAACATCAAATATTTACTGGGAAAAATCTATAGACCTGGAAAATAGATCTAGGAGAGATAATTTGCAGATCATTGGACTTCCCAAAAACTATGACCAAAAAAAGAGCCTAGATTCTATTTTACAGGAAATTATCAAAGAGAACTGTCCAGAGATAATAGAAACAGAAGGGAAAGTAAATGTCGAAAGAATTCATCAAACTCCTTCTGAAATAGACCCTAAAAAAAGAATACCACGGAATATTGTGGCTAAGCTGCAGAATTACCACACAAAGGAGAAAATCCTGCAAGCAGCTAGAAAAAAAACAATTTAAATACCAAGGTGCCACAATAAGGGTCACACAAGATCTGGCTGCCTCCACATTAAAAGATAGAAGGGCCTGGAACCTGATATTCCGAAAGGCAAAAGATCAAGGATTGCAACCAAGAATAAACTACCCAGCTAAGTTTAGCATCTTTTTCCATGGAAGAAGATGGTCATTCAATGAAATAGGGAATTCCATATATTTCTAAGAAAAAAACCAGACTTAAACAAAAAATTTGATCTACATCCACAAGACTGAAGAGAAACAGAAAAAAAGTACACAGAACCCTTGAGAACTGTATCTCTGTTGTGGGTACGCATGGATAATTTGATTTTACTGATATAAAAGAAAAAAAGGGGGGGGTGTAGTAAAGGGAAGGGGTAGTATCAGAAAAAGGAGAAGGAGTGATAAAAAGAGGGAAACTACATCCCAGGAAGAGGCATAGAAAATACACCATATCTGAAGGAATTTAGAGATGGGGAGAATCATTGTGTAAATCTTACTCTCATCAGAAGAGGCTCAAAGAGTAAATAATTGACATATTTGTTTTTCAGAAAATTCTCTATCATCTCATTAAAAGGGGGGAGAAGAAAAGGGAAAAGGAAAAGGAGAATAAGGGAAGGGACGTGGAGGGAGGGGGGAGGGATACTAAAAAAAGGGAGGGCTGTGCGTCACATGGGGGGTCTATAAATTAAATTAAATATCAGGGAAGGGGTTCAGGGGGGTCAAGGGAAAAAGCATAATCTGGGGATAATATGATGACAGGAAATACAGAATTAGTAATTTTAACTGTAAATGTGAATGGGATAAACACTCCCAACAAACGGAGACAGATAGCAGACTGGATCAAAAATCAGAACCATACAATATGTTGTTTACAGGAAACACACTTAAAGCAGGGAGATACATACAGAGTAAAGGTAAAAGGTTGGAGCAGAATCTATTATGCTTCAGGTAAAGCCAAAAAAGCAGGGGTAGCTATCCTTATCTCAGATCAAGCAAAAGCAGAAGTTGATCTAGTTAAAAGAGATAAGGAAGGAAACTATATCCTGCTGAAAGGTAGCATAAATAATGAAGCCATATTGATACTAAACATATATGCACCAAGTGGTATAGCATCTAACTTTCTAAAGGAAAAGTTAAGAGAATTGCAAGAAGAAATAGACAGTAAAAGTATAATAGTGGGAGATCTCAACCTTGCACTCTCGGATTTAGACAAATCAAACCACAAAACAAATAAGAAAGAAATTTAAAAAGTAAATAGAACATTAGAAAAACTAGGTATGATAGATCTTTGGAGAAAACTGAATTGCAATAGAAAGGAATATACTTCCTTCTCAGCAGTTCATGGATCCTATACAAAAATTGACCATATATTAGGACATAAAGATCTCAAAATTAAATATAGGAAGGCAGAAATAATAAATGCCTTCTTCTCAGATCACAATGCAATAAAAGCTACATTCAGTAAGAAGTTAGGGGTAAATAGACCAAAAAGTAATTGGAAACTGAATAATCTCATCTTAAAGAATGACTGGGTGAAAGAGCAAATTATAGAAACAATTAACAATTTCATCCAAGATAATGACAATGATGAGACATCATACCAAAATCTGTGGGATGCAGCTAAAGCAGTAATAAGGGGAAATTTTATATCTTTAGAGGCTTATTTGAAGAAAATAGAGAAAGAGAAGATTAATAAATTGGGCTTGCAACTTAAAAGGCTAGAAAAAGACCAAATTAAAAACCCCCAACCAAAAATTAAACTTGAAATACAAAAATTAAAAGGAGAAATCAATAATATTGAAAGTAAAAAAACTATTGAATTAATAAATAAAACCAGGAGTTGGTTTTATGAAAAAGCCAATAAAATAGATAAACCTTTGGTAAATCTGATCAGAAAAAAGAAAGAAGAAAATCAAATTGTTAGTCTTACAAATGAAAAGGGGGATCTTTCCACCAATGAAGAGGAAATTAGAGAAATAATAAGAAGTTACTTTGCCCAACTTTATGCCAATAAATTTGATAACTTAAGTGAAATGGATGACTTCCTCCAAAAATATAGGCTTCCTAGATTAACAGAGGAGGAAATAAATTGCTTAAATAGTCCCATTTCAGAAAAAAGAAATAGAACAAGCTATTAATCAACTCCCCAGGAAAAAATCCCCAGGACCAGATGGATTTACATGTGAATTCTACCAAACATTTAAAGAACAATTAGCCGCAATGCTATATAAATTATTTGAAAAAATAGGGGATGAAGGAGTCCTACCAAACTCCTTTTATGACACAGACATGGTACTGATACCTAAACCAGGTTGATCAAAAACTGAGAAAGAAAACTATAGACCAATTTCCTTAATGAATATTGATGCTAAAATCTTAAATAAGATATTAGCAAAAAGACTTCAGAAAATCATCCCCAGGAAAATACACTATGATCAAGTAGGATTCATATCAGGAATGCAGGGCTGGTTTAATATTAGGAAAACTATTAGTATAATTGAGCATATTAATAATCAAATTAATAAAAACCATATGATCATCTCAATAGATGCAGAAAAAGCATTTGACAAAATCCAACATCCATTCCTACTAAAAATTCTTGAGAGTATAGGAATAAATGGACTATTCCTTAGAATAATCAGGAACATATATTTAAGACCTTCAGTAAGCATAATATGCAATAGAAATAAACTGCAACCTTTCCCAGTAAGATCAGGAGTGAAACAAGGTTGCCCACTATCACCATTACTATTCAATATAGTACTAGAAACGCTAGCCTCGGCAATAAGAGCCGAGAAAGAGATTAAAGGAATTAGAGTAGGAAATGAGGAAATCAAACTATCACTCTTTGCAGATGACATGATGGTATACTTAGAGAACCCCAAAGACTCTGCTGAAAAGCTATTAGAAATAATTCAGAATTTTAGCAAAGTGGCAGGATACAAAATAAATCCATATAAATCCTCAGCATTTTTATATATCACCAACAAAATGCAATAGCAAGAGATACAAAGAGAAATTCCATTCCAAACAAATGTTGAGAGTATAAAGTATTTGGGAATCCATCTACCAAAGAATAGTCAGGAATTATATGAGCAAAATTACAAAACACTTGCCACAAAAATAAAGTCATATTTAAATAATTGGAAAGACATTCAGTGCTCTTGGATAGGCCGAGCAAATATAATAAAGATGACAATACTCCCCAAACTAATCTATTTATTTAGTGCTATACCAATCAGACTCCCAAGAAACTATTTTAATTACCTAGAAAAAATAACAACAAAATTCATATGGAAGAATAAAAGGTTGAGAATTGCAAGGAAACTAATGAAAAAAAAGTCAGAGGAAGGTGGTCTAAGTGTATCTGATCTAAAGCTATATTATATAGCAGCATTCACCAAAACCATTTGGTATTGGCTAAGAAATAGATCGGTAGATCAGTGGAACAGATTAGATACAAAGGACAAAAATGGTACATCTATAGCAATCTAATCTTTGACAAACCCAAAGATACCAACATTAGGGATAAAAATTCATTATTCGGAAGAAACTGTTGGGAAAACTGGAAATTAGTATGGCAGACATTAGATATGGATCCACACTTAACACCATATACCAAGATAAGATCAAAATGGGTTTATGATTTAGGCATAAAGAATGAGATAATAAATAGATTAGAGAAACAGAAAATAGTCTACCTCTCAGACCTGTGGAGGAGGAAGGAATTTATGACCAGAGGAGAACTAGAGATCATTATTGATCACAAAATAGAAGATTTTGATTACATCAAACTAAAAAGTTTCTGTACAAACAATACTAATGCAAACAAGATTAGAAGGGAAGTAACAAATTGGGAAAATATTTTTAAAAGTAAAGGTTCTGACAAAGGTCTCATTTCCAAAATATATAGAGAACTGACCCTAATTTATAAGAAATCAAACCATTCTCCAATTGATAAATGGTCAAAGGATATGAACAGACAATTCTCAGACGATGAAATTGAAACTATATCCACTCATATGAAAGAGTGTTCCAAATCACTACTGATCAGAGAAATGCAAATTAAGACAACTCTGAGATACCACTACACACCTGTCAGATTAGCTAAGATGACAGGAACAAATAATGATGAATGTTGGAGGGGCTGTGGGAAAACTGGGACAGTGATACATTGTTGGTGGAGTTGTGAAAGAATCCAGCCATTCTGGAGAGCCATTTGGAACTATTCCCAAAAAGTTATCAAACTGTGCATACCTTTTGATTCAGCAGTGCTAGTACTGGGCTTATATCCCAAAGAAATACTGAGGAGGGGAAGGGGACCTGTATATGCCAAAATGTTTTTGGCAACTCTTTTCATAGTGGCTAGAAACTGGAAGATGAATGGATGTCCATCAATTGGAGAATGGTTGGGTAAATTATGATATATGAAGGTTATGGAATATTATTGCTCTGTAAGAAATGACCAGCAGGAGGAATACAGAGAGGCTTGGAGAGACTTACATCAACTGATGCTGAGTGAAATGAATAGAACCAGAAGATCGTTGTACACTTCAATGCTGTATGAAGAGGTATTCTGATGGAAGTGGATATCTTCAACATAAAGAAGATCCAACTCACTTTCAGTTGATCAATGATGGACAGAAATAACTACACCCAGAGAAGGAAAACTGGGAAGTGAATGTTTATTGTTAGCACTACTGTGTATCTACCCAGGTTACTTATACCTTCGGAAGCTAATACTTAATGTGCAACAAGAAAATGGTATTTACACACATATATTGTATCTAGGTTACATTGTAACACATGTAAAATGTATGGGATTACCTGTCATGGGGGGAGGGAGTGGAGGGAGGGGAAGATAATTTGGAAAAATGAATACAAGGGATAATATTATAAAAAAAAATTTTTTTTAAATAAATAAATAAATAAATAAAAAGAAAACCCATTTTAAAAGAAACATCAAAATCACTACACTGGATCGATACATTGGTCAATATTCAATATTTCCTTAAGCATTTATTAATTGACAAAAAGTTTTATCTGTCAAATTTGAAGTTCCAAAGAAGGGGAGGGAAGGAGATATAAGATGTTGCTTGGGCCTAGTAAGTCACCTCTCTACGAGCATGTTGACCACTCCCTCTTCTGAGATTATGAGGACAACGGTCCCGGATTTAGATTTCCAACCTTTAGGAATATCTGAGCTCCCAACTTAGGGTGCATTGTCCCACAACTGGGATACAACCTTGTGGAGATGCAGCCCGGTAACTGGTCCTGTAGATACTGTCTCATGACTGTTCCAGACCCAATAAAAGAAGGTTTTTGCACCAAAAGTTTTCAGCTGCAGGAAACTGTCCCCACCACAAAGTTATAGCTTTTTCCCAGTAAAACTGCAAGTAAAGGAGAATCATCATTATTTGCAGCTGCAACATCAGGACCAAGGAATCTGTCCATCTGACCTACAGGTGAGATGCTCCTTGAGACAAAGGGCTGTCTTTGTTTTTCATTAGGATCACCAGCCCTTAGCATGGAGCTACCACAATAAGCACTTAACTAATGCTCCTTGTCCATTCATTCCCTGTCCATGACCAGATAATGATGGAAGATCTGGGAAAGACTTCTTCAGCAGAATGTCTCTAGGGATTCTTTTGCTTGCATTTAGGTTGCAAGTCTCCTTGAGGTCCCATCACCTTCTGGGGCTGATGGAATAGTGGACAGGAACTCTATGCTTTTGCTGATGACACCATATCTTTGGGAAAATTCTGGAAGAACATGAGGAAAGATGCTGAAAGGGTTGGATCGGTCAGAAGAAAACAGCCGCCGACTTTCAGGGGACAATCCTAGAGCCGGGCAGAGACTCTAGTACAGATATGGAGCTCACATGTACCATTGAGGCGGGAATATAGGTTCAGAGGAGGCAGAATGAACCCTGACTTGGCCACATCCAAATCCCCTTTGAGGTCTGAGGTCTGTTCTCCAATCTGGGGGTTACTGCTCATTCTCTGTCAAAAGTGCTGGTGCTTATTGATAAATGTTCAATGAATGTGAACAGACAATTTTCAGATGATGATATTGAAACTATTTTCACTCATATGAAAGAGTGTTCCAAATCATTACTGATCAGAGAAATGCAAATTAAGACAACTCTGAGATACCACTACACACCTGTCAGACTGGCTAAAATCACAGGAAAAGATAATGATGAATGTTGGAGGGGATGTGGGAAAACTGGGACACTGATGCATTATTGGTGGAGTTGTGAAAGAATCCAACCATTCTGGAGAGCAATCAGGAACTATGACCCAAAAGTTATCAAACTGTGCATACCCTTTGATCCAGCAGTGCTACTACTGGGCTTATATCCTAAAGAGATACTAAAGAAGGGAAAGGGACCCACCTGTGCCAAAATATTTGTGGCAGCTCTTTTTGTGGTAGCTAGAAACTCTGAAACTGAGTGGATACCCATCAATTAGAGAATGTTTGGATAAATTATGGTATATGAATGTCATGGAATAGTATTGTTCTGTAAGAAATAACAAGCAGGAGGATTTCAGAAAGGCCTGGAGAGACTTACATGAAGTGAAGCTGAGTGAAATGAACAGAACCAGAAGATCACTATACACTTCAACAATGATACTGTATGAGGATGTATTCTGATGGAAGTGGAAATCTTCGACATAGAAAAGAGCTAATCCAGTTCCAATTGATCAATGATGGACAGAATCAGCTACACCCAAAGAAGGAACACTGGGAAAGGAGTGTAAACTGTTTACACGATTGTCTTTCTACCCAGGTTATTTTACCTTCAGAATCCAGTGCAACAATCCTGTGCAACAAGAAATTCAGTTCTGCACACATATATTGTGTCTGTGATATATATAACACATTGAACATGTATGGGACTGGCTGCCATCTAGGGGAGGGGGTGGAGGGAAGGAGGGAAAATTCAGAACAGAAGGGAGTGCAGGGGATAATATTGTAAAAAATTACCCATGCATATGTACTGTCAAAAAAAAAGTTATAATTATAAGATTAACTTATCACGTTAATGGGAGCACACGTGACTGGAGAGTGATGGAGCAGAAGACCTGGGAGCAAACCTTTGTCTGAAAATGACCCAAGCTTTACAATGACTATTGCAAGGTCACATCCACATCCACGCCCCACAAGACTGCCCTTTCCTGAAAACAATGGATCACATTCTCCTGTGCACAGACGCCCCCTTGTGGGACTGGTGAACAACAAGCAGGGGTCTCTTGGCTGTGGGACCCCTGGGGTTGGCTTCCAAGTGTGGGGGGGGGGGCGTTAACTGGGGACGTGAGGCCACTAGGGGGCACTGTGAGACTGGATTTGGGCAGGCAATGGGGGCAGGAGGCATCTGGGTATCTCAGGTGGGGAGGAGCCCAGCTGGCTGTGGCTGCTCAGACCCCTGGGATCATTCCTGGGTGACATTTCAGTTGGACAGGGGCAAGGGCTTCCAATACACCATCCCCTCCCCCTGAGAGATGTGTCTTCCTCATGGGACCTGTGAGCCCAGATTCAGGACCCAGGGGAGCTTAAGAAGGTCCCATTTGCATTCAGCCCCACCCCCTCCCCAGCCCATCCCAGGCTCCCAGGGGGAGGATAAGAGGGGCCTGGCAGAGCCCGGATCCCGCCGGTTCTTTCTGGGGAGCAGAGCTCTCGGGTCCCCCGCACCATGGCCTGGCCTCTCATCTGCCTCCTCCTGCTCAGCTTCTGCTCAGGTCAAGGCTGGCCCTGCTCCTCCTGCTCCCCCCTCCCTGTCCTGGGCTCTCCTGGGAGAGTCAGCCTTCTGACTTTGACAAATAGAGAGGAGGGGAGAGGGAGCCTCTGCCCTGGTTTCCCCACAACACCTGGCCCGGCTCCTTCTTGGAAAGAGAAATGATCCTTGGTGAAGGGGCCCCTGGGACAACAGCCAGGGGTCATGAGACCTGAGCCACAGATACCTCGTACAGTAGCCAAAACACCAGCACATTTAAGCCTGGATCTCACCTTATCACCACCTTGTCTCCTCTATTCAGTCATCTCTTTGCTCCCCCTGTTACATCCTGTATAACACTTGGGCCTTCAAAACCTTTCAGGCCAATCCTCCTCCCACCTCTCTGGCCTGCTGGCTCCTTAAATCCTCAGGCACCTGTTTCTCCACCTGCCAGGGACAATGAGCTCCTCGCTGTTGCCCGGGGCCCCTGTCTGCAAGCTCTGCCCATTGGCTCTGGCTGTGTTCCCTGCTTAGCTGTCTAACCCTGCTCATCTCCAGCTTCTTTCCTCCCTCCAGTCTCAGGTAAAATCCTACCTTCCTTTCTAAGAAGTCTCTCCTAGACCTCCTCCATTTTAGTGCTTTCTCTGTTATCTCCAATTAGTCTCTTTCATGGGCTGTTTGCTTGTTGCAGTTCACATGTTCTCCCCACCACCACCTTTGGCTGTGAGTTCTCAAACTGGAGGCCACTTTTGCCTGTTTTGTATCCCTGGGACTAGGGAAACAGCAGGTGACTAATAAATGTACTTGATTTGTGGTGTGTAAGGAATCATACATGGAGAGTTGTAAGGGACTTTGGATAGAGTTGTAAGTGGACCAGTCCACTCATCTTACAGAGAAAGAAACCGAGTCCCAGAAAGCTGAAATGAATTTCTGATTTGCACATCGTGAGAGCATTTTCTGTCTTTTCAAAGCAGTTCAATTTTAAGAAACTTAATGGTTTTGTACAGACCTGGTGTTTGTTTGCTTGTTTTGTCCCAGCCTTCCAAATCTGCCCCAACCGGAAGTGGGAAAGTTTTACCTTAACACCAATTTCCTTCTCCAACTCATTTGGCAGTTGAGGAAACTGAGCCATAAAGGTTACTTGCCCAGGGTCACCCAGCTAGCAAAGGTCTGAAGGCAGAGCTGAATTCAGGCAAATGTGGCCTTTTTGATCCGGATCTGGCACTGTATCCGCTGCACCAGCTGTCTGCCCAGAGCTAGACGTTGCATTCTCTGCCATTTCATTGTGTGATCTTAAATAGCAGATATTAAAACGTATGAGATACAGCAAAAACAGTGAACCAATGAAAATGAATCTTTCTAAAAGCTTAACTCTAAATAATACAGGAAGAGCAGACCAATGAATTTCATATGCAATTGAAAAAGTCTAGAAAATCCCCAATTCAAAACTAACTAGGAAATCTTAAAAATCAAACGTGAGAAAGGGGAAAGTGCAAAGGAAGTTTGTATGTTTTTGTGCTTGGGCAGTGAATGAGGGCCACAGTGACACTGAATCCTGGAGGCCCATTTGTGCTGGAGAGTGAACCAGAGGAGGCAAATCTAGGGGAGAAAATGATGGGAGGAATAGAAGGCAACCATGATGATACTTCCCAAAACTCCCAGAGAAGAATGGCTGTGACAAGAGCTTCCTCAATGTGACAAGAACAACATTTATAAACATTTACATTTTAAGGCATGGTAGGCCCTTTATAAATAATAAATTTTGATTCTCACCATAGCCTTGAGAAGTAGGTATTATAAACTCCATGGTACAGATGGGGAAACGGAACCAAAATTAATATCCGCAAGGTCATTTGACCTCTGCACTTCCTGACTCCTTAGGTGCCTCTCTCCTCTGACTTCTGAGGAAGCTCCAGGATGTGCTCCCACTCCACTCTGTCTGCATCCCATAATTCCTATTCTGTCCTCTTCCCTTCATCTTATTCTCATTCTCCCTCTCTAGGTACCACAGCTGAGCATCTTTTCTTGCTCAATAGCCAAAAATTGGCCTTGTGGCCCCTCTCCTGGAATCATTTGGAACTGCAGGTGACTGACCCTCTTTGCTTGCCTCCCCTTAAGCCCTTTATCCTTCCTGAATTTCGCTAAGCATTTGGGACTATCCCTGTTTCTTCTTAATCCATCTAGTCCACCATCCCTGCCTGGAGCACACTGAGGAATACAATCCCATCACATTACCTGTACTCAAACCTTGTTCACATAAAAAGGGGAAGCCTTCAGCCAAATCCTTGAGAAAACTTTTCATTAGAATTAGCTCAAGAAATAGAGATCTCTCAGCATTTCCAAGCTGACAGTGATGTCTTACTCCCTAATTTGGGGGTCTGGTAATTCACCACATTTTGAATTCATAAAATGGAGCTAGTTTCCAGTAGAGCCCATTTGTCCATCTTGCCCATCCAGACAGGCTCTTGCTAGATGCTTTTTGGAGGTTTTCCCATGTTGGTTTCCGTGAGCCCACAGAAGGTGAGCTGACATGAGAGGTGTTTATCCCAAAGAAGAAAGCTTCCAAGCCTTCGGTTCCTGAACCAACAGAAAGCAGGATAGAAACTTATCCTAGCATCGATTCTATTTGAATCCCATGAGAACAGGTGAGAAGTGTGAAATGAGGATGAGGGAGAGGAAGGAGGTGGAAAACACCATGGTAACAGTGAAATCAGACTCTTCTTCAGAAAGAGCCTCTTCAATGGCTCCAATCCAAGAATAAAATCCAAAGGACAGGGGACAGCACACATGAACTCACCCAAAAGTATACCACAAAAAGAGAGAAAGGAGAGGATCCTACAGGATTCTGAATAGAAACGGACAGGTTTCTAATTTTAATTTAAGATCTGGAATCTGCCAGGCAGCTCTATAGGAATGTTCTTGTAAGGAAGGAGTCCAGACTTCAGACAAAGTAGATCACACAATGAAATGGCAGAGAATGCAACGTGTAGCTCTGGGCAGCCAGCTGGTGAAGCGGTACAGTGCCAGATCCGGATCAAAAAGACCACATTTGCCTGAATTCAGCTCTGCCCTCAGACCTTTACTGGCTGGGTGACCCTGGGCAAGTGACCTTTATGGCTCAGTTTCCACAACTACCAAATGAGTTGGAGAAGGAAATGGCGAACGACTCTTGTACCTTGGCCAAGAAAACCTCCAAGGGGTCAGGAAGAGTTGGACAGGACTGAAAAATTTCTGAGCAACAGAAGCAATTCAGCTGCTGCTGTACAAAGTTCCCTCTTCAGAATCCTGTGAAAGATGGAATGGACTTCCTGCAAATATCTTCAGAAACATGAATGGCCCAACGGCCAGAGTGGGCCCTCCATGTCACGTTTCACAGTTACATATTCATACTTGAGAATACGACAAACCCACCCATGGGACGATGGCCACATGAGAGCGGCCCGGACACCTTTATCCCATGCCGGGGACATAACCTTGGGGAGATGCAGCCTGGCCACGGGTCCAGTAGATCCTGAACTCGTGACAGTCCAATACTCCAAAAAAGAAGGTCCTTGTCCAGAAAGTTTTCAGCTCCAGAAATGGTCGCCACCACCAAGTTACAGCTTTTACCAGTAAAATGCAGTGAAAGGAGAATCATCCTCTTTTACAGCTGCAGCAGCAGGACTGGGGAACTCTCCATCTGACCATAGCTGAGATCCTCCTGGGTGGAGCAGGGAGCTCCTTGAGACCTGGGGCTGTCTTTGTTTTTCCTCAGGATCGCCAGCCCTTAGCATGGAGCTGCCTCAGAGAGCACTTGATTAATGCTCCAGGTACCTTCATTCCTTGTCCATGACCAGATTCCTATGGAAGAGCTGGGAAAGGAAAGCTTCTTCAGCAGAATCTAAGTGGATCCTGAGGCTGGCACTTCGGTGCTGTCTCCCTGAGGGCCCCATCAGCTTCCGGGACTGAGGGAATGGAGACAGGAACTCTGTGCTTGAGCTGATGACGCCATATCTTTGGGAAAACTGGAAGAACATGAGGAGAGTGACAGAAGTGCCGGATCGGCCAGAAGAAAATAGAGGAGGATCCTAGATCTGGGCAGAGACTCTAGTACAGATGTGCGGTCACGTGTCCCAGTGAGGGGGACACAGGCCTGGAGGAGGCAGAAGGCCCTGACTTGGCTCCATACAAACCCCCTTTGAGGTGTCAGTCTGTCCTCCTGTTCTGGGTTACTCTTTGTAATCTGTTAGAAGTGCTGGTGCTTTACACGACCACTAGATGTCCTCCCGGGAGCACGTGTGACTGGGGAGTGATGGAGAGAAGTCCTAGAAGCAAACCTTGGTCTGAAAATGACCGAAGCCAATGACTACTGCAAGGTCACATCCACATCCACAGCCCACAAGGCTGCTCTCTCCTGCACCAGTGGATCACATTCTCCTGTTTGCAAATGGCCCCTTGTGGGACTGATGAGCAACAAGCTGGGGTCTCCTGGCTATGGGGCCTCTGGGGTTTGCTTCCAAGTGAGGGTTGGGGATTAACTGGGGGCCTGAGGCCACTAGGGGCCGCTGTGAGACTGGATTTGGGCTGGCAATGGGGGCAGGAGGCATCTGGGTATCTCAGGGGGGAGGAGCCCAGCTGGCTGTGGCTACTCTGACCCCTGGAATCATTCATGGGTGACATTTCAGCTGGGCTCCATCCCCTCCCCCTGAGAGACCCATCTTCCTTATGGGACCTGTGACCTGAGATTTAGGACTCAGGGGATGGTTGAGAAAATGCAGAGTTAGGACTCAGGGCTGTTTAAGAAGGCCCAAATTTGCATCCAGCCCCTCCCCTTCCACAGCCCATCTCAGGGAGAGGATAAGAGGGGCCTGGCAGAGCCCAGACCCCGCCGGTTCTCTCTGGGGAGCAGAGCTCTTGGGTCTCCCGCACCATGGCCTGGCCTCTCTTCTGCCTCCTGCTGCTCAGCTTCTGCTCAGGTCAGGGCTGGCCCTGCTCCTCCTGCTCCCCCCTCCCTGTCCTGGGGTCTCCTGGGAGGGTCTCCGAGCACTTCCCCCCTTTCTTCCATGCTGGGACATTCATGTCTGTCTGTGTTTCCAGGTTCCTTCTCCCAGCCTGTGCTGACTCAGGCTCCCTCCATGTCTGTGTCCCTGGATGCCACGGCCAGACTCTCCTGCACCCTGGGCAGTCAGCACAGCAATTACCGAATTGCATGGTACCAGCAGAGCCCAGGAAAGGCCCCTCGGTTCCTCATGGATGTCACCAGCAGTGGAGGTGAGAACAAGGGCGAGGGGGTCCCCGCCCGCTTCTCGGGCTCCGGATCTGGGGCCGATCGCTACTTGTCCATCAGCAGCGTCCAGCCTGAGGATGAATCCGATTATTACTGTGGGGCAGGTGATAGTAATGGTTATCACAGTGACACATTCAGTGGGGAAGTGGGACAAAAACCTCTGTGCCAGCCCTGTCCTTACCCAGGCTGCTGACTCAGCCCAAGCTGCCAGGGCACCAGAAGGTCTCTCTCTCTCTCTGCTTCTTTCTCTCACACACTGTTTTCTTTCTTCCTCTTTCTGCCTCTGCCTCTATATCTATGACTTATTCTGCCTGTGTGTCTGTCTGTCTTTCCATCTCTCTCTCTCCCTCCCTCCTCTTCTTCCTGCTTCTTGTTCTTTCTTTTTCTACTTCTCTTTCTCTTTCTGTGATTCTCTCTATTTCTCTCTCTCTCTCTCTCTCTGTCTCTCTCTCTCTCTCTCTCTCTCTCTCTCTCTCTCTCTCTCTCTCTCTCTCTCTCTCTCTCTCTCTCTCTCTCTCTCTCTCTCTCTCTCTCTCTCTCTCTCTCTCTCTCTCTCTCTCTCTCTCTCTCTCTCTCTCTCTCTCTCTCTGTCTCTCTCTCTCTCTCTCTCTCCAGGCTGTTCAATGACTTGTCTGAGGTAAGACTTAGAGTACATGCTAGGACTAGGTCTTGCTCCCAGATCTTCTGACCCCAGAACCTGGATTTTGCCCATGTCCCATTGAGACTACAAGGCAGAGATTTATCTGAGCCTTCACTCTTCATGTTTTGACAAGTAGAGAGGAGGCTAGAGAGATCCTCTGCCCTGGTTTCCCCACAACACCTGGCCCGGCTCCTTTTTGGAAAGAGAAATGATCCTTGGTGAAGGGGCCCCTGGGACAACAGCCAGGGGTCATGAGGCCTGAGCCACAGATACCTCGTACAGTAGCCAGAACACCAGCATATTTAAGCCTGGATCTGACCTTATCACCATCTTGTCTCCTCTATTCAGTCATCTCTTTGCCCCCCTCCCCCCCCTTACATCCTGTATAACACTTAGAGTCCTCTCTTGGGCCTTCAAAACGTTTCAGGCCAATCCTCCTCCCACCTCTCTGGCCTGCTGGCTCCTTAAATCCTCAGGCACCTGTTTCTCCACCTGCCAGGGACAATGAGCTCCTCGCTGTTGCCCGGGGCCCCTGTCTGACAGCTCTGCCCATTGGCCCTGGCTGTGTTCCCTGCCTAGCTGTCTAACCCTGCTCATCTCCAGCTTCTTTCCTCCCTCCAGTCTCAGGTAGAATCCTACCTTCCTTTCAAAGAAGTCTCTCCTAGACCTCCTCCATTTTAGTGCTTTCTCTGTTATCTCCAATTAGTCTCTTTCATGGGCTGTTTGCTTGATGAAGTTCACATGTTCTCCCCACCACCACCTTTGGCTGTGAGTTCCTCAAACTAGAGGCAGCTTTTGCCTGTTTTGTATCCATGGGACTAGGGAAACAGCAGGTGACTAATACGTATACTTGATTTGTGGTGTGTAAGGAATCATACATGGAGAGTTGTAAGGGACTTTGGATAGAGTTGTAAGTGGACCAGTCCACTCATCTTACAGAGAAAGAAACCGAGTCCCAGAAAGCTGAAATGAATTTCTGATTTGCAAATTTTGAGAGCATTTTCTTTCTTTTCAAAGCAGTTCAATTTAAGAAACTTAATAGTTTTGTACAGACCTGGTGTTTGTTTGCTTGTTTTGTCCCAGCCTTCCAAATCTGCCCCGAACCTGAAGTGGGAAAGTGTTAGGTTCTTACTAAGTGCTAATGAGATAATGAGATATTAGGTTCTTACTAAGTGCTAAGTCAGTACTTGACAATTCTCTAATTCAGGCCTTTACTGGGAGTTTTACTTGTGAATTCCTGGGGAAGAGCTTGCATGCTTAGGAGGAGCAAGTGCATTATCCCACGCCCATTCTCTAGGAGGATAAAGAGGACAGCTCTGGAAGAAAGAGGGAATTTTTTCTAGATGAGACTTGAGGCGGTTCTCTGCAGGAAGGGAAGTCGGATCTCTACAGGAAGAAGAATCTGTCTGAGAGATTTGAGTTGACACAGCAGATCTCCTCCCAGAGAACGATCAGCAGCTTCTGGAGACAACAGCCTGTTACATATTGGTGCCCAATGTGGGGCAAGGACTTTTGCTTATCCTGACAAGGACTTATTCTGAGCCCTTCAGAGGAGTGAGACTGGACCATTGCAATTTGGTGCCTGAACAGGGAAAGACATGATCCTGATTCCAGTGGAAAAGCCTCTGATCCAGAACTCAGTCTCTCTGACCCAGAACCGTGAGTAACAAGGAAACTTTGTTAAAAATTAAGTGAGAGTCCTAATAGATAAAAAAGGAACTTTTTAAAGGGCTAAACCAGCAATTAGTGAAATGGGGCAAACGCCTTCTGTTCAAGGAAAATGTTTAGAAAGCATCATCAAGGTTATGAAAAGCCAAGGATTGATTATAATTTTGGAGGAGATTACTGAACTTTTAAAAACTGTGAAGGTCATATATCCTTGTTTTTCTCTGGAAAAAGAATGGGAATTAGTAGGAAAGCAATTGGGTGAACACTACAATTGCCCTTGTGACATTTTGCCCTTTGGTTCCAGACCAAACTCAATTTCCAAAGATACACTTCAATACCTACAATTTAATCCAAATGGCTTTAAAAAATGTTATTCAAAAGGAAGAGAAGAAGGAGCAAAATGGGGAAGTGTCAACTAAACTAGGTAAAAAGGATGAATCAGATAACAATGAAGTTAAGTACAATTCTGAGCAACAGGAGCATCTCCCATGTCCTCCCTCAATTAACCCTTCAGGGGTCGAGCAAGAAGGAGGAGGGGAAGAGGCAGAAACACAAACAGAATTGCCTGTGAAGCAGCCTAAGCCTATGATAAGATTAGAAAAGGCATTGGTTAAAGCTAAGAGAGAAGGACAGGATATAAGTAATTTTATACATGCATATCCTGTGAATGAAGAGATTGACTCTGTAGGTCAAAAAAGGAGAAGATATGTACCTTTAGATTAGAATAAGATTAAAGATTTGAAAAAAGGTTGTACCCTTTATGGGGCTACATCAGCTTATGTTAAAATGTTACTAGATGGTTTGTCTTATGAAGTCCTAACCCCGAATGATTGGAAATCCATAGCAAGGACATGCCTGCAACCTGGAGAAAATTTGTTCTGGCTTGCAGAGTTTCATGAATTATGTAAAATCCAAGTCAGATGCAATTGGGAAATAGGAGTTAACACACAATTCACTTTTGAGCACTTAGCTGGTGAAGGTTGGTATGGAGAGAATTCAGAACAGATTAATTATACCATAACAATATATGAGCAAATTACTAAGGCTGCAATAAAAGCTTGGGGTGTCCTCCCTGGACAGAAAGATCAGGGAGAGGCTTTCAATAAAATAGAGCAAGGTCCCAATGAACCTTTTGCGGATTTTGTGGGACATTTGCAAACTGCTATCAAAAGAATTATTGGAGAAAATGCAGCTACAGAAATAATGACCAGACATCTGGCTAAGGAAAATGCCAAGGAGATTTCAAAAAAAAATTATATGGGGATTAGACAAAGATGCTCCTTTAGAGGAGATCAAAAGACGCTGTGCTACAGTGGTAACAAATGATTTTTACACCCAGACAATGATGAATGTGGAAAGACAGGGTCCCTCCTGGCAAAGAACTTCTAGAGAAACTCGGCGATGTTTTCAATGTGGAAAAATTGGGCATCTAAGAGCTCAGTGTAGATATGGAGATACAGTGAGAAGACAGGGTGAGAGAAGACCTAAAACTCCCTGTCCAAAGTGTCACAAGGGTCCTTTTGGGCCTCCAAATGTAGATTGACCCAGGGAAATGAGAGGTGGGGCCCAGCTTCAGTCCACCAAGTGGGGCATGATGGCAGCCGAGGTTACATCCAGAGAATTTTAAGACATGATCAATCAGCCAAAAGGCAATCAGATGGAAGAAATGGATTGAAATTAGGAAAAATAGAGTTGTGTGCAGTAGAGACTACTGAGATACTCCCTGGAGAAGTGAAATCTGTTCTGTTGATTCTATGGATCCTATGCCTCCAGGCACAGTAGGCTTGACCATTTCACCTTCTGAGAGTGCCTACAAAACAGTGTCCATCCATACACTGATGTGGGAAACTGGAGAATGTGTAGCTAATATCCCAGTCACTAATACAGGTACACAACATGTGATTTATCAACCAGGAGAAGTAGTAGCATCAGGCTTATTGTTACATACCCCTAATAAGCAACCTAGTGATAGTCACCTAGATTCTGACTCCAATGAACAAAATCCAGGAATATATTGGACAGCAGCTGTGACAGCTGACCGACCTATCCTTACTATTTATATAAATGGAATATCATTTGAAGGATTGGTAGAAACGGGTGCAGATCGTACAGTTATTAGAGGTGCCAATTGGCCCAGTCACTGGCCAAAGATTAAGGCAGACACCTACATATCTGGTGTAGGAGGATTAATAGCAGCAGAAGGTAGTGCTAGGCCTGTGAGATGGATATTTGAAGGTGAAACAGGAGTTTTTACTCCTTTTGTGGTCGAAAAAATCCCCATCAATCTGTGGGGAAGAGACATTTTACAGCAGATAGGATTACAAATAAGTACTTCGGCTTTTTAGGCAGGGCTGCTGTTGAAGGCCTACCTGCACTTTCACCAGTTCCTATTCAGTGGAAGACTGATTCACCAGTGTGAGTAGAACAGTGGCCCTTAAGAAGTGATAAAATTCAGGCCTTATTAGACATAGTGAACGAACAAGTTGACCAAGGACACTTGCTGCCTTCTCTAAGTCCTTGGAATTCTCCAGTATTTGTGGTGAAAAAGAAATCTGGAAAATGGAGAATGTTAACTGATCTAAGAAGAGTAAATGAACAGATGGAAACTATGGGAACTCTTCAGCTTGGACTTCCATCTTCTACTCAGTTGCCAAGAGAATGGCCTCTATGGGTTATAGACATTAAGGATTGTTTCTATTCTATCCCTCTGGATTTGCTTTTTTCAGTGCCTAGTGTTAATTTGGCTGAGCCTTATAAAAGATATGAATAGACAGTTTTCCCACAGGGAATGAAAAACAGCCCTACTATGTGCCAAATGTATGTTGCTGCTGCTCTTGCTCCAGTAAGAAAAGCATTTCCAAAAGTAATATTGTTACATTACATGGATGATATTTTGGGATGTGCACCTGAGGAACAGCTTTTAGAAGCATGTCTACAAAAGACCATGGAAACACTAAAGTACTACAAACTGCATATAGGTATAGAAAAAATTCAAAGTCATGCTCCTTTTCAATATTTAGGATATGAAGTATATCCTAAGACACTCACAGTACAAAAGCTTTCTTTAAGAACAGAGAAGTTGAACACCTTAAATGATTTCCAAAAATTAATAGGAGATATCCAATGGATGCATCCAGTGTTAGGCCTAACTATAAATCAACTGCAACCTCTATATGACATTTTAAGGGGAGAAAGTGCTTTAAATTCACCATGCCAGCTTACAAAAGAAGCACAAGAGGCTTTGAGAGAAGTTGAACGGGCTTTATCCAATGTGGTTGAAAGAGTCACTCAAAAACCCTTGGGAATATCAGTATTTGCTACAAAAGAGGCACCCACAGCAGTCCTTCATCAAGGAGACAGTGTGATTGAGTGGGTGAACCTCCCAGCATAACCAGAACAAAGCCTTACTCCTTACCCAGTGCTTGTGGCTAGAATTTTATTTATGGCTATTAAGAGCGCAATATAATTATCTGGAATAAGTCCTGAAAAAATATACACATTCTATGCTAAGGCACAAATTAATGTATGCTGTGAGACCAGCCCAGAATGGCAAATTTTATTGGCCACAGCTTCAAATTTTGCACATGGGTCTCTGTTAAACTCGGCTACTACATAATTGGCCATGTATTTCTGAAGAAAAGGTTTCTAAAGTTCCTCTTAAAGGACCAACAATCTTTACAGACGCCTCCAAAGAAAACATTTGTGCTGTATACTCTCATGATTTAACCATAAAGAGACTAGTCAGGACACCTTTTCAGTCCACTCAACAGAATGAATTATTTGCTATCATGCTAGCTCTTACTTATTACCCAGGAGACATAAATATAATTACTGATTCAGCCTATTCAGGAGGTGTAGTACAAAGAATTTCCACAGCCCAAATAAAATTTGCAGCCTCTAATATTTATCAGCTCTTTAAGGAACTTCAAGAGCAAGTGAGAAAACATCCAGGCAAGATTTATATCTTGCATGTCCACTCACATAGTGGACTTTCAGGTCCTATTTTTGATGGAAATTCAAAGGCAGATAGTCTTCTAGCCATGTTAGCCAGTAGTCCTTTATTTCAGGAAGCACAATAACCTCATTCTAAATATCAGGCTGCTCAAGCTTTACGTTTACAATTTGGAATCACAACAGAGGAAGCTAGGAGCATAGTAAAAAGCTGTACAGCTTGTCTTCCTTTCCACGCTCCTACACTCCCTCTAGGGAAGAATCCTCATGGTCTGAGACCCAATGAAATCTGGAAAATGGATGTGACCCATTATAAATATTTTGGTCGTCTGTCTTTTATCCACATGTTAGTAGATACCTTTTCAGGATTCACTTTTGCAGTGCCAACAGCAAAAGAGACAGCCTGAGTGGTCACTGAATTCTTTATCCAAGCATTTGCAATTATGGATGTGCCACAAGAAATAAAAACAGATAATGGACCTGCATATTCTTCTAAACCTTTTGGCAACTTTTGTGCACAGTATATGATTTTACACATTATTGGAATACCTTTTAATCCACAAGGTCAGGCAATAGTAGAGAGAAGAAACAGAGACATTAAGACACTCCTCCAAAAACAAAAGAAAGGGGGGGGGGGCACAGATAACCCTAAAGAACTTCTAAATTTAGTTCTCTATACCATTAATTTTCTAATTTTTGACAAAGATTCACTGGCTCCAGCAGACAGGTTTTATAACCCACCAGAAGGGCAGTGTCCAGTGCTAGCAGCTCCACTGTCCTTAGATAATCACCAGTTGATGTGGAGAGACCCAGAAAGTGGTGAATGGAAGGGACCAGATAGGTTAACTGCTTCGGGGAGAGGGTTTGCTTGTATTTCTTCAGATGGAGAAGGAATCAGATGGGTGCCAAGGAGTGGTATTTGCCTTGTCCATCAGAGAGAGACAGAAAAAGAGAAAGACCTCAAAACAAAGGAGAAAATCTAAGAAACATCTGACACTGAAAGAGCATGGCTAATAAGAAGACTGTTAAAAAACTTTAAAAACCAGCAGGAATCATTGGATTTCCTAACACAAGATGAGACTAATGGACAATGCACTTATGGACATTTATAAATTCTCAATTTATGATTATTTGATCATGTTATTTGTTACATACTTCTAGCATATATTATGTTACTATGTGTTTGTGTAATCTATGTAATTATGTGTAATGCCTCCCATATTGATGGATTTATGTTTCAAGGTTATGACCACCATATGTTCTAAATCAAAAGAAAGGGGGAGATGTTAGGTTCTTACTAAGTGCAAATGAGATAATGAGATATTAGGTTCTTATTAAGTTCTAAGTCGGTACTTGACAATTCTCTAGTGCCGGCCTTTCGTGGGGAAGAGCTTGCATGCTTAGTGGGAGCAAGTTCATTGGTTGAAGTATTTCTTCCCAGAAGCCCTTGCATTATCCCACGCCCATTTTCTATGAGGATAAAGAGGACAGCTCTGGAAGAAAGAGGGAGTTTTTTCTAGATGAGACTTGAGGCTGTTCTCTGCAGGAAGGGAAGTTGGCTCTCTATAGGAAGAAGAATCTGTCTGAGAGATTTGAGTTGACACAGCAGATCTCCTCCCAGAGAGCGATTGGCAGCTTCTGGAGACAACAGTACGTTACAGGAAAGTTTTACCTTAACACTAAATTTAAGAGGACAAGAATAATAGCAGATATTAAAACCTATGAGATATAGCAAAAACAGTGAACCAATGAAAATGAATCTTTCTAAAAGCTTAACTCTAAATAATACAGGAAGAGCAGACCAATGAATTTCATATGCAATTGAAAAAGTCTAGAAAATCTCCAATTCAAAACTAACTAGGAAATCTTAAAAATTGAAGGTAAAAAGAGGAAAGTACAAAGGAGGTTTGTATGTTTCTGTGCTTGGGTAGTGAGTGAGGGCCACAGTGACACTGACTCCTGGAGGCCTATTTGTGCTGGAGAGCAAACCAGAGGAGGCAAATCTAGGGGAGAAAATGATGGGAGGAATAGATGGCAACTATGATGATACTTCCCAAAGCTTCCAGAGAAGAATGGCTGTGACAAGAGCTTCCTCATATTGAGAAGAAAAACATTTATAAACATTTACATTTTAAGGCATGGTGAGCCCTGTATATGTAATAAATTTTGATTCTCACCATAGCCTTGAGAAGTAGGTATTATGAACTCCATGTTACAGATGGGGAAATGGAACCAAAATTAATATCCAAAAGGTCATTTGACCTCTGCACTTCCTAATTACTTAGGTGCCTCTCTGCTCTGACTTCTGGGGAAGCTCCAGGATGTGCTCCCACTCCACTCTGTCTGCATCCCATAATTCCTATTCTGTCTTCTTCCCTTCATCTTACTCTCATTCCCCCTCTCTAGGTATCACAGCTGAGCATGTTTTCCTGCCCAATAGCCAAAAATTGGCCTTGTTTCCCCTCTCCTGGAATCACTTAGAACTGCAGGTGACTGACCCTCTTTCCTTGCTTCCCCTTAAGTCCATCATCCTTCCTGAATATTGCTCTGGATTTGGGACTATCCCTGTTTCTTCTTAATCCATCTAGTCCACCATCTCTGCATGCAGCAAACTGAGGAATACAATCCCATCACATTAGCTACTCAAAGGGTCTTCACATAAAAATGGGAAGTCTTTAGCAAGATCCTTGAGAAAACTTTTCATTAGAATTAGCTCAAGAAATAGAGATCTCTCACCATTTCCAAGCTGACATTGATATCTTACTCCCTAATTTGGGGTTCTGGTAAATCGCCACATTTTGAAGTCATAAAATGGAGCTAGTTTCCAGTAGAGCCCACTTGTCCATCTTGCCCATCCAGACAGGCTCTTGCTAGATGCTTTATGGAGGTTTTCCCATGATGGTTTCTGTGAGCCCACAGAAGGTGAGCTGACATGTGATGTGTTTCTCCCAGTGATTGAGGTGCCATTTTATCTATCATCTGCCTTCATCCATAGCACATGGATCCTAATTAAAAAAAAAAAAAAAAAAAAGAAAAAGAAAAGAAAAAGAAAAGAAAGAAAAAGTGTTGGTTTTGTTTCCTGACTGAATATTTTAATTCCTTCAATTTATTTTTCTTCTCTGATTGCTATAGCTAGCATTTCTAATATCAATAGTTATAATAACATATAGCCTTACTTTTTATTTTATTTTTTTAATGTTTCATGTGAGTCTTGCATTTTCCATTTAGCTGTGTTTTCATCAGAATGCTTGAAGGTCCTCTATTTTGTTAAATATCCATTTCCCCCCTGAAGGATTATATTCCATTTTGCTTGGTAGGTGATTCTTGCTTGTAATGCCTAAAGCCTTTGTCCTTCAGTATAAAAGTGCTCTGAACCTTTAATATAAAAGTTGCCCAATCTTGTATTATCCTATGATTCTCTTGTTTCTTTCTGGCTGCTTAAAAAAGTTTTTCTTGGTCTGAGAACACTCTTTGCTGCTGTAGAACTGTGACTAGGGTAACTACCTCTCTGGGGCCACAAACACTAGGACAATAGTTTTTCCCCTTGCTTTTGGATCATGACCCAGAACTGCTTATGGACAATACCAGTCCTGCACCTAGTACCGTTGAAGGGTACCCTATAATTTCCTGCTGACTATTTGTCTGACTCCATCAGCATCTGTGGATGAGTTTTGAAAGCTGTACCAGCCTCTGATTCAGTTATCCCTAAGACCCACAGTAGGTTTGCAGGGGTATTATTTACACTGGGCTGTATTACACTCTCAATCAAATGAGACAAAACTTTCCCGCTGACCTTCCAAGTTGTCTTGGGCTGGAAGATTGTTTTACTCCAACCCCTGTTGGTTCTAGTGCTCCGTTATTTTTAAAGCTTGATTTTAAAGGAAAGGTAAAAAGGCTTATCAGAATCTGTCCAACTGGATTCTCCATGTTTGCACATGTGGTCAAATGGCACTTATCTCTTTGTTTAACCCAAGATTTTTATTTTCAAAACATATGCATATATAATTTTCACCATTCATCCATGAAAAACCTTGAGTTCCCAATGTTTTTGTACCTCCTTTCCCCCACCTCCTCCTTTGGACAGCAAGTCATCCAATATTTGTTAACATATACAATTCTTTTATACATATTTCCACATTTATCATGATGCACAACAAAAATCAGATCAACTTAGAGACATGGCAAGTCACACCACTAAGAGCACCTAGGCCACCCCTTCCTCTCAGATCATGAGATCTGTCCTGGATTTTGAATCCCAATCACTAACCCTACTCTAACTCTAACCTGCCTCCTGTCTCTACTGTGCACTTAAATGCCTCACACATGGTAGGTACATAATAAATACTTGTTGACTTGACTTGGTTTTGTGGGAAGTGACAAATTCACAATTGGAAGGGAGTTCCTATACAAGGAAGCATATTTGTCTCTAATGGTGGCCATGTCTAGGGTTGGGGGAAAGAGGAAAAAAATGAACATGATAACTTGACTACATATTTAAAAAGCATGGCATCTCATATATAATATATTGGTACCTTTCATACTAGATTACAGAAATGCTTCTTTTATACCCTGAATTTATTATTTTTTATTATTTTTTTAATTTTTTTTATAATTATAACATTTTTTGACAGTATATATGCATGGGTAATTTTTTACAACATTATCCCTTGCACTTACTTCTATTCAGATTTTTTCCCTTCCTCCCCCAACCCCCTCCCCCAGATGGCAAGCAGTCTTATATATGTTAAATATATTACAGTATATTCTAGATACAATATATGTGTGTAGAACCGAATTTTTTGTTGCACAGGAAGAATTGGATTCAGAAGGTAAAAATAACAGTTTACATTCATTTCCCAGTTTCCTTTTCTGGATGTAGCTGGTTCTGTCCATCATTAATCAATTGGAATTGGATTAGCTCTTCTCTATGTTGAAGAAATCCACTTCCATCAGCATACGTCCTCGTACAGTATCATTGTTGAAGTGTATAATGATCTTCTGGTTCTGCTCGTTTCACTCAGCATCAGTTGATGTAAGTCTCTCCAAGCCTCTCTGTATTTCTCCTGTTGGTCATTTCTTATAGAACAATAATATTCCATAACATTCATATACCATAGTTTACCCAACCATTCTCCAATCCATTCATCTTCCAGCTTCTAGCCACTATGAAAAGGGCTGCCACAAACATTTTGGCACATACAGGTCCCTTTCCCTTCTTTAGTAGCTCCTTGGGGTATAAGCCCAGTAGTAGTACTGCTAGGTCAAAGGGTATGCACATTTTGATAACTTTTTGGGCATAATTCCAGATTGCTCTCCAGAATGGTTGGATTCTTTCACAACTCCACCAACAATGCATCAGTGTCCCAGTTTTCCCACAGCCCCTCCAACATTCATCGTTATTTGCTCCTGTCATTTTAGCCAATCTGACAGGTGTGTAGTGGTATCTCAGAGTTGTCTTAATTTGCATTTCTCTGATCAATAGTGATTTGGAACACTCTTTCATATGAGTGGAAATAGTTTTAATTTCATCATCTGAAAATTGTCTGTTCATATCCTTTGACCATTTATCAATTGGAGAATGGCTTGATTTCTTATAAATTAAAGTCAATTCTCTGTATATTTTGGAGATGAGGCCTTTATCAGAACCTTTAACTGTAAAAATGTTTTCCCAATTTGTTACTTCCCTTCTAATCTTGTTTGCATTAGTTTTGTTTGTGCAGAAACTTTTTAATTTGGTGTAATCAAAATGTTCTATTTTGTGATCAATAATGGTCTCTAGTTCTCCCTTGGACACAAACTCCTTCCTCCTCCACAAGTCTGAGAGGTAAACCATCCCATGTTCCTCCAATTTATTTTGATCTAATCTTAGTATGTGGTGTTAAATGTGGGTCCATGCCTAGTTTCTGCCATACTAATTTCCAGTTTTCCCAGCAGTTTTTGTCAAATAATGAATTCTTATCCCAAAATTTGGGATCTTTGGGTTTGTCAAAGATTAGATTGCTATTTTTATTCACTATCTTGCCCTGTGAACCTAACCTATGCCACTGATCAACTAGTCTATTTCTTAGCCAATACCAAATGGTTTTGGTGACTGTTGCTTTATAATATAGCTTTAAATCAGGTACACTTAGACCACCTTCCTCTGACTTTTTTTTCATTAGTTCCCTTGCAATTCTCGACCTTTTATTCTTCCATATGAATTTTGTTGTTATTTTTTCTAGGTCATTAAAATAGTTTCTTGGGAGTCTGATTGGTAGAGCACTAAATAAATAGATTATTTTGGGGAGTATTGTCATCTTTATTATATTCGCTCGGCCTATCCAAGAACACTGAATGTCTTTCCAATTATTTAAATCTGACTTTATTTTTGTGGCAAGTGTTTTGTAATTTTTCTCATATAATTCCTGACTCTCCTTTGGTAGATATATTCCCAAATATTTTATACTATCGACTGCTATTTTGAATGGAATTTCTCTTTGTATCTCTTGCTGTTGGATTGTGTTGGTAATGTATAAAAATCCTGAGGATTTATGTGGATTTATTTTGTATCCTGCGACTTTGCTAAAATTCTGAATTATTTCTAATAGCTTTTTAGCAGAGTCTTTGGGGTTCTCTAAGTATACCATCATGTCATCTGCGAAAAGTGACAATTTGATTTCTTCATTTCCTACTCTAATTCCTTGGATCTCTTTCTCGGCTCTTATTGCCAAGGCTAGAGTTTCTAGTACTATATTGAATAGTAATGGTGATAGTGGGCAACCTTGTTTCACTCCTGATCTTACAGGGAAAGGTTCTAGTTTATCACCATTACATATGATGTTTACTGATGGTTTTAAATATATGCTCCTTATTATTCTAAGGAATAGTCCATTTATTCCTATACTCTCAAGAATTTTTAGTAGGAATGGATGTTGGATTTTGTCAAATGCTTTTTCTGCATCTATTGAGATGATCATATGGTTTTTATTAATTTGATTATTAATATGCTCAATTATACTAATAGTTTTCCTAATATTAAACCAGCCCTGCATTCCTGATATAAATCCTACTTGATCATAGTGTATTTTCCTGGGGATGATTTTCTGAAGTCTATTTGCTAATATCTTATTTAAGATTTTAGCATCAATATTCATTAAGGAAATTGGTCTATAGTTTTCTTTCTCAGTTTTCGATCTACCTGGTTTAGGTATCAGTACCATGTCTGTGTCATAGAAGGAATTTGGTAGGACTCCTTCAATCCCTATTTTTTCAAATAGTTTACTTAGCATTGGAGTTAGTTGTTCTTTAAATGTTTGGTAGAATTCACCTGTAAATCCATCTGGTCCTGGGGACTTTTTCTTAGGAAGTTGGTTAATAGCTTGGTCTATTTCTTTTTCTGAGATGGGACTATTTAGACTACTTACTTCTTCCTCTGTTAATCTGGGCAAGCTATATTTTTGAAGGTATTCTTCCATTTCATTTAAGTTATCGAATTTATCGGCATAAAGTTGAGCAAAGTAGCTCCTAACTATTGTTCTAATTTCCTCTTCATTAGTGGTGAGTTCACCCTTTTCATTTTCAAGACTATCAATTTGCTTTTTCTCTTTCCTTTTTTTAATCAGGTTTACTAAGGGTTTGTCTATTTTGTTGGTTTTTTCATAAAACCAACTCTTAGTTTTATTAATTAATTCAATAGTTTTTTTACTTTCAATTTTATTAATATCACCTTTTATTTTTTGAATTTCAAGTTTTGTGTTTGTCTGGGGGTTTTTAATTTGTTCCTTTTCTAGCAATTTTAGTTGTAAGCCCAATTCGTTGGCCCTCTCTTTCTCTATTTTATGCAAGTAGACCTGTAGAGACATAAAACTTCCCCTTATTACTGCTTTGGCTGTATCCCCCACATTTTGGTATGATGTCTCATTATTGTCATTTTCTTGGGTGAAGTTATTAATTATGTCTATGATTTGCTGTTTTACCCAATCATTCTTTAGTATAAGATTATTTAGTTTCCAATTATTTTTTGGTCTATTTTCCCCTGGCTTTTTATTAAATGTAATTTTGATTGCATTATGGTCTGAAAAGGATGCATTTACTATTTCTGCCTTACTGCATTTGATTTTGAGGTTTTTATGCCCTAGTATATCATCAATTTTTGTATGGGTTCCATGAACTGCTGAGAAGAAAGTATACTCCTTTCTGTCTCCATTTAGCTTTCGCCAAAAATCTATCATATCAAACTTTTCTAGTATTCTATTTACCTCTTTGACTTCTTTCTTATTTATTTTGTGGTTTGATTTATCTAATTCTGAGAGTGCAAGGTTGAGATCTCCCACTATTATAGTTTTGCTATCTATTGCCTCTTGCAGCTCTCTTAATTTCTCTTTTAAGAATTTAGATGCTGCACCACTTGGTGCATATATGTTTAATATTGATACTGCTTCATTATTGATGCTGCCCTTTAGCAGGATATAATGCCCTTCCTTATCTCTTTTAATTAGATCAATTTTTGTTTTTGCTTGATCTGAGATGAGGATGGCTACTCCTGCTTTTTTGGTTTTGCCTGAAGCATAATAGATTCTGCTCCACCCTTTTACTTTTAGTTTGAATGTCTCACCCTGTTTCAGGTGTGTTTCCTGTAAACAACATATAGTAGGATTCTGACTTTTAATCCAGTCTGCTAACTGCTTCCTCTTTATGAGGCAGTTTGCCCCATTCACATTTATGGTTAGAAGGACTAATTCTATATTGCTTGCCATCCTATTAACCCCTGCTTATGCTTTTCCCCTTTCCTTCCCTTTTACCCTCCTATCCAGTATTAAACTGGTGAACACCACTTGCTTTTCACAGCCCTCCCTTTTTAGGATCCCTCCCCCACTTTAAAGATCCTCCCCTTGTTTTACCCCTTTTCCTCGAAATTACTGTATTCCCTTCCCCTTAGCTTACTCCTTCCCTTTCACTTTTCAATGAAGTGGAGGAAGTTTCACCATAAATTGAATATGTCTATTGATACACGCTATATTCATCTCCCGCCTTTCTTTCTCTCAGATATAATAGGTTTCCTTTGCCTCTTCATGAGATGTAGTACCACCACTTTACACTTTTTTATGATATATTCTCCTTTCCACCTCTAGTTTCTAAGATAAATTGTACATATGTTCTTTACATATTTTTTTGACAGAAGTATAGTTCTCAAGATTTCTTTTTACCTTTTTAGAAATCTCTTGAGTTCTGTATTTGAAGATCAAACCTTTTATGTAGGTCTGGTTTTTTCATCAAAAATAGATGGAATTCATTTATTTCGTTAAATGTCCATCTTCTTCCCTGGAAAAAGATGCTCATTCTTGCTGGGTAAGTTATTCTTGGCTGCATACCAAGTTCCTTAGCCTTTCAGAATATCATATTCCAGGCCCTCTTAATGTGGACGCTGCTAGATCCTGGGTTATCCTTATTGTGGATCCTCCATATCTGAATTGGTTTTTTCTAGCAGCTTCCAATATCTTTTCCTTTGTCTGATGGTTCTTAAACTTGGCCACTATATTTCTTGGCGTTTTGATTTTAGGGTCCCTTTCAGTAGGTGATTGATTAATTTTTTCAATGTCTATTTTACCCTCTGTTTCCAGAATGTCTGGGCAGTTCTCTTTGATAATTTCCTCGAAAATGATGTCCAAGCTCTTTTTTTCCTCCCATTTTTCAGGGAGTCCGATTATTCTCAAATTGTCTCTCCTGGATCTGTTTTCCAGGTCTGTTGTCTTTCTGGTAAGGTACTTGACATTCTTTTCAATTGTTTCATTTCTCTGGTTTTGCTTGACTACCTCTTGGTTTCTCCTTGAGTCATTCATTTCTACTTGTTCCAGTCTAATTTTCAATGATGTATTTTCTTCACTCACTTTTTTTATATCTCTTTGTAATTGTCCAATTGAGTTTTTATCTTCTGTGGAATTTTTTTCCATTTTATCCATTTTACTTTTTAGAGAGCTGATTTCTTTTTCCAGCTCACTAATTCTGTTTTCCTTGGAGTTGTTTACCTTTTCCAGCTCACTAATCTTGTTTCTCAATGATTTGATTTCTTTATCCACTCTGTCTTTGAATGCATGGGATGACTTCTCCAGGCTCTCTTGCCAAGCTTCCCTTTCCTTTTCCCATTTCTCTTCCAGCTCTCTTGTGAGAGCCTTTTTGATTTCCTCTATGAGGTTCTTTTGTATTGAGGAGCAGCTTATATCCCTCCCAGAGGATACATCTGGGGACAGTCTGTTCCTAGTCTCCTCAGCATTTGAAGTCTGCTCCCTCTCCACACAGAAGCTGTCAATGGTTAGAGCCCTTTTGAATTTTTTGTTCATTTTGTCAGAGTAGGAATCAAAGAGAACAAACTGACAAGTGAAACAATTGGTCTGTTTTGCAGGGGATGGGGCTGGATGGTATTAATGGGCTTCCTCTACAGACTGGGGGTAGGGCAGCAGAGAGTCACTAACAGAACAGCAATGACTGTACTGAGTCTGCGCTCTGAGGCTCCGAGAATGCACCTAGTCAGTCCAGGTGGGGATTGGGGGTGGCCGGGCTCTGAGAGACGCTGGCTTTCTGGGGTTTTAATCTTCACCTCTGGTGTTTACACCCTCTCCGCTGCTCCTGGCTTGCTGCCAAGATGGAGCATCCACACTGGGGCAAAAGCCCTTTCACAGAAACGGCAGAGATCACACCCCTCCCCCTCTGGTCTGAGCTGTGTGAGCTGCCTGTCTTGCTCTGGCTGCCTGCCCTCAATCTGTGCCCAGTCTGATTGACCCTCCCCCGAGCAAACACAGACCTTTTCTGGTGACTTTTAAGGATGTCTCCTCTTGGTGATTATTTGTGGATTTCTTTCTGGGTCAAGCATTAAGTCAGAGGCTTGTCATGAAGTAAGTTCTGAGAGAAAACGAGGAGCTCAAGCAGCTGTCTGCCTCCACGCCGCCATCTTGGCCAGAAGCTATACCCTGAATTTAAAAAAATTAATTTTAAAAGAAAAATCAAAATCACTACACTGGATTAAAACACTATACCATTATACAATATGTCCTGGATTATTTATTTTTGAGAAAAAGTTTTATCTTTCAAATTTTTAGTAGCGAAAAAGGGGAGGGAGGGAGAGATAGAATGCAGCATGGGCCTAGCAAGTTAACCTATTAAGAGCACCTTGACCAGTCCCTCCTCTCAGATCATGAATTTTGAATTCCAAACTTTATAAATATCAAGACTCCCAACTTAGGATCCATTGTCCCACAACTGGGCTATAGCCTTGTAGAGACATAGCCTGGAAACTGCTCCCGTAGATACTGCACTCATGACTGTGCAAAACCCAACAAAAGAAATTTCTCGCCCTGAAGGTCTTCAGTCCATGAAATGGTCCCCACCACAAAGTTAAAGCATTTTAGCAATAAAAGTGCAGTTAAAGGAGATGCATCATTATTTGCAGCTGTAACTACAGGACCATGAGATCTCTCCCAAGGTAGATCAGATGATTTACAATGGAAAACCTCCTTGAAAACAGGAGCTGTCTTAATTTTTCATTAGGATTGCCAGCCCTTTGCAAAGAGCTATCACAGTAAGTACTTAATTAATGCTCTGTGTCCATTCATTCCTTGTCTATTAACAGATTCTTATGGAAGAGCTGGGAAAGGGAAAGACTTCTTCAGCAGAATCTCTCTAAATGGATTACACTTATGTTCCAAATCTCCTTGAGGGACTGATGGCATAGGGGACATGAACTCTATGCTTGTGCTGATGACATCATATCTTTAGGAAAACTCTGAAAGAATCCAATATAAGTCAAATTTATACAGTTCTTCTCTTTCTACACAAATTCCTACATTTATCTTGTTGCATAAGAAAAATCATGTCAAAAAGGAAAAAAAAAACAAGAAGGAAAACAAAAACAAACAAACAACAAAAAGGTGAAAATACTATGTTGTGATCCACACTCAGTCCCTACTGTCCTCTCTCTGGATGCAGATGGCTCTCTCCATCACAAGTCTATTGAAATTGGCTTGAATCCCCTTAATGTTGAAAAGAGCTTCTTTTATTTCTTTTATTATAGCTTTTTATTGACAAAACAAATGCTTTGAATAATTTTTCAACATTGACCCTTGCTAAAACTTCTGTTCCAATGTTTCCCCTCCTTTCCTCCATCCCCTCCCCTAGATGGCAAGTAGTCCCATACATGTTAAATATGTTAAAGTATATGCTAAATACAATATATGTATACATATTTATAAGTTGTCTTGCTACACAAGAAAAATTAGATATAGAAAGAAGCTAAAAGAAAAACAAAGTGCATAAAGGATCTTAAAAGAGAACTTGACATAAAATGGGGAATGTAAATGAAATTATTACAAGAAGGAATGGGAAAAAAAATAATGCCCTACAAAAGAAATATGAAAAAGACAACAATTCACTGAAAAACAAAATTTGTGAAATGGAAAAAGAATGCAATGAACAAAAAAATTAAACTGGCCAATTACAAAAGGAGCAAAAAAAAAAGGTAACTGAAGAAAATAATACACTAAAAATTAGAATTGAACAGATGTAAGTGAATGACTCAATAAGACTTCAAGAATCAGTCAAACACAAACAAAAAGAAAAGAAAAGAAAAGAAAAAATACAAGAAAATATGAAATACTTCCTAGGAAAAACAACTGACTTGGAAAATAGATCTAGGAGAGACAATATAAGGTTTATTGGACTTTCTGAAAGACATGATGAAAAAAAGAACCTAGACATTATCTTCAGGAAATCATAAAAGAAAACTGCCCTGGTATTTTAGAATCAGAAGATAAAATAGCCATTGAAAGAATCACCTTCTGAAAGAGATCCCAAAATTAAATCCCCAAGGAATATCGTGGCTAAATTTCAGAACTATCACACCAAGGAAAAGAGATTGCAAGCAGCCAGAAAGAGGATTGTAGGAACTGAATGTGAATCACAACATAACATTCTCACTTTTTTTGTTGTTCACTTTCTTTTTGTTGTCTTACTCATTTACTTTCTTTTTTGATCTGATTTTTTTTGTGTGGCATGAAAATTATATAAATATGTTTACACATATTGGATTTAACTTAGATTTTAACATGTATAACATATATTGGATTGTTTGCCATCTGGAGGTGAGGGTGGGGGGAAAAAGGAGAAAATCTGAAACACAAGGCTATGCAATGGTCTATGTTGTCAAATTATCCATACATATATTTTGAAAATAAAAAACTCTATTTAAAAAAATAAAGGAAAAACAAGGAAAAGCATTTATTAAAACCTACTATGTGGCACCATAATGAGTATTTGGGGAAAAAAATGAGACTAAAAAAAAAAAAAAAAAAAAAAAAAAAGATGCTTATAGTGTTGGATCAGCCAGAAGAAAATAGCCAATGACTTTCACAGAATGATCTCTGACTTGGCTACATCCAAAGCCCCTTTGAGGTCTCAGGTCTATTCTCCAACTGGGGGTTACTGCTTAAAATGTTAGAAGTGCTGGTGCTTTACCAGACCACTAGATGTCCTCACAGGAGCACATGTGACTGGAGAGTGATGAAGCAGAAGACCTAGAAGCAAATCTTTGTCTAAAAATGACCCAAGCTTTATAATGACTGTTACAAGGTCACCCATACACACTCCCCAAGGCTGTCCTCCCCTGCACCCATCCATCCCTTTGTCCTGTGTGCATTTGCCCCCTTGTGGGACTGATGAACAGCAAGCAGGGATTCTTGCTGTGGGGTCCCTGAGGTTTGGTTACAAGGTGGTTACAAAGCTGGGGGGAACCACTAGGCTGCACCCACTAGGAGGTGCTGTTTTGAGGCTCTGGGCAGGAAATGGGAGCACTAGGAACCTGGGGATCTCAGGGGAGGATGAGCCCAGATGGCTGTGTCTACTACTGTTCTGACCCTGGGATCCCTCATGGGTGACATCTCAGCTGGGCTGGGACAAGGGCTTCCAAGGCACCATCCCCTCCTCCTGAGAGACACACCTTCCCCATGGGACCTGTGACCCCTGAGTTATGGCTCAGAGCTGCTTAAGAAGGCCCATATTTGCATCCAGCCCCCCGCCCCCTCACCAGTCCATCCCAGGCTCCCAGGGGGAGGATAAGAGGGGCCTGGCAGAGCCCAGACCCCACCGGTTCTCTCTGGGGAGCAGAGCTCTCGGGTCCCCCGCACCATGGCCTGGCCTCTGGTCTGCCTCCTGCTGCTCAGCTTCTGCTCAGGTCAGGGCTGGCCCTGCTCCTCCTGCTCCCCCCTCCCTGTCCCGGGGTCTCCTGGGAGGGTCTCTGAGCACCTCCCCCCCCCCCCTCCTGTGCTGAGACATTCATGTCTGTCTGTGTTTCCAGGTTCCTTCTCCCAGCCTGTGCTGACTCAGGCTCCCTCCCTGTCTGTGTCCCTGGGAGGCACGGCCAGACTCTCCTGCACCCTCAGCAGTCAGTATCGTTTTAATACGATTGCATGGCACCAGCAGAGCCCGGGAAAGGCCCCTCGGTACCTCATGTATGTGGACAGTGATGGAGGTGTAGGCAAGGGCGAGGGGGTCCCCGCCCGCTTCTCGGGCTCCGGCTCTGGGGCCGATCGCTACTTGTCCATCAGCAGCGTCCAGCCTGAGGATGAGGCCGATTATTACTGTGAGACAGGTTACCACAGTGACACATTCAGTGGGGAAGTGGGACAAAAACCTCCCCGCCAGCCCTGACCTGCCCCAGGCTGCTGACTCAGCCCAAGCTGCCAGGGGAACAGCGGGTCTCTCTCTCTCTCTCTGCTTCTTCCTCTCTCACAGTTTTTCTTTCTTCTTCTTTCTGACTCTGCTTTTATTTCTACATTTTATATTCTGGTGTGTTTTTGTCTTTCCCTTTTTCTGCCTGTCTGTCTGTCTGTCTGTCTGCCTGTCTGTCTGTCTGTCTGTCTGTCTGTCTCTCTCTCTCTCTCTCTCTTTCTCTCCCTCTCTGTCTCCCTCCTTCTCGGTCTCTGTCTCTCTTTCTCTCCCTCTCTGTCTCTGTCTCTTTCTGTCTCTCTGTCTCTCCTCTATCTCTGTCTCTCTTTCTCTGTCTCTCTCTGTCTCTGTCTCTATCTCTCTGTCTGTCTCTCCTCTCTCTCTGTCTCTGTCTCTCTCTCTGTCTCTGTCTGTCTCTCTCTTTCTCTCCCTCTCTGTCTCTGTCTCTTTCTCTCTCTCTCTGTCTTTCCTCTGTCTCTGTCTCTCTCTTTCTCTGTCAGTCTCAGTCTCTCTCTCTCTCTGTTTCCCTCCTTCTCTGTCTCTGTCTCTATCTCTCTGTCTCTCTGTCTCTCTGTCTCTCTCTCTGTCTCTCTCTCTCTCTCTCTCTCTCTCTGTCTGTCTGTCTGTCTGTCTGTCTCTCTCTCTCTCTCTCTCTCTCTCTCTGTCTCTCTCTCTCTCTCTCTCTCTCTCTCTCTCTCTCTCTCTCTCTCACACACACACACACACACACATACACACACACACACACACACACACACACACACACACACACTTGCCTCCCTGTGAATAAATATGTGCAACTCTGCCTTTTGCATCCATTAGGAAGCTTGGTGCAGGCATGGTAGAGTTGTGGAAAGATCTCATTGGTTCCAATGGATTACATTATCATTATCTCTATACAAATGATTCTTAGATCTCTGCTTCCTTAATGTGCTCTTTTTATGTTCAATGTATTTTAAATTTTCCTCCTGCTTCTTCCAGGCAGCTATTAGGCACCAGTCCTTAGGGTCTCCTTTCCTGATCAAAACAACCACAGTGTATGTGAATACAAGGCAAAGTTTTAAGGATCTTCCCTGTGGTTGGATTATTCCTTGGCAGTAACATGGAGTACTTTATGCTATCAGGGCTTGAAGTCTTAGGTTGTGATCAAGTCACTCTATTCAGGAGTGTCTCCCTGGAGGATTTTGACTTGCATCTTAAAGGGACCACAGACACTGGGGCGTAGGCAGAGTCTTTTTTTAAAGGTGGGTATTGTGCAGATGACTGGACAGGTTTTATTCAGGACTAGAAATGTTTTAATTTCTTCATCTGTAAATTGCTTGTTCATTTCCTTTGGCCATTTTTCAATTGAAGAATGGCTTCTATTCTTAAAAATTTAAGTCAATTCTCCATATATTTTAGAAATATCTTTATTAGAATCCTTGGATGTATTTTTTGTTTGTTTCCTTTCTAATTTTGTCTGTATTTGTTTTTTTTGTTTTTTTTTTTTTTTTTGTTTTTTACAAAAACTTTTGAACTTAATACAATCAAAATGAAATAGCTTGCATTTTATAATGTGCTCTAGTTCTTTGGCCACAAATTCCTTCATTGTCCAGATCTAAGAGGTAGATACTCCTTTGTTCTTCTAATTTCCTTAAGTATCACTCTTTATGTCTGAATCATGAACGCATTTCGATCTTTTCTTGGTATAGGTTGTTAGTGTTGATTAATTTCCATATTAATTTCCAATTTTCCCAGCGATTTTTTGCAAAGAGTGAGTTCTTATCCCAGAAGCTGTGTTCTTTGAGTTTATCAAACACTAGGTTATTATAGTTATTGACTATTGTGTCTTGTGAACCAAACCTATTCGACTGATTTACTGCTCTATTTCTTTTTTTCAATCTTTAAACTTTTCTGTTTTTGTTTGTTTTTATTTTTTTATTCTTCCCCTATGTTTTTTTTTCTTTTTCTTTTTTCTTTTTAAAAAATTAAACATATGCATGGATAATTTTTCAACATTGATCCATACAAAAACTTCTGTTCCAACTTTTCCCTTCCTTCCCTCTACCCCCTACACTAGATGGCAGGCAGTTTCATACATGTTAAACATTACTGCTCTATTTTTAAGCTAATAGCAAATGGTTTTCATGATGGCTGTTTTATAATATTGTTTTGGATATGGTACAGCTGGGTCACCTTCATTTGCATTTTTTTTTCATTAACCCCAAGAAGAATTACTTTTCACATTCTAAAGAGTGATGGACCAATTACTTGGAGACATGAACTCTTTGCACGTGCTGATGGATTCACACTCTTTGCAAAAACTGTAAGAGCACGAGGAAAGTGTTGGATCAGCCAGAAGAAAGTGGTCTAGATTTTCAATGGACAATTCCTCCAGTTACACAGGTCAAGTGCACATACTTCTTTGTTCTCCCTACTGGAAATGTTCTAACAAACAACTCACACAATTATTTTTAATAAAGTGATATTAACTGAGTTGATATCACACATACAGAAGTTGAAACTATTTTACTCTCTAGAGACTTTTCCCCTCTATAACTGCATACAAAGGATAGAATGGACTCCACCTGAAAATACTGCATGCATTGTGTCTGTGGACTGAATTTTGGTTCTAAATGATTTATGGTTTACAAGATAAGGATGGATGTGGTCCTGTAGCCAGCAGGTAACACTGTGGGACTGTACCTCTGTAGGCAGTAGGTACATGAGTGGCTGGTGATCTCAGCTGTGATCAGCCCACCCCGGTGTGTCTATGGCTGCCCTAACTGCTGGGATCACTTAAGTGTGATATCTCAACTACACTAGGCCAAGGTATCTCAAGACCTTTTCCCTACCAACAGAAAGACACCCTTCTCCCAATAAAAGCCTAGAATTAGGACTTAGAGGTGGTTAAGGAAGCACAGGATCAGACACAGATTTGTACCAAGACCTCTTACCTTCTCCTAGACATCATCACAATATATCAGAGAAAGGATAAGAGGGAACTGAAAAAGCTCATGTGCTCTTTGTAGAGCAGAGTTCTTGGGACTCCCAGAACCATAGTTTGGTGTCTTGTCTGACTCTCACTGCTCACTCTCTGCTCTGGTCAGGACAAGTCACAAGAACCCTTTTTTTTTTTTTTTTTTTTTTTTGCTTCTACCTTTCCATTGCTTCCTCTCTGGATCTCAAAGCAATTTGTAAACATCCCTTATGTTTAGGGTTTATAATCAGATTCATTTCTCCAGGTTCTCTCTTCCAGACTATGTTGACTCAACTTCCCTCACCAGGTTCATCTGCCCCATGGGCAGAGGGTACATATATTTCAGTGTAAGTTGGTCCCAGTAGGGTCCAGGAAAGCCCCTTCCCCCCAGTATATCAAGTTAAAAATGATGGAAATGAAATCATATAAGGGTGATAGGATCCTGATGACTTTTCTGGCTCCAAATATGGGGACGATGGATATTTGTCCATCTGCAACTATTACAAGAGTCAGTAGTTACTTTCTGAGTTGTTGCATAATGATCTCCTGGTTCTGCTCATTTCACTCAGCATCAGTTCATGTAAGTCTCTCCAAGCCTCTCTGTATTCATCCTGCTGGTGGTTTCTTACAGAGCAATAATATTCCATAACATTCATATCTCACAATTTACCCAACCATTCTCCAATTGATGGGCATCCATTCATTTTCCAGTTTCTAGCCACTACAAAAATGGCTGCCACAAACATTTTGGCACATACAGGTCCCTTTCCCTTCTTTAGTATCTCTTTAGGATATAAGCCCAATAATAGCACTGCTGGATCAAAGGTTATGCACAGTTTGATAACTTTTTGAGCATAATTCCAGATTGCTCTCCAGAATGGTTGGATTCTTTCACAACTCCACCAACAATGCATCAGTGTCCCAGTTTTCCCACAGCCCCTCTGTAGCGAGCTGTCGTCTCTAGAAGCTGCCGGATCACTCTCTGGGAAGAGATCTGCTGTGTCTTCTACTCAAATCTCTCCGACAGATTCTTCTTCCTGTAATGAACCGTTGTCTCCAGGCAGTTGCTGTTAACTCTTGTCCAGAGAAGTGACTTCCCTTCCTGCAGGGAGCCCCGTCAAGCCTGATGCAATGCAGAGTCTTCTTCTATCTCTGGGAGTCCTCTCTTTTATTCTCCCAGAGAATGGGCGTGGGATAATGCAAGGGCTTCTGGGAAGAACAACCTCAGCCAATGAGCCTGCTCCTTCCATCAAGTCAACCTGAGTTCTCACCTTGTAATTGTCCAACCTGAATTCTCACCTTGTCACTATCCAGACAACCCGAGTTCTCACCTAGTAATCCCAACATTTCCCCCTTTCTTTTGATTTAGAACATAGGACAGTCATGATCTTGAAACATAAATCCATCAATATGGGAAGTATTACACATAATTACATAAATTACATAAGCACATAGTAACATAGTAACATAATACATGCTAGAAGTATATGACAAATAACATAATCAAATAATCATAAATTGAAAATTTATAAATGTCCATAAGTCCATTGTCCATTAGTCTCATCTTGTGTGAGGAAGTCCAATGATTCCTGCTGGTTTTTAAAGTTCTTTAACAGTCTTCTTATTATCCATGCTCTTTCAGTGTCAGATGTTTCTTAGATCTTCTCCTTTATTTTGAGGTCTTTCTCTTTTTCTGTCTCTCTCTGATGGACAAGGCGAATATGACTCGTTGGCACCCATCTGATTCCTTCTCCTGCTGAAGAAATACAAGCAAAAAAAAATCAGATGGAAGAAAAGGATTGAAATTAGGAAAAATAGAATTGTGTGCAGTAGAGACTACCGAGATACTCCCTGGAGAAGTGAAATCTGTTCCTGTTGAGCCTATGGATCCTTTGCCTCCAGGCACAGTAGGCTTGACCATTTCACCTTCTGAGAGTGCCTACAAAACAGTTTCCATCCATACACTGATGTGGGAAACTGGAGAACGTGTATCTAATATCCCAGTCACTAACACAGGCAGACAACGTGTGATTTATCAACCAGGAGAAGTAGTAGCATCAGGCTTATTGTTACATACCCCTAATAAGCAACCTCGTGATAGTCGCCTAGATTTTGACTCCAATGAACAAAATACAGGAATATATTGGACAGCAGCTGTGACAGCTGACCGACCTATGCTTACTATTTATATAAACGGAATACCATTTGAAGGATTGGTAGACACGGGTGCAGATCGTACAGTTATTAGAGGTGCCAATTGGCCCGGTCACTGGCCAAAGATTAAAGCAGACACCTATATGTCTGGGGTGGGAGGATCAATAGCAGCAGAAGTTAGTGCTAGGCCTTTGAGATGGGTATTTGAAGGAGAAACAGGAGCTTTTACTCCTTTTGTGGTTGAAAAAATCCCCATCAATCTGTGGGGAAGAGACATTTTACAGCAGATAGGATTACAAATAAGCACTTCGGCTTTTTAGGCAGGGCTGCTGTTGAAGGCCTACCTGCACTTTCACCAGTTCCTATTCAGTGGAAGACTACTGATTCACCAATGTGGGTAGAACAGTGGCCCTTAAGAAGTGATAAAATTCAGGCCTTATTAGACATAGTGCAAGAACAACTTGACCAAGGACACTTGCGGCCTTCTCTAAGTCCTTGGAATTCCCCAGTATTTGTGGTGAAAAAGAAATCTGGAAAATGGAGGATGATAACTGATCTAAGAAGAGTAAATGAACAGATGGAAACTATGGGAACTCTTCAGCCTGGACTTCCATCTCCTACTCAGTTGCCAAGAGAATGGCCTCTATGGGTTATAGACATTAAGGATTGTTTCTATTCTATCCCTCTAGATAAGGAGGATATGAAAAGATTTGCTTTTTCAGTGCCTAGTGTTAATTTGGCCGAGCCCTATAAAAGATATGAATGGACAGTTTTGCCACAGGGAATGAAAAACAGCCCTACTATGTGCCAAATGTATGTTGCTGCTGCTCTTGCTCCAGTAAGAAAAGCCTTTCCAAAAGTAATATTGTTACATTATATGGATGATATTTTGGGATGTGCACCTGAGGAACAAATGTTAGAGGCATGTCTACAAAGGACCATGGAAACATTAAAGTACTACAAACTGCATATAGCTACAGAAAAAATTCAAAGACATGCTCCTTTTCAATATTTAGGATATGAAGTATATCCTAAGACACTCACAGTACAAAAGCTTTCTTTAAGAACAGAGAAGTTGAACACCTTAAATGACTTTCAAAAATTAATAGGAGATATCCAATGGATGCGTCCAGTGTTAGGCTTAACTACCAATCAACTACAACCTCTATATGACATTTTAAGGGGAGACAGTGCTTTAAATTCACCATGCCAGCTTACAAAAGAAGCACAAAAGGCTTTGAGAGAAGTTGAACTGGCTTTATCCAATGTGGTTGAAAGAGTCACTCAAAAACCCTTGGAAATATCAGTTTTTGCTACAAAAGAGGCACCCACAGCAGTCCTTCATCAAGGAGACAGAGTGATTGAGTGGGTGAACCTCCCAGCACAACTAGAACAAAGCCTTACACCTTACCCAGTGCTTGTGGCTAGGATTTTATTAAAGGCTATTAAAAGAGTAACACAATTATCTGGAATAAGTCCTGAAAAAATATACACATTCTATACTAATGCACAAATTAATGTATGCTGTGAGACCATCCCAGAATGGCAAATTTTATTGGCCACCGCTCCAAATTTTGCACATGGATCTCCATTAAAGATTACCCGGCTACTACATAATTGGCGATGGATTTTTGAAGAAAAGGTTTCTAAGGTTCCTCTTAAAGGACCAACAATTTTTACAGATGCCTCCAAAGAAAATATTTGTGCCATATACTCTCATGATTTAACCATAAAGAGTGTAATCAGGACTCCTTTTCAATCCACTCAACAGAATGAATTATTTGCTATCATGCTAGCTCTTACTTATTACCCAGGAGACGTAAATATAATTACTGATTCAGCCTATTCAGTAGGTGTAGTACAAAGAATTGCCACAGCCCAAATAAAATTTGCAGCCTCCAATATTTATCAGCTCTTTAAGGAACTTCAAGAGCAAGTGAGAAAACATCCAGGCAAGATTTATATCTTGCATGTCCACTCACATAGTGGACTTCCAGGTCCCATTTTTGATGGAAATTCAAAGGCAGATAGCCTTCTAACCATGTTAGCCAGTAGTCCTTTATTTCAGGAAGCACAAGAATCTCATTCTAAATATCATCAGGCTGCTCGAGCTTTACGTTTACAATTTGGAATCACAAGAGAGGAAGCTAGGAGCATAGTAAAAAGCTGTACAGCTTGTCTTCCTTTCCATGCTCCTACACTCCCTCCAGGGAAGAATCCTCGTGGTTTGAGACCCAATGAAATCTGGCAAATGGATGTGACCCATTATAAATCTTTTGGTCGTCTATCTTTTATTCATGTCGTGGTAGACACCTTTTCAGGTTTCACATTTGCAATGCCAGCAGCAAAAGAGACAACCCGAGTTCTCACCTAGTAATCCCAACACCCCTCCAACATTCATCATTATTTTTTCCTGTCATCTTAGCCAATCTGACAGGTGTGTAGTGGTATCTTAGAGTTGTTTTCATTTGCATTTCTCTGATCAATAGTGATTTGGAACACCCTTTCATATGAGTGGAAATAGTTTCAATTTTTGTAGTGACTGTGTTAGTACCTTGGATAGCTTATAATTAGCCACAGTCAGAATAAGCAAAAGTCTTTATTCTTGGTCTTTTGGGGTCACCATCAGAGGATTAGATATAGGAATCTCCAAACCTCCTTTCTCTCTCTCCTCTGCCAAAGAATGAATCTCCTTGCCCTACTCTACCCTCTGATGTCTCTCACCCTTCTTTGTCCACATCCACAGATGGAGCCAGCACAGAATAGTTGAGCAGGGTCATCGTCCAAGCACATGTTAATAGAGTATTGTCCAATTGGTAATTAGCCTCAAGTGCTCCTTTATCTAAATGCATCTGCTCAGTTCTAACCCTTTACAACTTTCATCATCTGAAAATTGTCTGTTCATATCCTTTGACCATTTATCAATTGCAGAAATTAGAATCAATTTTATATATTTTGGAAATGAGGCCTTTATCAGAACCATTAACTGTAAAAATGTTTTCCCAGTTTGTTGCTTCCCTTCTAATTTTCTTTGCATTAGTTTTGTTTGTACAAAGGCTTTTTAATTTGATGTAATCAAAATTTTCTATTTTGTGATCAATAATGATCTCTAGTTCTTCTTTGATCACAAATTCCTTCCTTCTTCACAAGTCTGAGAAATATGTTCCTCTAATTTATTTATGATCTTGTTCTTTATGCCTAAATCATGAACCCATTTTGATCTTACCTTAGTATATGGTGTTAAATGTGGATCCATGCCTAATTTCTGCCATGCTAATTTCCAATTTTCCCAGCAGTTTTTGTCAAATAATGAATTCTTATCCCAAAAGTTGGGATCTTTGAGTTTGTCAAACACTAGATTGCTATAGTTATTGAGTATCATGTCTTGTGAACCTAACCTATTCCACTTATCAACTAGTCTATTTCTTAGCCAGTACCAAATGGTTTTGTTGACTGCTGCTTTATAAAATAGCTTTAGGTCAGGTACAGCTAGGTCACCTTCATCTGACTTTTTTTTTTCATTAATCCCTTGAAATTGTTCTTCCATATGTATTTTATTGTTATTTTTTCTAGGTCATTAAAACAGTTTCTTGGGAGTCTGATTGGTACAGCACTAAATAAATAGATTAGTTTACTCGATAAATCTTGACCCAGCATTTTATCCACTGTGCCACTTAACAAATGCTTTTGAATTGATTGTTTTGTGGGGAGTCACAGAGTCGGAATTAGAAGGGACCTCATATACAAGGCAGCCTATTTGTCTCTAACGGTAGACATGTCTAGAATGGGACCAAAAGGAAAGGGAAAACATTATAGGATAATTTTGTATACATTTTAAAAATCTAGCATATCATACATAAAAATTGGCCCCTTTTATGTTAAATTACACAATTGCTTGTTTTATTTACTAAATTAACATAAAATAAATTTTAAAAGAAAAATAAAAATCTTTATTGTGGACCAATATATCATTTCAATTTTCAAAATGTCCTTAATTATAGATTACTTAACAAAAAATTTTATCTTTGGATTTTTAAAAGGCAAAGACACCTGAGGGAGAGAAAAGATATGAACATGGACTAGGAAGTCAAATCACTAAGACCACCTTGTTTGTAGTTATCTGCAGATCATGGAGGGGCTGTAACGTGCTGTTGTTGTCTCCAGAAGCTGCCGATCGCTCTCTGGGAAGAGATCTGCTGTGTCAACTCAAATTTCTCAGACAGATTCTCCTTCCTGTAGAGAACCGTTGTCTCCAGGCAGTTGCCCTTAACTCTTGTCCAGAGAAGTGACTTCCCTTCCTGCAGAGAGCCGTGTCAAGCCTGATGTAGTGCAGAGTCTTCTCCTATTTCTGGAGTGCTGTCCTCTTTTATCCTCCCAGAGAATGGGCATGGGATAATGCAAGGGCTTCTGGGAAGAATCACTTCAACCAATGAGCTTGCAAGAAAACTCTTCCTTAGGAATTCACAAGTCAAACTACCAAGAAAGGCTGGAACTAGAGAATTGTAAAGTACCGACTTAGCACTTAGTAAGAACCTAATATCTCATTATCTCATTAGCACTTAGTAAGAACCTAACAAGGGGCCACAGAAAAATAATTGAAAGTGCCTTAGTGTTTCATCCTTAGTGTTAGATATTCCTGCCTATTTCCTAAGGTCAGTATAAGTATGACAGGATAAGCTTGATGTCGGGATGTCAGACCATTGGCAGTCTCAGGACATCCTTGGAGCCATCAATATGACTGAATCCTGTCCTGTTTGATGGAAACCAGAGACGTAAGGTATAGATCCCCAAGTGTCCCATTCCCCAGAACAAAGAAACTCCTGAGTAATTAACATATGTGCAGTACCATATGTAACCCAATGGGATAAGCTTGGTATTGACCAATAAAGTAGTCTCAGATTCCTGCCTTCATCTTTCCTCCTGAGTCCCTCCTCCCTCAATCCTCACCTATGACAGAATTCCAGCCAGTTGGGGAGTCCGCCGACACCAGAGAGAAACCCAACAGAACTTGAGGAAAGATGTTGAAAGGACTGAATCGGCTAGAAGAAAACAGGCAATGAGGCGATGATTTTCAGGGGATGATCCTAGAACAGGGCAGACACTCTAGTACAGATGTGGGGTCACGTGTCCCAGTGAGGGGGATACAGGCCCGGAGGAGGCAGAAGGCCCTGACTTGGCCACATCCAAAGCCCCTTCCAGGTCTCAGATCTATTCTCCAACCTGGGGATTACTGTTTATAATCTGTTAGAAGTGCTGGTGCTTTACCCGACCAATAGATGTCCTCACAGGAGCACTTGTGATTGGGGAGTGATGAAGAGAAGTCCTAGAAGCAAACCTTTGGGTGAACACGACCCAAGCTTTACAATGACTATTACAAGATCTCACACATACACACACCCCAAGGCTGTCGTCCCCTGCACCCATCCCTCCCTTGTCCTGTGCACAGATGCCCCCTTGTGGGACTGGTGAGCAACAAGAAAGGGTCTCCCTGACGTTTGTTTTCCAGGCTAGATTGAGCTGGGGACCTGCAGCCACTAGGGGGCAATGTAGGACTGGCTATGGAAAGCAATGGGGCCAGGAGGAGTCTGGAGGTCAGTGGGGATGAGCCCAGCTGGCTGTGTCTGTGGCTGCTCTGATGCCCTAGGCTGCCTTATGGGTGACATCTCAGCCGGGCTCTATTCCTCCTACCCTGAAAAACACTTTCCCCATGGGACCTGTGACCCCTGATTTAGGAACTAGGGCTGCTTAAGAAGGCCCAGATTTGCATTCAGCCCCCACCCCCTCCCCAGCCCATCCCAGGCTCCCAGGGAGAGGATAAGAGGGGCCTGGCAGAGCCGGACCCAACCAGTTCTCTCTGGGGAGCAGAGCTCTCAGGTCCTCTGCACCATGGCCTGGCCTCTCGTCTGCCTCCTGCTGCTCAGCTTCTGCTCAGGTCAGGGCTGGCCCTGCTCCTCCTGCTCCCCCCTCCCTGTCCCGGGGGCTCCTGGGAGGGTCTCCGAGCCCCTCCCCCCTCTCCCCTGTGCTGGGACATTCATGTCTGTCTGTGTTTCCAGGTTCCTTCTCCCAGCCTGTGCTGACTCAGGCTCCCTCCATGTCTGTGTCCCTGGGAGGCACGGCCAGACTCTCCTGCACCCTCAGCAGTGAATACAGCAATTACCAAATTACATGGCACCAGCAGAGCCTGGGAAAAGCCCCTCGGTATCTCATGTATGTCCGTAGAGATGGATATGTGGGCAAGGGTGAGGGGGGTCCCCGCCCGCTACTCGGGCTCCGGTTCTGGGGCCAATCGCTACTTGTCCATCTAGCAACATCGAGCCCTGAGGATGAAGCCGATTATTACTGTGGGGCAAGTGATGGTAATAATGGTTACCACAGTGACACATTCAGTGGGGAAGTGGGACAAAAACCTCCCCCGCAGCTCAGCCCCAGCTTCATCCTCTGTCCAGGCAGCTGACACAGCCCAACTGCCAGGGTCTCCTACCAGTAGGTTCTCTTTGCTTCTTCCTCTTGCACACTTTTTTGTTTCTTTCTCTTTCTGCTTCTGCTTCTACATCTATGCCTGTTATTGTGGCCAACTGTCTTCTCTCTCTCTCTCTCTCTCTCTCTCTCTCTCTCTCTCTCTCTCTCTCTCTCTCTCTCTGTCTATCTGTCTGTCTCTCTCTCTTTCTCTCTCTCTGTCTCTGTCTGTCTTTGTCTCTGTCTCTGTCTCTGTCTCTGTCTCTGTCTCTGTCTCTCTCTGTCTCTCTGTCTCTGTCTCTGTCTCTCTCTCTCTCTCTCACTCTCTCTCTCTCTCTCTCTCACTCTCTCTCTCTCTCTCTCTCTCTCTCTCTCTCTCTCTCTCTCTCTCTCTCTCTCTCTCTCACTCTTTCTCTCTCTGTCTCTCTCCACTCTGCTGTCAAATACATTCAGCCCTGGATCTTACCTCATCACCTCCTTGTCTCCTCTGTTCCATCATCTCCTCTGCCTCTCTGTTACCTCCTGGGTAAAATTTAGAGTCCTCCCTTGGGCTTTCAAGTCATTTTACAGCCAAGCCCCTTTCCATCATTCCAAGCTTCTGGATCCTTAACTGCTCCTCCACCTTCCAGAGACAACAATCTCCTCACTGTTCCCCAGGACACTGTCTGCCATTGGCTCTGGCTGTGTTCCCTGCCTAGCTGTCTGACCCTGCTCATCTCCAGCTTCTTTTTTCCCTCCAGTCACAAGTAAAATCCTACCTTGCTTTGCATAAAGTCCCTCTCAGACCTCCTTAAGCTTAGTGCTTTACCTCTTTCCTCTCCTTTGTCTCTTTTATGTGCTGTTTGGCTGTTGCAGTTTACATGTTGTCCCCACAGCCATCTTAGACTGGGAGTTCCTCAAGACTGGAAGCTATTTTTGTCTATTTTGTACCCCATAATTTGGAACACAGTAGGCGATTAATAAATGTTTGTTGACATTAATGATTTGTGGGGTTTATGGAATCATACATGTGCAGTTGGAAGGAACCATGGAAATAAGGAATTCCAGACCTCTCATTTTACAGATGAAGAAACTGAGTCCCCGAGAGCCTGAATGAATTTCTTTTTTTTTTTTTTTTCTTTTTCTGAGGCTGGGGTTAAGTGACTTGCCCAGCGTCACACAGCTAGGAAGTGTTAAGTGTCTGAGACCAGATTTGAACTAGGGTCCTCCTGAATTCAGAGCTGGTGCTCTATTCACTGCGCCACCTAGCTGCCCCTGAATGAATTTCTGATTTGCACATCTTGATGGCATTTTCTTCCCTTAAAAGCTGTTTACTTTTAAAGAGCTTCATGGACTGAATCAGTCTTGTACAGAACTGCTGTTTATTTCTTTTAACCCAGCCTTCCAGATCTGGCCCCATCCTCAAACAGGACAGTTGCACCGTCATAATCTTAAGCGCTAACTTTAAGAGAAAAACAAAAATGATACAAAATATCACAATCTACAGGATACAGCAAAAACAGTGATCGGACAAAAAGAAATAATTCAAACAGCTTACATTATATATACATATATACATTGCATATTCAATCTACTGGTCTGCTATAAATATATATATTATATATGGATTGAATATGCAATTTTCAAAGTCTAGGGGAAAAACAGACTAAAAATCCCCATTTCCACACTAACTAAAAAATCTGAAAAATTAAAGATGAGAAAGGAGAAAGTGAAAAGATGTTTGAGCGTTTCTGTGCTTGGGCAGTGAATGAGGGTCACAGTGACACTGAGTCCTGGAGGCCCATTTGTCCTGGAGAGTGAACCAGAGGAGGCAAATCCTGGTGAGAAAAGGATGTGAGGAATAGATCGCAATGATTATGATGCTTCCAAAAGCCCAGAGAACACTGCTGGCTGTGAAAGGAGCTTACCTCAAATAACATGAGCAATATTTATGGACATTTGCATTTTAAGGTGTGGAGGGACTTTTAAAATAACAACTTCTTTGATTCTCACTGTAGTCATGAGAAGTCCATTTATAATCTCCATGTTACACATGAGGAACCAGAGGCAAAACTAATGTGAAAGGTGATTTGAACTCAGGTTATCCTAACTCCAGGTCTATTCAAGTGCTCTGATTTCTGGGGAAGCTCCAGGATGTGTTCCCACTTCACTTTATCAGTATCCTGCAATTCTTGTTCTCTCTTTTCCCCTTCATCTTACTCTCTCTGCCCCTCTCTAGGTACCACAGCTGAGCATCTTTTCCTGCTCAATGGCCAAATATAGGCCTTGTGTCTCCTCTCCTGGAATTAGAGAGAATGGCAGCTGACTGACCCTGTAAGCTTGCCTTCTTAATCCCATCATCCTTCCTGATGAAAAGAGCTTTGATTGGATTTGAGGCTATCCCTGTTTCTTCTTATTTCATCCATTCCACCATCTCTGTCTGCAGCACACTGAGGAATACAATCCCCTCACATCAGCTGTACTAAAATCTGGTTCACATAAAAAAGGGGAAGTCTTCAGAAAAATCCTTGATAAAATTTTGATCACAATAACCTGAAGAAATAAAAATCTTTTACCAATTCCCAGCTGACACTGATGTCTTAATCTCTGTTTTTTGGGTCTGGTCACTGAGTTTTGAATTCCTAAAACTGCTACTTTCTAGCACAGCCCACCTGTCTGACTTGCCCATCAAGACAGGTTCTTGCTAGAGGCTTTATATAGATTTTCCCATGTCTGTTTTCTGTGAGCCTACAGTAGGTGAGCTTACATATGACATACTTATCCCATTCAGAAAGCAGCCATCCAAATGCTGGAGGGGATGCGGGAAAACTGATGCATTGTTGGTGGAGTTGTGAACAGATCCAACCATTCTGGAGAGCACTTTGGAACTATACTCAAAAAGAGTTAATACTGGGCTTATATCACAAAGAGACCTTAAAGAAGGGAAAGGGACTGACATGTGCAAAAATGTTTGTGGCAGCCCTTTTTGTAGTGGCCAGAAACTGGAAAATATATGGATGCCCATCAGTTGGAGAATGGTTGGGTAAATTATGGTATATGAATGTTATGGAATATTATTGCTCTATAGGAAATAACCAACAGGATGATTTCAGAAAGGGATGGAGAGACTTACAGGAACTGATGCTGAGGGAAGTAAGCAGGACCAGGAGATCATTATATACTTCAACAGCAATACTATAGGATGAAGAATTCTGATGGACATGGCCCTCTTCAACAATGAGAAAATCCAATTCAGTTCCAATTGATCAGAAATGAAAAGAACTAGCTACACCCAGAGAAAGAACACTGGGAAACCAGTGTGGGCTGCTTATTTTTTGTTTTCTTCCCAGGTTATTTTTACCTTTCTAAATCTGATTTTCTTATGCCATAAGAGAACTGTATAAATATGTACACATATATTGTATATACTTTAACATATTTAACACGTATGGGACTGCCTGCCATCAAGGGGAGGGATGGAAAGGAAATGTTGGAACAGAAGTGTTTGCAAGGGTCAGGCTTGAAAAATTACCCATGCATATGTTTTGCTAATAAAAAGTTATAATAATTAAAAAAGAAGAAAAAAGAAAGCCATCATTGTATCTCTCTGGGTCATCATCCAGAGCACATCAATTATGAACAGAGCAGCAGCAGGATAGAAACTTAGCCCAGCATCAGTTCAACATAAATCCCATGAAAACTGGTGAGAAGGAGGAGGAAGAGGAGCCTGGGAAACACCATGGTAACATTGAAAACAAGCTCATGTTCAGAGAGAGCCTCTTCAATGGCTACAATCTAGGAGTGAAATCCAAAGGCTCTCAGAGAGGTCATCAAACAGGAACTGAAAAATGGGCTGAGGGCTCTGCTCACTGAGGCTCCCATGCTTGCAACAATGTAAACTAAAGCTTTCCTGCATTCAGCAGCGAGTCAGACAGTTCTTGGTTAAGATATTTTGTTTCTTACAAATGGGGCTCTGCCCAGGAGCCAGACATTATGACTTCAGGGTAGCCCCGTCCAAGCAGGGGAAATTGTGAGAAATGGATCCATATTTGTTTTCCACAGTTAGGACAATTAAATGGGAGAAATGAAGCAAAGTAGAAAATTGAAATCTTCAAAGACATGAAGAAATAATCAGGAGTGAAAGTTATCTGACCTAAAAGAATGTAAACTCCTTGTGGGCAAGGATTCCCTGTTGTAATGAAGGGGGTGCCTTGAGATTTGAAAAGAACCTTTTTTTCTTTGCCCTTAGCCCTCCTCTGTTACCCTTCTCCCTTCTGGAACAGAGGCTCTTTGGGGGGCAGGGACTGCCTATGTAATAAGGGGTGGAGAGTCATGTCTTGTACCTTCTGTAACCTCCAATTAAGGAGAAATCAAGGGAAGGATTTGTGCTTCAGGACAGGACAGAAAACGTGGCCCTCGGAGTTTCAAAGTTGTGTCTACTCACCTACTCACCCAGGCGTCCATTCTTGCCAGAATGTCAAATAAAACTTTCCAGCATTCAACAAAAATGGAGGAAGGAGTCCTGCAGATTTCTGAATCGAAATGGAGAGGATTTGGACACCAACATAGGATCGGCTACCTGCCAGCTGGGTTTCTAAGAACTGTATTCTTAAGGAGGGCAGACTTCAAAGTTGATTAGGCAATGAAAGGGCAGAGGATGCAGCTTGTAGCCATGGGGAGCTAGGTGGTGCAGCAGGTAGAGGGCCAGGCCCGGAGTCAAAAAGACTTCATTTGCCTGACTTCCAATCGGGCCTCAGACATTTCCTAGCTCTGTGGCTCTGGGCAAGTTCACTTTGTGCCTCAGTGTGAAGTCTGGCCTAGCTCCCTGCAGGCCTCACAATCAGCCCAGTCAGGAAAAGCCAAAGTCCTTGGTCTTTTGGGGAAAAGTGAAGGGGAGGGACAAACTGCCACATGCTCTCCACTGCCCCACCTCCCTTCTCCTCAACCTCCTCCAAAGTGACTCTGGCTTGTCTCAGTGCATCCCCTAATCCCTCCTACCATTATCTGTATACACCAAAAGATCCAGCCAATAGGGAAGAGTGAGAAGGGCCATTTTCCCCAGCACATGCTAATAGAGTATTGGCCAATAGGTAATTAGCCTTAAGTGCTTGGCTGGCTGATTCCAGTGCACCTATTCAGAGGTTCAGCCCTTTTACACCTCAGTTTCCCCATCTATAATATGAAGTGAAGAAGGAAACAGCAAATCTCTCTAATATCTTGGTCATGAAGAGTTGGTCAAGACTGAAATACTATTGAGCCACAAAGCAATTTAGTTACTGTCTGTATAAAGTTCTCTTCTGGGTACTGAGAAAGATGGAATCTGGTCACTAGAATTGGCTGCCAGAACCTGTCAGTCATGGCTTCTCTCTGGATTAGCTCTATTTTAGGCCTTTATATCCTGCTTGAAACACAGCTATTTACATATTACCCCTCTGACCTTATTTCCCATGGGGCTGTTTGCATCTTTTCTCCATGAACATGGAACATGTTGTTTTTTTTGTTGTTTTTGTTTTTTTTTTCCCCTGAGGCTGGGGTTAAGTGACTTGCCCAGGGTCACACAGCTAGGTGTTAAGTGTCTGAGACCAGATTGTTTTTATTCTTAAGTCGTTTCCCCAGTCATGTCTGACTTACATTTGAAATTTCCTTGAGAAAGATACTGGAAGAGTTTGCTATTTCCTTTTCCAGTTAATTTTGCAAATGAGGAATTGAGGTAAACAGGGTTTAATGACTTACCCACTCTTAAAGTCAGGAAGATGAGACTTCCTAACTTCTGACCCAGAAACCTATGCCTTGTACACCCAGCTGCCTCAAACACAGTAGGCACTTACTAAATGCTTATTGACTTGGCTGTTTTGCCGGGAGTCAGAGAGTCAGAAATAGAAGGACCCCATCTACAAGGAAACCTATTTGTCTTCAATGATGTCTCTAATGGATTGATATCCAGGATTCGACAGGAAGGGAAGAAACAAAATAAATTTCCCTGCTAACTTTGCTGTATATTTTAAAAGATAGCAAATCGTATATAATAAATTGGCACCTTTCTATGTTAGTTTACAGCAATGCTTCCTTTATTTCATAAATGAATGTAAAATAAAAGAGAAATGTCAAAATCACTATAGTGGGCCAAGATATCGTGCCAATGTTCAAATGTTCTTCTTTATTTATTGCTCAAGAAAAAGTTTTATCTTTGGATTTTTAAAAGCAAAGACACCCGAGGAAGAGATCAGATGCAGGATGGCCTAGCAAGCCGAACCACCAAGACCGTGCTCTCCTCTCAGGTCATGAGGACCATGGCCCAGGATTTGGAGTCCTACACTTTATGAATGGAAAGGATCCCAGTTTAGGGTCTATTGCCTCACAACTGAGACACAACCTGGTGCAGATGCAGCCCAGCAACTGCCCCTGTAGACACTGCACCCTTTACTTTGTAAAACTCCAAAAAAGGAGGTTGTTGTCTCCAAAGTCTTCAGATGCATTTAATGGTCCTCATCACAGTTATAACATTTTACCAGTAAAAGTGCAATTAAAGGAGAATTATCATTTTTTGCAGCTGCAACCTCAGGACCCTGGGACTTCTCCATCACACCTACAGCTGAGAACCTCCAGGGCAGAACAGGGAGCTCCTTGAGACCAGGGGCTGTCTTTGTTTTTCCTTAGGATCGCCAGCCCTTAGCATGGAGCTGCCTCAGTAAGCACTTGATTAATGCTCCAGGTCCATTCATTCCCTGTCCATGACTAGATTCCTATGGAAGAGCTGGGAAAGGGAAAGCTTCTTCAACAGAATCTAAGTGGATCCCGAGGCTGGCACTTAGGTCCCGTCTCCTTGAGGGCCCCGGTCACTTTCCAGGGCTGAGGGAATGGAGACAGGAAGTCTGTGTTTGTGCTGATGATGTCATATCTTTGGGAAAATTCTGGAAGAGCATGAGGAAAGACTCTGAAAGGGCTGGGTCAGCCAGAAGAAAATAGGGGCCGATCCTTAGATCTGGTATAGGTGTGGGGCTCACGTGTCATGGTGAAGGGGGGATACAGGCCCAGAGGAGGCAGAAGGCCCTGACTTGGCCACATCCAAAGCCCCTTCCAGGTCTCAGGTCTGTTCACCAAACTTGGGGTTACTCTTTATAATCTGTTAGAAGTGCTGGTGCTTTACCCGACCACTAGATGTCCTCACGGGAGCACAAGTGACTGGAGAGTGATGGAGCAGAAGTCCTAGAAGCAAAACTTTGTCTGAAAATGATCCAAGCTTTACAATGACTATTACAGGGTCTCACACATACACACACCCCAAGGCTGTCGTCCCCTGCACCCATCCCTTGCTTATCCTGTGCACAGACGCCCCCTTGTGGGTCTGGTAAGCAACAAGAAAGGGTCTCCTGGCTGTAGAGTCCCTGAGGTTTGCTTTCCAGGCTGGATTGACTCGGGGACCTGCAGCCACTAGGGGCCAATGTAGGACTGGCTATAGAAAGCAATGGGGGAAAAGGAGCCTGGGGATCAGTGGGGAAGAGCCCAGCTGACTGTGTCTGTGGCTGCTCTGATGCCCTAGGCTGCCTAATAGGTGACATCTCAGCTGGGCTCCATCCCCTCCTCCTGTGAGACACGCCTTCCCCATGGGACCTGTGACCCCAGATTTAGGAACCAGGGCTGCTTAAGAAGGCCCAGATTTGCATCCTTCCCCCGCCCCCTCCCCAGCCCATCCCAGGCTCCCAGGGAGAGGATAAGAGGAGCCTGGATTACTGGGACCCAGCAGTTCTCTCTGGGGAGCAGAGCTCTTGGGTCCTCTGCACCATGGCCTGGCCTCTCCTCTGCCTCCTCCTGCTCACCTTCTGCTCAGGTCAAGGCTGGCCCTGCACCTCCTGGTCCCCCCTCCCTGTGCCGGGGTCTCCTGGGAAGGTCTCCCAGCACCTCCCCCCTCTCTCCTGTGCTGGGTCATTAACATCTGTCTGTGTTTCCAGGTTCCTTCTCCCAGCCTGTGCTGACCCAATCTCCCTCCATGTCTGTGTCTTTGGGAGCTGCCGCCAGGCTCACCTGCACCCTCAGCAGTGAATACAGAGGGAACACTATTGGTTGGTACCAGCAGAGCCCAGGAAAGGCCCCTCAGTACCTCATGTATGTCGGTACCGGTGGAGCTGGAGGCAAGGGCGAGGAGGTCCCCACCCGCTTCTCGGGCTCCAGCTCTGGGGCCGATCGCTACTTGTCCATCAGCAGCGTCCAGCCTGAGGATGAAGCCAATTATTACTGTGCGACATATTATGGTACTAGTAGTGGCGTTGCTGAACACAGTGATACATTCAGTGGGGAAGTGGGACAAAGACCTCCCTGCAGCCCCGACCTGGCCCAGGCTGCTGACTCAGCTCACACTGCCAGGGGACCAGAGGGTCTCTCCTTCTCTCTGCTTCTTCCTCTCACACATTTTTTTCTTTGTTGCTCACTCTGTCTCTATATCCATGCCTGATATTGTGCCTGTCTCTCCCTCTGTGTGTGTGTGTGTGTGTGTCTCTGTCTCTGTCTCTCATTCTCTTTCTATTTCTTTGTCTCTCCACTTGTCTCCCTTTCTCTGTCTCTTTCTGTCTCTCTCTCCCACACTCACCAACACACACACTTCCCTCCCTGTGGGGGGTGGAATATATGCACCTGTGTTTTTTGCACCACTGGGGGCTTGGTGCAGGCTCTCAATTTTACCTAGTAGAGTTGTGGAAATGTCAGCTCTAATGGAGTAGATTATCATCCCCTCTATTTAAATCATTCTTAGAGTTTTCCCTCCTCATCTTGCCTTTTTTTTTTTTTTTTTTTTTTTTTGCTTTAGGGTATAAGGTCTGTATTTCAACAAACAAACCGCAAACAACAAGAAACAACAAAAAACAAAGCTTTTGATAGTCACAAATGTGATATTTATGAGTAATAGAGAAAAAATGAGAATTATATTGCAGTAATTTTAGGTGGATAAAGAACTGAATGAATAACCTACATATAAAGTAATAGACCATCAATACATTAATATTTACTTGTAGAGAAATCCCTACGAGGGTGCCCAAGTTTATTTTTTGACTTTGTACTGTTCATTTTTTTTTGTCAGTAACTTGAATGAAAGCATAAATGATATGCAGGTGTACCTACCAGTTTCCCATTCAGCTCACCTAAATATTTTCTCCTTCATGCATTGAGAATACTAGTCAAATCAATATTGGAAAAGATGTGTCAGTTCATTATACTAGAAGTTGTGCATCATATCTTTGACCGTATGCTCAAGTTCTACTCCTTTGTCACTGCTATTCTATAAATCTTGTTTCTTCATCAGAATGTAAGCTTCTTAAAGTCATGATGACGATTTTTCAATTGGCATCACTGTCATTTAGCTCAATGTCTGATATTTAATAAAAACATTAAAATGTTTTCTAATTCATTTATTCATAACACAAAAATAAATGGGGGCTGACATGCTGAATTATATTATCAGAAAAACAAACTTAACAGGCAAGAATTAAATTCATATCATTTTAGATTTGAATAAGATATTAGCCATCATTTAAGCTAATCCATAAACATAAGAAATTCCCAATTTAACTCCTGCAAAATAGTTGTGATGCCTCTGTTTGAAACCTTCCAAGCTGGGGTAGCTGAGTATCTCTGATTCCCATGGTCTTCTCTCTGGGTGTAGATGGCTCTCTTTATCACAGAACAATTGGAACTGTTTGAATCATCTCATTGTTGAAGAGAGCCACGTCCATCAGAATCGATGGTCATATAATTTTGTTGCCTTGAATAATGATCTCCTGGCTCTGCTCACTTCCCTCAGCATCAGTTCCTGTCAGTCTCTCCAGGCCTCTCTGAAATCATCCTGCTCATCATTTCTTACAGAACAATAATATTCCATAACATGCATATACCACAACTTATTCAGCCATTCTCCAACAGATGAGCAACCACTCAGCTCCCACTTTCTTGCCACTACAGAAAGACTCCCACAAACATTCATTATGTAGAAACTTTGCCTGTCTATACCGAGGGAAAATACTTTATTCATTGTGTCCATGGAATGAATTCTGGTGCTGAATGATGTACAGTTTACAAGACTAAGAAGGATGTGGTCCTGTAGCCAGCAGGTGGCTCTTTGGCGGGGTACCCATGTAAGCAGTGGGTGCATGAGGAGCAGGTGATCTCAGTTGGAGATCAGCCCAGCTGGCTGGCACTAATATATCATGACTCTCAGTATATCATGACAAAAGTGATGGAAATGAAGTCAGAAAAGGATGATGGGATATTCATGACTTTTCTGGCTCTAGATATTGGGACAATGGATATTTGTAAATCTGCAACATCCAGCCCGAAGATGAAGATGATTCCTGCCCCTTTTCTCCTCTGCCACAGCCCACATGTGGTGCAGGCTCTTGCCATCCACCACTTGCAAGAGTCAGTGTTCACCTTCTGAGTTGTTGAAAAAGGATGTTTCCTTTGAGCTCAAACAATACTGAGGATGACTGCAGCCATGAAATTAAAAGGGGTTTGCTCCTCAGAAAAAAAAAAAAAAAAAACTTATGAAAAATTTGGATATTTTAAGTAAAGACTTCATGTTGTCAACAAAGGTCTGTATCATCAAAGCTATGGTTTTCTCCCACACCAAAGTATAACTATGAGTGTAAATGTCAGACCTCTTTACTGCTCATGCCTTCTCTCAGGGATTAGCTCTATTTCACCTCATTTATGCCCTACTTGTACACAGCTGTTTGCACATTACTCCTCCCCCTTATGCTATGAAGCTCTTTAAATGGGGCTGTTGGTGCCTTTCTCCATGAACATGGAACACATTATTGTTTGTTATTCTGAAGTCATGTTTCCAGTCATGTCCGACTTTCAGGGACCCCGTTTGGAATTTTCTTTTTAAGATATTGGAGTTGTTTGCAATTTCCTTCTCCAGATCATGTTACAAATGAGAAACTGACGCAAACAGGCCTAAATGGCCCACAGCCGCAGGTGAGATTTGAATTTGGAAAGATGAGTCTTTCTAATTTCTGACTAGGTTCTCTCTCTCATGTGCCAGCTAGCTGCTTCAAACACAGTAGGCACTTAATAAATGCTTGTTCACTTCACTGATTTGTGAGGAGTCATATGCAGTATTAGAAAGGACTGCATATGAAAGGAAGCTCGTTTATTTCCCATGGTAGCTATCTCTATAGTAGATGGAAATGGAAGAAAAAAAAAAGAAATTTACTTGATAATTTTATAATATGTATTGAAAACATAGCATATTCTATATAATAGACTGTCCCATTTTTGTACTAGATTACAAAAATGCTTGCTTGATTCCCTAAATTAAAAAAGAAAACCAAAAATCACCAAAGTGGACCGATATACCAATACACCAACATTCAAAATAATTATTTATTACTCAAAAAAAGTTTTATCTTTGAATTTTTAAGTAACAAAGACACCTAAGGCAGAGACAAGATGTAGCATGGGCCTAACAAGTCAAACCACTAAGAGCACCTTGATCACTCCCTCCTTTCTGGTCATAAAGAGAAAGGTCCAGGATTTGGAGTCCTAAACCTTATGGAGAGCAGAACTTAGGATCCATTATCCCACAATTGGGATATGACCTTCTGGAGATACAGCCTGGCAACCGCTCCTGGAGACTCTGCACCCCTGCCTCTGCAAGACCCAGAAAAGAGGTTGTTACCTCCAAAGTTTTGGGCTCCATGAAATGGTCCACAACACAAAGTAACAACATTTAACAGTAAAAGTGCAGTTGATGGAGATGCATCATTATTTGCTGCTGCAAGCCCAGGACAATGGAATCTCTCCATCAGACCTGCAGCTGAGACCCTCCGGGGGGGGGGAACAGGGAGCTCCTTGAGAAAGAGGACTATCTTTGTTTTTCCTTAGGATCTCCAGCCCTTAGCATGGAGCTACCTCAGTAAGTACGTAACTGATGCTCTTGTCCATTCATTCCCTGTCCATGACCACATTCCTATGGAAGAGCTGGGAAAGGGAAAGATTCCTCAGCAGAATCTAAGTGGATCCGAGGCTGGCACTTAGGTCCGGTCACCCTTAAGAAGTGATAAAATTCAGGCTTTATTAGACATAGCAAAAGAACAACTTGACCAAGGACAACTGCGGCCTTCTCTAAGTCCTTGGAATTCCCCAGTATTTGTGGTGAAAAAGAAATCTGGAAAATGGAGGATATTAACTGATCTAAGAAGAGTAAATGAACAGATGGAAACTATTGGAACTCTTCAGCCTGGACTTCCATCTCCTACTCAGTTGCCAAGAGAATGGCCTCTATGGGTTATAGACATTAAGGATTGTTTCTATTCTATCCCTCTAGATTTGCTTTTTCAGTGCCTAGTGTTAATTTGGCTGAGCCTTATAAAAGATAGGAATGGACAGTTTTGCCACAGGGAATGAAAAACAGCCCTACTATGTGCCAAATGTATGTTGCTGCTGCTCTTGCTCCAGTAAGAAAAGTCTTTCCAAAAGTAATTATTGTTACATTATATGGATGATATTTTGGGATGTGCACCTGAGGAACAGATGTTAGAAGCATGTCTACAAAAGACCATGGAAACACTAAAGTACTACAAACTGAATATAGCTACAGAAAAAATTCAAAGACATGCTCCTTTCCAATATTTAGGATATGAAGTATATCCTAAGACACTCACAGTACAAAAGCTTTCTTTAAGAACAGAGAAGTTGAACATCTTAAATGATTTCCAACAATTAATAGGAGATATCCAATGGATGCATCCAGTGTTAGGCCTAACTACAAATCAACTGCAACCTCTATATGACATTTTAAGGGGAGACAGTGCTTTAAATTCACCACGCCAGCTTACAAAAGAAGCACAAGAGGCTGTGAGAGAAGTTGAACGGGCTTTATCCAATGTGGTTAAAAGAGTCATTCAAAAACCCTTGGAAATACAGTATTTGCTATAAAAGAGGCACCCACAGCAGTCCTTCATCAAGGAGACAGTGTGATTGAGTGGGTGAACCTCCCAGCACAACCAGAACAAAGCCTTACTCCTTACCCAGTGCTTGTGGTTAGGATTTTATTAAAGGCTATTAAGAGAGTAATACAATTATCTGGAATAAGTCCTGAAAATATATACACATTCTATAATAACACACAAATTAATGTATGCTGTGAGACCATCCCAGAATGGCAAATTTTATTGGCCACAGCTCCAAATTTTGCACATGGGTCTCCGTTAAACCCGGCTACTACATAACTGGCAATGTATTTCTGAAAAAAAGTTTCTAAAGTTCCTCTTAAAGGACCAACAATCTTTACAGATGCCTCCAAACAAAATATTTATGCTGTATACTCTCATGATTTAACCATAAAGAGAGTAGTCAGGACTCCTTTTCAGTCCACTCAACAGAATGAATTATTTGCTATCATGCTAGCTCTTACTTATTACCCAGGAGACATAAATATAATTACTGATTCAGCCTATTCAGAAGGTGTAGTACAAAGAATTGCCACAGCCCAAATAAAATTTGCAGCCTCTAATATTTATCAGCTCTTTAAGGAACTTCAAGAGCAAGTGAGAAAACATCCAGGCAAGATTTATATCTTGCATGTCCACTCACATAGTGGACTTCCAGGTCCTACTTTTGATGGAAATTCAAAGGCAGATAGCCTTCTAACCATATTAGCCAGTAGTCCTTTATTTCAGGAAGCACAAGAATCTCAGGCTGCTGAAATATCAGGCTGCTGGAGCTTGACATTTACAATTTGGAATCACAAGAGAAGAAGCTAAGAGCATAGTAAAAAGCTGTACAGCTTGTCTTCCTTTCCACGCTCCTACACTCCCTCCAGGGAAGAATCCTTATGGTTTGAGACCCAATGAAATCTGGCAAATGGATATGACCCACTATAAATCTTTTGGTCGTCTGTCTTTCATCCACGTGTTAGTAGATACCTTTTCAGGATTCACTTTTGCAGTGCCACCAGCAAAAGAGACAGCCTGAGTGGTCACTGAATTCCTTATCCAAGCATTTGCAATTATGGGTGTGCCACAAGAAATAAATACAGTTAATGGACCTGCATATAGTTCTAAACATTTTGTGCACTTTTGTGCACAGTATAAGATTTTACACACTACTGGAATACCTTTTAATCCACAAGGTCAGGCAATAGTAGAGAGAAGAAACAGAGACATTAAGACACTCCTCCAAAAACAAAAGAAAGGGGGGGCACAGATAACCCTAAAGAACTTCTAAATTTAGTTTTCCATACCATTAATTTTCTAATTTTTTACAAAGATGCACTGGCTCCAGCAGACAGGTTTTATAACCCACCAGAAGGGCAGTGTCCAGTGTGAGCAGCTCCACTATCCTTAGATAATCGCCAAGTGATGTGGAGAGACCCAGAAAGTGGTGAATGGAAGGGACCAGACAGATTAACTGCTTGGGGGAGAGGGTTTGCTTGTATTTCTTCAGATGGAGAAGGAATCAGATGGGTACCAAGGAGTGGTATTCTCCTTGTCCATCAGAGAGAGACAGAAAAAGTGAAAGACCTCAAAACAAAGGAGAAAATCCAAGAAACATCTGACACTGAAAGAGCATGGCTAATAAGAAGACTGTAAAAGAACTTTAAAAACCAGCAGGAATCATTGGATTTCCTAACACAAGATGAGACTAATGGACAATGCATTTATGGACATTTATAAATTCTCAATTTATGATTATTTGATCATGTTATTTGTTACATAGTTCTAGCATGTATTATGTTACTATGTGACTATGTTACTATGTGTTTATGTAATCTATGTAATTATGTGTAATGCCTCCCATATTGATGGATTTATGTTTCAAGGTTATGACCACCCTATGTTCTAAATCAAAAGAAAGGGGGAGATGTTAGGGTCTTACTAAGTGCTAATGAGATAATGAGATATTAGGTTCTTACTAAGTTCTAAGTCGGTACTTGACAATTCCCTAGTTCTGGCCTTTACTGGGAGTTTTACTTGTGAATTCCTGGGGAAGAGCTTGCATGCTTAGGAGGAGCAAGTTGATTGGTTGAAGTAATTCTTCCCAGAAGCCCTTGCATTATCCCACTCCCATTCTCTGGGAGGATAAAAGAGGGCAGCTCTGGAGGAAAGAGGGAGTTTTTTCTGGACTAGACTTGAGGCAGCTCTCTGCAGGAGGGGAAGTCGGCTCTCTACAGGAAGAAGAATCTGTCTGAGAGATTTGAGTTGACACAGCAGATCTCCTCCCAGAGAGCGATGGGCAGACAGCTAATGTGATGGGATTGTATTCCTCAGTGTGCTGCAGGCAGGGATGGTGGACTAGATGGATTAAGAAGAAATGGAGGTAGTCAGGAGACAACAGCACATTACAGGAAAGTTTTACCTTAACAGTAAATTTAAGAGGACAAGAATAATAGCAGATATTAAAACCTATGATATATAGCAAAAACAGTGAACCAATGAAAATGAATCTTTCTAAAAGCTTAACTCTAAATAATACAGGAAGAGCAGACCAATGAATTTCATATGCAATTGAAAATGTCTAGAAAATCCCATATTCAAAACTAACTAGGAAATCTTAAAAATTAAAGGTAAAAAGAGGAAAGTGCAAAGGAGGTTTGTATGTTTCTGTGCTTGGGCAGTGAGTGAGGGCCACAGTGACATTGAATCCTGGAGCCCCATTTGTGCTGGAGACCAAACCAGAGGAGGCAAATCTAGGGGAGAAAATGATGGGAGCAATAGATGGCAACTATGATGATACTTCTCAAAGCTTCCAGAGAAGAATGGCTGTGACAAGAGCTTCCTCATAGTGACAAGAATAACATTTATAAACATTTACATTTTAAGGCATGGTGAGCCCTGTATATGTAATAAATTTTGATTCTCACCATAGCCTTGAGAAGTAGGTATTATAAACTCCATGTTATAGATGGGGAAACAGAACCAAAATTAATATCCAAAAGGTCATTTGACCTCTGCACTTCCTGACTACTTAGGTGCCTCTCCACTCTGACTTCTGGGGAAGCTGCAGGATGTGCTCCCACTCCACTCTGTCTGCATCCCATAATTCCTATTCTGTCCTCTTCCCTTCATCTTACTCTCATTTCCCCTGTCTAGGTACCACAGCTGAGCATCTTTTCCTGCTCAATAGCCAAAAATTGGCCTTGTGGCCCCTCTCCTGGGATCACTTAGAACTGCAGGTGACTGACCCTCTTTGCTTGCCTCCCCTTAATCCCTTCATCCTTCCTGAATATTGGTCTGGATTTGGGACTATCTGCATTTCTTCTTAATCCATCTAGTCCACCATCCCTGCCTGGAGCACACTGAGGAATACAATCCCATCACATTAGCTGTACTCAAACCTTGTTCACATAAAAAGGGGAAGTCTTCAGCCAAATCCTTGAGAAAACTTTTCATAAGAATTAGCTCAAGAAATAGAGATCTCTCAGCATTTGCAAGCTGACAGTGATGTCTTACTCCCTAATTTGGGGGTCTGGTAATTCACCACATTTTGAATTCATAAAATGGAGCTAGTTTCCAGTAGAGCCCATTTGTCCATCTTACCCATCCAGATAGGCTCTTGCTAGATGCTTTTTGGAGGTTTTCCCATGTTGGTTTCCGTGAGCCCACAGAAGGTGAGCTGACATGAGAGGTGTTTATCCCAATGAAGAAAGCTTCCAAGCCTTCATCAATAGCCCATGGATCAGGAACCAAAAGAAAGCAGGATAGAAACTTATCCTAGCATCGATTCTATTTGAATCCCATGAGAACAGGTGAGAAGTGTGAAATGAGGATGAGGGAGAGGAAAGGAGGTGGAAAACACCATGGTAACAGTGAAATCAGACTCTTCTTCAGAAAGAGCCTCTTCAATGGCTCCAATCCAAGAATAAAATCCAAAGGACAGGGGACAGCACACATGAACTCACCCAAAAGTATACCACAAAAAAGAGAGAAAGGAGAGGATCCTACAGGATTCTGAATAGAAACGGACAGGTTTCTAATTTTAATTTAAGATCTGGAATCTGCCAGGCAGCTCTATAGGAATGTTCTTGTAAGGAAGGAGTCCAGACTTCAGACAAAGTAGATCACACAATGAAATGGCAGAGAATGCAACGTGTAGCTCTGGGCAGCCAGCTGGTGAAGCGGTACAGTGCCAGATCCGGATCAAAAAGACCACATTTGCCTGAATTCAGCTCTGCCCTCAGACCTTTACTGGCTGGGTGACCCTGGGCAAGTGACCTTTATGGCTCAGTTTCCACAACTACCAAATGAGTTGGAGAAGGAAATGGCGAACGACTCTTGTACCTTGGCCAAGAAAACCTCCAAGGGGTCAGGAAGAGTTGGACAGGACTGAAAAATTTCTGAGCAACAGAAGCAATTCAGCTGCTGCTGTACAAAGTTCCCTCTTCAGAATCCTGTGAAAGATGGAATGGACTTCCTGCAAATATCTTCAGAAACATGAATGGCCCAACGGCCAGAGTGGGCCCTCCATGTCACGTTTCACAGTTACATATTCATACTTGAGAATACGACAAACCCACCCATGGGACGACGGCCACATGAGAGCGGCCCGGACACCTTTATCCCATGCCGGGGACATAACCTTGGGGAGATGCAGCCTGGCCACGGGTCCAGTAGATCCTGAACTCGTGACAGTCCAATACTCCAAAAAAGAAGGTCCTTGTCCAGAAAGTTTTCAGCTCCAGAAATGGTACCCACCACCAAGTTACAGCTTTTACCAGTAAAATGCAGTGAAAGGAGAATCATCCTCTTTTACAGCTGCAGCAGCAGGACTGGGGAATCTCTCCATCTGACCATAGCTGAGATCCTCCTGGGTGGAGCAGGGAGCTCCTTGAGACCTGGGGCTGTCTTTGTTTTTCCTCAGGATCGCCAGCCCTTAGCATGGAGCTGCCTCAGAGAGCACTTGATTAATGCTCCAGGTACCTTCATTCCTTGTCCATGACCAGATTCCTATGGAAGAGCTGGGAAAGGGAAAGCTTCTTCAGCAGAATCTAAGTGGATCCTGAGGCTGGCACTTCGGTGCTGTCTCCCTGAGGGCCCCATCAGCTTCCGGGACTGAGGGAATGGAGACAGGAACTCTGTGCTTGAGCTGATGACGCCATATCTTTGGGAAAAGTGGAAGAACATGAGGAGAGTGACAGAAGTGCCGGATCGGCCAGAAGAAAATAGAGGAGGATCCTAGATCTGGGCAGAGACTCTAGTACAGATGTGCGGTCACGTGTCCCAGTGAGGGGGACACAGGCCTGGAGGAGGCAGAAGGCCCTGACTTGGCTCCAAACAAAGCCCTTTGAGGTCTCAGGTCTGTCCTCCAGTTCTGGGGTTACTCTTTGTAATCTGTTAGAAGTGCTGGTGCTTTACACGACCACTAGATGTCCTCCCGGGAGCACGTGTGACTGGGGAGTGATGGAGAGAAGTCCTAGAAGCAAACCTTGGTCTGAAAATGACCGAAGCCAATGACTACTGCAAGGTCACATCCACAGACCACAAGGCTGCTCTCTCCTGCACCAGTGGATCCCATTCTCCTGTTCACAGACGCCCCCTTGTGGGAGTGGCCAGCAATAAGCAGGGGTCTCCTGGTTGTGGGGCCCCTGGGGTTTGCTTCCAAGTTGGGGGGGAGGCAGTTAACTGGGGGCCTGAGGCCACTAGGGGGCGCTGTGAGACTGGATTTGGGCAGGCAATGGGGACAGAGGCCTCTGGGTATCTCAGGGGGGAGGAGCCCAGCTGGCTGTGGCTACTCTGACCCCTGGAATCATTCATGGGTGACATTTCAGCTGGGCTCCATCCCCTCCCACTGAAAGACGCATCTTCCCCATGGGACCCATGACCTCAGAGTTAGAACTCAGGGTATGGTTGAGAAAATGCAGATTTAGGGTTCAGGGCTGCTTAAAAAGCCCCAGATTTGCATCCAGCCCCCTCCCCCTCCCCAGCCCAGCCCAGGCTCCCAGGGGGAGGATAAGAGGGGCCTGGCAGAGCCGGACCCAGCCAGTTCTCTCTGGGGAGCAGAGCTCTTGGATCCCCCGCACCATGGCCTGGCCTCTGGTCTGCCTCCTGCTGCTCAGCTTCTGCTCAGGTCAGGGCTGGCCCTGCTCCTCCTGCTCCTCCCTCCCTGTCCTGGGGTCTCAGGGTCTCCAAGCACCTCCCCATCCTCTCCTGTGCTGGGACATTCATGTCTGTCTGTGTTTCCAGGTTCCTTCTCCCAGGCTGTGCTGACTCAGCCTTCCTCCATGTCTGTGCCTCTGGGAGACACAGCCAGACTCTCCTGCACCCTCAGCAGTCAGCACAGTGGGAATACAATCTATTGGCACCAGCAGAGCCCGGGAAAGGCCCCTCGGTTCCTCATGTATGTCACCAGCAGTGGAGGTGTGGGCAAGGGCGAGGGGGTCCCCACCCGCTTCTGGGGCTCCAGCTCTGGGGCTAATCGCTACATGTCCATCAGAAACATCGAGCCTGAGGATGAAGCCGATTATTACTGTGGGGCAGGTGATGGTAATAACGGTTACCACAGTGACACATTCAGTGAGGAAGTGGAACAAAAACCTCCCTGCAGCCCAGACCTGGCCCAGGCTGCCAGGGGACCTTCTCTAAGCTTCTTCTTCTCTCACACTTTCACTTTCTTGCTGACTTTGCCTCTCTCTTTCTCTCTCTGTCTGTCTCTCTTACTCTCTGTGTCTGTCTGTCTCTGTGTGTGCATGATTGTGTGTTTGTCTCTCTTCATTTCTCTCTGTCTCTCCCTCACTCTCTCTCTTTCTTTCTCTCTCTCTCTCTCTGTCTCTGTCTCTGTCTCTGTCTCTGTCTCTGTCTCTCTCTGTCTCTCTCTGTCTCTGTCTCTCTCTCTCTCTGTCTCTCTCTCTCTGTCTCTCTCTCTGTCTCTCTCTCTGTCTCTCTCTCTCTCTCTCTCTCTCTCTCTCTCTCTCTCTCTCTCTCTCTCTCTCTCTCTCTCTCTCTCTCTCTCTCTCTCTCTCTCTCTCTCTCTCTCTCCAGGCTGTTCAATGAGTCACCTGAGGTAAGACTTAGAGTACATTCTCCCACTAGGTCTTGCTCCCAGATCTTCTGACCCCAGAACCTGGATTTTACCCATGTCCCATTGAGACTCCAAGGCAGAGATTTATCTGAGCCTTCAGCCTTCAGACTTTGACAAATAGAGAGGAGGGGAGAGGGAGCCTCTGCCATGGTTTCCCCACAACACCTGGCCCGGCTCCTTCTTGGAAAGAGAAATGATCCTTGGTGAAAGGGCCGTTGGGACAACAGCCAGGGTTCATGAGGCCTCAGCCACAGATTCCTTATAGAGCCGCAAAGTCCCCAGCACTGAGGTGGGAACAGAGAGGACTCCAAGTGCTGCCGGGCTTGGGCCCGGCCTCCCTTTTCTCCCCTGACACAGACGCCATGCTGGGCCAGGTCCAGGCACCCAACACTGGAGGTGGCCACGAGCAGCTGCCTGGCCCCGGCTTCAAGGCTGTTCCCATTAAAGTCCAGCCACCACATTCAGCCTTGGATATGACCTTGTCACCTCCTTGTCTCCTCTGTTCCATCATCTCCTCTGCCTCTCTGTTACCTCCTGGGTAAAATTTAGAGGCCTCCCTTGGGCTTTCAAGTCATTTTACAGCCAAGCCCCTTTCCATCATTCCAAGCTTCTGGATCCTTAACTGCTCCTCCACCTTCCAGAGACAACAATCTCCTCACTGTTCCCCAGGACACTGTCTGCCATTGGCTCTGGCTGTGTTCCCTGCCTAGCTGTCTGACCCTGCTCATCTCCAGCTTCTTTCTTCCCTCCAGTCACAAGTAAAATCCTACCTTGCTTTGCATAAAGTCCCTCTCAGACCTCCTTAAGCTTAGTGCTTTACCTCTTTCCTCTCCTTTGTCTCTTTTATGTGCTGTTTGGCTGTTGCAGTTTACATGTTGTCCCCACAGCCATCTTAGACTGGGAGTTCCTCAAGACTGGAAGCTATTTTTGTCTATTTTGTACCCCATAATTTGGAACACAGTAGGCGATTAATAAATGTTTGTTGACATTAATGATTTGTGGGGTTTATGGAATCATACATGTGCAGTTGGAAGGAACCATGGAAATAAGGAATTCCAGACCTCTCATTTTACAGATGAAGAAACTGAGTCCCCGAGAGCCTGAATGAATTTCTTTTTTTTTTTTTTCTTTTTCTGAGGCTGGGGTTAAGTGACTTGCCCAGGGTCACACAGCTAGGAAGTGTTAAGTGTCTGAGACCAGATTTGAACTAGGGTCCTCCTGAATTCAGAGCTGGTGCTCTATTCACTGCGCCACCTAGCTGCCCCTGAATGAATTTCTGATTTGCACATCTTGATGGCATTTTCTTCCCTTAAAAGCTGTTTACTTTTAAAGAGCTTCATGGACTGAATCAGTCTTGTACAGAACTGCTGTTTATTTCTTTTAACCCAGCCTTCCAGATCTGGCCCCATCCTCAAACAGGACAGTTGCACCGTCATAATCTTAAGCGCTAACTTTAAGAGAAAAACAAAAATGATACAAAATATCACAATCTACAGGATACAGCAAAAACAGTGATCGGACAAAAAGAAATAATTCAAACAGCTTACAATTATATATACATATATACATTGCATATTCAATCCACTGGTCTGCTATAAATATATATATATATATATATATATATATATATATATATATGTATGTATTATATATATATATATATATATATATATATTATATATGGATTGAATATGCAATTTTCAAAGTCTAGGGGAAAAACAGACTAAAAATCCCCATTTCCACACTAACTAGGAAATCTGAAAAATTAAAGATGAGAAAGGAGAAAGTGAAAAGATGTTTGAGCGTTTCTGTGCTTGGGCAGTGAATGAGGGTCACAGTGACACTGAGTCCTGGAGGCCATTTGTCCTGGAGAGTGAACCAGAGGAGCAAATCCTGGTGAGAAAAGGATGTGAGGAATAGATCGCAATGATTATGATGCTTCCAAAAGCCCAGAGAACACTGCTGGCTGTGACAGGAGCTTACCTCAAATAACATGAGCAATATTTATGGACATTTGCATTTTAAGGTGTGGAGGGACTTTTAAAATAACAACTTCTTTGATTCTCACTGCAGTCATGAGAAATGCGTTTATAATCTCCATGTGACACATGAGGCAAAACTAATGTGAAAGGTGATTTGAACTCAGGTTATCCTAACTCCAGGTGTATTCAAGTGCCTCTCTGCTCTGATTTCTGGGGAAGCTCCAGGATGTGTTCCCACTTCACTTTATCAGTATCCTGCAATTCTTGTTCTCTCCTTTCCCCTTCATCTTACTCTCTCTGCCCCTCTCTAGGTACCACAGCTGAGCATCTTTTCCTGCTCAATGGCCAAAAATAGGCCTTGTGTCTCCTCTCCTGGAATTAGAGAGAATGGCAGCTGACTGACCCTGTAAGCTTGCCTTCTTAATCCCATCATCCTTCCTGATGAAAAGATTGGATTTGAGGCTATCCCTGTTTCTTCTTATTTCATCCATTCCACCATCTCTGTCTGCAGCACACTGAGGAATACAATCCCCTCACATCACCTGTACTAAAATCTGGTTCACATAAAACAGGGGAAATCTTCAGGAAAATCCTTGATAAACTTTTGATCACAATAACCTGAAGAAATAAAAATCTTTTACCAATTCCCAGCTGACACTGATGTCTTAATCTCTATTTTTTGGGTCTGGTCACTGAGTTTTGAATTCCTAAAACTGCTACTTTCTAGCACAGCCCACCTGTCTGACTTGCCCATCAAGACAGGTTCTTGCTAGAGGCTTTATATAGATTTTCCCATGTCTGTTTTCTGTGAGCCTACAGTAAGTGCGCTTACATATGACACACTTATCCCATTCAGAAAGCAGCCATCCAAATGCTGGAGGGGATGCGGGAAAACTAATGCATTGTTGGTGGAGTTGTGAACAGATCCAACCATTCTGGAGAGCACTTTGGAACTATACTCAAAAAGAGTTAATACTGGGCTTATATCCCAAAGAGACCTTAAAGAAGGGAAAGGGACTGACATGTGCAAAAATGTTTGTGGCAGCCCTTTTTGTAGTGGCCAGAAACTGGAAAATATATGGATGCCCATCAGTTGGAGAATGGTTGGGTAAATTATGGTATATGAATGTTATGGAATATTATTGCTCTATAGGAAATAACCAACAGGATGATTTCAGAAAGGGATGGAGAGACTTACAGGAACTGATGCTGAGGGAAGTAAGCAGGACCAGGAGATCATTATATACTTCAACAACAATACTATAGGATGAAGAATTCTGATGGACATGGCCCTCTTCAACAATGAGAAAATCCAATTCAGTTCCAATTGATCAGAAATGAAAAGAACTAGCTACACCCAGAGAAAGAACACTGGGAAACCAGTGTGGGCTGCTTATTTTTCGTTTTCTTCCCAGGTTATTTTTACCTTTCTAAATCTGATTTTCTTATGCCATAAGAGAACTGTATAAATATGTACACATATATTGTATATACTTTAACATATTTAACACGTATGGGACTGCCTGCCATCAAGGGGAGGGATGGAAAGGAAATGTTGGAACAGAAGTGTTTGCAAGGGTCAGGCTTGAAAAATTACCCATGCATATGTTTTGCTAATAAAAAGCTATAATAATTAAAAAAGAAGAAAAAAGAAAGCCATCATTGTATCTCTCTGGGTCATCATCCAGAGCACATCAATTATGAATAGAGCAGCAGCAGGATAGAAACTTAGCCCAGCATCAGTTCAACATAAATCCCATGAAAACTGGTGAGAAGGAGGAGGAAGAGGAGCCTGGGAAACACCATGGTAACATTGAAAACAAGCTCATGTTCAGAGAGAGCCTCTTCAATGGCTACAATCTAGGAGTGAAATCCAAAGGCTCTCAGAGAGGTCATCAAACAGGAACTGAAAAATGGGCTGAGGGCTCTGCTCACTGAGGCTCCCATGCTTGCAACAATGTAAACTAAAGCTTTCCTGCATTCAGCAGCGAGTCAGACAGTTCTTGGTTAAGATATTTTGTTTCTTACAAATGGGGCTCTGCCCAGGAGCTGGACATTATGACTTCAGGGTAGCCCCGTCCAAGCAGGGGAAATTGTGAGAAATGGATCCATATTTGTTTTCCACAGTTAGGACAATTAAATGGGAGAAATGAAGCAAAGTAGAAAATTGAAATCTTCAAAGACATGAAGAAATAATCAGGAGTGAAAGTTATCTGACCTAAAAGAATGTAAACTCCTTGTGGGCAAGGATTCCCTGTTGTAATGAAGGGGGTGCCTTGAGATTTGAAAAGAACCTTTTTTTCTTTGCCCTTAGCCCTCCTCTGTTACCCTTCTCCCTTCTGGAACAGAGGCTCCTTGGGGGGCAGGGACTGCCTATGTAATAAGGGGTGGAGAGTCATGTCTTGTACCTTCTATAACCTCCAATTAAGGAGAAATCAAGGGAAGGATTTGTGCTTCAGTACAGGACAGAAAACGTGGTCCTCGGAGTTTCAAAGTTGTGTCTACTCACCTACTCACCCAGGCGTCCATTCTTGCCAGAATGTCAAATAAAACTTTCCAGCATTCAACCAAAATGGAGGAAGGAGTCCTGCAGATTTCTGAATCGAAATGGAGAGGATTTGGACACCAACATAGGATCGGCTACCTGCCAGCTGGGTTTCTAAGAACTGTATTCTTAAGGAGGGCAGACTTCAAAGTTGATTAGGCAATGAAAGGGCAGAGGATGCAGCTTGTGGCCATGGGGAGCTAGGTGGTGCAGCAGGTAGAGGGCCAGGCCCCGAGTCAAAAACACTTCATTTGCCTGACTTCCAATCGGGCCTCAGACATTTCCTAGCTCTGTGGCTCTGGGCAAGTTCACTTTGTGCCTCAGTGTGAAGTCTGGCCTAGCTCCCTGCAGGCCTCACAATCAGCCAGAGTCAGGATAAGCAAAAGTCCTTGGTCTTTGGGGGAAAAGCAAAGGGGAGGGACAAACTGCCACATGCTCTCCACTGCCCCACCTCCCTTCTCCTCAACCTCCTCCAAAGTGACTCTGGCTTGTCTCAGTGCACCCCCTAATCCCTCCTACCATTATCTGTATACACCAAAAGATCCAGCCAATAGGGAAGAGTGAGAAGGGCCATTTTCCCCAGCACATGCTAATAGAGTATTGGCCAATAGGTAATTAGCCTTAAGTGCTTGGCTGGCTGATTCCAGTGCACCTATTCAGAGGTTCAGCCCTTTTACACCTCAGTTTCCCCATCTATAATATGAGGTGAAGAAGGAAACAGCAAATCTCTCTAATATTTTGGTCATGAAGAGATGGTCAGGACTGAAATACTATTGAGCCACAAAGCAATTTAGTTACTGTCTGTATAAAGTTCTCTTCTGGGTACTGAGAAAGATGGAATCTGGTCACTAGAATTGGCTGCCAGAACCTGTCAGTCATGGCTTCTCTCTGGATTAGCTCTATTTTAGGCCTTTATATCCTGCTTGAAACACAGCTATTTGCATATTACCCCTCTGACCTTAGGGAATGAGATTATTTCCCATGGGGCTGTTTGCATCTTTTCTCCATGAACATGGAACATGGTTTTGTTTTTTTTTTTCCCCAATTTTTTTTTTCCTGAGGCTGGGGTTAAGTGACTTGCCCAGGGGCACACAGCTAAGGTGTTAAGTGTCTGAGACCAGATTGTTTTTATTCTTAAGTCGTTTCCCCAGTCATGTCTGACTTACATTTGAAATTTCCTTGAAAAAGATACTGGAAGAGTTTGCTATTTCTTTTTCCAGTTAATTTTGCAAATGAGGAATTGAGGCAAACAGGGTTTAATGACTTACCCACAGGTCCTAAGTGTCCCAGGCCACACTTAAAGTCAGGAAGATGAGACTTCCTAACTTCTGACCCAGCAACCTATGCCTTGTACACCCAGCTGCCTCAAACACAGTAGGCACTTACTAAATGCTTATTGACTTGGCTGTTTTGCCGGGAGTCAGAGAGTCAGAAATAGAAGGACCCCATCTACAAGGAAACCTATTTGTCTTCAATGATGTCTCTAATGGATTGATATCCAGGATTCGACAGGAAGGGAAGAAACAAAATAAATTTCCCTGCTAACTTTGCTGTATATTTTAAAAGATAGCAAATCGTATATAATAAATTGGCACCTTTCTATGTTAGTTTACAGCAATGCTTCCTTTATTTCATAAATGAATGTAAAATAAAAGAGAAATGTCAAAATCACTATAGTGGGCCAAGATATCGTGCCAATGTTCAAATGTTCTTCTTTATTTATTGCTTAAGAAAAAGTTTTATCTTTGGATTTTTAAAAGCAAAGACACCCGAGGAAGAGATCAGATGCAGGATGGCCTAGCAAGCCGAACCACCAAGACCGTGCTCTCCTCTCAGGTCATGAGGACCATGGCCCAGGAGTTGGAGTCCTACACTTTATGAATGGAAAGGATCCCAGTTTAGGGTCTATTGCCCCACAACTGAGACACAACCTGGTGCAGATGCAGCCCAGCAACTGCCCCTGTAGACACTGCACCCTTTACTTTGTAAAACTCCAAAAAAGGAGGTTGTTGTCTCCAAAGTCTTCAGCTGCATTTAATGGTCCTCATCACAGTTATAACATTTTACCAGTAAAAGTGCAATTAAAGGAGAATCATCATTATTTGCAGCTGCAACCTCAGGACCCTGGGACTTCTCCATCACACCTACAGCTGAGAACCTCCAGGGCAGAACAGGGAGCTCCTTGAGACCAGGGGCTGTCTTTGTTTTTCCTTAGGATCACCAGCCCTTAGCATGGAGCTGCCTCAGTAAGCACTTGATTAATGCTCCAGGTCCATTCATTCCCTGTCCATGACTAGATTCCTATGGAAGAGCTGGGAAAGGGAAAGCTTCTTCAGCAGAATCTAAGTGGATCCCGAGGCTGGCACTTAGGTCCCGTCCCCTTGAGGGCCCCGGTCACTTTCCAGGGCTGAGGGAATGGAGACAGGAAGTCTGTGTTTGTGCTGATGATGTCATATCTTTGGGAAAATTCTGGAAGACCATGAGGAAAGACTCTGAAAGGGCTGGGTCAGCCAGAAGAAAATAGGGGCCGATCCTTTTATCTGGTATAGATGTGAGGCTCACGTGTCATGGTGAAGGGGGGATACAGGCCCAGAGGAGGCAGAAGGCCCTGACTTGGCCACATCCAAAGTCCCTTCCAGGTCTCAGGTCTGTTCTCCAAACTGGGGGTTACTACTTATAATCTGTTAGAAGTGCTGGTGCTTTACCCGACCACTAGATGTCCTCACTGGAGAGTGATGGAGCAGAAGTCCTAGAAGCAAAACTTTGTCTGAAAATGATCCAAGCTTTACAATGACTATTACAGGGTCTCACACATACACACACCCCAAGGCTGTTGTCCCCTGCACCCAACCCTCCTATATCCTGTGCACAGACGCCCCCTTGTGGGTCTGCTAAGCAACAAGAAAGGGTCTCCTGGCTATGGAGTCCCTGAGGTTTGCTTTCCAGGCTGGATTGACCCGGGGACCTGCAGCCACTAGGGGGCAATATAGGACTGGCTATAGAAAGCAATGGGGAAAGAGAGCCTGGGGATCAGTGGGGAAGAGCCCAGCTGACTGTGTCTGTGGCTGCTCTGATGCCCTAGGCTGCCTAATAGGTGACATCTCAGCTGGGCTCCATCCCCTCCTGTGAGACACGCCTTCCCCAGGGGACCCGTGACCCCAGATTTAGGAACCAGGGCTGCTTAAGAAGGCCCAGATTTGCATCCTTCCCCCGCCCCCTCCCCAGCCCATCCCAGGCTCCCAGGGAGAGGATAAGAGGAGCCTGGATTACTGGGACCCAGCAGTTCTCTCTGGGGAGCAGAGCTCTCGGGTCCCCTGCACCATGGCCTGGCCTCTCCTCTGCCTCCTCCTGCTCACCTTCTGCTCAGGTCAGGGCTGGCCCTGCTCCTCCTGTTCCCCCCTCCCTGTGCCGGGGTCTCCTGGGAAGGTCTCCCAGCACCTCCCCCCTCTCTCCTGTGCTGGGACATTCATGTCTGTCTGTGTTTCCAGGTTCCTTCTCCCAGCCTGTGCTGACTCAGGCTCCCTCCATGTCTGTGTCCTTGGGAGCCGCCGCCAGGCTCACCTGCACCCTCAGCAGTGAATACAGAGGGAACACTATTGGTTGGTACCAGCAGAGCCCGGGAAAGGCCCCTCAGTACCTCATGTATGTCGGTACCGGTGGAGCTGGAGGCAAGGGCGAGGGGGTCCCCACCCGCTTCTCGGGCTCCAGCTCTGGGGCCGATCGCTACTTGTCCATCAGCAGCGTCCAGCCTGAGGATGAAGCCAATTATTACTGTGCGACATATTATGGTACTAGTAGTGGCGTTGCTGAACACAGTGATACATTCAGTGGGGAAGTGGGACAAAGACCTCCCTGCAGCCCCGACCTGGCCCAGGCTGCTGACTCAGCTCACACTGCCAGGGGACCAGAGGGTCTCTCCTTCTCTCTGCTTCTTCCTCTCACACATTTTTTTCTTTGTTGCTCACTCTGTCTCTATATCCATGCCTGATATTGTGCCTGTCTCTCCCTCTGTGTGTGTGTGTGTGTGTGTGTCTCTGTCTCTGTCTCTCATTCTCTTTCTATTTCTTTGTCTCTCCACTTGTCTCCCTTTCTCTGTCTCTTTCTGTCTCTCTCTCCCACACTCACCAACACACACACTTCCCTCCCTGTGGGGGGTGGAATATATGCACCTGTGTTTTTTGCACCACTGGGGGCTTGGTGCAGGCTCTCAATTTTACCTAGTAGAGTTGTGGAAATGTCAGCTCTAATGGAGTAGATTATCATCCCCTCTATTTAAATCATTCTTAGAGTTTTCCCTCCTCATCTTGCCTTTTTTTTTTTTTTTTTTTTTTTTTTTGCTTTAGGGTATAAGGTCTGTATTTCAACAAACAAACCGCAAACAACAAGAAACAACAAAAAACAAAGCTTTTGATAGTCACAAATGTGATATTTATGAGTAATAGAGAAAAAATGAGAATTATATTGCAGTAATTTTAGGTGGATAAAGAACTGAATGAATAACCTACATATAAAGTAATAGACCATCAATACATTAATATTTACTTGTAGAGAAATCCCTACGAGGGTGCCCAAGTTTATTTTTTGACTTTGTACTGTTCATTTTTTTTTTGTCAGTAACTTGAATGAAAGCATAAATGATATGCAGGTGTACCTACCAGTTTCCCATTCAGCTCACCTAAATATTTTCTCCTTCATGCATTGAGAATACTAGTCAAATCAATATTGGAAAAGATGTGTCAGTTCATTATACTAGAAGTTGTTCATCATATCTTTGACCGTATGCTCAAGTTCTACTCCTTTGTCACTGCTATTCTATAAATCTTGTTTCTTCATCAGAATGTAAGCTTCTTAAAGTCATGATGACGATCTTTCAATTGGCATCACTGTCATTTAGCTCAATGTCTGATATTTAATAAAAACATTAAAATGTTTTCTAATTCATTTATTCATAACACAAAAATAAATGGGGGCTGACATGCTGAATTATATTATCAGAAAAACAAACTTAACAGGCAAGAATTAAATTCATATCATTTTAGATTTGAATAAGATATTAGCCATCATTTAAGCTAATCCATAAACATAAGAAATTCCCAATTTAACTCCTGCAAAATAGTTGTGATGCCTCTGTTTGAAACCTTCCAAGCTGGGGTAGCTGAGTATCTCTGATTCCCATGGTCTTCTCTCTGGGTGTCGATGGCTCTCTTTATCACAGAACAATTGGAACTGTTTGAAGCATCTCATTGTTGAAGAGAGCCACGTCCATCAGAATCGATGGTCATATAATTTTGTTGCCTTGAATAATGATCTCCTGGCTCTGCTCACTTCCCTCAGCATCAGTTCCTGTCAGTCTCTCCAGGCTTCTCTGAAATCATCCTGCTCATCATTTCTTACAGAACAATAATATTCCATAACATGCATATACCACAACTTATTCAGCCATTCTCCAACAGATGAGCAACCATTCAGCTCCCACTTTCTTGCCACTACAGAAAGACTCCCACAAACATTCATTATGTAGAAACTTTGCCTGTCTATACCGAGGGAAAATACTTTATGCATTGTGTCCATGGAATGAATTCTGGTGCTGAATGATGTACAGTTTACAAGACTAAGAAGGATGTGGTCCTGTAGCCAGCAGGTGGCTCTTTGGCGGGGTACCCATGTAAGCAGTGGGTGCATGAGGAGCAGGTGATCTCAGTTGGAGATCAGCCCAGCTGGCTGGCACTAATATATCATGACTCTCAGTATATCATGACAAAAGTGATGGAAATGAAGTCAGATAAGGATGATGGGATATTCATGACTTCTCTGGCTCTAGATATTGGGACAATGGATATTTGTAAATCTGCAACATCCAGCCCGAAGATGAAGATGATTCCTGCCCCTTTTCTCCTCTGCCACAGCCCACACGTGGTGCAGGCTCTTGCCATCCACCACTCGCAAGAGTCAGTGTTCACCTTCTGAGTTGTTGAAAAAGGATGTTTCCTTTGAGCTCAAACAATCCTGAGGATGACTGCAGCCATGAAATTAAAAGGGGTTTGCTCCTCAGAAAAAAAAAAAAAAAAAACTTATGAAAAATTTGGATATTTTAAGTAAAGACTTCATGTTGTCAACAAAGGTCTGTATCATCAAAGCTATGGTTTTCTCCCACACCAAAGTATAACTATGAGTGTAAATGTCAGACCTCTTTACTGCTCATGCCTTCTCTCAGGGATTAGCTCTATTTCACCTCATTTATGCCCTACTTGTACACAGCTGTTTGCACATTACTCCTCCCCCTTATGCTTTGAAGCTCTTTAAATGGGGCTGTTGGTGCCTTTCTCCATGAACATGGAACACATTATTGTTTGTTATTCTGAAGTCATGTTTCCAGTCATGTCCGACTTTCAGGGACCCCGTTTGGAATTTTCTTTTTAAGATATTGGAGTTGTTTGCAATTTCCTTCTCCAGATCATGTTACAAATGAGAAACTGAGGCAAACAGGCCTAAATGGCCCACAGCCGCAGGCCAGATTTGAATTTGGAAAGATGAGTCTTTCTAATTTCTGACCAGGTTCTCTCTCTCATGTGCCAGCTAGCTGCTTCAAACACAGTAGGCACTTAATAAATGCTTGTTCACTTCACTGATTTGTGAGGAGTCACATGCAGTATTAGAAAGGACTGCATATGCAAGGAAGCTTGTTTATTTCCCATGGTAGCTATCTCTATAGTAGATGGAAATGGAAGGAAAAAAAAAGAAATTTACTTGATAATTTTATTATATGTATTGAAAACATAGCACATTCTATATAATAGACTGTCCCATTTTTGTACTAGATTACAAAAATGCTTGCTTGATTCCTAAATTAAAAAAGAAAACCAAAAATCACCAAAGTGGACCGATATACCGATACACCAACATTCAAAATAATTACTTATTGCTCAAAAAAAGTTTTATCTTTGAATTTTTAAGTAACAAAGACACCTAAGGCAGAGACAAGATGTAGCATGGGCCTAAGAAGTCAAACCACTAAGAGCACCTTGACCACTCCCTCCTTTCTGGTCATAAAGAGAAAGGTCCAGGATTTGGAGTCCTAAACCTTATGGAGAGCAGAACTTAGGATCCATTATCCCACAATTGGGATACGACCTTCTGGAGATACAGCCTGGCAACCGCTCCTGGAGACTCTGCACCCCTGCCTCTGCAAGACCCAGAAAAGAGGTTGTTACCTCCAAAGTTTGGGGCTCCATGAAATGGTCCACAACACAAAGTAACAACATTTAACAGTAAAAGTGCAGGTGATGGAGATGCATCATTATTTGCTGCTGCAAGCCCAGGACAATGGAATCTCTCCATCAGACCTGCAGCTGAGACCCTCCGGGGGTGAGGGGGGGGGGAACAGGGAGCTCCTTGAGAAAGAGGACTGTCTTTGTTTTTCCTTAGGATCTCCAGCCTTTAGCATAGAGCTACCTCAGTAAGCATGTAACTAATGCTCTTGTCCATTCATTCCCTGTCCATGACCACATTCCTATGGAAGAGCTGGGAAAGGGAAAGATTCCTCAGCAGAATCTAAGTGGATCCGAGGCTGGCACTTCGGTCCCGTCTCCCTGACGGCCCCTCACCTTCTGGGACCGGTGGAATTGGAGACAGGAACTCTGTGCTTGTGCTGATGACATCATATCTTTGGGAAAACTCTGAAAAAACCTGAGGAAAGATGCTGAAGGGGTTGGATCGGCCAGAAGAGAATCGGGGCCGGTCCCTAAAGCTGGACAAAGACCCTGATACAGATTTTGGGCTGACATGTCCCAATGAGGGGGATACAGGCCCGGGGGAGGCAGAAGGCCCTGACTTGGCCACATCCAAAGCTCCTTTGAGGTCTCAGGTCTGTCCTTCAATCTGGGAGTTACTCTTCACCATCTATTAAAAGTGCTGCTGCTTTACCCAACCACTAGATGTCCTCCCGGGAGCACATGTGACTGGAAAGTAATGAAGCAGAAGACCAGGGAGCAAACTTTGTGTGAAAACAACCCAAGCTGTACAATGACTATTGCTAGGTCACATCCAGGCCCCACAAGGCTGCTCTCTCCTGCACCAATGGACCACATTCTCCTGTGTGCAGATGCCCCCTTGTGGGACTGGTGAGCAACAAGCTGGGGTCTCCTGGCTGTGGAGCCCTTGTGGTTTGCTTCCAAGTGTGTTGGGGGGGGAGTACCTGGGGGCCTGAGGCCACTAGGGGGCGCTGTGAGACTAGATTTAGGCAGGCAATGGGGGCAGGAGGCATCTGAGGATCTCAGGTGGGGAGGAGCCCAGCTGACTGTGGCTGCTCTGACCACTGGGATCCCTCATGGGTGACATTTCAGTTGGGCTCCATCCCCTCCCCCTGAGAGATGCATCTTCCCCCTGGGACCCGTGACCCCTGATTTAGGAACCAGGGCTGCTTAAGAAGCCCCAGATTTGCATCCAGCCCCGCCCCCTCCCCAGCCTATCCCAGGCTCTCAGGGGGAGGATAAGAGGGGCCTGGCAGAGCCTGGCTTGACCATTTCACCTTCTGAGAGCACCTACAAAACAGTGTCCATCCATACACTGATGTGAGAAACTGGAGAACATGTAGCTAATTTCCCAGTCACTAACACAGGTAGACAACGTGTGATTTATCAACCAGGAGAAGTAGTAGCATCAGGCTTATTGTTACATATCCCTAATAAGCAACCTGGTGATAGTCGCCTAGATTCTGACTCCAATGAACAAAATCCAGGAATATATTGGACAGCAGCTGTGACAGCTGACCGACCTATGCTTACTATTTATATAAACGGAATACCATTTGAAGGATTGGTAGACACGGGTGCAGATCACACAGTTATTAGAGGTGCCAATTGGCCCAGTCACTGGCCAAAGATTAAGGCAGACACCTACATGTCTGGTGTAGGAGGATCAATAGCAGCAGAAGTTAGTGCTAGGCCTTTGAGATAGATATTTGAAGGTGAAACAGGTGTTTTTACTCCTTTTGTGGTTGAAAAAATCCCCATCAATCTGTGGGGAAGAGACATTTTATAGCAGATAGGATTACAAATAAGCACTTCGACTTTTTAGGCAGGGCTGATGTTGAAGGCCTACCTGCACTTTCACCAGTTCCTATTCAGTGGAAGACTGATTCACCTGTGTGAGTAGAACAGTGGCCCTTAAGAAGTGATAAAATTCAGGCTTTATTAGACATAGCAAACGAACAACTTGACCAAGGACAACTGCGGCCTTCTCTAAGTCCTTGGAATTCCCCAGTATTTGTGGTGAAAAAGAAATCTGGAAAATGGAGGATGTTAACTGATCTAAAAAGAGTAAATGAACAGATGGAAACTATTGGAACTCTTCAGCCTGGACTTCCATCTCCTACTCAGTTGCCAAGAGAATGGCCTCTATGGGTTATAGACATTAAGGATTGTTTCTATTCTATCCCTCTAGATTTGCTTTTTCAGTGCCTAGTGTTAATTTGGCTGAGCCTTATAAAAGATAGGAATGGACAGTTTTGCCACAGGGAATGAAAAACAGCCCTACTATGTGCCAAATGTATGTTGCTGCTGCTCTTGCTCCAGTAAGAAAAGCCTTTCCAAAAGTAATATTGTTACATTATATGGATGATATTTTGGGATGTGCACCTGAGGAACAGATGTTAGAAGCATGTCTACAAAAGACCATGGAAACACTAAAGTACTACAAACTGAATATAGCTACAGAAAAAAATTCAAAGACATGCTCCTTTCCAATATTTAGGATATGAAGTATATCCTAAGACACTCACAGTACAAAAGCTTTCTTTAAGAACAGAGAAGTCGAACACCTTAAATGATTTCCAACAATTAATAGGAGATATCCAATGGATGCATCCAGTGTTAGGCCTAACTACAAATCAACTGCAACCTCTATATGACATTTTAAGGGGAGACAGTGCTTTAAATTCACCACGCCAGCTTACAAAAGAAGCACAAGAGGCTTTGAGAGAAGTTGAACTGGCTTTATCCAATGTGGTTGAAAGAGTCATTCAAAAACCCTTGGAAATACAGTATTTGCTATAAAAGAGGCACCCATAGCAGTCCTTCATCAAGGAGACAGTGTGATTGAGTGGGTGAACCTCCCAGCACAACCAGAACAAAGCCTTACTCCTTACCCAATGCTTGTGGCTAGGATTTTATTAAAGGCTATTAAGAGAGTAATACAATTATCTGGAATAAGTCCTGAAAATATATACACATTCTATACTAACACACAAATTAATGTATGCTGTGAGACCATCCCAGAATGGCAAATTTTATTGGCCACAGCTCCAAATTTTGCACATGGGTCTCCGTTAAACCCGGCTACTACATAACTGGCAATGTATTTCTGAAAAAAAAGTTTCTAAAGTTCCTCTTAAAGGACCAACAATCTTTACAGATGCCTCCAAACAAAATATTTATGCTGTATACTCTCATGATTTAACCATAAAGAGAGTAGTCAGGACTCCTTTTCGGTCCACTCAACAGAATGAATTATTTGCTATCATGCTAGCTCTTACTTATTACCCAGGAGACATAAATATAATTACTGATTCAGCCTATTCAGGAGGTGTAGTACAAAGAATTGCCACAGCCCAAATAAAATTTGCAGCCTCTAATATTTATCAGCTCTTTAAGGAACTTCAAGAGCAAGTGAGAAAACATCCAGGCAAGATTTATATCTTGCATGTCCACTCACATAGTGGACTTCCAGGTCCTACTTTTGATGGAAATTCAAAGGCAGATAGCCTTCTAACCATATTAGCCAGTAGTCCTTTATTTCAGGAAGCACAAGAATCTCAGGCTGCTGAAATATCAGGCTGCTGGAGCTTGACATTTACAATTTGGAATCACAAGAGAAGAAGCTAAGAGCATAGTAAAAAGCTGTACAGCTTGTCTTCCTTTCCACGCTCCTACACTCACTCCAGGGAAGAATCCTTATGGTTTGAGACCCAATGAAATCTGGCAAATGGATATGACCCACTATAAATCTTTTGGTCGTCTGTCTTTCATCCACATGTTAGTAGATAACTTTTCAGGATTCACTTTTGCAGTGCCACCAGCAAAAGAGACAGCCTGAGGGGTCACTGAATTCCTTATCCAAGCATTTGCAATTATGGGTGTGCCACAAGAAATAAATACAGTTAATGGACCTGCATATAGTTCTAAACATTTTGTGCACTTTTGTGCACAGTATAAGATTTTACACACTGCTGGAATACCTTTTAATCCACAAGGTCAGGCAATAGTAGAGAGAAGAAACAGAGACATTAAGACACTCCTCCAAAAACAAAAGAAAGGGGGGGGCACAGATAACCCTAAAGAACTTCTAAATTTAGTTCTCTATACCATTAATTTTATAATTTTTGACAAAGATGCACTGGCTCCAGCAGACAGGTTTTATAACCCACCAGAAGGGCAGTGTCCAGTGCGAGCAGCTCCACTATCCTTAGATAATCGCCAAGTGGTGAATGGAAGAGACCAGACAGATTAACTGCTTGGGGGAGAGGGTTTGCTTGTATTTCTTCAGATGGAGAAGGAATCAGATGGGTGCCAAGGAGTGGTATTCTCCTTGTCCATCAGAGAGAGACAAAAAAAGTGAAAGACCTCAAAACAAAGGAGAAAATCTAAGAAACATCTGACACTGAAAGAGAATGGCTAATAAGAAGACTGTAAAAGAACTTTAAAAACCAGCAGGAATCATTGGATTTCCTAACACAAGATGAGACTAATGGACAATGCATTTATGGACATTTATAAATTCTCAATTTATGATTATTTGATCATGTTATTTGTTATATACTTCTAGCATGTATTATGTTACTATGTGACTATGTTACTATGTGTTTATGTAATCTATGTAATTATGTGTAATGCCTCCCATATTGATGGATTTATGTTTCAAGGTTATGACCACCCTATGTTCTAAATCAAAAGAAAGGGGGAGATGTTAGGGTCTTACTAAGTGCTAATGAGATAATGAGATATTAGGTTCTTACTAAGTTCTAAGTCGGTACTTGACAATTCTCTAGTTCTGGCCTTTACTGGGAGTTTTACTTGTGAATTCCTGGGGAAGAGCTTGCATGCTTAGGAGGAGCAAGTTGATTGGTTGAAGTAATTCTTCCCAGAAGCCCTTGCATTATCCCATGCCCATTCTCTGGGAGGATAAAAGAGGGCAGCTCTGGAGGAAAGAGGGAGTTTTTTTCTGGACTAGACTTGAGGCGGCTCTCTGCAGGAGGGGAAGTCGGCTCTCTACAGGAAGAAGAATCTGTCTGAGAGATTTGAGTTGACACAGCAGATCTCCTCCCAGAGAGCGATGGGCAGACAGCTAATGTAATGGGATTGTATTCCTCAGTGTGCTGCAGGCAGGGATGGTGGACTAGATGGATTAAGAAGAAATGGAGGTAGTCAGGAGACAACAGCACATTACAGGAAAGTTTTACCTTAACACTAAATTTAAGAGGACAAGAATAATAGCAGATATTAAAACCTATGATATATAGCAAAAACAGTGAACCAATGAAAATGAATCTTTCTAAAAGCTTAACTCTAAATAATACAGGAAGAGCAGACCAATGAATTTCATATGCAATTGAAAAAGTCTAGAAAATCCCATATTCAAAACTAACTAGGAAATCTTAAAAATTAAAGGTAAAAAGAGGAAAGTGCAAAGGAGGTTTGTATGTTTCTGTGCTTGGGCAGTGAATGAGGGCCACAGTGACACTGAATCCTGGAGGCCCATTTGTGCTGGAGACCAAACCAGAGGAGGCAAATCTAGGGGAGAAAATGATGGGAGGAATAGGTGGCAACTATGATGATACTTCCTAAAGCTTCCAGAGAAGAATAGCTGTGACAAGAGCTTCCTCATAGTGACAAGAATAACATTTATAAACATTTACATTTTAAGGCATGGTGAGCCCTGTATATGTAATAAATTTTGATTCTCACCATAGCCTTGAGAAGTAGGTATTATAAACTCCATGTTATAGATGGGGAAACAGAACCAAAATTAATATCCAAAAGGTCATTTGACCTCTGCACTTCCTGACTCCTTAGGTGCCTCTCCGCTCTGACTTCTGGGGAAGCTCCAGGATGTGCTCCCACTCCACTCTGTCTGCATCCCATAATTCCTATTCTGTCCTCTTCCCTTCATCTTACTCTCATTCCCCCTCTCTAGGTACCACAGCTGAGCATCTTTTCCTGCTCAATAGCCAAAAATTGGCCTTGTGGCCCCTCTCCTGGAATCATTTGGAACTGCAGGTGATTGACCCTCTTTGCTTGCCTCCCCTTAAGCCCTTTATCCTTCCTGAATTTCGCTAAGCATTTGGGACTATCCCTGTTTCTTCTTAATCCATCTAGTCCACCATCCCTGCCTGGAGCACACTGAGGAATACAATCCCATCACATTAGCTGTACTCAAACCTTGTTCACATAAAAAGGGGAAGCCTTCAGCCAAATCCTTGAGAAAACTTTTCATTAGAATTAGCTCAAGAAATAGAGATCTCTCAGCATTTGCAAGCTGACAGTGATGTCTTACTCCCTAATTTGGGGGTCTGGTAATTCACCACATTTTGAATTCATAAAATGGAGCTGGTTTCCAGTAGAGCCCATTTGTCCATCTTGCCCATCCAGACAGGCTCTTGCTAGATGCTTTTTGGAGGTTTTCCCATGTTGGTTTCTGTGAGCCCACAGAAGGTGAGCTGACATGAGAGGTGTTTATCCCAATGAAGAAAGCTTCCAAGCCTTCATCAATAGCCCATGGATCAGGAACCAACAGAAAGCAGGATAGAAACTTATCCTAGCATCGATTCTATTTGAATCCCATGAGAACAGGTGAGAAGTGTGAAATGAGGATGAGGGAGAGGAAAGGAGGTGGAAAACACCATGGTAACAGTGAAATCAGACTCTTCTTCAGAAAGAGCCTCTTCAATGGCTCCAATCCAAGAATAAAATCCAAAGGACAGGGGACAGCACACATGAACTCACCCAAAAGTATACCACAAAAAGAGAGAAATGAGAGGATCCTACAGGATTCTGAATAGAAACGGACAGGTTTCTGATTTTAATTTAAGATCTGGAATCTGCCAGGCAGCTCTATAGGAATGTTCTTGTAAGGAAGGAGTCCAGACTTCAGACAAAGTAGATCACACAATGAAATGGCAGAGAATGCAACGTGTAGCTCTGGGCAGCCAGCTGGTGAAGCAGATACAGTGCCAGATCCGGATCAAAAAGACCACATTTGCCTGAATTCAGCTCTGCCCTCAGACCTTTACTGGCTGGGTGACCCTGGGCAAGTGACCTTTATGGCTCAGTTTCCACAACTGCCAAATGAGTTGGAGAAGGAAATGGCGAACGACTCTTGTACCTTGGCCAAGAAAACCTCCAAGGGGTCAGGAAGAGTTGGACAGGACTGAAAAATTTCTGAGCAACAGAAGCAATTCAGCTGCTGCTGTACAAAGTTCCCTCTTCAGAATCCTGTGAAAGATGGAATGGACTTCCTGCGAACATCTTCAGAAACATGAATGGCCCAACGGCCAGAGTGGGCCCTCCATGTCACGTTTCACAGTTACATATTCATACTTGAGAATACGACAAACCCACCCATGGGACGATGGCCACATGAGAGCGGCCCGGACACCTTTATCCCATGCCGGGGACATAACCTTGGGGAGATGCAGCCTGGCCACTGGTCCAGTAGATCCTGAACTCGTGACAGTCCAATACTCCAAAAAAGAAGGTCCTTGTCCAGAAAGTTTTCAGCTCCAGAAATGGTCGCCACCACCAAGTTACAGCTTTTACCAGTAAAATGCAGTGAAAGGAGAATCATCCTCTTTTATAGCTGCAGCAGCAGGACTGGGGAACTCTCCATCTGACCATAGCTGAGATCCTCCCAGGTGGAGCAGGGAGCTCCTTGAGACCTGGGGCTGTCTTTGTTTTTCCTCAGGATCGCCAGCCCTTAGCATGGAGCTGCCTCATAGAGCACTTGATTAATGCTCCAGGTACCTTCATTCCTTGTCCATGACCAGATTCCTATGGAAGAGCTGGGAAAGGGAAAGCTTCTTCAGCAGAATCTAAGTGGATCCCGAGGCTGGCACTTCGGTCCTGTCTCCCTGAGGGCCCCATCAGCTTCCGGGACTGAGGGAATGGAGACAGAAACTCTGTGCTTGAGCTGATGATGTCATATCTTTGGGAAAACTGGAAGAACATGAGGAGAGTGACAGAAGTGCCGGATCGGCCAGAAGAAAATAGAGGAGGATCCTAGATCTGGGCAGAGACTCTAGTACAGATGTGCGGTCACGTGTCCCAGTGAGGGGGACACAGGCCTGGAGGAGGCAGAAGGCCCTGACTTGGCTCCAAACAAACCCCCTTTGAGGTGTCAGGTCTGTCCTCCTGTTCTGGGGTTACTCTTTGTAATCTGTTAGAAGTGCTGGTGCTTTACACGACCACTAGATGTCCTCCCGGGAGCACGTGTGACTGGGGAGTGATGGAGAGAAGTCCTAGAAGCAAACCTTGGTCTGAAAATGACCGAAGCCAATGACTACTGCAAGGTCACATTCACAGACCACAAGGCTGCTCTCTCCTGCACCAATAGATCATATTCTCCTGTTTGCAGACGCCCCCTTGTGGGACTGGCCAACAATAAGCAGGGGTCTCCTGGCTGTGGGGCACCTGGGGTTTGCTTCCAAGTTGGGGAGGGCAGTTAACTGGGGGCCTGAGGCCACTAGGGGTCGCTGTGAGACTAGATTTGGGCAGGCAATGGGGGCAGGAGCAATCTGGGTATCTCAGGTGGGGAGGAGCCCAGCTGGCTGTGGCTGCTCTGACCCCTGGGATCCCTCATGGGTGACATTTCATCTGGGCTCCATCCCCTCCCCCTGAGAGACACATCTGCCTTATGGGACCCATGACCTCAGAGTTAGAACTCAGGGTATGGTTGAGAAAATGCTGATTTAGGGCTCAGAGCTGTTTCAGAAGGCCCTGATTTGCATGAAGTTTCCCCACCCCCCTCCCCAGCCCATCTCAGGCTCCCAGGGGAGGATAAGAGGGGCCTGGCAGAGCCCGGACCCCGCCGGTTCTCTCTGGGGAGCAGAGCTCTCGGGTCCCCCGCACCATGGCCTGGCCTCTCGTCTGCCTCCTGCTGCTCAGCTTCTGCTCAGGTCAGGGCTGGCCCTGCTCCTCCTGCTCCCCCCTCCCTGTCCTGGGGTCTCCTGGGAGGGTCTCTGAGCCCCTCCCCCCCTCTCCCCTGTGCTGGGACATTCATGTCTGTCTGTGTTTCCAGGTTCCTTCTCCCAGCCTGTGCTGACTCAGTCTCCCTCCACATCTGTTTCCCTGGGAGGCACCGCCAGACTCTCCTGCACCCTCGGCAGTCAGCACAGTGGGAATATGATGTATTGGCACCAGCAGAGCCCGGGAAAGGCCCCCCGGTACCTCATGTATGTGGACAGCAGTGGAGGTGTGGGCAAGGGCGAGGGGGTCCCTGCCCGCTTCTCAGGCTCTGGCTCTGGGGCCAATCGCTACTTGTCCATCAGCAACATCGAGCCTAAGGATGAAGCCGATTATTACTGTGCGACATATCAGAGTGGTTACCACAGTGACACACATTCAGTGGGGAAGTGGGACAAAAACCTCCCCGCCAGCCCCGACCTGGCCCAGGCTGCCAGGGGACCAGAAGGTCTCTCTCTCTCTGCTTCTTCCTCTCACACACTGTTTTCTTTCTTCCTCTTTCTGCCTCTGCTTCTGCATCTGTGCCTGCTATTCTTCCTGTCTATCTCTCCATCTCTCTCTCTCCCCCCCTCCTCTTCCTTCTTGTTTTTCTTTCTTTTTCTTCTTTTTGTTCTCTGTGTGTCTGCCTCTCTCTGACTCTGTCTCTCTATCTCTGTCTCTCTCCGTGTCTCTGTCTCTGTCTATCTCTCTGTCTGTCTAGAGATTTCTTTGACTCACCTGAAATGAAACCTAGATTACATGACAGAAATAGGTCTCTGAGGAGCTCACAGACTAAGGTGATACTGGGGACAACCTGTAAACAGCAACAGCCAAACAGCCCAAAAAAGAGACAAAGTGGAGATGAGAGAGAAAGCCCTAAGGTTGAGGAGATCAGACAGACTTTCTGCAAAGGAAGTTAGGATTCCCGGGGGAGGTGGGGGAGAAAGAAGCTGGAGATGAGCAGAGTTAGACAGCTAGGCAGGGAACACAGCCAGGGCCAATGGGAAGAAAACCTGGATTTTACCCATGTCCCCTTGTGACCCAGGGGAGAGATTTAGCTGAGTCTTCAGGCTTCAGAATTTGACAAGTGGAGAGGTGAGAGGGAGAGGTGAGTGGGAGCCTGCCTGGCTAAATCTTGAAAAGAGACAACAGCCTGGGACAACAGCCAGGGGTCATGACCCCTTGGCCATAGATACCCTGTAGAGCAGTAAAGACCCCAGCACTGAAGTGGGAACAGAGAGGACTCCAAGTGCTGCTGGTCCTGGGCCCGGCCTCCCTTTTCTCCCCTGACACAGACACCACAGTGGGGCAGGTCCAGTCACCCAACACCTGGAGGTGGCCACCAGCAGCTGCCTGGCCCCTGCTTCAAGGCTGTTCCCATTAAAGCCCAGCCTTACTCTGCTGTCAAATACATTCAGCCCTGGATCTGACCTCATCACTTCCTGGTCTCCTCCATCAGTCATCTCCTCTGCTTTCCTACTGTTTCCTGGATATAATTTAGAGCCTCTCTTAGGCTTTCAAGACCATTTATGGCTAGGCCATTTCCCACCTTTCTGAGTTTCTGACTCCTAAAATCCCTGGGCACCCGCTCCTCCACCTTCCAGGGACAATGAGCTCCTCACTGTTCCCCAGGCAGCCCTGTCTGCCACCTCTGCCCACTGGCCCTGACTGTGTTCCCTGCCTAGCTGTCTCACCCTGCTCATCTCCAGCTTCTTTCTCCCCCCCAGGGAATCCTTCCTTTGCAGAAAGTCTCTCCCTGACCTCCTTAATCTCAGGGCTTTCCCTCTTTTCTCCACTTTGTCTCTTTTATACGCTATTTGGCTGTTGCTGTTTAAATGTTGTCCCCAGTATCACCTTAGTCTGTGAACTCCTCAAGCCTGAAGGGTGTTTTTTCTATTTTATACCATGGAACTTGGAACACAGTAGGAATTTAATAAAAGTTTGTTGACATTACTTGATCTATGGGATTTATGGAATCATACCTGTGGCGTTGAAAGGGACACCGGTGGGAAATGAATGTAAACTGTTATTTTTACCTTCTGAATCCAATTCTTCCTGTGCAACAAAAAATTCGGTTCTACACACATATATTGTATCTAAATTATACTGTAATATATTTAACATATATAAGACTGCTTGCCATCTGGGGGAAGGGGTTGGGGGAGGAAGGGAAAAAATCTGAATAGAAGTAAGTGCAAGGGATAATGTTGTAAAAAATTACTCATGCATATGTACTGTCAAAAAATGTTATAATTATAAAATAAAATAAAAAATTAAAAAAAAAAAAATGAAAGGGACACCGGATATAAGGAACCCCAGCCCACTCACCTTATAGATATAGGAACTGAGTCCCAGAGAACCTGAAAGAGTTTCTCACTTGGAATTTCACTGGCTCTCAAACCACGAGGATTCTTCCCTAGAGGGAGTGTAGGAGCATGCAAAGGAAGGCAAGCAATACAGCTTTTTACTATATTCCTAGCTTCCTCTCTTGTTACTCCAAATTGTAAACATAAAGCTCGAGCAGCCTGATGAGATTTACAATGAGATTCTTGGGTGGCCTGAAATAGGGGAGTGTGGCTAACCTGGTGAGAAGGAGATCTGCTCTGAGTTTCATGAAAATAGGACCTGGAAGTCCACTAGTAGAGTGGACATGCAAGATATAAATCTTACCTGGATGCTTTCTCACTTGCTCTTGAAGTTCCTCAAAGAGCTGATATATATTAGAGGCACAAATTTTATTTGGGCTGTGGTAATTCTTTGTACCACACCTACTGAATAGGCCGAATCAGATATTGTATTTATGTCTCTCAGGTAATAAGAGCTAGCATGATTGCATACAATTCATGCTGCTGAGTATCCTGAAGAGGAGTTCTGACCACTCTCTGTACAGTTAAGTCTGGAGAGTATACAGTACAAATATTATGTTTGGATGTATAGTAAGATATCTTAGAAACCTTTTGTTCAAAATCCCATGGCCAGTTATGGAATAGCCAGGCTATCCTGAAGGAGACCCATGGGTGAAATTTGGAGCTGTGGCCAATAAAATTCACCACTCTGGGATGGTTACCCAGCATACCTTAATTTGGCATTGGTATAAGATGTCTCTATCTTGTCAGGTCCTGTCCCAGATAATTATATTACCCATTTCATGGCCTTTAATAAGATTCTAGCCACAAGCACTGGGTAAGGAGTAAAGCTCTGGTCTGGTTGTGCTGAGAGGATCACCATCAATCACACTGTCTCCTTGATGAAGAATTGCTGTAGATGTCTTTTTTTGTACCAAATGGGACTAGTCCAAGATATCTTGAGACACCCCCTCCTCTCAGAAAGACATAACCCCACAAGAGGACTAAGACCCAGGGGGCAGCAAAAAAAAAGCACAGGATCAGGCACAGATTTGTACCAAGACTTTTCCTATTCTCCTAGACATCATTAAATGATTTCAAGGAAAGGATGAGAAAGCTCTTGCCTCGCTGTGTGCTCTTTGGAGAGCAGAGCTCTTTGGACTCCCTGCCCCACAACCTGGTCTCTCATCTGCTTCTTACTGCTGACTGTGCTCAGATCCAGACTAGTCACAGGAACCATTTCTTTGCTTCCATTTTCCTTCCTTTCTACATAGATCTCAAAGCAGTCTCTAGAAGTCCTTCATGTTCAGGGTCTTTAATGAGTTTCATTTCTCCAGCTTCTCTCTGCCAGACTGTGCTGACTCAGCTTCCCTCAGGCTCTGTATGTCTTGAACCATAGCCAGGTTCACCTGCCCCAGGAGCAGTGAGTACACATATTATAATGTTGGTTGGAACCAGCAAGGGTTCCCAGTATATCATGACAAAATGCTCATGCCTTTTCTTTGGGATTAGCTCTATTTTATCTCACTCATCTCCTGCTTGTCCAGAGCATTACTCCTCCCTCCTTATGCTATGACTCTTTTATATGGGGCTGTTGGTGCCTTTCTCCATAAACATGGAGCACATTGCTGTTTGTTATTCTGAAGTCATGTTCCCAGTCATGTCCAACTTCCAGGGACCCCGTTTGGAATTTTCTTTTTAAGCTATTGGAGGAGTTTGCAATTTCCTTCTCCAGCTCATGTTACAAATGAAGAACTGAGGCAAACCAGGCTAAATTGCCCTCAGCAACTGCATGTCTCTGGCCAGATATGAAATCAGGAGGAGGAGCCTGCCCACCTTCTGACCCGGCACTCTATCCACTCTGGCAGCTGGCTGCCTCAAACACAGGAGGCGCTCAATAAATTGTTGTTGACTTTATTGATTCATGGACAGTCACAGACTCAGAACTGGAAATGACTTCACATGCAAGGAAGCATATTTGTCTCTAATCATGGCTGTCTCTAGGGTGGGGCAGGAATGGAAGAATAAAATTCACATGCTAAATTTATTACGTATTTTTAAAACAAAAAAAAAACATATATCTATATATAATAGATTGGCACATTTTATGCGAAATTACAAAAATGTTCGTTTTATTCCCTAAATTCAAAAAAAGAAAAATCATAATCATTCTGGTGGACCAATATAGCAGGCTAATATTCCAAATGTCCTTCATTACTTATTGTTCAAAAAATGTTTTATTTTTGTATTGTTAAGTAGCACCAGAGGGAGAGATAGGTTGTAGGATTAGGGTTCATGGGCCTAACAAGTCAAACCACTAAGGCTCCCTGGACCCTCCCTCCTCTCGGAGCATAAAGAGAAAGGTCCAGGATTTGGAGTCCTTAACTCTGTGAACAGCAAAGCTTCCAATTTGGGCTCCATCGTCCCACAACTGGGATATAACCTTGGGGAGATGCAGCCCGGCAACTGCTCCTGCAGACACTGTCCTCCTGACAGGACAAGACCAAACAAAAGACTGAAAGTTTTCAGCTCCGTGAAAGGTCCCCACCACTAAGTGCAACATTTTGTCACTCTAACTGCTGTTAAAGGAGAATCATCATCATTTGCTGCTGCAAGCTCAGGACCTGGGACCTCTCCAGCAGACCTACAGCTGAGACCCTCCAGGGCAGAACAGGGAGCTCCTTGAGACCGGGGGCTGTCTTTGTTTTTCCTTTGGATCTCCAGCCCTTAGCATGGAGCTACCACACTAGCACTCGATTAATGCTCCAGGATCATTCCTTGCTTGTCCATGAACAGATCCCTATGGAAGAGCTGGGAAAGGGAAAACTTCTTCAGCAGAATCTAAGTGGATCCGCGGCTGGCACTTTGGTCCCGTCTTCCTGAGGGCCCCATCAGCTTCCAGGACTGGTGGAATTGGAGACCTGAACCCTATTCTTGTGCTGATGATGTTGTATCTTTAGAGAAACTCTGTAAAAACACGAGAAAAGATGATGAAAGTGATAGATCGGCCAGAAGAAAACAGCCGACGACTTTCAGGGTACGAGCTTAGAGCTGTGCAGAGACGCTAGTACAGATGTGGGGTCACGTGTCCCAGTGAGGGGGACACAGGCCCCGAGGAGGCAGAAGGCCCTGACTTGGCTCCATCCAAAGCCCCTTTGAGTCCTCCAGTTTGGTGGTTACTGCTTGTAATTTTTTTAAAGGTGGTGGTGCTTCTTCCATCCTACTAGATGTCCTCCCGGGAGCACGTGTGACTGGAGAGTGATGGAGCAGAAGTCCTAGAAGCAAAACTTAGTATGAAAATGGCCCAGGATTGACAATGACTGTTGCCAGGTCACATCCACATCCCCACTCCACAAGGCTGCCCTCCCTGGCACCAATCCATTGTATTCTCCTGTGAACAGACGCCCCCCTTGTGGGACTGGTGAGCAACAAGCAGGGGGCTCCTGACTGGGGCCCCTGAGATTTGCTTGTAAGGGGGAGGATGTTTAACTGGGGGCCAACAGCCACTGGGGGGCGCTGTGGAACTGCTTTTGAGCTTGCAATGGGGGCAGGGGGGATGAGCCCAGCTGGCTGTGGCTGCTCTGACCCCAGGGATCCCTCATGGACGACATCTCAGCTGGGCAGGGGCAAAGGCAGTGCCCCATTCCTCCACCCTGAACAACACAGCTTCCTCCTGGGACCCATGACTCCAGATTTAGGACCTACAGGTGCTTAAGAAGGCCCAGATTTGCATCCAGCCCCGCCCCCTCCCCAGCCCAGCCCAGGCTCCCAGGGGCAGGATAAGAGGGGCCTGGCAGAGCCGGACCCCGCCGGTTCTCTCTGGGGAGCAGAGCTCTCGGGTCCCCCGCACCATGGCCTGGCCCTCTCGTCTGCCTCCTCCTGCTCAGCTTCTGCTCAGGTCAGGGCTGGCCCTGCTCCTCCTGCTCCCCCCTCCCTGTCCCGGGGGCTCCTGGGAGGGTCTCCAAGCCTCTCCCCCCTCTCCCCTGTGCTGGGACATTCATGTCTGTCTGTGTTTCCAGGTTCCTTCTCCCAGCCTGTACTGACTCAGCCTCCCTCCACGTCTGTGTCCCTGGGAGCCTCGGCCAGACTCTCCTGCAGCCTCAGCAGTGAATACAGCGGCTACTATGTTTATTGGTACCAGCAGAGCCCGGGAAAGGCCCCCCGGTACCTCATGTATGTGGACAGTGATGGAGATGTGGGCAAGGGCGAGGGGGTCCCCGCCCGCTTCTCAGGCTCCGGCTCTGGGGCCGATCGCTACTTGTCCATCAGCAGCGTCCAGCCTGAGGATGAGGCCGATTATTACTGTGAGACAGGTTACCACAGTGACACATTCAGTGGGGAAGTGGGACAAAAACCTCCCTGCCAGCCCCAACCTGCCCCAGGCTGCTGACTCAGCCCAAGCTGCCAGGGGCCCAGTGGGTCTCTCCTTTCCTCTGCTTCTTCGTCTTTCACACTTTTTCTTTGTTCCCCTTTCTGCCTCTGGCTCTACATCTATGCCTGATATTCTGCCTGTCTGTACATCACTCTCTCTCTCTCTCTCTCTCTCTCTCTCTCTCTGTATGTGTGTTTGTGTGTGTGTGTGTGTGTGTGTGTGTGTCTCTGTCTCTATCTCTCTCTATATCTCTCTGTCTCTTTCTTTCTTTGTCTTTGTCTCTGTCTCTGTCTCTCTCTCTGACTCTCTCTCTCTCTCTCTCTCACTCTCTATCTTTCTCTTTCTCTCTCTGTCTTTCTGTGTCTCTGTCTCTATCTCTCTCTGTATCTCTGTGTTACTGTCTGTCTCTCTCTCTCCCTCTCTCACTCTGTATCTCTTTCTGTGTCTCTGTCTTTCTTTGTCTGTGTCTCTGTATCTCCCTCTCTTTCTCTGTCTTTCTCTGTGTCTCTGTGTCTCTCTCTGTATCTCTGTCTCTGTCTCTCTGTCCAGGATTTCTATGACTCCCCTGAGAAGAAACCTGGAACACGTGACAAAAATAGGTCTTGCCCCCAGATCTTCTCACCCCAGAACCTGGATTTTAGCCACATCCCATTATAACCCTGGGGAGAGATTTAGCTGAGCCTTCAGCCTTCAGGGTTTGACAAGTGGAGAGGAGGCCAGAGGGAGCTTCTGCCATGTTTTGCCTACAACAGCCAGCCCGGCTTCTTCTTGGAAGAGAAAAGATCCTTGGTGAAGGGGCCCCTGGGAGAAGACTCCAACTGCTGCTGGGCCTGGGCCCGGCCTCCCTTTTCTCCCCTGACACAGACACCACAGTAGGGCAGATCCAGTCACGAACACTGGGAGGTGCCACGAGCACCTGCCTGGCCCCTGCTTCAAGGCATTAAAGTCCAGCCTCCCCTCTGCTGTCAAATACATTCAAGACAGGATCTGACCTCATCACCTCCTTGTCTCTTCCATTCAATTATTGCCTCTGCCTTCTTGTTGCCCCCTGGATATAATTTAGAGCCCTCCTTGGAGTTTCAAGACCTTTTATGACCAAACCCCTTCCCACCTCTCTGGCCTTCTGGCTCCTTAAATCCTCGGGCACCTGCTCCTCCACCTGCCAGGGACAATGAGCTCCTCGCTGTTAAGGACACTGTCTGCCATCTCTGCCCACTGGCTCTGGCCGTGTTCCCTGCCTAGCTGTCTGTCATTGGCTTTTTCTTGCCTCCAGTCTCAGGTAGAATCTTAACTTCCATGAATGGATGTCCATCCATTGGAGAATGGTTGGGTAAATTATGGTATATGAAGGTTATGGAATATTATTGTTCTGTAAGAAATGACCAGCAGGAGGAATACAGAGAGGCTTGGAGAGACTTACATCAACTGATGCTGAGTGAAATGAGCAGAACCAGAAGATCACTGTACACTTCAACAACAATACTGTATGAGGATGTATTCTGATGGAAGTGGATATCTTCAACATAAAGAAGAGCCAACTCACTTCCAGTTGATCAATGATGGACAGAAATAACTACACCCAGAGAAGGAACACTGGGAAGTGAATGTAAATTGTTAGCACTAATATCTGTCTGCCCAGGTTACTTATACCTTCGGAAGCTAATATTTAATCTGCAACAAGAAAATGGGATTTACACACATATATTGTATCTAGGTTATACTGTAACACATGTAAAATGTATGGGATTGCCTGTCATCTAGGGGAGGGAGTAGAGGGAGGGGGGGATAATTTGGAAAAATGAATACAAGGGATAATATTATAAAAAAATTACTCATGCATATATACTGTGGAAAAAAAATTCTAAATAAAATTAAAAAAAAAAAAAAGAATCTTAACTTCCTTTACAGAAAGTCTCTCCCTGACCTCCTTAATCTCAGGGCTGTCTCTCTTTTCTCCACTTTCTCTCTTTCATGGGCTGTTTGGCTGTTGCTGTTAACATTTGTCCCCCCACCACCTTAGCCTGTGAGTTCCTCAAGAGTGGAAGCTATTTTTGCCTATTATGTACCATGGAACTTGGAACACCACAGCCAATGAATAAATGTTCACAGTACTTGATTTCTGCGGTTTATGGAATCGTCCATGTGGAGTTGGAAGGGACCTTCCATACAAGGAATCCCAGCCCACTCATCTTGCAGATGAAGAAACTGAGTCCCAGAGAGCCTGGATGAATTTCTGATTTGCACGTCCTGATGGGATTTTCTTCCCTGAAAAGCAGTTTTGTACCAAACTGGTGTTTATTTGTTTTAACTCAGCCTTCTAGATCTGGCCCAAATTCAAGATGGGACCTGTCATACCTTATGAGCTAACTAAGAGAAAGACAACAATGATACAAAATATTAAAACCTATGGGATCCAGCAGTGAGCAGAATAAAATGAATATTTCTAAAAGCTTTCATCAAAAAAAAAAAAAATAGAGAAAGAGCAGATCAGAGCAGCCAAATGCAATTTTAAAAGTCTAGGAAAAACCCTCAAAATCCCCAATTTCCAAGAGGAAATCTTAAAGTGTAAAAATGAGAAAGGGAAAGTGCAAAAGATGAAGATCTGTGTCTGTGTGCTTAGACAGTGAGTGATGGGCCACAAGGAACACCGAGTCCTGGAGGCCCCTGTGTCCTCCAACCAGAGGAGGCTAATCTAGGCGGAATATGATGTGAGGAATAGAAGACGTGATGATGGCTCCCCAAGCTCCCAGACAACAATGCTGTGCCAGGAGCTTACCTCATGATAACAACATGAACAACATTTATAAGCATTTCCGTTTCAAGGCTTGGAAGGCACTTTATCAATTAGAACTTCTTGGATTTTCTCCATAGCCATGAGAACTTGGTATTATATTGCCACAGATAAGGAACCTGAGGCAAAACTAATAACTTAAAGGTGATTTGATGTCTATACTTCCTGACCACCCAGGCGCATCTCTGCTCTGACTTGTGGGGAAGCTCTAGGATGTGCTCCCACTCCACTCTGTCTGCCTCCCGTAATTCCTGTTCTGTCCCTTTCTCTTTGTCTTATTCTCTCTGCCCCTCTGTAGGTACCACGCAGCTGAGCATCTTTTCCTGCTGGATAGCCCCAGAAAGGCCTTGTGTGCCCTTTCCTGGAAACACTTAGAACTGCAGGTGACTGACCATCTCCTGTTGCCTCCCCTTAAGCACATCATCCTTCCTGAATATGGCCATGGATTTGAGACCTGTGTAAGGAACTGAGTGACCCCCCAGGCCATCTCTTGTGCTGCTGGTACTGCAAAAGCAAATCCTGAGAGGTGTCCATGACAACATGGACGAAAGGCAGTGGCCAAAAGATTTATAATGAGTCACAAGCATCTGCCAAATTTCGTTGGCCCACAACCACGAGGGTTCTTCCCCGGAGGAGGGTAGGACGTGGAAAGGGAGGCAAGCTGTACAGATTTTTCCTATGCTCCTAGCATGAAAGGTCAGCTCTCAGCATCACAGTTCCAGCCTCTCTATTCAGTACCTTCCAGTGGCTCCCCAGCACCCCCAGTATAGAATATAGAATCAGCAATTTGGTTTTCAAAGTTCTTCATTGCCTGACCTCCTCCCACCTTTCTGGGCTTCCGCCCCCATCTAGTCCACCTTCCAGGGACAATGAGCTCCTACTTGTTACTTATCCAGGACGCTCTACCAACTCTGTCCATTGTCCCTGGCTGTCTTACTTGCTTGGAAGTCTATGTCTGCTCATCTCCAGCTTTTTCCTTCTTTGGCTTCCTACAAAACTCAAGTAAAATCCTACCTTCCTTCCACAAAATGCCTCTCCCAAACCTCTTTACTTCTCAGGCCTTTTATCTGGGCTTAGCTGTTTTTTGTCTCATTTATACCCTGCTTGTTCATAGCTGTTTGCATTACCCCTCCCTCCTTATCCCATGATTCCTTTGGATGAGGCTGTTTGTGCCTTTCTCCATGAACATGAAACTTCTTGTTGTTTGTCATTCTAAGTCATTTTTCCAGTCATGTCCGACTTTTAGTAACCTCTTTTGGAATTTTCTTGAAAAAGATATTGGACCCCAAAGGCACCAGCTTTTAGGATAAGGACTCATTATTTGACAAAAACTGCTGGGAAAATTAGAAACTAGTTTGGCAGAAACTAGGCATCGACCCACATCTAACACCATATATCAAGATAAGGTTGAAATGGGTTCATGATCTAGACATAAATAATATTAACAAATTAGAAGAATATAGGATCGTTTACCTCTCAGATCTGTGGAGGAGGAAGGAATTTGGGGCCAAAGAAGAACTAGAGATCATTATTGATCATAAAATAGATAATTTTGATTGTATTAAGTTAAAAAGAGTTTTACAAACAAAACTAATGCAGACAAGATTAGAAAGGAAATAATAAATTGGGAAAACATTTTTACATCCAAAGGCTCTGATAAAGGCCTCATTTCTAAAATATAGAAAGAATTGACTCAAATATATAAGAATTCAAGCCATTCTCCAAATGATAAATGTTCAAAGGATATGAACAGGCAATTTTCAGATGCAGAAATTAAACCATCTCTACTCATATGAAAAGGTGTTCCAAACCACTATTGATCTGAGAAATGCAAATTAAGACAACTCTGAGATACTACTATAATGTAAATTGTGTTAACCTTGGCCTTTGGGGAGCAATGGAAAAAAAGTCTGAAAAACTCTACTCTGGGAGAGGCCCTTCTCAGGGAATCAAGATAAGTGACTTTATTATGTTATCTTGTTGGGGACTAGCTGTACCCTCTATTGAGTTGAAAATTAGTCCAGGACTACTTCTAGTAGCTTTAACTTAAGTGGTCAGCTGGAAGACTAGTCCTGGGAGCAGTGACAAATGGAAGGAATCTCATTCAATAGAAACCCTAGGCTCAGATTTCTTATAAAAATGATATGGGTTTTGGTCCCTTTAAGAAACTAGTCCTTTCAGATGGATTTATTCCTTTCTGATTCCCAGCCCATCCTAGCTGATGCATTAACAATTCAAGAAGCTGGGACCTTTGATCCACAAATTCTGGTCAAAAGCATCCCTTTGAATTCCAATGGAAGATCCGGGCTCTCCCAGCCCCCATTGGATCTGAGCCAACTTGGGACTCTACCCACAGGCCCCTTTAGCTAAATCTCTCATTATAAAAGAGCCAAGCTGGAGTCCTCTCTTTGCAGAGGTTCCAATCATGGCAGCCTTACGCCTGGCACACCAAGGATCTCTGCCCACTGGAAACCTGTTTCTGGTGCCCTCTTCTCTCTGCCTTCAACTTCACTAATTAGACTATAACTTTACTTCCAAATCCCATAATTAACCTCTTTTATCAATCTAGATTTTCGGGTCTGTAAATTCCTTTACAGGGGACTCTTGTACCACCACCAGATCTCATTTAACTCTGTATCCTTGTGCTGAATCTAAAGAGACTGCAGGGGAGGTCTATTTGACTCTCTGTACTGAGAACCTGCCACTAGACCTCAGGTGGACTCTACTTGATCTGGTTTTTCTTGTGCAACAAGATAATTGTATAAATATATATATATATATATATATATATATATATATGTATGTATATATATATATATATATATATATATATATATATATATATATATATATACACATACATATATAGGATCTAACATGTATTTGACTACCTACCACTTAGGGGAGGGGATGTTATGGAATATTATTGTTTTGTAAGAAATGACCAGCAGGATGTTTTCAGAAAGGCCTGGAGAGACTGACAGGAACTGATGCTGAGTGAAATGAGCAGAACCAGGAGATCATTATATGCAGAAACAAGATTATATGACGATCAATTCTGATAGACGTGGCTCTCTTCAACAATGAGATGATTCAAACCACTTCCAATTGTTCAGTGATGGAGAGAACCATCTACACCCAGAGAGAGGATCGTGGGAGCTGAGTGTGGTTCACAACGTAGAATTTTCACTCTTTTTGTTATTGTTTGCTTGTATTTTATTTTGCTTCTCTCTCTCTCTCTTTTACTGGTTTGATTTAAGTTTTCTTGTGCAACAAGATAATTACATAAATATGTATGCAGGGAGGGAGTAGAGGGAGGGAGGGGAAAATTTGGAAAAGTGAATACAAGGGATAATGTTGTAAAAAAAAAAATTACCCATGCAAATGTACTGTCAAAAAATATATAATTATAAAATTAATAAATCATCAAAAATAAATAACTAAATATGTTTGCATATATTGGATTTAACATATATTTCTACCATGTATAACATATATTGGACTACTTGCCATATAGGGGAGGGTGTAGGGGAAGAGGGGAAAATTGAAATGTCTTTATGCACTGTTTCCATGGAACAAATTTTGGTTCTAAATGATTTAAGGCAGTGGTCCTCAAACTTTTTAAATAGGGGGCCAGTTCATTGTCCCTCAGACTGTTGGAGGGCAGGACTATAGTAAAAACAAAAACTCACACTCTGTCTTCGCCCCTCAGCCCATCTGACATAACCTGGCAGGCCGCATAAACGTCCTCAGTCTGCCGCATCCCTAAATTGCCCATGGGCCGTAGTTTGAGAACTCCTGGTTTAAGGTGTATGAGAGTAGGATGGAGGTGGTTCTGTAGCCAGCAGGTAACACTATGATGGGGTACCCATGTATGTGGTGGGTGCCTGCTGTGTCTATGGCTACTTTGACCCCTGGGACTAGGCCAAGATATCTCAAGACTTGCCCCTCCACCCAGAAACATTTCCCCAAAAGAAGCCAGCATTAGGGCCCAAGGGGAGTTTAGGGATGCCCAGCACAGATTTGCACCCAGTCTCTTCACCTTCTTTAAGACACCATCACACGGTTTCAGGAAAGAATAAGAGGGACGTAAAATAAGAGGGAGTTCTTGGGACTCCCTGCTCTGTAGCTTAGTCTCTCGTCTGCCTCTAACTGCTCACTGTCCGCTCAGGTCAGGACTAGTGACAGGAATTAAACCCTAATTTCATTTAGATACCCCAATTCTAGACCTCAACAAAAAGACTATTTTGAACTCCAAATCTCTTCTGAAGTCCAAAGTGGAAATTATAGTTTGCCAAGGGACCTCTCCTCTTGGCACAGATGCCTACCAGGACTCTTATCTGTTGTGAAGATTCCCTCTTCTCAGTGATAACCTCTATTTCTGTCAGGATCTCTTGCCACTAAGGAGTCTGTTTTCCTAGCAAGGCTGGCTTCTCAGTCAATAATAAACTTCCCTTTTGCCAGTCAGATTTTTCGTGTTCATGAATATTTTCACTTTGGACCTGTACTGAGACCAGAGGGGATCCCCACAACTCTGCACTGCCACTAGTTGCATCAGCTACACACTGTTCAGATTGGCTCAGATGACAAGAAAAGATAATGAATGTCGGAGGGGATGTGAGAAAACCAGGACACTGATACATTGTTGGTGCAGTTGTGAATGGATGCAACCATTCTGGAGAGCAATTTGGAACTATGCCCAAAAAAGTTATCAAACTGTGCTTATGGGGATGTTGGGGAGGAAGGGAAAATTTGCAACAAAAGTCTATGCAAGGGTTAATGTTGGAAAAATTACTCATGCATATGCCAGCCTCGGATTCACTTAGATTCTGCTGAGGAATCTTTCCCTTTCCCAGCTCTTCCATAGGAACGTGGTCATGGACAAGGAATGAATGGACAAGAGCATTAGTTACGTGCTACTGAGGTAGCTCCATGCTAAGGGCTGGAGATCCTAAGGAAAAACAAAGACAGTCCTTGTTCTCAAGGAGCTCCCTGCTCCACCCTGGAGGATCTCAGCTATGGTCAGATGGAGAGATTCCACAGTCCTGATGTTGCAGCTGTAAAAAATGATGGTTCTTCTTTAACTGCAATTTTATTGGGAAAATGCTGAAACTTTGTGCTTGAGACTATTTCCTGGAGCTGAAAACTTCTGATGCCTCTACTTTCCCTTTCTTCCTATGTGACTCTCAAAGTTTCCAGAAGTCCTTTATATTTAGGGTCTTTAATGAGTTTCATTTCATTGACTCAGCTTCCCTCACTCTCTGTATCTCTTGAAACCACAGCCAGGTTCACCTGCCCCGCGAGCAGTGGGTACACATATTACAATGTTGGTTGATACCAGTGGGGTCCAGGAAAGGTCCCCCAGTACATCATGTGATAGAAATTAAATCAGATAGATGTGGAGATGATGGATATTTGTCCATCTACAACATCTAGCCCAAAAATGAAGATGATTCCTGCCCCTTTTCTCCTCTGTCACAGCCCCCACCATGTTGCAGGTTCTTCTCATCAAATGTTTGGACTATTGCAAGAGTGGGGAATCACCTTCTGAGCTATTGAAGGAAGATGCTTCCTTTAGAATCAAACAATACTGCAGATGACTGCAACTATGACGCTATAAGATGTTTGCTCCTTGGAAGGAAAGGTATGGGAAATGTGGGCAGTGTACGAAAAAGCAGGGACTTCATTTTGCCAACAAGGGTCTGTTTTTATCAAAGCTGTGGTTTTTCCAACACCAGTGTGTAATGAGGAGTGTAAATGTCTCTCCCAGCTCTCTTTAAAGCTCATGTCTTCTCTCTGGGATTAGCTCTGGTTCATCTGTTTATGTCCTATTTGAACAGAGCTGTTTGCATATTATGCCTCCCTTCTTATGCTGTGAACTTCATTAGATGGGGCTGTTTTTGCCTCTCTCCATGTACATGGAACATATTCTTTGTTATTCTTAAGTAATTTTGCTGATATCTGACTTTCAGGGGCCCCATTTGGAATTTCCTTGGTAAAGATATTGGAGGAGTTTGCAATTTCCTTCTCCAGCTCATTTTACAAATGAGGAACTGAGGCAAACAGGGCTAAATGGCCCACGGCTACTAAATATCTCTGGCCAGACTTGAAGTTTGGAAGATAAGACTTAACTCCTGACCAGACACTATCCCCTGTGCCATTTAGTTGCATCAAACATAGTAAGCGCTTAATAAATGCTTGTGAATTGACTGGTGGGGAGTCAGAGACTTAGAACTGGAAGGGAGCTCATATACAAGGAAGCATATTTGTCTTTAATGGTCGTCATTTCTTTTTTTGTTTTGTTTTTTTCCTTTTTTTTTTCCCCCTGAGGCTGGGGTTAAGTGACTTGCCCAGGGTCACACAGCTAGGAAGTGTTAAGTGTCTGAGACCAGATTTGAACTCGGGTCCTCCTGGTATTCTATCCACTGCACCACCTAGCTGCCCCCTAATGGTCATCCTTTCTAAGTGATTTCTAGATGGGGCAGAAAGAGAAAAAAATGACATAACTATTATATATTTTTTAAAACATAGGATGTTGTATATAATAAATTGGTATTTTTTTATGGTAAATTACAGAAATTCATGTTTTATTTCCTAAATTAACATAAATTAAATTTAAAAAGAAAAATCAAAATCACTATAGTAGACCAACATACCATGCCAATATTCAAGATGATCTTATTTATTACTCAACAAAAAGTTTTATCTGTAGATTTTTAAATAGCAAAGACACTGGAGGGAGAGATAAGATATTGCCTGGACGGAGCAAATTAAAGCACCTTGAGGCTCCCTCCTCTCAGATCATGAGGACAATGGTCCTGGATTTTGAATCCCAAACTCTAACCGAACCTCCTCCTGCCCCCAGTACTCTACTATGCATGTAGGTCCTCACACATAGTGATGAGAGCGAAACCAGACAGCTCAGTATGTAAAATCACCAACAAAAACTTATACAAACTTAAATGGATTTATAGACTCTGGAGAACTTTTTTCTTACTTAAAAAAACTTACATTCTCTGGAGAACTCCTCCATATTTCTCCATATCCTCTGGAAGCAGGAAGGTCTATACAGATAGAAACTTAAGTATTCTTACCTATTCTGTTCTATTATTCTGTTTCTATATAAAGTAAAGTTTGCAGATTCTGTTTCTTTGCAATATTACTTCTCTCTTGAAGCCGATATTGCCCGCCAAGACTTTGTGGTGTTTTTTCTTAACCAATAAAGCCTTTCTTATCACAGCTTTGAGAAGGAGAATTCTTTTGCCACTGATCCGCCCACAGAACTTTGGAGAAAGAGGAACTGCAGACCCATCCTGCCCTACCCCACACCCTCATCAAGAGTATGTACTTAATATATACTTGATAACTTGACTTTGTTTTGTGAGGAGTCAGACTCACCACTGGAAAGGAGCTCATATAATAGGAAGCTTATTTGTCTCTAATGGTGGCCAACTCTAAGGTTGGAGGAGAGAGGAAAGAAAAAAAATGTACATGATAACTTTACTATATATTTAAAAAGCAGAGCATTTCATACAGAAGAGATTGATGCCTTTTATGCTAGACTAGAGAAATGCATCGCTACACTCAATCAATACGCCAGGTCAATCAATATTCAATATTTATTTGATTAAGTAGTAGTGGTTGTTCCAGGCTAAATTATGTTTATGCAAGAAGAATTTGTTCATGTTACTAATATTAGCATTATATCTTCTATATTATTATAGAATTGTCCAATATTAATTTTAGGGATTTTGATAAATTTTTGGGATTAATATATTAATTTGAGCTTTAACACTTTCTTAGTTGATGGCTGCTTTTAGGCCTACAATGTTTTTGTAAAATTTTCATTATCCGCTAAGTTTGTTTACGTGTCAAAAGAGATGTCCCCCTTTTGATTATCATTTAAATTTAAGTTAGGTTTATAGGTACTTTAGTTAAATTTAAAGTTGAACTTAAATTCCTTTTTTGGACAACCAGCTATCATTAAGTTCGGATAGACTTTTCACCTCTATTGTAAAATCATCTCACTATTTTGCTACTTAGACGAGTTCGTTCTGTCATCTGTTCTACCATAGCTCACTTAATTTTTGGGGAGTCGGGCTTAAATTCTTTTTGTCCAGTTTGACTAGCTAAATCATTATGCAAAAGGCATAAGGTGTAATCTTTGCTTTTTATTGCTTACAGGTTATTTAAAGGATCTTTCAAAGTTCCCTCACGGTACTTTTGTTATTGCGCCTATTGTGTCCTTAATTATTGATTGACAAAAAGTTTTATCTTTGAAATTGAATTTTTTTTTTTTAAATTTTGAAATTGAAAAACGCAAAGAAGGGGAGGGAAGGAGAGATAAAATGTAGCATAGGCCTAAGAAGTCAGCTGACTAAGAGCTCCTTGATCACTCCCTCCTCTCTCCTCTTGAGGACCTTGGTCCAGGATTTACATGTCCAACCTTTATGAATATCAAGCTTTCCACCTCAGGATCCATTATCTCCCCAGCCTTGTGAAGACACAGCCTGGCAAGTGTTCCATAGATATCATACAGGGGTACTGCATAAAAAAGGTGGTCCTTCCCCTGAAAGTTTTCAGCACAGTGAAATGGTCCCCAGCACAAACTTACAGCATTTTACCCATAAAAATGCAGCTAAAGGAGAGGAATCATTATTTGCTATTCAAGACCCTGGGACCTCTCATCAGACCTTCCGTTGAGACTCTCCAGGGTAGAACAGGGCTGGTCCTTGACTCCAGGGGCTCTCCTAATTTTTCATTAGGATCACCAGCCCTTAGCATGGAGTTACCATTAATGGAGCATGAATTAATGCTCTGTGTCCATTCATTCCTTCTCCATGACCAGATTCCTTTGGAAGAGCTGAGAAAGGGAAAGATTCTTCAGCAGAATCTAAGTGGATCCCGAGGCTGGCACTCAGGTCTGATGAGCTCTAGATAAGGGATACCTAAATAAAATTAGGATTAATCCAGGTCTAGTGGCAGGTTTGGGGTGCAGGGAGTCAAATGGAGCTCCCCTGCAACCCCTTTGGATTCGGCGCAAGGATACAAAGTTAAATGAGGTCTAGTGGCGGCGAGAGTCTCCTAAAAAGGATTTACAGGCCCCAAAACCTCGATTGATAAAAAGAGGTTTATTGTAGGGTTTGGAAGGTTACAGTCTGGTTAGTAAAGAGGTATTAGATAGAGGAAGAAATACACCAAAAGCGGAGGGACAGGGATTCTGTGATGCAAAGCATGGTGCCGGCATGTTTCGACCCTCTACAAAGAGATGATTCCAGCTTGGCTCTTTTGTTTGCTTGAAGGGGCCTAAGGTGGAGCCCAGGTTGATTCCTCAAGGGCCAGAACCTACCAACCTGAGCAGATCATTAGAATGGAGGCTGGTACAGCCCACGTTAGTGCAGATCCAGATCTCTCCCCTTGGAATACAAAAGGGTGGTTCTGACCAGATCCTGTAAACCAAAGATGCTGAAAGAGCTGGATCGGCCAGAAGAAAATAGGGGTCAACCCTGTGAGGTCTCCGCTCGGTTCTCCAATCTGGGGGTTACTGCTTATAGTCTGTCAGAAGTGCTGGTGCTTTACCCGACCACTAGATGTCCTCACGGGAGCACGTGTGACTGGACAGTGATGAAGAGAAGATCTGGAAGAAACCTTTGTCTGAAGATGGCCCAGACTTTTCCCTGACTGTTACAAGATGTCACAGACACTCCCACCCCCTCCACAAGGCTGTCCGCCCCTGCCCCCATCCCTCTCTTGTCCTGTGCACAGACGCCCCCTTGTGGGACTGGTGAGCAACAAACAGGATCTCCTAGCTGTGGGGCCCCGGAGGTTTGTTATAAGGCTGGAGTAACCTGGGACCTGCAGCCACTAGGGACAGCTGTAGGTCTGGCTATGGGCAGGTAATGAAGGCAGGAGGTGTCTGGGGAGGGGGGGGGGGAAGAGCCCAGCTTACCATGTCGCTGCTGTTCTGACCCCCTGGCATCCCTCATAGGTGACATCTCAGCTGGGTGGGGGCAAGGGCTTCCACTGCTCCATCCCCTCCCCCTGAGAGACACGTCTGCTCCAGGGGACCCGTGACTCCAGATTTAGGGCTCAGGGCTGCTTAAGAAGGCCCAGATTTGCATCCAGCCCCGCCCCCTCCCCAGCCCAGCCCAGGCTCCCAGGGGGAGGATAAGAGGGGCCTGGCAGAGCCGGACCCCGCCGGTTCTCTCTGGGCAGCAGAGCTCTCGGGTCCCCCGCACCATGGCCTGGCCTCTCATCTGCCTCCTCCTGATCAGCTTCTGCTCAGGTCAGGGCTGGCCCTGCTCCTCCTGCTCCCCCCTCCCTGTCCCGGGGGCTCCTGGGAGGGTCTCCGAGCCCCTCCCCCCTCTCCCCTGTGCTGGGACATTCATGTCTGTCTGTGTTTCCAGGTTCCTTCTCCCAGCCTGTGCTGACTCAGCCTCCCTCCCTGTCTGTGTCCCTGGGAGGCACGGCCAGACTCTCCTGCAGCCTCAGCAGTCAGCACAGCTGGTATACGATCTATTGGCACCAGCAGAGCCCGGGAAAGGCCCCTCGGTTCCTCATGTATGTGGACAGTGATGGAGGTGTGAGCAAGGGCGAGGGGGTCCCCGCCCGCTTCTCGGGCTCCAGCTCTGGGGTCCATCGCTACTTGTCCATCAGCA